>NC_135785.1:106792500-107392500 GCF_051106095.1 Pogona vitticeps | reverse complement strand
CCCTTCTGGAGCAATAACTGGACTCTCTGCTGCCAGGTGGAGTAGTTATCTCCATTCAGCTTACTGATAGACAGTCCTGACATTTGCAGCTCACTTGCCATTTTTCACACAGTGCAGGACAAAGCTGTTCTACTCACTTCTGCTACTTGGACACCTCTGGCACTTCCTTCCGGATATTTCTGGTCAGCAAACTCACTGGTATCTTCCTGGGCGTGTCCCTTGGCATACCGCTGGGCCCATAACCATTGACAGAGGTAGCGGAATTTTCCCAGGTTTTTCCCAGGTGGTGATAACCGGCAGAGTTCCCAGTGAAGTGCAGACACAGTCAGCAAACACTCTTGTAGCAGAAATACTTGGTTTACATGCAGAATATTTACAGATATTTACAGCTTCAGTCCTTGTTCTATACACGGCAGTTTCACAGTCACAGAGCCTTAAATCAGTGTCACAGTCCAGTAAATAGTCATATACCATATAGTCAGTCCGTTCAGCCAGAGTTCCACTCTCCAAGCACGTAGGTATGGCTTCCTCTGTACTCTCAGGCATGGCTCCACAACTACAGCACTTCACAACGATACAGCAACAACCCACACTGTTGTATTCTAGGTCTCCAGCTATATACTAGAGTTAACCAATCATAGCCACCCTTCTGGTACATTCTAACACAGCTGTCTACACTCATGTTTGGGTCTCCTTTACAGTGCTGTTTCTTACAATTACTTACTCTCTTTGTGCTTAAACTGCATTTAACAATTTCAGGTTTATTCAAACCCTGTCAACCACTATCCTGGAAGAATGGAAGAGATCGGTAGTATGATTTTCTTTGTATCTAGTTTGTATTATAAGAAGCCTCGTGGTGCAGCGGTTAAAACTGTATTGAAGACTCTGTTTTTAATCTGAGTTCGATCCTAACAAGGCTCAGGTCGCTGGCTTGAGGGTGACTCAACCTTCCAGTCTTTCTGAGACTGGCAAATTGATTACCCAGTTCATGAGAGACCTTTGGGTAGAGTGGGTGGCATATAAATTAAATAAATAAATAAATAAATAAATAAATAAATAAATAAATAAATAAATAAATAAATAAATAAATGAATGAATGAATGAATGAATGAATGAATGAATGAGAGGGCAAAGTGTAGCCTATGTAATTAAAATTGTAAAACACTCAGAGAGTGCTATAAGCACTATGTGGCACTATATAATCAGCACACTTCACTCTGCTTTTTTGCTTTGCTTTCTAGAAATTCCTGTGCTAAATCAGTAGTTTGCATTTCCAATGGGAGTTAGACCTACATTCTAAATGCCATAAACGTAGGTAGTAGTTTATCAAGTACTCATCTTAAATAAACCAGCTGATGCATTTTAGTAAAATGTCAGTGACAGTGTTTCAGGGCAAGTGAGGGTGGAGATCTCTTTGGCCAAGATATGAACAACTGTGCAACTTCTGCATATCTGTAGACTCCAATGCACCTGCTTCATGGCACACAACACATGAGTTCTTCACAAACAGCTTAAGGAATTTAAGGGATTTCATGGCCACAAGATGCAGTGGTAGTTGCTAGGTGATTTAACTTTAGAAGCAATTAGAGAATTTCAGAGAATGCAGATCTATCAATGGTGGATTGCTACATGTAACCGCCAGTTCAGAGGCCATATGCCACTGAAAGGCAATGGCTGGGGAGCAATAATGACAGAAAGTCTTTGCTTTCATGGCCTATTTCTGGGCTTCTTAAATCATCAAGTTAGCTACTGTTGAAATTTGGATGCTGGACCTGATGTTCAACAGCGTATGATTTGCATTTTTTTAAAAAAATTGTGCTTACCTCAGATTGTTCCATTTCATCGATCTCATCCACCCTACTCAAATTAGGAGCACCATATTTATCAGTTAACTGGGCTAGGGTCTTTGATGCTGCCTCTTGTTCTGCCGCTGCCTTTGCCTGGAATTCAAAATTCAGGACCATGACAAGTTAGTAAAATCTACTGTGTATTCAGCTGAATAAAACCTCTGTGACATACACTCATTGACAGGGCATAATCCATTCCATAACTATCGTAGACCTCTGAACTGAATAGGCACTAGCTCCTGTAAGCCAGCATTCTCCTTTGGAAACACCATAAAGGGGAATTGGATCTGTATATGGGCCTCATTCACTTTTCCTATACAGATCTGTGAGGCTCCCAAGATGGAGGCTATGATAGGAGTGCCGTCGCTCCCGAAGAGCACCCATCACACCCAGACATCTCCCCCACCATCCCCACCGTGACGGGAAGATAAAGGTGTGGAGACCCCTGATTGGGGGAAGGAAAGCGTCGGATCCCTTGCCCTGAACAAGAGGGTAGACACCCATGATTTGGAGGAAGTTATGAAAGAGTTAAAAATCACCCGGGAACCGGGACGAGTTCTGGCGGGAAACCGGGGGGTGGAGATTGAGGCTGGGGTAGGAGATATAAGGGAAAAGCCGAGGGATATACCGAGAGGTTGGGAATGGGTGTGGATGGAGGACCCCTGGACCCATAAGTGGGAACAGGTCCGGGTTCCTCATGAGGAGGCCGAAAAGCGGCGGCAGTTAGGATTGAAACCCCGACCCTCTTATTGGGGAGAAACGGAGGCTAAGGAGTGGAGGAGGAAGCTTCGCGAGGAAAGAGAAGCCGTTGCCCGGGAGTTGGAAAGAAAGAAACAATGGCATATCGCCGAGCTGAGGAAACTGGGGGGTTACCCGGCCCCTGGGGTACGGATGGTGGAGATGGGTCATCCTGGGATGGCTGGAGCGGAGATGAAGAGACGTTACCTTTAATCTCTTTGGAAGAAGCTTTGGACCCTGGGCTGGGAACTGTGCCACCTACAACAGGTCCCTGGAACCCAGAGACGACGAACCCATTTGTACATAGTTTGTGGACTCCGTTAAAGCCAAGCCATGTTTTACAAGAATCCCTGAACCCCTTTGTAGGGGGAAACCCGGTTAATGTTAATGCAGAAATAAACACAGAACCTTTTGATCTATCCCCACCGTCTCGTCCATTTATGGGGGAGCCAACACCCCTTCCAAACGAACCCTCACAAGATCCAATGAATTTTCTATTGTACCCTGTCCAATTTTCTATTGTACCCTCTCTTACAGAGAGAGGCTCTGTAGACGGTACAGTGGTGCCTCGACTTACGAATGTCCCTACTTATGACCATTTCGAGTTACAACCAGCTCTGGATGCAAAATTTTGCTTCGATTTGCGACCGGAGCTTCCACTTATGAACAGAAAAAGGCAGGGAACAAAACGGTGGGAAATTCAAATTTCTAACTGTAGGTGGTGATGAGGCTGCTTCTTTGTAGTTCTTTTGCCTGGATGGTTAGAGTGAGTGCGATCCGAGGAGGCTGTGGACTGCCTGGCTTCTGCTTCTGAGTGAACATGTGTGTGTTTGCAGGGAGCTTGCCTGGTAAGGTAAGGTGCTGTTTTCTGTTTTTTATAAACTGTTCTGGATGTTTTTGCAGTGTGGCTTTGGGCTGGGGGAGGTTATGCTTCTGTGCTGTGATGGGTCTTGGAGGGTTGTTGTTTTTTGTTTGTTTGTTTATTCCTCCCCATTTCCGATGGGTCTTGGGGGGGTTTGGTTGTTTGTTTGCTTTTTGGATTCCCCCCCCATTTCCGATGGGTCTTGGGGAGTTTGTTTGCTTTTTAGGGTTTTTCCCTGTTTTCTGATCTTGCACGATCTGCTTGATTTCTTTTTGCTTTGTCTTGTTTGCATTTGCAATGGGTCTTGCACGTTTCATTGGTTTTTGGTTTGTTTTCTTTGCATTAGGTCTTGCACAGTTGATTGCTTTTTGCTTTGTCTTGTTTGCATTTGCAATGGGTCTTGCATGGTTGATTGCTTTTCTTCTCCCCCCCCTTCAGCTGGAAGAGATTAATCGCATTTCCAACCGGTCTTGCAGTTATTTGTGTGTGTGTGTGTGTGTGTGTGATTTTTTTCTTTGGTTGGAACGGATTAATTGCATTTCAGTGCATTACTATGGGAAATGGTGCTTCGACTTGCAACCATTTCGAGTTACGACCATCTTTCTGAACCAATTAAGTTTGTAAGTTGAGGCACTACTGTACTGATTATTCTTGGTAGTCAGGTGAATTTTATTAAACTGAACGTATAGGCATGTTTTTCAGGAATATACTAGAAGAAATTCCCAAGATATAACTTTAAGTTTTTCTACAGCACAACAATTACCATCTCAAAACTGGCTGTACTGACAACTGCACGTGTACCCACTGTACAGAGTAGGAAATCAAAATAGGAAGAACTCAGCTTTATAAACTGTTTAGAGTAATCTCTGAAGATTAAGGGTAAGGCTGTGGGCATCGGACTAAGTGTGCATTTGCTCCTGAAACAGAAGGGTCAGGGTCCAATGCATTTGCTATGTCTCTCAGTGAAGTATTCTGTGGATTTATGTACAGACCTTGGAACCAAACCAGGGACAACAAAAGCCATAGTGGTGGCTTATTCATCTATTAGCCCTATTTATATACTGTATAAAGCTGTGAATATGTGTATTAACTTGCAACATTTAAGAAGGCAAAAGTCATTGAACATCTTCTGGCACACCACATCATGAGCAGCACACACTTAAAAACACACAAAATGGCTCCAATACAGTAAGTAAGCCAGGTTGTGTGAAAAATGCCTTCAGTAAGAGAAAGCAAAGTAAGTTACATGAGGCGAGAAACTTCAGGTCCAGTTAACCGTATCACTGTTATGATGGGTTTTTTTTAAAAAAAACACTATTTAAAAAAAGGACTTTCAATCTCACCCACTGTTTTAAATATGAATGGGACAGACGTGTGACCAGCAAATTATTTGAACTTTTTAGAGCTTGAGTTAAAAATTAAACTTTTATTTCTGCCAAAGAATCTGACTGGCAAGTTGAAGAGAAATTACCTCAAGACATGGTGTCAAAATGTAATGAAGAAGCATTTTTGTCATTTTCTCTAAAAACCCAGCCATTTATTAATGTGTTTGTGTGGATTTTCTCTTGCACTTTGGAAGGTCTTCTGATTTCAAGTCCCTGCTTGGCCATGAAGCTCCCTGACTTTGGGCATTTGACTCACTGTATTTCAAACTAGCTTTTCATACTGTGTTCTTTTGAGTCCAGACACAGGATTAACTTGTGTGTACGAACTCCACAGAAAGCGATTATAAATATGACAATAAGAACACCTGTCAAAGAAATAGCAAGTGAACACAGTGATAGGACCTGTCTGACAGATGCCCTCTTTAACATTAGTTAGAAATTTCACTAGTGTTGACTAGGGATGGTTGAGGGTTTGTATTTCTGTGCAAACATGTCAAATTCACATTTCCCAAACCTGAACACAAACTGTAACATGGTTAGATGTTGACAACCATATTTCTTTTACAAAACCTGTGATATAATGTGTCAGCAATGGTATGTATTTTCACACACACACACACACACACACACACACACACACACACACACACACACACACACACACACACACAAGTTTAATTGAAAAATGTGTACACAATCCCATTGTTAGTGTTACTTGCAGAAATACAGATATTAAAAAATAGGCATGAAATGTGTACATTTCCGTAGTCCATATCAATATATACAAGTCTTTTTGTGCATACTACATTTAAAAATTGTAAGGGTGAAACAAAACAAAAGTATGGAACTGAACTGAATGAACTTATCAATGGAAAAAACAGAACCTGAGGAAAACCAACTTTGCCCAATCTTCCCACCCTAGTAATGGCATAATAAAATAACCTGACGAAGGTGCTTATCTTACCTCCATCTCTGCTAGTCGTTTCTGTTCTAACAGGAACTCTTCTGCTCTCTCTCTTTCTATCCTTTCCCGTTCTTCCCGCTCTCTTTCCATCTGCGCCTGCAGCCATTTTATCCAATAATCCAATTAGTAAAATGCATAGCTTTGAAACCTCAGGAACTGATGTTAAAAAAAAATTGGGGAAACTCTTTATCTTTATATGCTAGGACTTGTATTGTGGGAAATGGGAGGTGAGGTGATCCACTTCTCTAGCTGAAGGTTCTACCACTTCTGCCACATGTGTAGACTAATCATCAGATGCTTTCAAAGTCAATTATGGCAACCCTTTTCAGGATTTTCCAGGTAGATAATACTCACATGTTGTTTATCATTTTCTTCTTCTGGGGACATCCTGGAACTCTTCAGCTTGTCCAAGACCGCACAGACTGGCTCTACTTACAAGAGGTGCAGTGAGGGACTGAACTCCTAACTTCTGATTCTGCAGCCAGATGCCTAAACCACTGAACTATCTAGCCAGCTATATGTAGGCTAGACTGCACTAACTCAAGAGAGTTTAGTCCTCAACCTTTATTTAGTACCAGCAACGTGCTGGGTACTGTGAAGAGCACAGAAGCAGTGGCCCTTGCTATAAGAGATTTCAGTGAGAGTGTGAGATAGACAAACAGCACTCCTTTAAAGCAAAGGTAAATGCTGGCCTTAAAACATGTTCTGGAGTCAGAGTGGAAAAGCAGAAAAAATCTCCTCTGCTGAGAGAATTTTTATTTGAAGAAGAGATTGTCACAATTTTCTCATCACTATTTGCATATACCACATACTTTGGTCCTTTCCAGATGGTTAACTTTGGCAGAATTTCTGGTTGAAATACAGTAGGAACCCCATATCAACTGGGGGTTGGTTCCACGTCCCCCATGGATACTGAAAACCATGGATAATACCATGGTAAAAGGAAGAGAAAAAAACACAGAACAAATTATTTTACATGCATTACCAGAACTGGCCACTAGAGAGCACCAGAGACCATACTATGTATTCTTCACTAAAAAAAAATTCGGAACATGGTCTCTGGCTCCACCCAGTGGCTGGTTCTGGTAATGCATGTGAGAACAGTTTTTTTTCCTGGATTTTTTCCTTTTAATATTTTCAAACTATAGATAAGTAAATCACTGCATAAGGGGGTCCTACTATTCACATCTTCCTTTTTTAAAATTACAGGTAATATAAATACATTGTTCAGTTTGAGCTGATACATGGACCACTGAAAATAGGGCTTATTTATCATTGTGTCTCTTTGCTTTGCAGCAATTACTAATTGTTATTTCTTAAGTTGATCCCTTTACTCATTATTTAACAAAATTTTTCTCCTCAGTTATCTACTATAAACAAGAGATTTAGGCTCTATTCCGGTTTGACGCTGCAATGAGACAGCAGCAGGAGGATAGAGCTCTGTCTCCTGGGCTGAATTCCGACCTGTTTGGGATGCTCCAGGGGGTTAAAACAACCCCGAAGAGGTGGTGAATTGGGGAAGAAGCCTGTTAAACATGGGGGGGGGGCGACAGTTACCCCCATTTTGATCTGGAAACTCCCCAATCAACCAGCAGGCAGAAGCAAGCAGCTGAATAGCTCGCTTGCAATAGAGAAGCGATAAATCAGCTAATTAACATTGTTGTTACCTCTGGGTGAGGTAATATTTTATAACTATACTGCTTTATGACTATCCCTGGATGAGATAATCGCTATTACAGAAATAAGTGTCTCTTATCCCTACCACTTATAGAGCAGCGGTTAATTTGGAGAGAGGGAAGGAGATGCAAAGAGATGCAAAGAAAATAAATTGGACACTAATTAGACATTTAATTATACTTTAAGGAAGGAAGTTTGGTATTCTTTAATGTTAGAAATTTAAGCAATCTTTCTCTTAAAATCATTATTAGCTAAACAACTCTGAGAATTAAACTTGTTAAGTTATGGCTATGCTATGGCTATGTACAGCGTTGGCAAAAAGCCTAGAACAATGACCTTGAACACTCTATGGCCGTCTTAAGCCTAGAAATTGTTTTGACTTCCCTTTTTTTTCTGAGAACTGACTGAAGCATAGATAAATTAACCCTGGAAAGTCTAATCTTGCTAAAGTGGAATTTTAAAACTTCACCTTGCTGAGATCTCAACAAAGACAATTCATCTTGGAATATATATCTGGCTAATGTGGACCTATGTGGACCACTTAAAATATTTGGATGTGTCCCGGATTCTGAACCTGACTGGAACACAGGCCGGGATAGAATTAATATTGGAATGGACTGCTTCAGGGGCTGGATTACAAAAGACATTAGGTCATGAATACAAACATCAAGTGAACTGGACATCTGAGATTGGATTCAAATTTAACCCTAAAGATGATCAATCTATCAAAGTGGACTTATTGAAGTGGACTTATTGGCGCTGTGGGCTAAACCGCAGAAGCCTGTGCTGCAGGGTCAGAAGACCAGCAGTCGTAAGATCGAATCCATGCAACGGAGTGAGCTCCTGTCACTTGTCCCAGCTCCTGCCAACCTAGCAGTTCAAAAGCATGCAAATGCAAGTAGATAAACAGGGACCACCTCGGTGGGAAAGTAACAGCGTTCCGTGTCTAAGTCGCACTGGCCATGTGACCACCTTTTTGACTTCAGACAAAAACGCTGGCTGTATGGCTTGGATACAGGGATGAGCACTGCCCCCTAGAGTTGAACACGACTGGACAAAAATTGTCAAGGGGAACCTTTACCTTAACCTTTACCTTTACCTTATTGAAGCAATTATTGATGTCACTGGGAATGATTACTTTAAGCAACTGGACATCTTTCACTTGGAATACAGTTATTTGACATCTTGGGACATAATGCTACAAGGAAAATTTTGGGATGAAACAAAAGCTACTTTTCAAGCAATTTTAGAAATAGTGAGATCCCGCAACGAAGAGGTGAAATTATTCAATGAGCATTTAAGGAAGAACTATATTCAACAAGAGATAGGGAATAATGAACAAGGAAATGTGAGGGTGATGGATGATGTATGCCAACCAAAGGAGGAGCTGGAGGAAATCAGAGGAGAAAATTTAGGAGATTTAATTCTAACCCTGGAGACGATGAGAGTCTTAGGTGTGCTAAGGGAAGCTAAGGGGAGAGAAACAACAGATTTAATTAAAAATAGCCTGGAAGACCTACTGGAGATAGATCAAGTGCATAAAATGATCTCAGATGATACAAGGGATGGCAGAATTTTTAGAGAGATAGGAATAAGAATTGGAAAAAGAAAAAGAAGAGAAGGAGTTACTTAGAAAGATGCAAAAGAAAAAAAATACTAAGATGATCCTCAGCGTTAAAGCATGTACTGTGTACACCTAACTTCTGGAATTGTAAGGGGACATATCTTATATATTAGAAAAGGGAATTAAACCGAAATAAGGGATCACTAATCAAGGTAAAGGCATAACAGGGTGGTTCTTAAGGTACTTAAGTAACATATGTTAGATATAATATTGATATAGACATGACAGAAAATGTGGAGAAAGAAATGGCTAAACAATTGTGGTGGCTACTCTATGACAGTGTCCAAAATACATTATCAACATCCAGATGTGTGCACAGCAGACTTGTGCTTTAAATCAAGGCTGGGCAAAATGTGACCCACAGGCTGCCTGTGGTCCTCAAGGGCATTTTTGCTTCACCCCCAAAGCCACTGCAGAGATTTCAGGGACAAAAATCAGTGTTTTTTTCACTTCTGGAAGCATGTTTTTGCTTTGGTGGTTGGTGGTGTCCCCTAAACACTGGCTAGGATGTTTTAGCTCTGCACTCGGATAACATCTATATAAAAACACATTTCCGAGGTCGGTAAAATGAGTACCCAGCTTGCTGGGGGGGCAATGTGTAGCCTGTATAATTAAAAATTGTAAACCGCCCGGAGAGTGCTTGTAGCGCTATGGGGCGGTATATAAGTCCAATAAATAAATAAATAAATAAATAAATTTCATCATATAATTAACTAATTAGTATATAATTTAATTTTTTTAAAAAATTAACTTCTTATGTTTTTAATTCTATTCCTTTTAATATTGTGAGCCACCTTGGGTCCCTTTATCAGGAGAAAGGTGGCATATAAATGAAAATAATAAATAATAAATAAATAAATAAATAAATAAATAAATAAATAATAATAATAATAATAATAATAATAATAATAATAATAATAATAATAATAATAATAATAATAATAATAATAATAATAATAATAATAATAATAATAATAATAATAATAATAATATAGCCTTGGATCATGCCACATAATCTGTTGTGTAAGTAAACAAGCACTTTTGCCAACCCAGGAGAAAGTGTCCAGTTTTCTTTACTCCACTTTTTTAAAAGTTTCCTTTACCATATATCTTCCCCCATATAACAGTTCCTTTTAGGTTTTATGATATATGCTTTAAAGTAATGGGGAAGATGTAATTCCATGTGCTCGGCGCATTAATTTCCTTTAGGCTACTGAAATAATGGTGGTGAAAATTTTCGCTGTTTCTAATGATATCGGCCTACATTCCTACTTGCAGCTTGGGTTTTATCTTTGCCAGGGAGAAAGACCTAGGCTAGTTTATTCCTGAAAGCACAGAGCTTTTATGGCCGGGGCACCATATCTGTTGGACTTTCCTGAAAACCTCAAAGGCTTCCCTGTTTTTGATATATTCTTGATTTAACAAAGATATTGCCATCTTTTATTATTATTATTTTGCATAACAGTACAATTTGGAGATATTTGTTAGCATTAACAATTTCTGTACAAGCAATTTAGAAACATTTATATGCCTTTTTAAATTGGTTTTAATTCATACTTGCTGAAGATTAATTTTGTTGGCTTGTTTTCATTAACTTCCTGAGTTCATGGTATTATTATTACTATTATTTTAATGTTGAAAATCATTTTGAAGACCCTTTTCAAGGCCAAAAAACAGTATATACATTATTTTATTAAATCCTGCAGTCTGAACCCCCAACCCCCAGCTTGATAATGTGTGGAAATTGAAGAAAGAGAAGAGGGCACTGAAGATATAGTACTTCTTTTGTGTGTGTTATCTTACCTGCCTTTCTTCTTCAAGCTTCTGCTGAATTAAAAGTTCTTCTTCTTTCATTCTTTCTAACATTTCCATTTCTCTTTGGGCCTCTTCCCGCATTCGCTCCAATTCTTCCCTCTCCAGCTTCCTCTAACAGTGCAATTTTTTTAAAAAAAGAGGAAAGTGGAAATTGTTTCATATTTTATCATTTCCCCAAGTATCAAAAAGCTCCAGAAATTGCCTTTTATAGACTGGCTGACAGTACTGGAATCGTACAGTACAATTCTTTCAATCAGAAGTAAACATCTGAATTTAATGGGATTTACTCCCAGTTAGGCATTTATAGCAGGGGGTGGACAGAGTACAGCCTTTCAAATGTTGTTGGACTGCAACTCCTATCAGCCCTATCAAGCCAATAATCAAGAATTTCAAGTTATAGTCTAGGAATATCTGAAGAGTCACATCGTCCACTCCAAGTAATCTTTGACGATCCTGACAGTAAAGAGTTTAGAAGCAGAGGCCTTACCTGTAGTTCTTCAACCATATTTTTCTTATATTTGTAAATCCAGAAGGCCAAGTACTGTATTGGATCTGCAGGTCGACGTTCTGCCACCTCAGCAAGACCCTCTGATAAGCACGTGCCTAAACATTTTTTGAGGTAGGCAGTTTCCATAGCTTCTTCTCAAAGCACTAAAATTAACACGGATCTCGGGGGAAAAAATTCTGAGTCACAGATTTCCATTATACGTCCATATTTTTAACACCTCAGAAACTGCTTCAAGCAGTTTTGTGGATCAAAAAATTGCCTACACACTGAAATAAATGAAGAAATTAGGGTTGATATCAGAGCAGGAAGAAGTATAATTTAAATAATTTCTTTCTAGAATTTAAAAGCCACAAGCCATTCAGGGGGGAAAAATCACACATGTACTTATTTAACACTATCCATTCTTCTCACATGATTCCTGTTAAAATAAATAAGATCTGCACAATAACACATCAATAATACTTCACAGGATGAATTGGTCCAATGGTGACTTTAGCATGTCAGAAATTGGTTTGTGAACTTACCCCTCACTTTGGAGTCTCTCCTTACAGTTTCCAAAGAGTTCTATTCAAATTAGAAGCTGCTCAACTGCCATTTGACCAGCAGATGTATGTAAAATTATGAAAAGAGTACATGTCTAAAAGCATACTTACACCCTTCTGAAGAGGTTTCAAGGGTACTCCTAATGGTGTTTTCTTCAGTTTAGCTTCATGTATACAAATAAGCTCTGTGGGTACCTGGAGAAGCAAACAGTTAAATCTGGATGCTTTTCTTTGGTATCCTAGCAACGGACCACTGTTCTATCTGTGTTGCAGTTATCTCCCTGAAGATTTTGTATCTCCCTCCCTCTGTTAGCTGATACTGGTTTTATTTTGTATGCATTTTTTAAAAAAAAAATTGTGATGAATTTTTATAGCTTGCTCTTTTCTCTCTGCTAGGTTGAAACTGTTCTATTGCATTAATTTTTTGTCAGATCTCTATAGAGGGAGTAAAAAATATACACCTGTCCTTTCCACGAGAGTGTGACACAGACTGCAAGTGATACGTGTATCTGTCCATTACTCTATTTGTGAAAAGAATATTTTAACTATCGGTGAGGAAGAAGGCAGGCTTAAAAACCCTCTAGCTTTATTAGAACAAGTAATGTAACATTGATACTACACTCATAGCTCAAAAAAAATAATCAAAGAGTAGTTTTCTTTTCTGTGTTATTGTAAAGCAGCCTGAGATGCTGTTACAACATGACAGTAAAACTCAAACAAAACGCCATATGGTCGGTCCTCAAATAGTCAACTGAAAAAAGGCTCTTCAAGTGATTTTATCAACTGATGAAAGGGTCTCAAGTGATTTTATCACAAGGTGACGGGACTGTACCAATGAGCCATTGATGAGAGACACAAAATGAGGTCCCCAACCTGGAAGGGAAGGTGGCTATTTCCCAAGGATCCCCAGCTCTCTCCCTGCCTCCATGCAAATGATGTTACAAAATACCTCCCACTGACAAATATGGCACCACAGTAAAATTAATAAATATATTGGTTAATATTGGCCCTATAACAGTCAACATCAAGAGCATTTCGGGCAGCTAGCCTCAAGTCCTCCATGGTACATGTTGAGAGACACAGAATGCACTGACATAGGTGTGAGGTTTCCTGTTCTCCTCCCCACTCTCAAAGGACTACATTGGTATGGAAGTCCCAGTTTCTTAGATTTGCTGTAATTCTACCAATTTCAATCTGTAGCCTTTTAACTGACTTCAAAGTAACTCAATTCTGAGTGTGACTAGGGGCTAGACTTCCCTGGAGTTCCATCCATTTTAAGGGGTAGGTAGCTTAAGTGAGAAACAAGTGAGCAGATTAAAAGCAGGCAGCATGGAGGTGCCAGCTGAAATGGAAGTAGCTTCCTTCTACAATGACCCCTTGAAAATTACTGTCTGCTTGTATCCAGGTTCTGGCTCAAAAAAATCCATCATGAATGATCAATGGTCTTAGCTAATTTCTGGTACTAACAGAAGAAATGTGGCCTGGAAGCTCTAACCCTGACATTTAAAGTAGAAAAAAAGTTAACTTTAACTTAGTTACCATTTGTAGTTACAGTTAGAAGAAAAAAGGGGGGATGGAGTCACTGGATTTCAGTGGGAGTCACTCACTTGCTCAACTCTTCAAACTAGAAGTAGCAAAGAGTGGTTGCCCTTTGCTAGATCCAGAATGGGCCTATCATTAGGCAGAGTGAGGTAGCTGTCTCAGTTGCCAGATCCTGCATAGAGAATTGCAGCAGGGTTTTAAAAGAGAGGGCAACAGGAACTATACATCCTGTCTTGCATCCCTAAGGTGCAGCGGAAGACAAACTCCATTTCACCAGTGGTCAAATATGAGTCAATTAAAAGTCTGCTCATCTGTTGTATATGTAAAGGAAGAGAATATGTACCATCCTGCCCTTTGCTTTAAGGAGCAAAATGTATTGGCTTGACCTGAGCTGAATCATTCTCAAAATGTACACTGATGAAGTTGCAACAATGGTAGATTTTCTCATTAATATTTAATCATATAATCAGCTCAGACATTGTGAGCTGTGAAAGCATACTTATTTGGTATTCCCTGTCTAGTTTAAAAATGTCTTTTCCCTCCCATGCTGCATTTCTTAATACTAAATATTCATGGTTGGCTGTTAATTTACAAAATTGAGTTGCATTGCAGACAGTACAAACTTCCTGGATAAATTCTAATTTTTTTAAAAATTGGTGGCTTTTCCAATTATGCCACAATATTCATGCTTTTTTCAACAACAAGACGACATGCTGATTGTTTAAATTCAACCCAAACTCTGTGGGGTAGGTACTCAGCAAGCTTTCTGCTTGCACTGGACTTTGCATTGGGAATCCTGGAAAAGTAGCTAAGGGTGCATTCAGATGGGCATTTAGACCACTGTTTGATTTGCCAGCAAGTGGTGAATTCAGAGGACAAGTTCTTGACCTGACCTAAGACAAGTCACAAAGGGGGTGGGGGGTGGACTTGTTTCCCTCTCCTGTCTCCTCCCACTTCCAGGAGGAAATTTTTGATTTTTTTTACAATTTTTTAATATACAGCATATCAGTGTTGCCGTAATACAGTGGTAATTTTTTTCTCCCTTTGCCCCTCAACAAAGCAGAGGAAGAGTTTTATTAAGCCTGCTCCAAACCATCCCATATACTGTAGATACGGTAAGCCTTAATCCTCGTGGCGCAGTGGTTAAAACGCTGTACTGCAGCTAAAATTGTGCTCACGACCTGGGGTTCAAATCCCAGGTAGCCGGCTCAAGGTTGACTCAGCCTTCCATCCTTCCAAGGTCGGTAAAATGAGTACCCAGCTTGCTGGGGGGGGCAATGTGTAGCCTGTATAATTAAATTGTAAACCGCCCGGAGAGTGCTTGTAGCGCTATGGGGCAGTATATAAGTCAAATAAATAAATAAATAAATAAATAAATAAATAAATAAATAAATAAATAAATAAATAAATAAATAAATAATCCCTACCAGTGAGTTATAAACAGTGACCAACTATTTTTGATTAATGGAGAACTGTAAACGCCATAGATTCTAACACAAATGAAAGAACTGACCTGGCAATTCCTTTCAATACAGAGATGATGATGCCAGACAAGAAACTGTGGCATTTTTATGTATATAGGCATCATACTTTTAAAACATTTATAAATTTTATTAAAGTTATATTTACCAAGCTACTGTACCTGCATAAAACCACAGCTATTGTTTCTTGCAGTTCACATTAAAACTATGACCAAAAAGTGAAGTCTTTTAGTTTCTAAAATCAAGCCACTTTCTCCTGGCTCCTCCATCCCCTTAACATCCAACCTGGTGAAAAGTTTCAGATAATTTGAAGACTTCTTCACTATTTTGAAGCACTGTGATTGATCCTAATACTGTTTCTGAGGCATCCTGCTGTGGATTTTGTAATTCCTAGAGGATAATACAGCTTCTTTTATTCTCGGAGTAAACAGCTGGTGAAGATGTTCTAGTGGAAATTATCACACACACCTCAGTTTTAAAATGTGTCAAGAGTCTCGAGACTTTTTGTAAAACAGAACATATTTTGGCCAGCAGAGAATGCACCTAAATTGGCTCCTCTCAACGCCAGTCCTCAAGGCAACAAATACTTCCAAATCCTATTCATTTGTATAAACAGGGGTTTTTTTTTTGTTATGTTGCACTTCTTTCTCCTGTAATAGGTAAAATATTAAAATAATATGGAGGCCCTAATTCAACGGAAGAAGTGGCGTCCAGTTAGTCTTTCCTAGTCTGCAGATTAATTTTGCCTCGTATCGCTGTGGCCCAGAGAAGCGAAAAGAGAGAGCGCACAAGTTCTCACGCAATACCTAGATCCGTGTTTACTGAGAAGCCACATTTCAATGGGTCTTGTCCCCGAGTAACAGATTTATTTCGGCCGCTAAACCAATCAGATGGCCGCTCCCCGCTTCGTAAAGGCGAAGCATTGTGACGTAATATTGTTGGGTAGGAAGTTCAGGAGCGATGCGTCCAGTTGCTAGGCAACGGGGAGGCAGAGTTCCTGCGTGATCGCGAGCCCGAGCAGAATAGTCTGGGTGAGAATTTTTAAATTAACAACACTTAAAAGATCAAAATCATTTTGCAACCTATCCCGGTGAATGTAGTTTATGGGGAGAAATAGGGAAAGGGAAAGAGGGAGTTTGGGCTGTTGAATACAATACAGTACATAAAATGTTCAAGAAATAGTATCAATGTGATTTTAAGAACTTTTTAAAAATAGATTGATTGTCCCACATGCATTTCTGAACAGATTCAGAGATTTATGTATTTATTAGCATAATCTGTTTTTTAAAAAGGTATCTCTGTTTTTTTAGTCAATTTTTGTAACTTTTTTTTAAAAAAAAACTCATCAATGCTTGCAAAATTTTGAAGCCTTTTTTATTTGCTTAACATTTTTGTATCCTATACTCCAAAGCTGATTTTGATCAGGTGACAGGTAAGACTTCATCTATTTCATGTTTCATCATATTTAGAACTGGTGTTTGTGTAGTTTATATGCAGTTTCAGTAGTCTCATCTGTGATACAGTGTTAAAATGTTCTTTCTTGGGAAATTATTAGAAGAATTGTTGTCCGAGATAAGTAAAGAGATCTGTTTTAGCCATAATAAGAATACTCCATATTAGCATATATTAGTCCAGCATTTAAAATCGTCTAAAGCCTTTTTGAAATAAAGATTGCCTTCCTTTGTTGTTTTCTACCTATAAATACAACATTGAGCTTTATCCTAAGTTGAAAGCATTTCAGAGTCTAGAAATAGATTTTATATTTTGAAAAATAAAAATGTTACTTCCCTCTCCCTTCCCGCTGCATTCCTAGAGATTATCTCAGATGAAACTTAAAACATCACCTGTTGAAGCTTCAAGCTTTTGAATGTTGAATATTTGTAAACATCTTTTCTGTAATTCCATGCAAGATTTCACGGAGGTCACCATTCGTTCTGTATTATATTCTACTCAATCCACTTTCTGTAACCTCTTCCCTGAGCTAGCACATAATTTTTTACACCTAGTCTGATACGTGCTGTGTGTTGTGTAAATATAAAGTAGCTGATCCAGTCTTTTCATCCTTCCTCTGCTGTTCCACTTTGTCTGTTTGGTGCCCTTTACCTTCCTAACTGCTTCTTAGCATGTGGGAATGACATGATAGCAGCCTTGTTTCACACAGAGTAGTGTGCTGGCAGAAGAGCACCATTTGCTTGGTGGTGTACATACACACACCATTCTGTGTTTCTAGTGAAACAAGAACAAAATGCGCTTTGAAAAGACAATGAATGCTCACCAGAGCTTTCCAGCTGAAAGCGCTGAGATGAAATTAGCACTGACAGCACACACACATCTGTTTAGATCATGTAAAATAAAGGTATTGTCTCAATTTGAAATTTGGCACTTATTCTGTGCCAACACAGATTATTGCTGCTTGGAGATAGGACACAGCTTCTTTTTCAAGAATAATCTTAATAGAGGTAATTTTAGTTGCCAGATCAGAACATTATCATAATGCAGTAAGAGCCAATCCAATCCATTTTATCCACGCAGGGTTCTGTGTAAGATGGGAATGGATGCTGAATACCTCAAGAGATGTGTTGGAACATGCTTAGCTGAGGGACTTGCTGAAATAGCAGACCGCCAGCCAGTGGATCCAATCAGTTTCCTGGCACACTGGATTTACAGCTACAAGAAAAAAATAAATGAAGAAGAAAAGGTGACATATCTGTTCTTTCTGAAATGCAAGCATTCAGAAAAGCCCTTCTCGAAGTGACTAACTTCACATTCATTTCTCCCCATGCCCCCTCACGTTTTCTTTGCTTTATGCTTTTGTAGAGAAAGATGCAGAGGATACAGTTAGAATGTGAAAATGAAGAAGCTCGTGCAGAAATGGAACAGACAGAAAAGTTAAAATCAGAAGCTCTTCTGCTTGCCCAGAAATCGGAAAAACAGTTGAAGGTCTGAATCTTTAATCTTTAACAGAAACATTTTTTAAAGCAATGTTCAGGTTACCATTGCAATAACTGAGGTGAACTGTAGTCTAGATAGAGTTAGAAGAATAAGTCAGTACAGTACTTGCACTATAATCCATGGACAATGATTTTTTTAAAAAACTTTATTTTATTACATGAAAACATATAGTAAAAACAAATAAAACATAATAATTATACACAAAACAAATTCAAATAATGTGCTCCCCACCACCACCAGGACCAATGGAGACAGCTTGGCCTTTTCCTTTATTTCAAGGATTCCACTTTCAAAATTCTAATGTTTTTGCAATGGTACTCTTCCCTTCCCCTTTATTAATACATAATGAATAAAATCTCCCCAAATTTCTGCAAAAGTATAACTTTTAAGCACTCCTTTCTTTACTTTAATACTACATGTAAATTTGTCACTAATATCCTGTTTTCCGGAAAATATCTAACCTGAAAATAAGCCCTAGGATGATTTTTCAGGATGCTCGTAATATAAGCCCTATCCCCAAAAAAAGCCCAAGTTAAGTGAAACCCCGCCCTCCACCATTGTGCAGGAACCAGAAGAAGATGACATGACTGTGTATTTGAATAAATGTAGATTGTTGTACATGAAAAAATATATATATATCCCCTGAAAATAAGCCCTAATGCGTTTTTGGAGCAAAAATTAATATAAGAACCTGTCTTATTTTGGGGGAAACTCAGTAGTTATATTCCATACCTCTGCATACCATTCACTTAATTGAAAATTATATTTTATTTTCCAATTAATTTTGAACGTGACTGATAAGACACTCTTCCGATGATTTATTTTGTCAATTTAATTACAGTGCAATTATTATTTTATGGAGATTTTTCAGAGTGATATTGAGAGCCATTGGATGTAGTGATTAGTGTTCAACTAAGAGACCTGACGCCATATCCATACTTCGCCATGAAACGCATTTGGTGATCTTGTGGCAGTCACACCCTCTCAGCATAACCTAAAAATACATTTTATTGGAGACTCTTTTAAGAAGAGAGTTAAAATGATAGTTATAAGCTACCATATTGCTTTAGGAAACATATCCTCTGTTTCCAGTCAGACACATTAGTGAAGTATCACGGAAGGGGCTTACATCAGGAAGAGTATGAAAATTCCCTTCTGTCCCCTCGCCACACAAGTCAGGATAAGCTCTCCTGCAAAGCAGTGTGGGGCACCTTTCTATTTTCTATTAATATAGGGAGTACTCCTATATCTTCTAGTCATTACTTCTGCGTTGTCTCGCTGCTCTGTTTTCAACTCACACTCTGAACAGCAGAAGACAAAGTACTACTCTAAAAGGCTTATTTGGGTGTAAGGGGATATAAAATGGATTGCAAATTGAGAAACAAAGTACCTCTGAAAAGAAAGTTTTGCCCTACCTCATTCTCCCTCTCCCTCAGAGACACACATGCAATTTAATCTCCCTCTCACCATCTGGGAAAAATGATTAAAGGCCATATCTCATAATTTAAAGTGAAGTCCAAAATGAAGGCTGCAAACCTGTAGAATCAGCTTCAGATGTCAGATTTCAGTCCAGAGAATATAGCTTTTGTTGTCTTTTTCCATCCCCACAGATAAAGGACTGCACTCAGCGTCTTTCCCATTGCTTCATACTTGGGTATTTAGCTTCTGGGTGGCTGGAAGCAGAAGCATCCAAAGACGTGGCCATCTCTGAATCAGAAAACTGGGCAATTAACTTTAGTCAGCTACTTAGGCAATGAGACAGTAAACTGGGGCCAAATCAAGAGTACTACCTCCTGGTTGGAAGAAGATTGTCATCCTCCATGTAGTGTAGTCCTTCCTGAGTGAAGGTAGATCTCCTTGCTTGGCTTTAGTTAACTGATTGGTGCAACTACTTAGGGTATTTTCCATAGTCAGACAAAATATTCAGACACGTTTCTTTGCCACTTGTCCAAAATGGGACAGGCAATGATACAATGAATTGCTTTATCTGGTGAACCTCTGTTCTTCCTGCAAACAGTAAGACATATGATGAACTGGGTGAACTGGAATTTAGTCTTTTGGATAAAGCTATCTCCCGTAAAGCTGAAGCTCCCAGTCAGTCTTGAAGCTGGCTAAGTGAACAAGTCAAAGAAACTACTTGCACTGGACAGAAAACTGCAGTGAGGTGGTTGTTAGGTCATCTTTAAATGGTGTTTGGGTGGAGAGACCATACATTCATAAAGAATGCATCATTCTTTTAAAGATTATAAGAACCTCCCAACTCATCTAGCTATAGGCCCTGCTGGCTGGGGGTACAATATTTGGAAGCTATAATCAAAAACTCAACCCTGACTCTGGAGAATTATGGAGAGCAAGGATTCCAAGATTAGGACAGCCTCCCAAGAGTGGTGAAAAGTGAATATTCAGTGAAAAACAGATGTTGAAAAAATGCTATGAGGAGCAATTTTTTTCTTTTCCATGAGAATAACAGGCTTTCACTGGTTAAGATTTTTTTCCTGTTCTCAGGGGAAGCAGAATATTCTTTTGGAGATATGAAAAAATAGTATTTTCCTAAGAGAGAAATATATTCATTAAAACAATCGGTTGGTTTTCTCGAAGGCTTTCATGGCTGGGATCTGATGGCTGTTGTGGGTTTTTCGGGCTCTTTGGCCCTGTTCTGAAGGTTGTTCTTCCAGACGTTTCACCAGTCTGTGTGGTCGGCATCTTCAGAGGACTGGAGTAGGAACTCTGTCCATGCTCTGTCCATGCATAGAGCATGGACAGTTCCTACTCCTGTCCTCTGAAGATGCTGGCCACAGAGATTGGCGAAACATCAGGAAGAACAACCTTCAGAACAGGGCCAAAGAGCCCAAAAACCCCACAACAACAATCTGTTGGTTCTTGATATGTGGAATAAGAACTAAGCCTACATTTAATCCAATCTCTTTTATTTTATGAATCATTTGAACCGTTTATACGTTAATAATGATACATTGCTAGTTTTAACGTTCAAATATGTAAACATATTTTTTAAAAATTATTTTTTAAAAAGTGGGTTTCATGGTGACATGGTCTTGTGCTCATGTATACGAATCAATTTCCATTAACAGACAAGAGCTATTGAGCAAGACATGAAGATTCCAGAAGATTATGGTGCTACGTCGAAGCAAGAAGTACGAGAAGACAAACTGAATCAAGGGGACTTAAACGTCATCATTAATGAGTTGGGTGAAATGCCTGATGAAGTAAGCACTGGTGTAACTCTCCAGGAAGCTTTGACCAAAATAACTCTGAACGAAGATATGGATTGGATTCCCAAAGAGATATCAGATAACAGACAGGAAAACCAGTCAGAACATTATAATGTAACTGAGAATGAATCTGGTATACAAATGGAAGATGACAGATGAGAAACACAAATCAAGTCTAGACCTTAATTCAAAATAGCAACATAATCGCTATTTTTACTTGGAAGTAAGTCCCATCATGGCTTTCTTCCAAGACAATGTATATAGAAGTGCCGCCTAAACCTAAAAAGCTCCTAAATGAGATTAGAGTTTCCTATTTCTCTAGTTTGCTGTATTTTGATATGAATGATGGTGTCCTCATAAGACAGTATCTACTCTTTCTAGTGTTACATGACATGGCCATGTACATGCAGAGATAGGTACTAATACATGCCTTGGAAAACTAAGTACTGTACAGTGGTGCCCCGCTTGACGACGATATTCCGTTCCAGGAAAATCGCTGTTAAGCGAAATTGTCATCAAGCGAAAAAAAAAATCTCATTGGAATGCATTGAAAACCGGTCAATGCGTCCCAGTGGGGGAAAGACCTCATCGTCCAGCGAAGATCGCCCATAGAGAACCGCTGATCAGCTGTTCTAATTTGCTGTAATGCGGAGCTTCCATCCTGAAAGCAGCCATTTTGAGAAGGGGGGAAGCCATTTTATGAAGGGAAGCCATGTTGCGGAGCCCGAAAAATCGTCATTTAGCGAACAAACGGTTTGTGAAGCAGGCTCCTAATTGACGTCAAGCGGAAAAACCCCATTGGAACCATCATTTTGTGATCACAATAGCAATCGCAAAAAACTCATCGTAAAGCAATTTTGATGTCATGCGGGGTAAGCGTCTAGCGGGGCACCACTGTATATTCTTCACTTTTGTCTAGATCAGGTCTTTTTCCATGCATTTGTATATTCCTTCTGTTGCGAAACAAACAAACATAAAACACCCCAAACTTAATTACACTGAAAAGCCTCTCTGAATTGAACCTTCCTGGTTCCTCAACCTTCCTGGCTCCACAAGGGCATCTGGAATTTTGAGAGTTTCTGGATAGCATCACAAAAGGATTGCCATATGGGAATGTCTGTTCACAATATGCTTTCTTTGTGACACTAAGACTCAGAAAGAGGAATGAGAAACAAACAAACAAACAAACAGGCACACAGATGGGAAGAAACAGAGAGAGAGAGAGAGAGAGAACAAACTGAAGAGAGGGTATGGCAAAACTGTCTCCCTACATACATTCAAAGAGAGGATGGAAGGAGCTACAGGTGCAAGAGGAACTGCTCCACAGATTCTCTCTCCCCACCCACCCCCCAACATATCCAGAGATTCGGTCCCAGTTCAACACTTATCATGAAACCAAACATGCATATTCTTTTAAGAAGTTACATTTATTTAAGCTAGTACACAGATGGCCAGCTTTGGTGATACGGGAGCAGAGCACTGTCCTCCTGGTGTCAACCCCTTTTGTGCACTGTTAATGTAGGAAAGGGTTCAGCTGCCACCCCACCATGGAAAGTGAAACAGGTGTCCATTGATTTGCTTTTCCTAACTTAGTTTTATCCAACAATTAGGCTATGTTATAAGAGGTTATAAGTGCTCAGCAGGCCCTTTATAGGCCAAAAAAAAAAAAAAAAAAAAAAAAAATCATGTAAGACGGACATGCCTGGCAAAATTCGTCTTGCCAGGAACTTCACATCTAAGAGTAACCTCCTGGCAAACCCCATCTTGCCACAAACGTTTGGACGTTCGGTACTTGCTTTGAAGAAGTGGGATTTGCTCACGAAGGCTTGCATATTGTATGATTTTTGTTTTTTATTAGTGGCCTATAAAGGTATTTCTTATTCTTGCATAAACCACTACTACTTTATATAAAGGGTGTGTGTATTATGTGCAGACAGGTCTCTTTTGATTTATAGAAACTCTAATAGGATTGTCAAGGTAAGTGACATCTAAGGAGGAGTTTTACCAGTGCCTCCTCCTCAGTGAGTTCCCGTGGCCAAAAGGAGATTCAAACCAGAGTCCTCGTCCATCACTCTGTCCACTATACCATGCTGGGTACCGCTAGGGATGCCTGTATATAAATGTGGTCTTCTCATGAGGTCAGTAGTGGTCATACACTCTCCCCAGTAATTAATTAAATGTGAATTAGCCTTTTGTCTCTGGAAAAGCTCTCCTGGGCTTTCAAAATACCATGTTTGGAGACATCTGTCTTAGATTAATATTATAATATGCCCGAGGCAGACATTTGTCTTTTCGTGTATTGCAGGTGGTTTTTGTTCTTAGTTCTATAAAGTGCCCTGTAGACTGAAGGCTCTGTATTAAACATATATACAAATTGCCATCTAGTGGATTCATAAAAAACAAAACAAATTGTCATCAAGTGAGTCATTGTTCTCATGTTTTTATATGTGCGCAATATATTGTAGCATATAATAAAGAAATATTGACGATCTGTATCATAAATAAATTTCTTTTCATGTTTCTAAAAGGAATAAAATTGACGGACTTTAGCAAACTATAAATACCAAAGCCTTCATTTCTTATTTCTCTTCTGTCCAATGTTTGAGAGAAATGCCAGGGTTTAATACAATATCATTATTGAGAAATGAAATATTAAGCCTGCAAAGCACATATTTATACATATTCTGGAGTAAGATCCATCACATACAATGAGGCTTGTTTCCAATAAGCATCCATAGAAGTGGGCCAGAATTCAGTAGCTACCAATATTTTTTGTAGTTGTTGTTTAGTCATGTCCGACTCTTTATAACCCCATGGACCAGAGCACACCAAGCCCTCCTGTCTTCCACTGCCTCTTGAAGTGGGGTCAAATTCATGTTGGTCGGTTCGATGACACTATGCAACCATCTCATCCTCTGTCGTCCCCTTCTCCTCTTGCCTTCACACTTTCCCAACATCAGGGTCTTTTTCAGTTGCGTATTCTTTTCTCATGAGATGGCCAGAGTATTGGGAGTCTCAGCTTCAGGATCTGTCCCTCCAGTGAGCACTCAGGGTTGATTTCCTTCAGAATGGAAAGGTTTGATCTCCTTGCATTCCAGGGGACTCTCAAGAGTCTCCTCCAGCACCAAAATTCAAAAGCATCAATTCTTCGGCGGTCAGCCTTCTTTATGCTCCAGCTCTCACTTCCATACATCACTACTGGAAAAAACATAGCTTTGACTATGCGGACCTTTGTCAGCAAGATGATGTCTCTCCTTTTTAAGATGCTGTCTAGGTTTGTCATCGCTTTCCTCCCAAGAAGCAGGTGTCTTTTAATTTCGTGGCTGCTGTCACCATCTGCAGTGATCGTGGACTCCAAGAAGGTAAAATCTGTCACTGCCTCCATATATTCCCCTTCTATTTCCCAGGAGGTGATGGGACCAGTGGCCATGATCTTATTTTTTTGATGTTGAGCTTCATACCATTTTTGGCACTCTCCTCTTTCACCCTCATTAAGAGGTTCTTTAATTCCTCACTTTCTGCCATCAGTAGTATCATCTGCATATCTGAGGTTGCTGATATTCCGGCAATCTTGATTCTGGCTTGGGATTCCTCCAGCCCAGCCTTTCACATGATGTATTCTGCATATAAGTTAAATAAGCGGGAGGCAATGTACAGTGGTGCCTCGCTTAACGGGCGCCCCGTTTAACGACGAAATCGCATACCAACGAACTTTTTGCGATCACTTTTGCGATCGCATTGCGATGTTTTAAATGGGGAAAAATCGCTTTGCGATGATCGGTACCCTGTTTCACTTACCGATTATCGCAAAGCGATTTTCCCCCAGCTGATCGATTGTTCCAAAATGGCCACCGGGTAAAAAAATGGCCACCCGCTGTGTTTAGAGATGGATTCCTCGCTTACCGGGCAGCGAAAATGGCCACCGTATGGAGGATCTTCGCTTTAAGGTGAGTTTTAAGCCCATAGGAACGCATTGAAGGGATTTCAATGCATTCCTATGGGCTTTTTAAAATTGCATAGCAACGAAATCGTTTTGCAGCGATTTTTGCTGCACCGATTAACGTCGCTATGCGAGGCACCACTGTACAGCCTTGTCGTCCTCCTTTCCAAATTTTGAACCAAACAGTTGTTCCATATCCAATTCTAACTGTTGCTTCCTGTCCCACATATAGATTTCTTAGGAGATGGATGAGGTGTTCAGGCACTCCCATTTCTTTAAGAACTTGCCATAGTTTGCTGTGGTCCACACAGTCAAAGACTTTTGCGTAGTCAATGAACCAGAAGTAGATGTTTTTCTGGAACTCTCTGGCTTTCTCTATAACCAGCGCATGTTAGCAATTTGGTCTCTAGTTCCTCTGGCCGTTCGAAATCCAGCTTGTAATTCTGGGAGTTCTTGGTCCACATACTGCTAAAGCCTGCCTTGGAGGATTTTGAGCATAACCTTGCTAACATGTGAAATGAGTGCAATTGTATGGTAGTTGGAGCATTCTTTGGCACTGCCCTTCTTTGGGATTGGGATGTAGACTGATCTTTTCCAATCCTCTGGCCACTGCTGAGTTTCCAAACTTCCTGGCATATTGAGTATAGTACCTTAACAGCATCATCTTTTAAGGTTTTGAATAGTTCAACTAGAATACCATCACCTCCACTGACCTAGTTGTTGCTTTCTAAGGCCACAGATGATACCACTGATGGCAGAAAGTGAGGAGGAATTAAAGAACCTCTTAATGGGGGTGAAAGAGGAAACAATATGGTTGGATAGTGTCATCAAAGCTACCAGCATGAATTTGACCCCACTCCAGGAGGCAATGGAAGACAGGAGGGCCTGGCATGCTCTGGTTCATGGGGTCACTAAGAGTCGGACACGACTAAATGACTAAACAACAACAAAGCTGGAAGAATTAATTTTTAATTACACTAATTCTCTTAGTTTTTACTATAAGAAAACTGGCTGTAAAATTCAACTTTAGGTCTCCACTGGTAATTGTGTTTAATGATGGTTATCGGAAGTTTTGTTTTTTTTGTCCTGGACACATGCCCTCTAAATTTAAAAGAAAAAAATGATTTGATGGCTTTCGTAGATCTGCCAGAAGGTGTCGCTGCAGCTTAATAAACCAAGAACAGACTATTCATTGTTATCCTATTCTATGAAAGATGGAATCTAAAAGTAAGCAACATTTACAGGGAAAAATATCTGAGAGTAACTAGGTTGGTGTATCTTGTAGAACTGAATTATCCATGCATGATTTTGTTCATATTTTGTCCATTGGAGGCAGTATAGGCCTTGCTTTAGCTATGGGGATGTGCACAGGTATATTAGCTATCTGGGGAGAGGCTACCGCTTGAACTCATGCTTTAAAAAGAAAAGTTCCCCTTAATTCAGTTTCTAAGTTTTCCTGAGTTTTTCTTCCTGAGTCATTTAGGGAATCCCTTCAAATGAAGTGAGTGTGTGGCTAGATAGGCCAACAATGGTGGGCAGTTTCATTTCATTTATGTCCTGATCCTGGTCACCCACTTCCTTATGAAACTTCAAGAAATTGAGAATATGTATGGACAGATGAAACCAAAAAAGGAGAAAAAGATTAGGAAAAAAACCCCACCAATTTTGTCCCCAAAGATTCATTTAAAAAGATTTCTCAGGATCCACACATGTTAATTGATTTTAATCGAAGATTCCCTGAGAAAAAGTGAGACACGCAAATGGAATTGTCTGTTGGCGTGCAATCCTAGAAGGAAAGAAACTGAAGGAACACCTTCACCAGGTCATTTGAATGATCTGCTACATGTTAATATGTTAACATATAAAGTTAGTATTTAATTCTGTGTCTTTTTCACATTTAAGCTGGGTTGGTGTCCATAGCTACAAAATCCACTGGAACTTGCTGCACAAGTCAGCCGCAACACCCCATCTGTGTACAATTTTGGATGTAAGATGCCATAAGATATACTTGCATTGTGGGATTCTTCTTGAGTCCAATAAATTCTTATGTCCCGTGAGTGGAAGAAATTTAAGATCCCTTGTAATAAGGTCAATCTACAGATAAACAGAATGTGCCACTTCTGTTTCACCAAGAAAGGGACTTTTGTCCCTTTTTCAGCAACCCAGCTGTTCTTGTTTCTGTCCCCTCCCAGCAAACACACTACAAATCATGTGCTCATTTTCTCAGATCTTTTAGCACTGGGTAATTCTACATGAGGGAATTTGTGTGTAGTGTATGTACAGTATATATAAACTTTGATTTTAAAATCCCAGGAAATTCAGTTCTTTAAAAAAAACCTCCAGTTTATGAATGTGGGATATTGTTCTTCTATATGTTCAATTTATAATGTCAGGAAATGTTCTGATACTGCTACACATTATAGTGTCTGTGTTGCCAGCAGACAAAAAGGATACCAAGCTTTACATAGTGAAGGACAGCCTGAATCTTGACAACACCGATGGCAGCAGTCTATAGTGGTCCTCACCACCATTCACAGTGTGACACCATGCAAGGGAAGATCCCAGAAGCTGACTCCTTCTTAAAGTGATTAACTACAAAACAATTGTCAGGGCTGTGCTCTGACATTATTTCAGTCCCTGCAGTCTAGATTCCTTCCAACTAAAAAAAAGTGGATGGGGGTCAACCATTCTCTTTCAAGATAAGCAAGACTGGTCTTTTCAATTTATTTGATCTGCTTTAAATCTGGGACATTTAAAGTTGCTTGTTGCTACACAGGTGGGGCAAAACAGTTTTACTGTTAACAACGGTAGCTTGAAAACGCTTTGCCCAAACTTCCCCAAATTTGGCACAGAGAAAGTGTGTTGTTTGCTACGTCTGTGGCAAATTTGGTGCAGACCCAAAATCCAGTTTCAAAGGTTTTTTGGTTGGGGCTGCCGTCATTTTTAGAATTGCCTTGTAGAATGATGATTTGCTCTGCTGCACAATAACATAACTCCACTCTCATGGAGTTCTAATAAAAGTTCCAAAAAATGGCCATGTGCATGTCTGACTCCTTGGATAAAAACAAGTTTCAAAACAAATATTGCAGACTCAGAAGTGTAGGTTTGGATTTCACCTCTGTTGATGTGGATTAGAATGGAAGTAAAAGATGGATCCATGAACTCAAGAATGGATCCTCATTATTTCATATGATTTCTATGTGGGATCCTCATCAAACCATTATCAAATCACAGATCTCACATGTACCCACTGACTACAGCACAGAAATCATGGATCCTTTAGGACATGGCTTTGCAATGGCACAAAAAATGGATCCAAGGCATAGATTCTCCTGATTTCGTATGATTTTTAGATGCAACCCTTCCTAAACCACTGTCAGATCACAGATCTCTTTTTCTCCCACAGACTACATCAAATAAATGCATGTCTTTGCATTGGTGCAAAAATTTCATTATGAGGCACAGATCCCCATAGGCCCACATGAGTTTTCTTTAACATCATCCCTAAACCACTGTCTAATCATAGGCCCCATCTTTGCCCACAGATTATAACAAAGAAATCATGGGTGCCTCAGCACATGAGTTTCCATAGGCACAAAAACATGGACCGGAGGCACAGATATTCATGGATCCAAATGATTTTTATGTGAGATCTGCCTTCCCAAACCAGTGCCAAACAGTAAGCCTCATTTGTACCCAAAAGCTACAACATAGAGATCATGGGTCCTTCACAGCACGCCACTGCAGTGGCACAAAAACACAGATCCTCATAGACCTGCATGGTTTTGATGCAAAATAATCCCCAAACCACTGTCCAGTCAGTCACAAACCCCATCTGCACCCACATACAACACAGAAATTATAGGTTTAGGGCATAGCTTTGGGGTGGAGGAGAAACTTGGATCTGAGCCATGGATCCTCATGGATACCTATGATTTTATGTGAGATCTTGCCCAAACCAGATCCTGCCCATGAAGCACACCTACTTTGTGGCAATTCTGTTTCATTTGCACATCTCAGGCTGACCTAAAGAGTGTCACAAAAAAAAAAACCACACAACCAAGATGGAGTTCCCTCCCATCCCACGTCCAAAGGCTGGTTGAAAAGACAGTTGCATCTTTCTTCGACTATACCATCAGGTGGGTCAAGCCTGTTCAAAGTTGTTCAATGTTGGTCACTGAAATTAGGAGACTTGTTTTAAAAAATAAATCACACTCCTTCCAATAATAGGTATCCCTCTGATGCATGGTATGTGATGTGGGATACATCCAGATCTGGGATGCAGAGGAGGGGGCTGGAAGTCCTGGAGGCTGTCTACCCAGGACAGCATCTCTGGTCCTTGGCACTCCTGGTGGGAAGAAGAAAGGGAGCCCCCCTCAGCCCATCCCAGATGTCCAGGATCAACCCCTGCTGCCTCAGGAACCTTCATTCTAGGAGATCCTGGGAATTTACTTTCCTGATAGGCTAGTAGGAAAAAGTAGCACTGCATACACCTGGGAGGCAGGAAAGTTTTAAGGGTCAGGAGACCAATAAGGGGATGCTGTGCTTATTGTATTTTGTGTAAGAAACTTATAAAATGCTTTACCACATGCATGATGGGTCTCCCGATCCGCCTTTTAGGATGGGGTCCAGCTATATATTTAATAAAATTGACTCACATATAGATTGATTGATACATTGTCTTTATCTGTTATTTCCTGCCGGAGAACTGAAACCTAAAATTGGGTGCTAACAGAAAGATAGCTGGCCCTTAGCCAACCTCATCACAACTAGAGATCGTCTGCCTTTGGAATGAAGATAGGGAAAAGTTATTGTCTGGAGCCTTCCTGAAGAGGCCAGGCTGACCATTGCTGGCTTGCTGAGCTAGAGATACAGTAGTCTGAGCTAGCAGGAGCTGCCTTAAGATCATATGTTCTAGTCTTTTGTGGAGGTTTCAGGTGTCACCTTCTAATTGTATCAACATGAAGACGATTTGTGTGTTTGGGTAGGTTAGGCATGTCTTTTTCCCAAGAAAAGATACAGCAGTGTGACAAATGGTGTCTGAGTTGCAGCCTTTTCTTCATTTCACTGAAAAGCAGTCTGTGGAAGGGGCCAGTGGATTCTGGTGAATACCAAAGATGAAGAAGGATTTCACCCACCCCTTGCCAAATACATTTCCTTTCAGATACTCCTAGTCCAGCATCATTTCCCCGCCTGCTATACAGGAGGATCAGGAGTGTGGTAACCTTCACCCAGGTAAGGTACATTAATGTAGAAAACATATAGCAGCCTTCCCTCTGCCTCTTTCTTCTTGCTTGTATTCCTCTCCCGTTGCCCCTACCAGGATTACATTCACTGGAGAAGGCTGAGTCAAGAGGATTGCCAGGTCCCATTTCTATAAGAACCATTTCTTAAAAAAAAAAAAATCTTAGGGCCTGATCACACCAGCCAAACATTCTCCAGTTCTAACAGTACATTCCATATCTCTCTATTGTACTAAAATGCAGAAACATGGTATATATACTGGAGCAAGATTCCCATTTTCTTTAACATTACTGATTCATTTCTTCCTATTTGTAATATTATGGCTGGCTATACCATGGAACCAAATTATTTCCTCTCTTATTTCCTAGTGCGGTGCAGCCCCTTACTTTATATTTGTAGAGATATCTCATAGAGGTTCTTTGAGGGCTAAAGTCCTAACCCTTGCACTTTTGGATTAGCTTAATGTCTTGAGCCTTTTGCTCTATTGGCTACTTCCAGTTGTGTTAGGCTGTAGTCTGGATTATGTGGACTGGTTTCCTGGGGAGCTGGAGTATTGGCAGCCTTACGTTGCAGGCAAGATGCTCACGGCACTCATTGTCTCATGAGTTTCCCCATACGACATTGCTCTGAGGCTCCTCCATGTGGCTCCCATCAGCCCATGCCTCCCTCCCTCTGCTGGCAGGGCAGGTGCACCTCCTCAAGGCAGTACCTTGAGATTGATATTCACACAATCAATACTGTGATGGAATGTTTCGAAAAATCACCAAAACAAAATAACACAACCCTCTCAGCAAGGGGGAAATAAACCGCAGATACATTGTTGTCTGGGGAAATGATGTGATAATGACTGTGCCTCATGTGACTTGAAGTTCATACAACAATCTAATGGGTATAACTGGGGAACATTTGACCGGTGTGATTAGGCCCTCACACAACTTAAAATCCAATAAATATCTGTAAATTATACTTTTGTGTTAGTGGCCATTCTACTGTAATATTAAATTAAGAAAAATTAGTAGTATATATTTATAAATTGTGTTTATTTTGTGACTGCCCGACACTACATGAGGTTTTTATCTTTCCCACAGCAACTGTCAGTCCATTATTTTGTTGCTGGTGTTTGTTTCTATCAAATTTAAAGTTAGCAGTGTGTCAAATAAAAAGAAATAATAAACATTTCTGCTCCACTTCCATTTTAAATGTGCTCTGTTAGAAGCCATCCCATCCCATCTCTTTCATGTTTTAAAGCAGAGGTCCCCAACCCACGGTCTGCAACTCGTCAGCGGTCCGCGGCCTACCCAGGACTGGGCCGCAGACACAGATCTCCTACCCCCCCCCCGTGAGCACCGTTGAGCACATACGGGGTCCGCTCCCTCTGAGCACGCTGTGCGCATGTATACGAGCACCCCCACGAGCATGATGTGTGTATGCGTGTGAACAAGCTCCACCCCTTGCAGGCGCACACACACCCCAAACCGGTCCGCAGTTGGGAAAAGGTTGGGAACCACTGTTTCAAAGGACATGAATTGTGTTTTATAGCATAAAATTTAGAAGAAATCTTTACTTTCGCTTTTTTTAAAGTGCACTGATATTGGACTGTTGCTTTAGATCACCCTGCCCTGATCGTCTACTTTGGTGAGTACTTCAGTACCTGCTCCCACTGCCTCGCCTTTCCCCTGGTTTGGAACCTATCTGCCTGGGAGCTATATCTGCCTTGCTCACCACACCACACAAACAGGAGTCAAGAGATCCCTTTCATCACAGCCAACTTAACTTGGATGAGGTCTCATTTGTAAGATCCTCTGTGGGGGGGGAACCACAAACAACTTCATTTCTTTTTTCCCTTGGTGGTGGTGTCAAGAGCTCTTAAGTTCAAATGTCTCCCACCCCCACCCCCGTTGCACGACATTTGCAGGGCAAATGTGCATAAATGAAACTGTGCAATCTGCAATGAAATTTGCACCAATGGAGAAATCTTACTGAGGAAGCATTTCCACAAAAGACGTTGTGTGGTCATTTTAGGGAACCACTGCAAAGTCACTAGTATTTGGTCAATTGCTTTTATTGTTTCTATGTAGGGCCTGGCTGCATAAACCTTGTTATGCTTACTCAGAAAGGAATTGAAAATCTGCAGGAACCCAGTTACTTTGCTTTTCACCAAGAGCTACTCTGACTCCTTCCAGGAATCACATTGTTTTAAGTCAGGTTGTGGAATTTTTCAGTCTGTTAAGAAGGCTTCAGGCAGCAGGAGAGAGACACTTTATTGACTGCCCCTACAATCTAAAAGGGACATGGTGGCGCTGCGGGTTAAACCGCAGAAGCCTCTGTGCTGCAAGGTCAGAAGACCAGCAGTCATAAGATCAAATTCAAGCAACAGGGTGAGTTCCCGTCGCTTGTCCCAGCTCCTGCCAACCTAGCAATTCAAAAGCATGCAAATGCAAGTAGATAAATAGGTACCACCTTGGTGGGAATGTAACAGCGTTCTGTGTCTAGTTGTGCTGGTCACATGACCATGGAACTGTCCTCGGACAAACGCTAGCTCTACAGCTTGGAAACGGGGATGAGCACCGTGTCCTAGAGTCAGACATGACTGGTCAAGGGGAACCTTTACAGTACCTTACCTACAATCTGGGCCTTATTATATTGCAGATTAGAAAGTAGTATCCAAGGAGGAAGTTGTTACTACATAATGCAATTATTCACATTTGCACCACCACAATTTTAAATCCTCCCACTTGTAGCCTTAAATAAAGGGGGAAGGAGAGAGAAACATTTTCAAGACTTGTTTATACAGAGTGGTAACCTACAGTCATTACTTTGGGAAGGAAGGAGGGATGGTTAAAATTGCCTCTTCCCTCATGACAAGTAATTAGGGATTCCTGAATTCCTTTTCAATTGCTTTTGTTTATATTCGTATACACAGAAGGGAGAATAAGCAGCATACAGTGCTCAAGACATTCTGGGCCACCCATCTTGAAGTTTAAAGTGGATTGCATGACTACAATTGTGATGAAAACACTTGGTTCTCAGCACCATGGCCCACCCAAGCACAGGGCCATTACATAAGCCAAGACAAAAAAGCAAACTTCATGGGATACATTTTGTCCCAGGTAGTGGCAGCTGTTCTCCTTCAATACATGGTGAACAGCTGAAACTGGATGTGATTGATAACAATAGTTCAGGGGACAAGTGTCATAGAGTGGGTAACTTGTAGGTGCATTTCTGTGCATCTTAGGAAACAAATTCTGGTAACTGAAATATGCCATCCTGACATATGAAGGTAAATATACTCTGAAGTTTATTTCTATTTCTTTCTTTCGTAGATTTATATACCGCCCCAGTAGTGCAACACTCTATTCAGGTTTCATTTGCAATATGCTGTATACTCATTATAGGTACAGAAAAGCATAACAATTACAATATTGGAAGGGAATTATGTTAAAACAATCGCTTAAACTTTTAACTGCCGAAATAGGTAACCTCTTTATTTGGATAGTGCTAACGAAAAGCATCCTCTTAAAAGAGGCAGGATACTTGCAATGCCAAATATTCTATCTACGTTCTGTCTTCGGGCTCCAAAAACAGTAGCTTTGCCTCTCAACAAATTTGATCAAATCGTTTACTCAAAGTCGATAACATCCCTTCTATGGAGACATCTGAAGAGTACATCTTCACTAACATCCCTCTCTCTATCGCCTGCAATCATCCGACTTTCACGCTGGCCGCGGCACAATCCAGACGCACTCAGAGTACAGATATAGTAGTTGCGCCTCGCTCACATGGCTGGTCATGCTTATACAACTGACTTCAGGGATTCCACGAGGCCAAGACGACAGTGCTGCTCTAGCAACCTGGCCTCTATGGTCACCTGGAGACAGCCGTTACCATAGAAAAACTCTGGGGGGAAGGGAAGACGTCTGTTTCTGCGCAAGCGCATTGGGTTCGCCTCCCACGGAAGTTGGGTCGCCTCTTCAATCATGGCGGGCGGCGGTTCTTGCTTGGCGGAGGAGCGGATCGGGCAAGTGGTCCTACCGGGAGATGCGTTGCTCCTGCCCGGCCAAGCAGAGGCCGATGGCGAACGGTTGCGCCTGGTGACCAGTAGGACCCGGGAAGGGCGGCTCGTTTGCGGGCCAGGGCTGAGAAGAGGCGGGGAAGGCCTACTGGTCACGAAATGCGGACTGTTGCGCTATCGCGGCCCCTCCGGACAGACGGGCGCCGGAAGTAGTTCCGGGGGAACTTATTGGGTGGACTCTCAGCAGAAGCGGGTAAGGGAAGGCGGAGGGACTGCGCATGCGTAGATGAGTGACCGGTTGGGAACCGTTTTGTGATGGGTGTGCTGTTAACCCGATCAGAATTGTTAAGTGAAGCAAGAAAATCTGATTATTAAAAGAATTACCTTTCCTAAATCGTGTTGTAATATGTTCAGAACGCTTCTTATGTACCTTGACTTGAGACCTAGTGTGTTACACTGTTTAAAAGTGCTGTATTGGGGGGTGGGGATTGGGATTTGAGAAGTCCACTTTGAAGTCCCCAATTGAGCCATAAAACTCGTTGGGTGACCTTGGCCAGTCATAGGTGCCAAACATTTCCCCCCTTGCTTAAATTTGGCAGAGTAGACTGTTAAAAATGGGGTGGGTGGAAGTACAGCCCTTGTTAGCAGTGTGTGTATCTATGTAGTCTAGAATGGGAAATTATGTAAAAGAACATGGAAATGAAGAGCGGAGTTTGATTTGGGACTCTATTTTATCTAGTCTGTCAGACAGTTAAAAACTAAGCTACATTTTCGTGGTATAGTTGTAGTTGTATGTGGTTCGACTTTGTCCTTAGGCTACCTTATTGAATCATGTAGAGAAATAAGAGATAACAATGTATTCAGGTATCTGAGAGCAGGAGGATGTAAATTATCACACTAGTAATAGGGGAATATTTTCACAGGTGGATTGTGGTAGTACAGTTGGATACCTGTATATCAATATTAAGGAGAAATTATGGTTTATTGTTTGGGAAAAGAGTGCTCCATTGCATCAGTCTTTGCATGTTTTGTATCTGAAAAGCAATATGCCTATTTTAAAAGCCTGTTTTAACAATTCTAACTCTTTTCAAACTAGTATGTGCCAGTCAAGGGAGATCATGTGATAGGCATAGTGACTGCCAAAGCTGGGGACATATTCAAGGTGGATGTTGGAGGAAGTGAGCAAGCATCTCTGTCCTACTTGGCATTTGAAGGTGCAACCAAAAGGAATAGGCCAAATGTACAGGTGAGCAGCTGGAAATTCATTATTATAAGGATGTGAAGGTTGCAGTCTTATGTTTACTTAGTTTGGAGGAAGTCTGAATTGAATTTAAAGCTACAGTACTTCTAAGTACATGTGCATTGGGTTATATTTTTGAGGTTATATACATTGGTAAAAATAGTAACGTTGAATCAACATTTTTTCCTCAGTTACAAGGTTGGATTAAAAAAATCTGTGTGTACATATCTAAAGGGATCGCATACGCGTTGAGCAAAGAAATTTTAATTTCTTTGTATATTTCTCTTTCTCTCTGTCTAATTGACAGGAATTCTTGACCTTTCAAAGAGGCTTGTGGTAAGAAATGAGTCATTGCCATGTTTTGATAGCTAATAATAGGCTTCAGATATTTTGATTTTAAAAATACAGGGTACAATCAGATATTACAGCAATCCAAAATTCTGGCTTACTGTGAACAATGTTGCTGCATGTGGGTGCACGCTGTGTGATCACTCCCATTTTGAGCAGGACCAGCTAAACAAACCATGGGCATGTCATCAGTGGCTTACTTATTTGCCATGTTGTCAAAGAGGCCTCATACTGCCAAGATCAGATGTTGTAATGACTAAGCCACAGACAGAAGGTCTGTGGGTTTTGTTTTTTTTTAGCCCTTACTTCTCACAGTGGAAGTGATGATTGGGCAGTGGGTACCAGCATGCTGCTTGGTTCATAGTAAATCAGATTTTTTTTTTAAAAAAAATGGATCTGGTTTATAGTGACATTTCAGCACAGCCGTAGGGTTGAGTAATTAGGAGAAATGGTACTGCTGGACTTAGATGGCAGTATAGAGAGAAGCTATGAGATCACCAGGGGGCTCTAAGTTAAGCTTGACATGTTAGAAGTTGTTATTTAAAACAAAAACTTTGGTTGTTTTCTCCAGTATTTCCAGAATGTCACCTCTTGAAATATATATCCATGCGTCCATTGGCCACATTGAAACTCTGAATGAAAGCATGGCTAGATATTTCAGGCACAACTATTGGACTAATGAGCTTCCCCTGCTGAATCCTCCTTGTTATCATGCTTAAGGATGAACTGAAATTATGTAATTTGAAGTTAATCACATTTCTTCTTGATATTTATTTATTTATTTATTTGATTTATACCCCACCCATCTGGCCTATAAGACCACTCTAGGCAGCTAGATATCTGAATTCATATTAAGCATTGTTATTTCACTGAAAATATCAGACCACATTTTGGCAGCAAGATGACTGATGGATTGACTGGTGTGCCAAATGTATGACTTACAGTCATGGCCACAAATATTGGCACCCTTGCAATTCTGTCAGAAAATGCAACCCTTCTCTCAGAAAATTGTTGCAGTAGCAAATGTTTTTGGTACTCACATGTTCATTTCGTTGGTTTGCATTGGAACACACAGACACAGACACACACACACACCAGAGAAGAAAAGTCAAATCTGATCAAATCCCGCGCAGAAGCCCAAAAATGCACTGGCCAAAATTATTGACACACTGTCTAAATTGTAAGAAATTATTACTTTTCAAGCATGTAATGCTCCTTTAATTTGTATTTAGACACACCTGTTGCAAGTAAAAGGTGTGGGCAATATAGTAATCACACTAGCAACCAGTTAAGATGGAGAAAAGTTGACTTAGCCTTTGTGTTGTGTGTGACACTGAGCATGGAGAAAAGAATGAAGTGTAACGAGTTGTCTGTGGATTTGAGAGAAAAAATTGTGGAAAAATATCGACAATCTCAAGGCTATAAGTCCACCTCCATGTTCCTGTTTCCACTGTGCGCCATATCATCAGGAGGTTTACAGCCTATAGCACTGTAGCTAACCTCCCTGGACGTGGACAGAGGAGCAAAATTACTGAAAAATTACAACGAAGGGTTGTTCGAATGGTGGATACAGAATCCAGATTAACTTCCCAACAAATTCAAGCTGATCTGCAGACACAGAGTACAACAGTGTCAGCTGGCACTATCCGTCACCATCTGAATGAAAAGTGACACTATGGTAGGAGACCCAGGAGGACACCACTGCTGACACAAAGGGAAAAAAAAACCAAGATTGGAGTATGCAGAAACTTATGTGACAAAACCACATTCCTTCTGGGATAACGTACTGTGGACAGATGAGACAAAAGGAGAGCTTTTTGGTCAAGGACATCATGGCACTGTTTACAGAAAAAGAAATGAGGCATTCAGAGAAAAGAACACAGTCCCCACAGTCAAACATGGTGGAGGTTCAAAGATGTTTTGGGGTTGCTTTGCTGCTTCTGGCACTGGAGAGAGGAGGATGTAGTTAACACCATATTTACACAATGGAACCAATTAGAAAGAAGGAACAAGTGCAAAATCTTTATCCTTGTGAGACATTGAAAATATGGCATAAATACATGAGGTTATTTGCTCTGCCTATATCCCCTCTATGTCCCGTACTAGATATCCGAAATTTAAATCAAGAGAGAAATATGAACAATTGGAAAATTGGAAAAGAATTGGAATTTATAGAATAAGAGACCTATTTAATGCAGGGAAACCAATAACAATTAGACAGAGGACAAAATAAAGGAAATAAAAACTAATTGGCTACAATTAATATGGGTAAGAAATCTGGCAACCTATTTATACCACAGTTCTAGGCCTATGAGAACATTCACAGAACTAGAACAGTATAGTACTGTATAGAAAAAGATCGAAATAAAAGGAAGGGAATAACCAGTAATATATAAACATTTGGTTGAGAAAGCATTTCCCAGGGGTATGGGATCTAAAATAACATGGGAAACAAATTTGAATATTAATATAGCAGAGAAAGAATGGATGGAAATATGGACCACATATCCAGGTAAATCAATATCAGCTAAAATGAAATGGTTTTGAAGGTAGTTCATAAATGGTATCGGTACCCCACAAAATTACACAAAATTAATGCAGAAATTCCAGAAAGGTGCTGGAGAAACTGTGGAATTAAAGGCACACTAGAACATATGTGGATCTCTTGCCCCAAAGTGGAAACATTTTGGCAGGAAATAATTAAATGGATAGAAACATTGCTGAATCAAAAAATAATCCAAAATGAAGCTTTATTATTATTTTCAATATTTAAGGATGGAAATGAAAAATTATTTAAAAATTATTTGCACATCTTATTTTTGTAGCAAGAGCTGAAATTGCACAAAACTGGAGAAATGCTCAAGATCTTACAGTACAAAAATTTAAGAACAGAATCTGACAAATGGTCCTGATGGAAAAGTTGACCAATCAAATTAAAATATATAGAGGGGAAATAAAACAAGATAAATTTATGAAAACCTGGCAACCATTATTAACATACGGAATTAGCTCAAGAAAAGAAGAATGTGAAATGGGAAGTAATTTGGATTGCTGGCATGTAATATTTTAAAAGAATTATGTTAAAATATGAACTAGTAAATGTATAAAGAAAGGTAATGAGCAGTTTGCGAAAGGAGAGTGGCTCAAAATTCCAGTAGAGAGGTGTAAGAAACTCATTCATGGTTACAGGAAGCGATTGATTTTAGTTATTTTTTCCAAAGGGGGTGCAACCAGATATTAAGACCCGATATTAAAATAAGGGTGCCAATAATTTTGGCCAGTGCATTTTGGGGCTTCTGTGTGGGACTGTATCAGATTTAACCGCACAGAGTAGACCTTTGGTCTAGATAGGTGAGATAAAAATCTAATAAATAAAATATAAATTGACTGTTTTGTGTTGTTCCACTGCAAGTCAAAGAAATGAACATGTGAGTACGAAAACATTTGCAACTGCAACAATTTTCTGAGAGAAGAGTTGCATTTTCTGACAGAATTGCAATGGTGCCTCTATTTTTCGCCATGACTGTATGACTTTTGTTAATGTATTTCAAGAGAACCACCACCAAGCATGTAACTGACAAAAATGGCTGATAAAATTTGTAAGTTACAATGCAATGTACCACCCAATGCTTCTGATGAATATGGGGAACATTCTTGTGTCCTTGAGAGAAACTGTCCCATCACCAAAGAGTATTTACATAGGAGAAAGCCAGGTTTGCTGATATTTTAGCTCTTGTCATTCAATCTGGGTTTAAATTATTTTCCACCAAAGATTTGAAAAATTCCATCAAAAATACTGGTTGAAAAGGTAGTTCTACATGAAAGCTAACTGCTCAATTAACAGCTTTTTCTAAGTGTTGTTTAAGTATGAATGATAGCAAAATGCAACCCTGGACAAGCATTATAAAAAGTTACTGAAGTAGATGCTATGGTTGTGAAAATTCATTATGTTCTTTTTTAGGTGGGAGACCTTATTTATGGCCAATTCATTGTTGCCAATAAAGACATGGAACCGGAGCTGGTCTGTATAGACAGCAGTGGCCGGGCAAATGGGATGGGAGTAATTGGACAAGATGGATTTTTATTCAAGGTGTCATTAGGCCTAATAAGAAAGTAAGTGTGATAGAATGCTTTTGTTGTTGTTTAGTCGTTTAGTCGTGTCCGACTTTTTGTGACCCCATGGACCAGAGCATACCAGGCCCTCCTGTCTTCCACTGCCTCCCGGAGTTGGGTCAAATTCATGTTGGTAGCTTTGATGAAGCTGTCCATCCGTCTCATCCTCTGTTGTCCCCTTCTCCTCTTGCCTTCACACTTTCCCAACATCAGGCTCTTCTCCAGGGAGTCTTCTCTTTAGTACTTCTTAAATTCTTAAGCTTGGAAATAGTTAGTTATTTAATTAATGATTCCTTTATTTTTTTAAATTCATTTCAGTGATTTTTCTTAACCTAATTGTGTTTTTTGCTTAGTTGTGTTTTGTATCTTGACACTGAAGTAATTTCTCTTTAATAATTTGGCGTAACACTTTATTTTTTAGCACCTCGTTTTAAAATGAGTCTAGGATTTGAAAATGAGCATCAGCTCAGAAACAGAATGTAAATTAATACTTGATAATTGAAGCCTGTGGTTAATTTATTAATAGAATGTACAGTGGTGCCTCGCATAACGTTTTAAATTGGTTCAAAAAAAAAAACGTTATGCGAAAAAAACTTTATGCGAAACACCATTTCCCATAGGAATGCATTGGAAACCGGTTAATCCGTTCCAATAGGCACGGATTGGCGTCCTTAAGCGAAAAAACCCATAGGAAACATTGTTAAACGATACAATGTTTCCTCCATTGGAATGTATTGAAGCTGACTCAATACATTTCAATGGCTTTGCGAAGTCAATTTTTGCAAATTTAAGTGTGTCATAAAAGGGTCAAAAATGGTTTTAAATGCTTGGATTAGCTTCTGCACCCTCTAAAACGGATGCAAAAGTTAATTTGGCTTTGATCTGACTTTTCGTTAATTTATGGTGAATGTTTTCCCCCCAACTTTTGACAGCTGTCAAAATCTGACAGCTCCATTGTTTCCTATGGGGGAGAAAAAAATTCACAAAAAATTAACGAAAAGTCAGATCAACGCCAAATTAAGTATGCACACATTTTAGAAGGTGCACTAACGATTCCAAGCATTTAAAACCGTTTTCCAACATGTTAAGACACTTTTGTAATTGAAAAAATGAACATCGTTAAGTGAAGCAGGGGACCTAAAACCAAAAACGTTAAGCGAAGCATGGTCCCAAAATCGCTATGTGAAAATCGCCCATAGGGAAAAACGTTATACGAAGCACAATCTGACTCTGAAAAAATAAACGTTAAGCGAAAAAAACGTTAAACGAAGCAAACGTTATGCGAGGCACCACTGTATATCATAACTAAGCAATACAACTAAGCAATAACAAAGATACTTACATATCTTTGAAATGTAACATATAAGAATGAGTATTTAAAAATGTTCATGTTGATTTGCATCCCCCTGTTTATCTCATGTCCCCTATCCCCACACCTAACCCATAAAATAAAAATTTTAAAAATGGGGGAAAATCATCTTCAGTATTTGTCCCAACGAGTGTGAGTCTATTATTAAAGATGACTGGAAGCTATCACTGATGCACATTTATTCAACTCATAGCAAATAAACACAGAATAAGATCCATGAAATGAAGGCAGAAATAAGAGGAAGATCTCTGAATCTCAGGTCAACACAATGATGAATTGGAGGATGTGTTTCATAGTTTATTCAGAGCCATCTATAGCCCAAGAATAGTCTAGATCTGTGTAAGAATTACAAGGGTAAATTCTAATTCTAATTTAAGATAGTGTAGAGTCTCCCCCAAAAGTAACCATTCTAATCTATTTTAAAAACTGAACCTGGTAGCAGCCTCTTAAAATGCCCTCTCTCACGTTCTCACCAAACATAACTGGGGTAGTAGCAGAACTGTCATATTCATTATGGCTGTATTATGTATCATAATTGATATAATGAAAAAAGGCTTATTTGAAGAAGGCCTTCAACAAACAGCCCCAGTAATTCATAAAAACTGGTTAACAAAAGAAAAACGGCACGTATAATTTTTTTCATTCTGAAATTTCAGCCCTTATGAATTTTTGATTGCAATTCTACCTTCTTAGCATTGGGAGGAAAACCCCTATGTGGATGTGGATAGGTACAGGGGAAAAATTAGTTTTATAGATATGACATCTTAATAGTTCAGATATAAAGTGTGTACCAGAGTCACATGTGGACTTCTTTTTCTTTCAACTCGTTTTGTTTTGGTTTTAGACTATTAGCTCCAGATTGTGAAATCATCCAGGACTTGGGACAACTTTATCCATTTGAACTGGTCTTCGGAATGAATGGAAGGATTTGGGTGAAAGCCAAAACAATTCAACAGACTTTAATTGTGGCAAATGTCCTGGAGGCGTGTGAGCACATGACTGCAGAACAGAGAAAACAAGCAGTCACTAAACTTTTAGAGAACTAATGGTGTGGGGGTGGGGTCTGACTTTTTCTATTTTCTATTTTATTTCAAAGTAATGGGATACAAATATGATTTTATTTTTTCATTTTTGTATATTTTAGATAATAAACACTATAGTTGTAAAGATTTCAGTTTTATTCCGTATTTTTCATTCCTGACTTTGACTTGTTATAGAGGGTCTATGTGTCCTTGGTAGAGCATATGATTTGCATACACAAGGCCCCTAGTTGAGTCCCAGTATGTTCAGGGATCCCTGGAGATCCACTAGCCTGTGGCCTAACCTGAGACAGTGTTCTACATTGCTAGATTGTGTTTCTATTAGTTTTTAAAGTAGAAAATACTGTCCCTTAAAGTAGAATTTTTGTAAAGGGATCCATGTTGCTGAATTGTCTAAATAAAGGGTCCCCAACCCCCGATCAGTGGCCTGGTGCTGGTTCATGGCCATGGCAGGACCGGGCCGCGGAGACAGATCTCCCCCCCCCGCACATACCCCCACGCACGGCCTGCCACCCACACGCATGGGTGCCCTGCCCACCTGTGAGCACGCTCCACCCCTCTGAAAGCATGCCCTGCACCTTCATGCATGCGCACAAGCATGTTTCGTGCATGCATGCAAGTGCTCCCCTCCCCTCCATAAGCACACCCCATCCACCCACGACTGCAGGGGGTGCCCCCTATGAACAGACTCCACCTCCCACCAGTCCATGACTCAGAAAAGGTTTGGGGACCACTGCTGTAAATGACATTAGTTCTACAGTATTCTCGAACCACTCCATTCTGTACATTCTTTTTATTTTCAGCCTGATAGTTTACTTGCAACCTAGCCAAATGAATATTTGTTCAGAAGTACGGTTCAGAATTCCGGAATAGGAGACTTAGGAATAGAGTTGCAATCATTGGGTATAGTCTTTTTTTTTTTTTTTTTACTGATAAAACTGTTTCCATCAGGATAACTAGAAGGGGAGCAATCTCTTGGCAGACTGTTGTATGCCCCCCAACCTCGAAATCTATTGGGAAGCTAACGAGCTTCTAAGACATTTGGGAACACAGGGAGGTGTAGGGAGAGGAATATGTAAAACAAATCCCATTGTGGGATTAAGAGTAAAGCCATTAGAGGTAGGACAAATTAGTAATTAATATATAAGCCAATGAGTTTTTCTCTGGGCTCAACCATTGTCTTTTTCCCAACTGTATTTTATGAAGGTATCCAAAACAAAGGACATGGATTGTGCCTGAATATCTGTGACCTTGTAAAGAACTCACATTGTAGCATTCTCCATAATATATCAAGTCATCAGGGAAATGTTGAACTTGATTCTCCTAGCTACTCTTGCTTTAATGTGTGGACTCTAACCTTCTCTTAAAGCATAATGATATTTATTTTTCAATAATGTATCTTGCTTGTTTTCGTGAAATAAAATGAAGGCAAACAGAACAAAATCAGCAATCCTTGAAACCATCTAAAATACTGAAACTAATAAATAGCTTTAAAAAGTTAAGTAATATATAACTATTAACTAAAATACATCCTGTAGTTTCATTAAGTGGTAATGTTCTAAAAAGTACCTCGGGTTGCATCTTTGAATCTATACCTGTTTTCCTTGGAGTATTCCTCAGTGAATATTCTGTTTTTCCCAAGCTCTATTTATCCCATCCTCAATATAATTTGAGTAATGCAACCTATGGTCTTCAATATAATCTCAGTATTATAGCCTATGATTCAATTTTCCTTAAAAATGTGAGTCTGTTTGAATCTGCCATCATGTAATAATGATACCACCCAGCCTTGCCTTTTTAAAATATATATGGACAAGTTGCTTGAATGTTTGAGCCTACCCTATGCTCTGTGTAATCTTTGCCCCTTCTAGCTTGTGGGGAAGGCCAGAAGAAGTTTATAATGAGTGGCAACGATACGAATATTTCCCTTGGGGATAGCTGTTTTTAAAGAGACAGTGATTAGGCCTCTGCTTAATATATGTGTGTGTGCACGCATGGTTTAGTAATTCATAATCATTTGTAATAATTTATTTCTTAAATTTATACCCCGCCCCTCTAGACCACGTCAACTTGGGGTGGCTTACAGCATAAAATAGATCAATATATAAAAAAGTAAAAGTACAATTACAATATTAATTAAGGCAATTAATTTAAGAAAAGAGTACCAAGATGGGATAGAATAAGAAAAGAGGAGGAGAAAAAAAAAGACTTAGCTGACTGGAGGGAAGGCCTGCTTAAATAGCCAAGTTTTTAACTGGCTTTTAAAAACAACCAGCGAGGGTGCCAGCCGAATTTCTGTTGGTAGGGTATTCCACAGCCGAGGGGCCACCGCCGAGAAGGCCCGGTTTCTAGTTTTTTCCTTCCGAACCTCTCTCGGCGTCAGACCCCTCAGCCGTCCCTGCTGGCAATGACGGGTGATTTGGGTAGATAATATGATTAGGCTTCACTATTAAGGATAATCCTGTGTCTTATTTGCTATTTATAAACAGGGTGCTTGAGTGAGTAGTGGCAGTGCAAATCCAGGGCTTCTTTACTTGGTTCCATTCTAATCTAGGTTTAAATCTAGTTTGAGAACTGAAACAACTTAAGTCACTTGATGGATGGGGAAACGAATAGATGAAATGCTTTCCTGTTGGTTTTGATGAACATCTCAATAACTTTCAGCACCATCATCCATAGTCTCTCCTTCAAGTATCTTGGCACTTGGGCAGTGTTCTCTAATGCAGTGGTCCCCAACCTTGGGCCTCCAGATGTTCTTGGACTTCAGCTCCCAAAAATCCCGGCCAGCAGAGTTGATGGTGAAAGCTTCTGGGAGTTGTAGTCCAAGAACATCTGGAGACACAAGGTTGGAGACCACTGCTCTAATGGCTTTGTTCTTGCCTGATAGCTGGTCTCAAGAGGTAGGTTTGAGGGAAATGTGTTAAAACCCATGGTTTAATGAGATGGAATCCTCATAAATTAAACCACTTTTTGAATTTCTTATACAGTAAGAAGGCAGAGTATAAATAAATAAATAAATTTGCAACGTTATAGAAAGTCTCCCAGTATAGTATAGCAAACTGAAGAGTAGTCCAGTGATTCATTGATAGAAATAAAATTCTGGGCTGTGTTTGAATTCGGTTGGGATCAAAATGTGAAAATATCGCTCCAAACTGAATGTTACACATGCTTCCCTCTATTTTTACATTTAAATGGATTTTATAAAAACTCGTTGATGTACAGGACTTAATTATTTTACCAATTCATCAGCAATTAAAATGGCTTATTTAATTCTTCTGTATGATACTGATCACCACATTTTGAAATCCATGGTCTGTACACTTCAAAGGTAATAACTAGCACCTTGAATTCCACCCAGTCTGCCTTTTGCGAGTCCTCCTGCTGGGTAAGACTGCAGCTGTCACTGTGGGTGGGTGACTTTGCTCATTTTCATCTGGTGCACTCAGCCTGTTTATCTTGGATCGTGCAGTTCTGGCCAATGTCACTCATGCCTGGGTGACATCAAATGCTTTCTACAGGAGGTTGCTCTGGCTGGTTTTTTTTTTCCACTTGCACCGGCTTTTGATCTGTTTCTGGGCACAATTGAAGTGGCTTTATTACTTACAGACTCCTACCTTGGAACCACGGTAGCCAAAGGATAGTTCTTCCCACCTGAGCTTTCTTTTGCACTGTCATCAATGAGTCCCAGTTCCGTATTCTTTCACTTAGAAATATACAAGATAGATACATGAAAGGACACCTTCTCAGTAGCAGAGAAACTCAATAATAGAAACTAGATTGTAGCATTCTTTCTCAGAATATGTTTAGTTCCCTTCTTGCTCTTAAAATGACAAACTTATTTTTACTGGGTTGTATCTTTTATCTTGCTAGGAAAAGTTGAAGACAGGAAAAGAAGGCCAAACAAGCGATTGATAGATAGACTACATAAGAGAAGCCATGGCCTGCAGTTTGCAAGAGCTGAGCAGGGCTATTAATGATATGGCATTTTGGATCATGCAGTCACTAATTCATTGAGCCATAGCTCAAATATGACGTGCTAGCACATAGCAACAAGAACATGTTTAATCTGTTTTCACCACTTCCTATTTATTTCTTTATTCATTCATTCCAACTTCCTGTGGCAATGCATTTTTTTACTGAAATCAGCCTTACTATTATTGTTCTCTCAGTATATGGATCTCGACCATATATAGAATTTAACTGATGATTTAATTATTTATGTTCATTTCTCTCATTATTTGTATGTGGCTGCAAAACCACCCTTTTAGAGCCTGAAAGACAGTATAAATTTTAAAAAGGTATCTTACAGTTTTTCAAAAACCTTTTTTATTTGAAATTGTGTAATCTAAATCTTTGTTGGATTGATGTAAAAAAATTTAATAGATGTGCCTTTTGAGATATTTTAATCCTTTAATCCCCTAAAAAGTAAGTAATGCTGAGGCTTACTTAACAACAAGACCTGAATGAACATGATACAAAAAAGGAGCAAGTTGTGTCATTAAAAGTGCTTCTTGCTTTGTGAAACTGAAAAGAAAGTAGACATCTGTAGCAACTAAGATTCATGGCAATGTTATTACTCATACCAAGCCAAGTTAGTGCCTGACACACCATGACAGTACCGATGAGGAAAAATAAATATTGCTTTCCTTTTCCTCTGCTTTTAATCATTCTCTGGGAGAGTGATGGGGCAATCGCCGCAATACATTTGTGTTGGAGAGACATTCTTGTTATGGGTGGAGATAAGATATGTTACCTTACTCAAAATTAGAATGCCTCATACGTGATCCTGGGAATTGTCTGCACAGGAAAAATATGGCTACATATGAAGTCTTGTACTGTACTCAAATGATTTATCCTCTTGGCCAGTTATCAGAAATGGAAGAGTAGGGAGAAGTTAGGCTAAATTAAAAGGCCACCTGAGTCTTCTGACTTGTGTTCTGAAGGACAGCATCTCTGGATGCTAGTATGCAAAAGAAGCATGAATTATAGCAGGGGACTATAGCTGCAATTCACAAGAATAAAATATTGCTGCAAGCCACTTCTGTTGTAAAGCAAATTATTTGACAGCAACTTGGTCGTGAGGCGACAATTAAGAATCAGCAACTTCACAAAATACAGGATCTGCTCCTCAATCCTTGAAACGGATTGAAGAAGCAGCCTACCTTTTTTTGTTGTTGTTCTCCTCTGAGGGCAGGGGGTCATGATGACCCCCGGCACGTCCAAGTTTACTACTGCACTCCTATCCAAAACAGAACATAGCCATCAATGGAATCAAGTTCAATACCAGTGCAAATAATTTTCAAAGCCCTGAGGGAAAGGAGGGGGCGCGGGAGGAAGGCTCTACCCTCCTGCTGCGACTCCTCTCATCAGGGATTGATTCGTCAGCCTGAGCTCCCCCCCCCCCACCTCGGGCTTTGAAGGCTTGAAGCTCGCGGGAAGGCAGCCCGGAGCCCTGCCGCGGTTCCAGGTGAGCGCAGGTGGAGTGCCGGAGGCGGGGGGGCGCACCTGGCTCGGCTCGGCTGGCCAGGTAGGCCGCCGGACCATCGCGGGGCAGCTGTTCTCAGGGTGAGTACCCGGCCGGGAACTTCAACCCTCTCTTCGTCGCGAGGGGAGAATGCGCCGCCGCCGCCCCCTTGCAGGAAGCTCAGGCAGGGCTGGCGGGAGGGCTGCGGCGGGGGGGGGGGTCGCGCGGTGCTTCTTTCACCCCACCCCGGGCCTCGACTACCCCAGAAGTCGGTCAGTGGTTCTCAGCCAGAAAAGGTCACCCCCCCTTTCAAAGATCGCGGCTTTGCCCCCCCCCCCCCCCGAGGAAAACCACGAAGAAACCCACTCCCACCCCCCGACGCCTTTACTTCGTTTAGGCAAGACCTCGGTGAGGAGCAACCAGAGTTCCTCCAAAGAGCGTTGCACGTTTTTGCATTCTTCAGCACCTTCAGCTTCAGGGTAAAATCCTGGTTACCTGCAACGCCTAGAGGTGCCTGATACGTAGTTACATTCAATCTGCCATCTCCATCTTGAGACAGGCAGACGTCGTAGCCTATTTTCCTGACACCCCCCCCCCCCTTTCTGCCCTTTTGTGTGTGTGTGACCTAGGATGATGATAGCAGAGAGCGCCAGAGCTTTTTACATTCTTCTGAGACGTTTTGTTTGGTCCTAGTACGGATATTGCTGAGTCATCAACCTGCACCTTTAAAAATCACTTTGCCAGTGCGAGTGTGGCTCTTTCACCGACTGTGTTGTACTGATGATGCACGTTTCCTTCCTCTCTTCTCTCCAAACTTGGTTTGCTGTGCTCAGGTTTAAATGGGGTAAAATCCCACCCAGCCCCTCCTCAGTGATGCTTTGATTCGAAAGCGCTGTTGCAGTGAGGCATACAATGACAAAGCAAAGAGAACAGCACTTTGTAGTGGTTTTTAATCTGACAGTGAGTTTCTAAGTTAAACAAGACTCTTCTTTTGATATGAATATGTGAAGAGTCCAGTGCAACTCAAAAACTTGCTTGTGCTTCACCCACTCACCCGCATAAAAACACTTTTGTTTCCAGGAGCAGTACAAAATGAAATCAGTAGAGTAACCAGAAATAGGACTAGGTAGCAGAAAGTGTTATTTAAGAATGTGATTAGAATTGTGATGTCAATCAAGATGATGTCTGGTACTACAAGAGGAATTCTAATGATGCAGAACCTGAAAGAAGTTCCCTCTGTAATCAGTGATGTTGGCTACCCAGAAAAAGGAAGACACAGTCTTGAATATTCTTTTAAAAGTATAGTGTGTTTCTTTACTGAACTATCATTACAGAAGTTCTTAGACTGCAACTCCCATTAGTCATAGCCAGCTAAGACTATGTTGGGGGAAATTATAAGAGTTCAGAAACATCTGGAGGGCCCTTCTCTTCCCCTCACCCTGCTTATTAGACTCTGAAGGATGAGGAGATGCTGTATGAGTAACTAGTGGCTGTGCTAGAATGTACAAACTGTTCCTTAAATGCCGTTGTATTTTTTCCACTCCTCTTGGGTATTTTGTTTAAATTTTTAAAAAGCAGTGTATAAACTGAATGGATGTAGATAAACTGGTTCTTTATTTGGAAGAAAACAGGTCAGTCCAGGCAATTTAATTGGCTGATGGGTAGGAATGTAGCTGGAAAGAAGCAGGGACACCATCTTAGACTTTTGGCCTTTCCACTGTGGTGACCAATGGAATTTTGTGAGTTTGTGTCATTTGATGACATTTCCTTATGGGCATTTTTTTGCGCAAGTTAGTCTTCATTCCTAGATAGTTTGTTGTCACTTCTGTTCACTTTTCTTGGGATGCCAGTTGTTCATGCATTCTGCTTTTTTTTACTTTTTAATTTTTTAAATCACTTTTGCACCACAGTGCAAAAATGGAACTACAAATTTAAGGAAGGTAAAGGTAAAGGTAAAGGTTCCCCTTGACAATTTTTTGTCCAGTCGTGTTCGACTGTAGGGGGCGGCGCTCATCCCCGTTTCCAAGCCATAGAGCCAGCGTTTTGTCCGAAGACAATCTTCCGTGGTCACATGGCCAGTGCGACTTAGACACGGAATGCTGTTACCTTCCCACCAAGGTGGTCCCTATTTATCTACTTGCATTTGCTTTCCAACCGCTAGGTTGGCGGGAGCTGGAGCAAGCGATGGGCGCTCACTCCGTCACGTGGATTCGATCTTACGACTGCTGGTCTTCTGACCCTGCAGCACAGGCTTCTGCGGTTTAGCCCGCAGCAGTAAATTAGAAAGCACTGTGGCAAAAAGCGAAGGTTTGAAAACAGTGGGCAGTAAAACCAGGGGTGGGGGGAGAGAAAGAAATAGAAGGTGGAGAAAATAGTTAAAAGGATTACCCTCTCAATTTGTGGATGCCAGTGTGGATGGTCTATTCAAATCCTCAGCAACAAATTCTAGAGCAGCACAGAGTAATCTCAGCACAACAGAGACACCACAGTGTCAACAACCCCTTTGTCAGCTTACCAGAAAATAACTTGCCTAGCTTACCCTTATGCCTTTAACAGGAGCCACAGAACTCTGCAGGTACATTTTTCAGAGCATGCCCTGCTAACATCTGTGCAAGAAGCTGTCATTAGGGGTTGGAAAGTTGTCAACCTGACAGAGAAGCCACTGTGAATAATTTCTCATTGTACAGTATGTCTTGCAGAAGAAATAAAAGTGAAATGGTTGCCCTTTATTTTGGAACAAAGCAAGCTGCTTCCTTGGTGTGCAAGGGCTGGCAAGTGACATTCCAGATGTTTTGTAACACTAACTCCCATAACCTTTCACCACTGGGTATGCCCTAATTTTGATTTTAAATAATCAGCATGTACTTGGCTTGTCATATGATTTCTTTTTGGAAGGCATAGATTATGGAGTTGGGAATTAACTAAATCTTTAGTGACCTGAATCCAGTTGAATGGCAATCCATTGTGTAAGAGCAGGCCGGATGGAAGTAATCTTTCTCCTTCCTACAAAGTCTAATATGTTGTACTGTGTTAACTAGAAATATATTATCAAATTCCTCCTACCCATATGGCAGCAGGACTATTAGGTACTGTATAGCCACTTGCGAGTTTCAATGGGGAAAAATCACTGTCTTGCAAAAATTGTCCATAGAAGACATTGTCTTGCAAAACACAGTTCCCTATACCATATTGGGGAAAAGTAATCCCCCCACCTGTACTGCCTTTGGAAATGCAATGGGTCTCAGATGGCCTTCCCCCTCTTTCTCTCTCTAGCAAAGAAAGAGGGTGAAAGCAGTCAAAGCAGCCTCCTGGTTCCTGATAATGGTGACTCCTTTTGCCCTGATCCTTTACCATGGGGGCGGGGAGAAAGCAATACAAGACATCCCCAGGACTTGTTGCCTTTGCAATAGGTCCTGATGAGGAGAAAAAGAGATGAAAAGGAATCTAGAAAAACCAGGGAAATCACAAGGTAAAGGTAAAGGTTCCCCTTGACCATTTTTGTCCAGTCGTGTTCGACTCTAGGGGGCGGTGCTCATCCCCGTTTCCAAGCCATAGAGCCAGCGTTTTGTCCGAAGACAATCTTCCGTGGTCACATGGCCAGTGCGACTTAGACACAGAACTGGGACAAGCGACAGGAGCTCACTCTGTCGCGTGGATTCAATCTTACAACTGCTTGGTCTTTTGACCCTGCAGCACAGGCTTCTGCAGTTTAGCCCGCAGCGCCACCACATCCCTTAGCAAATCACAAGGGCAATCCCCCATTAACACAAATTATGCAGTTGAGTTCCCTACATTTGGGGAAATCATAGGGATCAGCAGCATACCCAAAGTGCAATGGATGAGCCTCCCCCTGGGAAAACCACTTTTATGACATGGTATTTACCCTGCAAGATATGAGTGGAATGGCCCTTTCACCTCATACCCCCTTCTATCCCCTGACCCCCCAAGTCATGGTGACCCCCTGGCTACACCCCCCCACTCAGTACAGAGCTGCACAGCCCCAGTCCTGCCAGAGGCCAAGAGAGCTCCTCAGTGTTTTGGGGTGCCCTGCAGGCCCCACATCAGGGGCTAGGTGTTCCTCCCATAATCCTCTAGTGCACAGGTATTAGCATAACCTGTGCACTAGACTCTAGTGACTAGAGGATTGTGGGAGGAACACCTAGCTAATGCTAGGTATTCCTCCTACAGTTAGCATAAGTATTAGCATATGCTAATACCTGTGCACTAGAGGATTGTGGGAGGAACACCTAGCTTTGTGATACGATGCGAAAAAAGGCGGGGGAAAGGCAGGGAATTTAAACTGCTAACTGTTGGTCAGGGAAGGAGCTACAGCTTCTAGGTAGCTCCTTCACTCCAGCGGTTAGAGTGTGTGTGTGTGTACTGCAGGGTTTGTTATTAGCAGAGAAGGAAGCCAGGCTCCTTTCCAGGTTTAAAACGGAGGACTGGCGTGGAGCAATACATTAACACTTGCAATAAACCCTAAAGTCAACGTTTTTAAAAGGAAAAGAAACCAACGACCCCACTGGCACACATTGAAGGAGCAAGGCAGCTCCCCCTACCTCCCCGATCCTTGAGGAACGTAGAACGGGGGAGGGGGACCAGGACTGACTCTTGGCCGGTCGTTCGAGCCCGCACTGGCCAGGAAAGTTTTTCGGAGGCAGAATGAGATGGGATGCCCTTGCAGGCCTGTCTCGGAAAGGGACAAGGAGGAGGGAGGGAAGGAGAAGAGGATCGCCTTTCAGTTGCACCACTGGGAGGGCCATCGGCTCCTCTTTTTCTCTCCCCAACACCCCACCCCACTGGAAAAGTCCGCCACCGGCGCCCTCACCTCACACTCACCCTGCAACTCCATCTCCTCTCAGCTCTGGATGCTCCTCTCCAAGTAGCGCGCAGGCAGTGGTGCAAGGCTGAGGAGTCACCTTCAGCAGGCGGTGGAGAGGCAGAGGACAGAAACAGCAGCAGCAGGAGGAGGAGGGCGAACTGCTCTGGGTCTCTCCCTCTCACGCTTTCTTTCCGGCAGCTGCATCTTGTGGTGAGGCACCGGCCGGGAGGCGGGCAAGGCGGCGACTCTCCCAAGTGGGGCCGCCCCAACCGCACCCCCTTCCCTGCCGCATCACAGGCTTCCCCAGTCGGGGCCGTCCACACAGTGAGCCACCAGAGGGAAAGCTAGTGTGCGTTTGTGTGACCCGGCGGGCAGGAATGTGCCCAGCGTGCCATGGTGCCAGGTACAGCCGCCACCCAGAGTCTTAGGGGGCATCTCAGGTTCAGGTTTCCTCCACTCCCCACTTCCTTCCCCACCAGGAACAAATGCTTTGAATGGATTAATTGCATTTTAATGTATTCCTATGGGAAACGGTGCTTTGAGTTACGACCAATCTTCGAGTTACGACCATCTTCCAGAACCAATTAAGTTTGTAACTTAAGGCACCACTGTATTCAAAAGGAGACTGGGAATAATGAACAAGGAAATGAGAGGGTGGTGGACGATATATGCCAGCCAAAAGAAAGGGCTGGAGGAAATCAGAGGAGAAAATTGAGGAGATTTAATTCTAACTCTAGTGCCAAGGAGAATTTTAGCTGTGTTAACGGAAGAAAGGGGGAGAAAATCAGCACAATTAATTAAAAGCAGCCTAGAACACTGGTTCTTAACCTTGGGTTACTCAGGAGTTTTGGACTGCAACTCCCAGAAGCCTTCACCACCAGCTGTCCTGACTGGGGTTTCTGGGAGTTGCAGTTCAAAAGCATCTGAGTAACAAAGGTTAAGAACCACTGGCCTAGAAGATCTATTGGAGATAAATCAAGTGTATAAAATGTTTTCAGATGACACAAGGGATGTCAGAATGTTTGGAGAGATAGAAACATAAATTGGGAAAAGACAAATAAGAGAAGGAGCTATTTAGAAAGATGAAAGGAAAAATATTAAGGTAGCCCTCACCGTTGAAAGCATGTATATACTTCTGGAATTGTAAAGAGGCATATCTTATATATTTAAAAAAAGGAATTAAACTGAAATAAGGGATCATTAATCAGGGTAAAGGCATAACACAATGGTTTTAAGGTAAGTTGAAGCTTGATATAAGGATGTGGCAAAACAAACACTAATTAATGAATATACTGTACGTTAGATATACTGATATAGACGTGACAGAAAATGTGGCTAAACAATTATATAAATAAAATATGTATAAAATGCTTTAGATAACATCTATTATGTGTTAGGAACATACTCAGTTATTATTGGTTTAAAATACAAAGTTTGTCAGTTAAATCACCTCAAAATTATATAGATTTGGAACCGGAATTACTTTTATTAGTTATGTTTCTAGAGGATTTTGAGAACATTGTATACTCTGAGAGCACTATAATGATAGTAGCCAATATTGTATACTAAAATACACACATGAACAGTTTAAATGTTTAAAAAATGTATAGATTTTGAAGAGATAACTAAGAAACCAAGATGCAAAAATAATAATAATTATAAGCAACCCATGTAACATGATGTTTAACAAGCAGGAACTGAGTGTAGATTGACTGAAAAACTAATAAAATGTTGAAAAAGAAGAAGTGGGAACCCTGTAATCCCACTCTCTGTTGTTCTTGCTGAGAAGTGTTGTGACAGAGAATCGCCCTTGGGTTCAGGTCTTCAAAGTTACAGACACGAAGTAGCCATGTTGGCTGAAAATGGAGGGAGTTCCAACACATTTGGTGCATTTTCCAGGAAAACAGACCTACTATTCCAACTGGTAATAGCTCTTCAAGTCCTAAGAGTAGTGAGGCCATTTCAGGACAAGCCCTGCTACCTGGGCTTCTTTAATGGGAGATATTAGAGATTGAATTTGGTGCCTTTAGCTTGCAAATCATGTTGTCTGCGTTTTCCCCAGGTGAATTTGGGAGCCAAAGGGTGCCTCTCTGTTGGTATAAATATGATATATCAGTGCCAACACATCTGTGGGCTCTGAAAACAGTTTGTTTTGCTATCAAGTGCTTACTGTGCAGAGACATGCCTTTTCAGTTTGCCTCAGGACCTTGGGTGGTGGTAGGTCTTCTTCACCTGCGCAAAATAGACACTGCTGGGTGTGGGGAACAAACATGGAGACATGAATCATGCACCAGTTGAATGTATAGTATTTCCAGCTGAATCATCCAAAAGAGTTGAATTATTCATCCTAATAGACTTGTTTAATTTATTCTCTACTAGGCTTAAGGGGCTGATCAAAGGAAAGAGCAGGGAAGGGGGGCCGCAATCTGAATTCTCTCTTATTGAGTAATTGACATCTTTTTGGCATCGTGAATGACCTGGGAGCGCTTGGCACTGTGGCAGTGCTGAAATGAAGGGAGGTATCGAAGGTGTCCGATCGCTAAGGCCTTCAGTAAATGTCCTGGCTGAGCAGGGTTTCCAACCTAGACATCGCTGGCACAAGCCCCAAAGTCCAGTCTGCTGTACCAGCGTCCCTCAATCCAGTGCTCTCCAGATATGCTAGGCCACAGGGCCCGTTATCCCCAGCCAGCATGCTTGTTGGCCATGCTGCTGTGGATAATGGGAGTTGTAATCTAGCACATCTGAGGCGGCTTGAGTTCGGGAAAGCTGCGCTGTACCATTTTACACATTTCACAGAGGAGACAATGGGTTTGCCACGTTCTTTGGTGTGCGGAATATCTCCATTAACCTATTTACATGTATTGAATTAATCCCTTCTCTTTTTTAGGTGTACATGAAAACATGTTAGGTGTACATATTTAAGAAAATACAGTGTGTGTAAGGTGGTTTTCAAGTTTGTATTGTAAAGGAAGAGGCAGGGTACTGTATATGCTAAAGATTTAATATTGTTTTCCTTTTGACAGGGTCTTACATTAATTTTTGCTCTTAAAAATGCATTAGGGCTTATTTTCAGAGGATGTTTTATTTTTTTCATGTACAACAATCTACATTGATTAAAACACAGTCATGTCGTCTTCTTCTGGTTGCTGCACAATGGCGGAGGGTGGAGTTTCACTTAAATGGGGCTTATTTTTGGGGTAGGGCTTATATTACAAACATCCTGAAAAATTATACTAGAACTTATTTTCAGGTTAGGTCTTATTTTCGGGAAAACAGGGTAGTATTTTTAAATATATTTCCCATAAGCCTTCACAGATCACGCCCCACTTCATCAACTACTGTATATGCAGTGTTTAACGGATGGCTGGAATCAAGGCATCTATCAGTGTTGTTTTGTTTTTTAAATGCAGAACACAATCTGTTATAGTAAGTTTACAGTATAAATGATGATGCATATTTACTCTAAAAATAATGCCTTTTTAAGGTCTCAGTCAACAGCACATTGAGCTTGTAACATTTTAGAGCACTGAACAGAAAAGCCCTGTGGAATAAGTGCTGTGCAGAGCATTCTCAGTTACTACTGGTAATGAGAATGCTCTGCACAGCACTTTTTCCCTTGGGTCTTACCTAGATGCTTTTCATAACCAGTCCATGAAAGTACTATATGGATAGGGTGTGTGCTATAGTTCTTTTCACTTATATGCATCTACACATTTACATGCAGGTACAGGGTAATCTTTTTCTGGCAAACATTTTTTTTAAAAAAGTAGTACAGTACTAGGTTAATTCTGCACCGGTAGCAGTAATCTAAAAGTTCTTAAAACAGAGAAGAGGCTCTTGAGAAAATGAAACGTATTCATGGAAATGTGAGTTGTATTTAATGCAGAGAGCAGCCCAGTTTTTTTTTTTACAGCAAAAGAAAATGGGTGGCGAACCAAGCTTGGTTTGTGATGAAGAAACTACACAGGTATTTCATTGTACTTGGCTGTGGGTAATCTGCTTTAGATTAGCTCTGAGATGACCTAGAAAATGTGGGCTTGATTAAGGGAAGGAGAACAAGCTTGTTGCAGTGAGAGAAGCACAGACTTCCCAAAGCCCATAGATGTTGGAAAGATGCTAGTCCTTTTCCTTCTCTTTCCATTGCCATAAAGGGCTGGGTGTTAAAAGGCCATTGTCAAAATTTCCAGGGCACATTTATACCACATTAGATTTCTCTGTAGATGGCAGTCCCACTGCGCTGACACTATGGCAACCCAGGTTTTTGTGTGTGTGTGGGGGAGTTGTTTTTTGTGTTAGTGATTAGAACTACATACATCATGAACTAGTAAAACCTGAACGGGGGGGGGGGCAAAGTAGCTTTGTGATCCATGGAGGGGAATGTTCTGGGTTGAGTAATAAATTACACCAGTTAAAGCCAAATTGGTAGTCATACCTAGTGGCTAGAGGATATGACATTCTCACTTAAGAGTAGTCTTCTAGAAGGACTTCCTGTGACTGTAGAGTTTGCCCAAGGTGGCCAATCTTGATCTCTCCAACAGGAAATAAAAAGGGGCAAAATGGCAGCCGTGTGATCTACCCAGAGAGACAATGTTCTGGGTTTACTAATGCCTTTATTGGGTCACTAAATTGTGACAAACAAGATGAGCCCTCGGGTTCTAAAGAATGCTTCATCTGGCAAATCCTATAGGAAACATGTCTTTAAAACAAGGTATGACTACCAGTTTGGCTTTAATTGATTGTTCACCTAGTGTGACATCTAAATTTGATTTCCTGTTACTCTGACATTAATAAGTCTGCTCTCTTGCTCTATGCGTGCCTGCTCTAGGTTAGCACAGGGGCCTGTGTGCTCCAGCCAAGGCAATGGAAAGGTCTTCAGAGGCCCTAGTCAGTTTCCCACCCCCCACTCCCAGAGACTGTAAAGTGTTAGCTTTGGCTTAAGTTGAATCCGCAGATGTCCGCTAGCTTTGCCCAGAACAACAGGCACTGCATCTAGCTGTGGAACAGCTGCTTTCTCCTATGTGTCCAATTTTATACAGTACCATTATTACCTGATGAAGAGTTCTGAGGAACTTAAAAGCTCATCTGATTTATTAGTGATCCATTAAAAAGTATTACTCAACCCAGAATTTAGTAACCGGAATGATGGTCTTGAATTTCTCAAGAAATTTAGGGCAGTTTTTTCCTGAAACTGAAGAATCTTGCTTAGACAAGCTTTACTTGCTAGGATTTCCTCTTACTTGATCCTATTCTTGCGAAAACAGTATCCTCAGTGAGGTTTAACCTTTGGCATTCAGTGTTGCTTCATGCCAAATCCCAGGCTGAACAGAGTTGAATGGCAAAGCGCAAGAACAGCAGAGAAAGCTGGGCAATGCATTTTTGTGTCTCCTCTTCTGTGAGGGGTCCTCCTAAGGATCACTTGCCTTGTCAGTTTCAAAGAACTGGACCACTGGTCCAGAAATATTGCCTGGTGTCGTTCTTGCTACACACTACCTTTTCATGGGAAAGGCAAGTATGAAACCCTTCCTCTGCACACGATGGCCTTGGTTTGTGCAGACAAGTTACCATGGGAAATAGTGTTTCGTTATGATTTCCCATGTACAGTCTGAAATCCATTTGCCATAAGGCTGAAGTCCCCAATGCTGTGTAGTTAGGAGATTTTTAGTTAGGAGATCTCGTTTCTTTTGTCTGGTAAAATGTTCTGTTTGCTCCAGCTGCTTTCCTGCTGACTAGGTTTTTGTTGTTTAGTTGTTAAGTCATGTCTGATGCTTTGTGACCTCATGATTAGGTACCATCCTTAAAATAGTACCTCACTTAGTCTCTGCTCCCTGCACCAAGAGATCTGTCACAGGTGAGTGGTGGTTGGCCAGAATCTTGAAGGGATGGCAGTGAGACCTTTAGAAACACATGCTCGTCAGATCAATGGCCTGTTTAGTCCAGCAACGGAAAAAGATTAGGTGACTCATCCCCATTGTTTTCCTCCTGGTTGTATTTCTCAAGACTGACTGATGCCTTTTAAAATAGTTGGGGTGGAGCAGGAGACACAAAACTGTGTCACATGCCTTGTCTTGCTCTAAGGAGGGCTCTACGACATCATACTTCTGGATTTGTACAGCTGAAGTGTGACCTCCTCCATGACAGATAGTCCTCCATTAGAAGGACTGCCAGGGTACAGTTCTCTTTCTGAAGGTGTTCTCTGTTTCATGGGCTATCCAGTCCAAGGCTGATTGAAAAATGCAGTAGGAATCCCCCCCCCCATATCTGTTGGGGATTGGTTTCAAGGCCCCCAGTGGATACTCAAAATCACAGATAATAGCAAATGCTATATATTTAGCATAGTAAAAGAGAGGGGGAAAAGGAAAAATTATTTTCACATGCATTACCAAAACTAGCCACTTCTTCACTAATAAGCATTCATAGCACAGTCATCAGCTCCCACTAGTGGGCATTTCTGGTAATATATGTGAAAATAGTTTTTTTCTGGATTTCTTTCTTCTAATATTTTTAATATTTTCAGGCCGTGAATCATTGGATACTGATCCCATGGATAAAGGGGGTATTACTGTAAAGAACCATAAAGAGTAAGATGAGGGAGCTTGAATTTATCCATCCATGGTAAGCATCTGAACAGCAGACTTAGCCAAGCACACAGGTCACCTGGTCACAGTTTTTCTCACTTGGGTAAGAGGCATTGTAACCCTATTTAAATTCCAATATATAGGAATTACATCTGTATGTATAAAACAGCACATGTGATTTAATGCAAATCACCTTCTTTCTTTGACCTCCTTTTATGGTGATGGGTGGCCTCCTTTTTTATAATGCCTGCTAAGTGGCTGCTTAGTTCAGCTCACAAGAAAGAAGTAACAGGCTAACTCAAGATTGTAATCAATAAGGTATGAATGAAGCCTCTTGAGTTGATTTGTCCAAGCAAACAATTCCAGTGTGGTAGTGTTAATTCTGGGATTCTGAATTCAATCTTTCAATAGAGTCCTTTGATTAAGGATGACCATGGTATAAATGTGGAATAAACTGCCTAAAAAAAGGCTTTCCTGAAACCTACTTTGATGTCTGTTTGGCAAACAAAACTTTACATTCACTATTTTTTGTGTGTGCGTGATTTTTTGCTATGTTTATTTGCTCTTCCGTAATTTTGCATTTGTTCTTTTGTTTGAAAGCTTCCATGGAAGTAAATGTTTATATTACGTGTGTGTGTGCATACATGTGTATGTGGAGGTAGAAAGTACATGCAGACACAAACATATGGTGTTGTCACTTTGGCCGTGGCTGCAGAGTAAGGAGGTACAGCAACCCTTCCCCCGTCTGTGCCTAAATAAAAATAAACAGGTAAGGGCCCAACCTATTCTGTGCCCTTTTGAAGATATCCTTTTCTTGGATCTGTGATAATATTTGTCTGTTTCTCAATATTTGTGGAAAAAAACCCACAGGAATGGGGAAAACACAAACATCTGTGACTTGGTGTAAAGAGCCTACTCAGTGCTTTACTTCTGCTCATAGACACCCCTCTAGAAATGATGCAAAGACCAGCATCAAAATGAAAAAAAAAAATGAAAAGGCAGAGTAGGAGGAGAGTAATAAAAACCCAGAGAAGAGGAACATAAGTGTTCCTCTAGAGACAGGCACGGTCCTTGTAATGTGAGCTGTTTAGTAAACTAAAATAAACTGGAAAGAAAAATGAAAATTGTGGAACAGGATGAATCCTAGCTAGCAACAATTATGCAAGGTTTTCACTTCGCCCTACAGCAAAATAGCAGGCAGAGTGGCTGTAAGAGGATATTATACGGTGACTTCTCCATAACGCCTGTGTAGCTGGAGCATCCAGGGGAGATTTGAGCTTGATCAGGCCCTGCTGGAAGTTTAACTATCACATGCTTTTACCTTTAGCAGTTCAGTCTATTGGATACTGTTGGTTACTTTCCATTTCCTCAGTTTGAATTGTGGGGTGTCTTTGGTTGAAATTTTTTTAGCTCCACAAATTGGAACATGAAGGATCTGAGAGGATGTTATGCTCAGTGGGTGACCAGGAGATGTCTGCCTTGACCTGTAGTCACCCTGGCATTACACAAATATCCCTCGTTCAGTCTGGTTTAGCACATTTGTTCAAAGAGTGTACACATCCTTACTGCAGGAGCTTTTTAAAAAATTATTATTACCACTCTTCCTGCACTGGCTGTGGGATTCTGGAAGTAACAAGTCTAAAAAGCAACTTTTCTGAATTCAGCTGGAAACTGAAAAAAGCCCATGTTGTTGAATAGTTGCTTTCATGGATTAGTCATGTTTCTGTGCTTATCTGCTAGGCTGTAAAATGTGTGACATCTTTCTAAATGGCTGTGGATTGTGTAGCTTTAGGGATGAGGCTCTGTCCACCAAGATAAGTGTATCTACAGTAACCGCCTTGAAGGGAATACTTGAGCCTCTTGCCCCATGCTTGTGTTTCAACATGATATGCATTGAGTAAAAAGCTTTGGAGTGATTTGCTTGGGCTTATGCCAAGGTTTTTCTTGCTGGGAAAGTGCCTGGTGCAGCCAACATTGTAGCCTGGGAGGAGGAGGAGGAGGAGGAGTCATCATCAAAATCCTCCCGTGGGCCTGAGCCTTTTCACACACTGGCTGCCTGTCGGCTACCTAGATGGCTTTTGGCTTCCTCTGATCCAGATGGACTCCAGGTTTTAAGTGTATGCGTATGTATCTGCAGGGTTACTAGTGGTGGTGAATTTCTTTTCTTAATGACTTTAGAATCAAAATTGATTTTAAAAGGCTCTCGCTTTCTCTGCTTTCTCTATCACACACCCAATTAAGATCTACTACATGCTTGATATATTCAGTAACAAAGGGGAAGATTGTTCTGTGGTGTTATGTTTCCCCTTCCCGCATTAATCAGGAATGAGTGTGTCTGTGTATCGTTGACTTTAAATTGCCGTAAATACACCGGGCTCAGTACATCACTGTGTGCAGATGCATGGCTAAAATAGGCATAAGCAGTCTTGGCTTGGTAAAGAACATCGCAGCACCACAGTGACCTATGCACTATTCAATATATGACAATATGTGGTTTGTACTGCTGATGGAATTGCTCTGTTCATTCTTTCATTTATTCGCTGCTTAGTTTTAGTTTTTGAAAAATGCTATTTTATGTCGATGTAGCAATGCAAGTAAGGAAACGTTGTCAAGTTTATAGTTGAATTCATAATTGAAATTTGTTACGTGTCAGCAGATTGCCTTTGACATACAGCAACCCATTCTGTACAGGTCCCTGCAGATTATGCTTTATGGAGATAATAGTAGAGAGTGCTGGAAGGAAACTGGGAAATGGCATGGGGGGGCTTGTGATGATTAACTCGCTCTAAGTCTCAAGGAGCTTTTATGGTTGCATTTAAATTTTTTTTTAAAAGGTGGGAGATGCAATCTTGTCTAATTTGTCCCTTTAGAAATACAGACTGTTTTGCACTGACTGCTGTTAGTACCCTGTTTCCCCCAAAATAAGACCTAACCTGAAAATGAGCCCTAGTATGATTTTTCAGGATGCTCGCAATATATGCCCTATTCCAAAAATAAGCCCCAGTTAAGTGAAATCCCACCCTCCACCATTGTGCAGCAACCAGAAGATGCACTGTTTTTACATGATTTTACATGACTGTAAAATAAAACACCCCCTGAACATAGCCCTAGTGCGTTTTTTAGAGCATAAATTAATATAAGACCCTGTCTTATTTTTGGGCAAACATGGTATAGTGTGATGTATAGAGTGTTGGCCTCAGGACACCTGGGTTCAAACTCCCACTCATAAAAACCTGGTGCGTGGTAATAGTAAACACATTTCACATACTTTGACAAAGTGATTAAAGTCACTATAAATTGGCACTAACAGGGTAGCAAATAACAAAAGTGACAACAGACAAGGATGAAAAATTTTGTAGTAAACTATGCAGATGTGAAAATGATAAGGCACTGCCTTTTTCTGGTTAGATGGTTTATCTAGGCAAGAGCTGCTTACTCTGATTAACAGGGTTTGTTCATATCCTCAGGCAGACGTCTTTCCCAGCCCTACACCTGAATAAATGGTTTGCCCCTGAGCTGCTGGAATCCTGCACTGGAAAAAGGAGATTTATATAACAAACCAAGCTGCTAATTTCATAGTGGTTTCCTAGTCAAAGTAAAAAAGACACTTTTATTGTGCTCTTAAGTGCAGGAACGTGCTGTTGTGAATCAACACTGTTTCCCGTCTTTCATTGGTACGAGCAATAAAAACTTTAGCCCAGATAATCCCAGGTTCATTCTCAATCCGATGAAAGACAGCCGACCAGGCAGAAACACTAATTGGAAGGTTGGTGGAGATAAGAATCAATCAAATCATACCAGAATTATAGGTCATTAGTCTCCACTACCTTGTCTTGTCCCTTTGCTGTAGCTGTGAACCATTTAAATGTTAAGAGTCTCTGTTGTTCCCCTTTTAGCAAACCTTGGTTGGTATTGTTTAAGCAGTAAGTTTCAGTCACTGTTAATATCAGAAGAGTAGTTTTTGCACAGGTTTATGAGATCAGAATTTCGGGCTCTCAGCCCCCCACCCCCAGCCATTGAAGTAAGATTCGTGAGTTTGTAAAAGAAAACAGTTAATTTTTAAAAGCTGTTCTAATGACTGATATTTTTGTTGTTGTCAGAGAGAACCAGGAGTTGACTGATGGTTTGCTAGATGGCTGGATTAGTTTCAAAAGTTGTTCAGTGTTCATTTTTTGCTGCCTTCCCTATAGGTAGCTGTTCAAAAATCAAGGAGGTGGGAGCCAGGGAAGGTAAGGCTATAAAGGAAGAGAATTGATAAAGTTAGTTGGACATATCCAAGGGAATGGAGCTGTTAAATCAGCAACAATATCCTGCACTCAAAAGTTTGTTAACCACTCAAAGATTGCTAAATCTATATCACACCTGGAGTTAAGGCTTTTAAAATAAGTTTTATTTTATAAAGCCCCGTCATCCTAACTCATGAGTTTTTGTATGATCCTGGTCAGCCAGGTCATGTATAGCTTAGCTAAAGATGTATGTAGAGAGGGGGAGTGAGTGAGTGGAAAAATTGTAATCTTATCCCTGTTTGCTGAGAAGTAAGTATCAATGAATTCAGTGGTGCTAGCTCTTAGGAAAATGTGTTGTAGTCTGTAGCAGAAATCTGTTCTTTTACCAGTTGCAATGTCTTTCCCCCTTGTAGCTTGCCAGCAAGTACAGATACAGCCATTGTTTCTTTCATTTTTACTACTGAGTTGTCAATTCAGAAACAGGCCAGCATTTTTAAGGAAGCCGATATGATCCAGGGGATTGCTAATTGCTGACTTTTGTTGTGTGTTTGGATCTGTCTTGATGTCTTAAACTAGTGTATTACAGGGTTCCACACTGGCATATAGATCGGGATATGGTTTGCTGATGGCACCATTTGGATAGATCAGGGAGACTGTTTCTGCATGTGTTTCTACTTAGATCGATCCATCCTCCCCATTTAAGAGCTGCCGTGCAATTTTCTGGCATAGCAATAGGGCATGCATTCTTTTTGGTATGATTCTTTTTCCTCATTGTTTAGCTGAGCAGCTGAATTATGTATTGGCAATTGATACTGGATGAAGTGATTCATCACATCAGAAGTTGGTTCGTTCCTCTCAAGGAGGTGGAGAAGAAGGGGGTGGTTGAAAAGAGGCAGCTAGGCCTGGAGTGAAAGTGCCATGCAGGGGTGGAAAGGGGAAAAAAGAGAGAGGGAAGGGGCCCAAGTCCTGAGGTATGTGTGGGGCTGGAAGCTGCCCCATGTTATTTCCTTGTGCTGCTACATTCCATGAGATCCCCCACTAAGTCCAGCACAGCTATATGAATCCTTGTCATCTCATTGCCAGTGCAGTCACATGCACCACACCCCCACCCCCAAAGTTGAACCCTAGCAGCAACCACCTCAGCTTCCAACTGCCATTGTGGCTGCAGATTCTGAGAAAGTGGACAGAGAAGAAGGGAAAGGAAGCAAGAAGGGAGAAAACAGAATGGCACTGAGAGTAGAGTGATGGGGGAAAATCGCTTCCCCTGAACTTACACAGATGATCTGATATTAGCTGATGCTGAACAAACCAGTTGGAACACACCTCATTGAAGGTGGAGCCTGTAGGTTCAGATGCAACAGGGACTTGTAATGTCTGAGCATTCTGAGCCCAGAGGCTGAACACTCAAAGCTAAGTTTTCTTAATTTGGGGGTTGGAAAAGTGTGTGGGGGGTGTCTTATAAATGGGGGTGTCTTATAAACAGAAAAATACAGTAGTTTAGCGCTGGAATAACAGGTTGTGCTTTCCTCTGTTTCTAGGCATGTTTTCACAACTTGACCAGGGGAATTTTTCCGTGGCAATGTGGACCATTGGTCTTGGAGCCATTGGGGCTGCTGTGACAGGGATAATCCTGGCTAATACAGATTTATTTCTGTCTCAAGCTGAAAAGGCCTCACTGGATTTTCTGGAGGCAATAGATCTGAAGACTCTGGGGGAAGGTAAGAAACTGAGATTCTTCAGAAGCTAGGAATTAAATGTTCAGTTTAAGAAAAAAAATGCAGTAGGTTTTGGAAATAGTGATAGGTTAGTTTTCCATTTGTAGGATAAAAGCTTTACAACATTCATTGGTCATGGCAACTGATGTTTGGTTTAATAACCTTGTTTCATATTCTCCCAGTTTCTGAAATAAAAGGTTATTTTTTTTCCAATAAAAGGCTCTGTCATTCTCTACTAACAAGCTGGCTTGAAATTATGATTTGATTCTATTTAACATATGGATCTTGTCATACAAGTAGTCCCCAAAGACCTCTTAAGGATGCAGTAAACCCAGCCTGATCCAGTACAGGGCTATAGATTTGTTCACCACATACTGCAGTCCCAGTGAAATAAAAGTACTGTATCGTAACTTATATCATTGCCTGTTTCCAAGGAGAGCAAAGAACATTCAGAGCAGAAGAGCTGTGGAAGAAGAATGGGGCCGTCATCATGACAGTGCGGCGACCAGGATGATTTTTGTGCAGAGAGGTAGCTTGGGTGTCTTTTATGAGTATTTCTGGATTAAAGGCGGTGAGGTGAACTAGCTTTTCTTTTATAAGGAGAAAAGAGAAATGAGAGCGCAGCAGTGGCACCTTTGGATGAGCAAATTGATTTCGGAGTGAGCTTTCACGGAGTATAACCTGCTTCTTCGGATATATTGGCTGAAATCAGGACGGTGGGACTGGCGGCAGTGATTTTTGAATATTAAAGACTTCCTCTGCCATCATGAGCCCCCAGCCCCACTCCGACGGCTTCTCTAGGACAAAAGGGAGCCTCAGAACCTTAGGGATGGGAATTGGAAACTTTCACTTAGCGATAAAGGGCTGCAGCTGATGATGCCATCCGCCTTGCAAGCATGTAACTACACCAACAGGATTTCAGCAGTTGTCGTTCATGAAAGCTCATGCTGTAATGAATGTGTTCATCTTAATGGTGTTATAATGTTTTGCTTTTCCTTATGTTTTTGTTCAAGATGCAGTATGCTGCTGTTTTCAGAGAGACAATCTCTGTCTCTCAGACCTGCAGCAGTTAAATTCTTTCTCAATGCTAAGGTATACTTGCTAGAAACTGCTTCTGCTGCCCACTGGAATTAAAAAAGTTTTTCAGAGGGGTGTAGACAATTTATGGAGGGTCAGTCTGTCTGTGGCTAGTAGTCAAAATGGCTGTCTGTTCCTTCCACTTTCTGGAGCTGCCTGCCTCTCAATATTAAGTGCTACAGAATGTGAATGAGAGGATGCTGTTCCACTCTTGTCCTTCTTGTGGGTTCTCGGAAGCATCTGGTTGACCACTGTGGAAAACAAGAGAATGGACTATGGATCTGATCCTGCACTTCTTACACTCCTCCTGAGAATTCGTGTTTAGACTCCAAGCATATTGGCAACTTCTTCTGCTCTTTCAGTATCATGTTTGATACTTCCGATTCATTATCCATTCCCCCCCTCCTCCTTTTGATTTGATTTGAAATGTTATGGGAATAAATCTTCCCATTTCAGCCTTGGCTGTTGGCATTCTAATGTCCTTGGATTCATGCCTTTGCCTTCCTCCTGTTGCTCTGAAAAATCTAACCCAAATGGGAGATACAATAAAAATGTCTTAATGCAGTGGGAAAGCCCATCACCAGGAGTTCTATCAATGTGGCAGCACCATCACTGAGAAGGCTCTGTCTCTTCTATAGATAAGCCACTTATTCCAAGAGAGCAATGAAACACACCCTGTGAACTGTATTCAGCCTCAAAACCTGTTCCTCACTTTTAATGTTTTTTAAAAATAGTCAGAAAGTCCCATTGCACCCTCTAGAGCACATTGAGTACAATCTTGTTGTGGTTTCAGGCACTGTTGTTCCCCCCCCCCAAACAATATGTTTAAAAAGAGAAATATATATTTTAGGGGTGGGGGATATAGATACGACCCTACAATATCTCATAGTGGCTGAGTATGGCCTCTTTACCTCTGGAATTTGACCGACCTTGACATGGCCAGAAGAGACTGGAACTCCAGTATCCTGGCTGTGATGCCATCTTGACATGAATTCACAATTATTAAATTTAATTCCAATGCCTCTCTTGCTAGAGCAGGCCAGGTGCCCTGCTGATAAATCTGGGGTGGATGCTAGGCTGCATAAATAAAACTCAGCTTTTGTGTCCCTTTCAGGAGGCTGCTGAGCTTTCCTCTCTGAAGCCCCAGCTTGACCAGGTCGGGGTCCCCTTATATGCTGTTGTGAAAGAGAACATTGGAACGGAGGTGCAGGATTTTCAGCCATACTTCAAAGGAGAAATATTTCTGGATGAAAAGGTAACCTGATTCGTGTTCAGGTTATTTGTGTGTAGAGGGGAAGTATAGTGATGGGGTGAAATTACTTTAAATGTTTCTCTGGCTAAAGGTGGTTTCATGAGGGAGCTACACAACTATTTTTACTTAAATTGGTTTGCAACATGGCCTAAAAATGTTTCTGACCCAAATATTCATTGGTTCACATTACGAATGCCTACAACATGGATCACATTTTTGTCCTAGAGAATTCTAGAGGTGCATTAAGTGTTATGTGTGAAAACTCTTGAGCCTTTGTGCTGCTTGACTGAATGTGTGATCCTTGCAAATATGAAACTCTTTGCAATGCAAGTCAGCATTTGCCATATAAAGTGATTTAAGTTTAAATGCTTGTGACGGCAGCTCTCTTGTCTACTTATTTATGCCAGCATAACTTCTATTGGCATAACTTTCAGTGGTGAATTGTCACAAGTGAAGAAGTCAATGTTGTCATTTCCTGTGGCACACTGTGTCATGTGACTGGTCTGCAATAGAATATGCCTACATTCTTAACCTGCAACAATTCACAAGTGAAAGTTACACCAGTAGGCATAACTAACAGGATTCTGGCTGCTGTTCATTTTATCTATTACCTTTGCACCTTTTTCTCTCTTGAGCCGAAGATGGTGTGTATGCTTTCTTCTCATTTTATTCTTTCCAAAATGCTATGATTTAGATCAGACTGAGAGACTAAAACTGGGCCAAGGTCAACTTGTGAATTTCATTGCTGAGTCAGGAGCTGAATCCATGTCTCTTGAGTTTTAGTCCACCAATCTAACCACTACACAACACTGGGTTTCCTCCTGCTACAAGGCATGCCTCTCTTATTATTTTCCTTTTGGGTGCATGTGTCGGGACTACACTTCAATACAGCTTTTGACCAGGCATCAGAAATCCATGTTAGTAAGTGGCCCTGCCTATTAAATCTCCTTACACAACACTTGAATCTCTTTATTGTATTCATTCCCCTTTCCTCCTCTTTCTTGCCCTTCACAAGTCTCCTCAAGTTCTTTCTGCTGTGTAGCTAAAGGGCTTTATAGGAGATGTTGAATTGTTTAGATACTACTACTTAATAGGTTAATTGGCTTTCAGCTTCTATTATGTATCATTATCAGAGGTGTGCAGTAAAGCTTTGAAGTATTGCTGTGTTCACCATTTCCCCTGTAACGACACATAGATAAAGAGAAAGACTGGAGCAGCAATTTACTCCCTTCATCATTTTAATCCTTTGAAGAAATTTGATTGCACCTTCAATTAAGCATTCTAGCCTTCAAAAAAAGCAGGATTAAAAACAGAAAGCAGATGGCCCACAAATAGTAACAGAGGGAATTAATGGCATGTTGCTCTGTTTGATAATGGTAGGGGAATGCCCTACCATTAGTAATGCCCCGAGCATTGTTTGCCTCTCAGAAAATAAAAGCTCTATTACTATTAAAAGATGGTATATTTACAGAGTTTTCAGGCAGGATTAAAAACAGACACACACACCCGGAGTTTTCTGTCTTCTTTTCTGCAACCTGCATTCTGCCACCTGTGTGTGCCTATGCAGATTTCTTGGTTCCCACATTCAGATGTGGACACACACAGGGAGCTACATTCCATTCATGCTTCCTATTTTTCTCCCCCTACAAAGCTACATTCTGTTCCTTATTACTGTTAGAAACTTTATGGCAACAATTCAACACAGATATAAATGTAGTTAATTACCGTGAATTGGACTTTTAGGCCTACAGCTATGAAGAATTTACTGGGCCTCTGAACATCCACAAAACACTCGTCTGCAAACCACACCTGTATAGCAAGTTATAGATAAAGTCAGGTTGTTGCTCTGTTTCTGAAACACTCTTTTTTCTCTGAATCCATCCGCAAGACCCAATCTGTGTTGTTCTGTCTCAAAATGGGCTTCAGAACTCAGATGGCAGGCTACATGATCCTTGGTTTCTTGTTCAGGATGCATAGCAGATGCACAAGAAGATCTCAGAGCATCCCGAAACTAATAGCTAATAATTTCGCTTTATTTCTCACCGAATTATGCTGATTGTCACTACAAAAAATGCACGCAATTGGGGATGGTATGCATTTGTGTGCATGTGGACAGACACACACTACTAACAAACAAAGAGAAGAGTAAAAAGTAAGACACAGGTGGATGCAGGATGATTCTGCAGCCAGGGAATCCTAATTCTGAGAGGAGAGGAGCTGGATTCATCAGCCTCTGGAAGTTCTGCAGTCTGAAGCCACACATGGCAGACACTGAAGATCTTGTGAAGCTCATTCTCTAGTTCCTGACATTTCAGAAAAAAAAAAAAACACCTTTATTTTTCAGCAATATGCCACATAGTTTTGCTTTTGCTGCAGCAGAAAAAAGCGTTCCAGAGACTGTTACTATTGTCAAGGCCTCAGCTTTTGTGGACCAAAGCCCACAAATGCTTATACTGTAAAATACGTTGTAGTCTTTAAGATACCGCAGAATATATAACCTTAAGCGTATCTAAAGCTCAAAACCTGCTTTTGTAGACTCTCAGGAAAACTGAGATGCTGAGAGAGAGAATAAACTTCTTTATTCTCAGTACAATCAATGTGGCCTCTGTAGTCCTACACACAGCCCTGACCTTTGTATGTAGTGTGGCAGCTACCACTGGTTTCAGCTCTGTCACTGAGTATTGTAGTTCTCTAGACACACTATCTCCCTTGCTAACTTTTAGCTGAATGTGTCTCACCTTCTTCTTCAGAAACAATTCTATGGGCCTCAGAAAAGAAAAATGTTGTTCATGGGCTTTATCCGCTGCAGCGTCTGGAGGAATTTCTTCCGTGCCTGGAAGAGTGGATATACAGGAAACTTGGATGGAGAAGGCTTTGTCCTGGGAGGAGTTTTTGTGGTTGGTCCTGGAAAGCAGGTATTTTTGAATATTTGCCCTGCATGAGAGAGGAACGGTGCGAAATGTTATTTTTGTTGTTTTGTTTGTAACTTTCTGTTCCTACCAGTATGGGAATATATGGCAAACCATCGAGCTTCGAATGTTTAAGGGCACTGCAGGATGAAATAGACACAAAGTAAAATAGTTGTAATTTTGATATAGTTTCTTACACTGCAGTTGGAAAGAATGTACATGACATGCTATCCCTACTGTGCCTCGTGTGTTAATACCTTCCTTGGGACCTAGTATGAACCAGCCCAGTGTTTTCAAATTGCAGCCGTGACTATGTTGTGCCAAGGATAATGGTGGAACTGGGGGTTTGACTACAGGGAAGAAATTCCAGAAATATCATCTGGCTAAAAGTTCTTTCTTGAAATGTGCAAGTTGGGCTATTTTGCCTGAGTGCATAATAATGTTTAATTGAGAAGTCTGCTGAAATTTTTGAGAGCTTGTATACAGCAGATTGAGCATGAGTATGAAAAAAACCAGACAGATCATGAGTAATAGTCTCCCTTACTATGTATATGTGTATGTGCCAGTAGATAAAAGAATAATCATTCAGTCATAGTAAACTTTAAGAATGTTTCCTTAAAATGCAGTATGCTGAAGAGTAATCTAAGAATACTGGAACATTTGACTTGTATAGATTTGATCTGTGCTTGACAGACTTCTTATGACAGTTTCAAAACAGACACTTATCATTTCCTACCTAGCAGCAAACAGTCGCAACTGAACATCTAACATATCAACAGACAAGCCTCATACTAACTGATATGTTCTTATATCTGACAGTTAACCCTCTAAGCATCTATTGGCTGACACTAGACAGAATATGAACGGTTGCACATACAGTATTCTCTTAAGAATGTAAGAAGAGCCCGGCTGGATCAGGCCAAGGGCCCATCTAGTCCAGCTTCCCGTATCTCACAGTGGCCCCACCAGATGCCTCTGGGAGCACAAGAGACAACGAGATACCTGTCTCCTGATACCCCTCCTCTGCATTTGGAGGTCCCTTCCTTCTAAGCCTGGAGAATATATATCCCTATCATGGCTTGTAACCTGTGATGGACTTTTCCTCCAGGAATCTGTCCAGTCCCCTTTTAAAGGCATCTAGGCCAGATGCCATCACTACATCCTGTGGCAAGGAGTTCCACAGACTAACAACACGCTGGGTAAAGAAATATTTGCTTTTGTCTGTTCTCACTCTCCCAACACTCAATTTGAGTAGATGTCCCCTGGTTCTAGGAGCCTCCCTCTGTCCACTTTATCCATCCCCTGCATAATTTTATACGTATCAATCATGTCCCCCTTCAGCTGCCTTTTCTTTAGACTAAAGCCCCAAACACTGTAGCCTTTCCTAGATAAGGGAAGTGTCCTAGCCCTCTTCTGCAAATAATACATCTCATTAATTCTTATATGCACACATACACATGTATACATGCTGGGTTGCATAGTTATATATCCTAATAAAGCCTAGCAAAGTTGTGAAGAAATTAAAATTTGAAGAGAAATATGTGATCCAGAGCAAAGTGGGTTTCTTGAAGAAATGTAACAGATTAACTTCTGGTGTTTTTTTTTGGCGGGGGGGTATATTTTGCTTCTAAGAATTGGTGCTTAAGAACCTTGTTCATATCTAATTCTGCAAGTATCTCTCGTTAGGTCCTATAAATTATTCCCATTATATAATGGCATGCTTTGAACCTCTAAACACATGTTCTGTTTTTGTTTTTAAAAGTTCACTAATGAAGGCTAGTAACTTTATTTAAAAAAAACAACAAAAATGTTGGGGAATTTGATTCCCCCACATAAACAGAATTGGATAGCTGAAGATTTGTATACGTTGAATAGGTCTGAATGCAGATCTGTGCAGGAGGGCATTCTTCACTTACATTTCTCCTTCCATTTTAGGGTGTTCTCTTGGAGCATCGTGAGAAGGAATTTGGAGACAAAGTGAGCCTCGATGCTGTTCTTGATGCTGTTAAGAAGATCAAGCTGCAGCCTGCAGAAAATGAGAAATAGGCACGCATTGCCCTCTTAGAAAGTATGCATGTAAACTGATATTCTGTCTCTTATAGGCTATACACCCTTTGCAAATACCAGCAGCATAATGTCCCAATAGAATGGCCGTTTGTTGATGCCAGATATCTATTGATGCCTTCAGTCTTTGCCTTACTGGATTAATGAAAGGCTTGGTCTGAAAACTTAAGATCTGGCCAAGATATTTTCCAGTTAAAACAAAGCTTGGAGGTATATATGGGGGTCTGCATCAGAAATGAATGGATGGTGGAAAACTAATAAACATTACATTAAAAGTTATTTAAAAAGCTAACATTGGTGCTTGTTGTTGTAAACTTACAACCGTAACTAGCCAGACTCTACTTCTTCATAGCACACCTTCTGGCTGGCCTTTTATTTTATTTTTTTCTGCCCCAAGTATCAAACTTGACATTATGTTGGCGATCTTAAAGCAGGATCATTTTCAGGATTTATTTTAAGTTAATAGTAACTATGTTAAAGGAGGAGAGGATCATGGTGGGATAACAGAATTGGAGACACTGGTGTATCTTACTGTCCTGTTTTCTCCAGTTAAAATTGTGTGTCACTACACATGATTTCGTGTGTGTGTGTGTGTGTGTGTGTGTGTGTGCGCACACACACACACACAGAGTAATAGTATGTATGGGGGTGTGTATGCTTTTTGAAGTAGGACTAAAGCACACAAGGAACCCTTTCTCTCTCCCACTAGAACCCTGACAACAACTGACACTCTTCTATTTCAATTTGCAAAAGAGAGAACAAAATACCTCCCACTTCTCCCCTCTTGCCAGTTACAGCACAGAAAGAGAAACTTTGCCTTGGTCCTGACCAATCGAAGGGTTAATCTGCTTGTATGATCTAAGTTCTGAATTCAAAACACTATTTCTTTTACTACTAAATAAATATGCACAGTCCTATGGGTCACTTCTTTAACTTTGCTCATAGTTAAGCACAGAATGCTCAGATAACTATTTTCACATGACTGGCTTTTGGAAGGCCCAAAAATTGAGGACCTGTGGCGCTTATTTATTTATTTGATTTATACCCCGCCTATCTGGACTACCAGTCCACTCTAGGTGGCTGTATTACCTCGGCTGTATTTGTCCTCGGCTGTCCAGGCTTCTGTTTATTTGTACAGTTCTATATGTGCTCAGTGCTGGACTGCACCTCCCATCACCCCATAGCTGGTATATGCTGGCTGTGAAAGTATAGGGGGCTTATTTTTTCCATAGTGCCCCCCTTTCAAAATGAAACAAAAATGTTGATCTGTTCAATCCACCTGTACATATTTTGCCACCATTTCTGTTTTTCTGACCAGAATAATTTCATCAGGCATTCTGTGAATAATGAGAGGGGGATAACGCTATGTGTATGGCCGACTGCCATTTTGTACAAAAGAAACTCTGTTGGGAGTGCAGTGAACTAGAGTGTCCATGGAAACTCCATGTAGTAGTGCTTCCTCTCTGCTGGTTTTTCCTTTTAATCATCATCATCTTAAAACTGCAGAGCGGGAAGGGGCTGTATGAATTATCAAGTCTAGCCTGTGTCAAGGAAGCACAGGGGGGAATTGAACTCCCAACCTCTGAATCCACAGCCAGATATCTAAACCACTGAACCATCTGGTAGTTTTTCCTAAGAAGAAACCATCACTGAGGATGTTGTTGAGAGGATTACAAGTAACATGGAGATCCGAGCTAAGACTAGAAAATGGGAAGAAAGTCCCAATTAAAACTTCTTTAGGCTAGCTAGTTTACAATATGGGGAATATTCCTAATTGTACCATGTAGGCTTGCTTCATAGACCACTGAGGTTTAGGCTGTAATCCTACACATGCCTACCTACAAAGCAAGCCCCACTGCATTTTGGTGGGATTTATTCTGAATAAGGACAGAGTTGCAATTTAAGTCTATAGGTACAAAGCGATTCCGATTATTTCCTGATGTATCTCAGCTCTCGTAGAAAGTCACTGTAGTCCCCAATAGCTGGCACCAACAAGATCTTGGCAGCAACTGAAGATCTCTCAGCCCCAGATGAACAATTTTGCAGTGTGGGTGAGGTGAAGTTTGTTGTGGCAGTCTCCTTGATTTCCATTATGTGATGTCACCATCTCTCCTTGTGAGGGATCATGGCCTCTTCATGCTGAGAGGAGCCAATGAGGTCTGTTCCTGGGGGAGGGACACTAGTTTATTCCCACCCACCCACCAAAAAGTTCACTTACATTCAAAGAAACTGAAGATGGATGGTAAGTGTATAGAGATCAAGACACTGCCCCATTTGAATATACCAGGAATACCTTGACAAATGGCTGTGTGAAGCTTATAGCTGGTCAGTAACACAGCAGCTGTGTTTGAATAGCAGAACTGTGTGGTTGGGCCAGTCACAATGGGTGCTTGCTGTGATTCATTGACAGTAACACTCTTCCAACAATAGGCACTTTTCCAATGGAACACATGATCCTCCAAATGTTAAGACTGCAGCTCCCTTCAAGCTTTTCCAAGGACTGCCAACATTGCTGAGAGTTGGAGCCCAATAATATCTCAGAGAGCTAAAATTTGCCTATCCCCTCCTGCTCTAAATGCATCATAACCAAGATTCAGACAATAGAAGTGATGGAAAAACTGATATTAATAGTTTTTAACTGAATTGTTCAAAGTCTTACTGTTGCCTCTTTCCAGGCAGAAACAGGAGACAATATATATCAGGGATATGTGAGGAAAGTTTGGCTCTCCAACTGTGTTGCCCTAGAAACTGCCATCAGCCCCATCAGCATAGCCAATGGCTGTGGAGGTAGGTATTCTGGAACCAGGCAGTTGGAAGCATTCTAAACTGCTAGATAACTCATATGAGTCAGTTGCTATAACACCCAGTTTCAACAACCTTCAGCTCTCTTCTTGCCAGTCAGGAGCCCATTTGAAAGATCTCAGATGACCTTCAGGCCTTTTTTCTTAACTTGGGAGCATGTTTGAAATTTCTTACGTTCTATACTCTACTTGAATAGCCATGAAATGTATGCGTATACTACTATGCATTCCATATTTTGTCAGATAGGGTAAGAAATCCAGAGGCAATGTCATGGTTTTGTTTTGTTTTTTGTTTCCTTTGAATGAGAAATCAAAATGGTGTGGTTTTTATTTATATATTTTTGTATTATTTGCATAGAATTATAGAAATGTGAAGTTGGAAGGCCCTACAAGGCCATCAAGTCCAACCTCCTGCTCAGCACAGGAATACAGTCAAAGCATATCTACCAGGTTATTATCAAAGTTTTTCTTGAATGCCTCCAGTGCAGCACTCACCAACTCCCGAGATATCTGTTTCCACTGTCATACTGCTCTAACAGGAAGCAGGTTGAAAATTACTGGCTGCTACAGAAGAAAACAAACGCTTGCTGCAGAAAACAATGGTTTACACTTACAAAGCTGCTTTCTAGTACAGCTGCCTTCCCAGGTTGTTCCCTTTGTCTCACTTTTAAGTCTCCAGATTTGATTGCTAACAGTGTTACAGCCGTTTTAGGCTGTCAGCTGAAATACCAGAAGTGGGCAACTTGTGGCTACCAGATGTTGGACTACACTTCCCATCACCACCTAGGGCTAATAGGGAGTTTGGATAGAAACCTAGAAGACTCAGATTCTAGTCCTCTTCTGAGCCATGAAACTTCTTGGGCAATTGTGGGCCACGTCCTTTTTCTCTCGCTCAACCTGACTTCTCTCACAGGGCTGCAATGATAAGTGAGAAGATGGCCCATATTACGTCACCTTGAACTCACCACAGGAAAGACGGGGTTATACAGTAAATATAATAGATTTGCAGTACTGCTAATAAGTGAAGATAGAGGAGACTTTCTGGTATTGTGAACCAAGGTGAGGTAGACTATCATTTGTCCTTCAACAAGACAAGATCACGCTATGGCATGATCTTGATTAATTCTTTAAATGTCCACAGACAGGCAACAGATGTCTTACAATGCATGTTTATACATAACTCCATGTTTTGTTTTCAGCTAATCTCTAATTTTTAATATGGAGGATTGTTTAGCAAAGACTTTACTGCAGAAAAGGAAGCCTCATTTCAAAATAGCTTCCCCAAGCCTCTTGTGTTTGTCTGTGTAGCCTTATGGTTGGCATCATAGGTTGGGCCATGCGAGTCATTGCCACAGCTGCTGAACAGTGGTGAGTGAGACATCGAAAACCTCCAGGTCACCTGAAGACTCTTCCATGGCTAGTGCTGCTGGAGAAGGACAAAAAGTGCCACTGCAAGGGATTAATTGATCAAGCAACCCAGGTCTTTCTAAATTAAGGAAATCTTCATTGCTCAGGGTCTGGTATCATTCACCAGCAATTTGCAATCACTGGCTATAGTTTTTAAAGGCCTTGGCCTTATGGATTCTTTTACCCTTAGAATAAAATGGAGAAAAATATTGTTTACCTTTGCCAATACTGGAGTCCTTCTAAACACCATATAAGGAATAATTACATTAATCCAAGTTTCATGGCATCCGCGCTTCATTTAAAGGAAAGGAAGGACCAGATATTCCCAGTCTTATATATGCTCCATTTCTCCACTACTACCAGTGAGGTCACAGTATTAATATGAGTTCTATAGGGACAACTCTACAGTTGTTAAACATGCTGTCATTTTTCAGTGAAAAACACAGGTATTGAAATTCTGTTGCTGAAAAAAAATGGCACCCGGTGATCTCATACACTCAGAATTGGTAGACTTGGTCTACATGAGAAGCGCTACCAATCTGCCAAATTTCAAACCGATCCAGTAACTATCACCAGGGCTACAGAAAGTTAAAACCTCCTGAAAAATCTACATATTAACCTCCTCCTTTTTACCAGTTGTCAGAAAGGACTTTGTGTTGACAAAGAATTTCTAGCAATACAGCTTCACAAGGCAATACAAGACCAAGCCAAGGTGAGGCATCTTCCTGTCCCCCTGACCCCATTCAATTTTGGGCCAAAAATCCCAAGGCAAAGTGTGGGTACATGGAAGATGTTGAAAGCATGTACAATCAGTGACACTGCACACCATCATTCTGGACCACAGGGCACATTTATTACATTATCGACCTTTGCTTCCCATTTTCCTGGCTTTCTTGCACAGGAGCCCTAACTGTGGGCTTAAACCAGTACTGAATGTGTCTTCAAGTGGATCTAATAGTTGATGTGACCATAACTGAAGCCTTCAAGGAACTAGCTTTGATCATCTGTTGCAGTAAAAAGTACAATGAGTTTTGTCATGTCCTATCTTAGTGTTTCCCAATATTTTTGAATTGTGACCGTCTTTTATAATAGACAAGTAACCTGCAACCCCTCTGCCATATATGCATAAAAAAGCATTTTTAATGGGGAAACAAAAATAGATTTATGGATTATAATTCTATCCTAATATATTAATAATAATCTAATACATAACAAAGTGAGGGGGCTGTAAGTCTGTGCCACATAAAATTTGAAAAGGAGGGGAAAATGTCAATACATGTTGAGTTTAATTTACTTTTTTGGGTGTGGAAACAATCCTCCTTTCATGTGTCTCCCCCTCAAAAAAAGCCCCCTCAGTGAAGAGCCTTTCCCCCTCAAGCACAAATAAACATCTCCCCTACAGGTCCTGCCTTGTGCCCCCCATCCAAGTCACCTCTCTCACCTTTTGTCCCTCTTGCCTTCCTCCTTCATGACCCAGGCGGGGCCCAAAGGCATCTCCCTGCCCAGATCCCCTCTCCTATTACTGTGCTGCCGCCACAACACACAGAACAGCTGAAGACTCAGGTGGAGCGAAAGGCACTGCTGCCACGGCAGCTTCAATTTTCCAATACTGTTGCCATCTTGGGTGTCAGTGTTCCTGGAGTCCACTGTGTGCTCGCCTCATTCATGCTCTCTGAGCTGGGCTAACGCTCCAATCCAAGGAGCTGACGTCAATCCTCCAAACAGGAGGAGCAGAAAGAAATGGGCAAAAGCAGCTCTTTTGGTGGGCATAGGAGTGGGAAAAGGTATACTGGGATACAATCTCAAAAATGATAGAATGATTTCAATACGAATCCAAGGCAGACCTTTCAACATCACAGTTAATCCAAGTTCATGCAACAACCACCGATGCTGAAGAGGCTGAAATTGACCAACTCTATGAAAACTTACTACACCTTCTAGAATTGACAACCAAAGAAAGATAGACCCTTACGAATACACAGTGGAAGTGAAGAACAGATTTAAGGAACTAGATTTGGTGGACAGAGTGCCTGAAGAACTATGGAAGGAGGCTCATAACATTCAGGAGGCAGCAACAAAAACCATCCCAAAGAAAAGGAAATGCAAGAAAGCAAAGTGGCTGTCCAACGAGGCCTTACAAAGAGCAGAGAAGAGGAGGGAAACAAAATGCAAGGGAGATAGGGAATGATAGGGAGAGTGAAAAAGGAGAGCGCAAAAATGGTCTGAAGCTCAACATCAAAAAAAAACCTACGATCATGGCCACTGGCCCCATCAGCTCCTGGCAAATAGAAGGGGAAAATATGGAGACAATGACAGATTTTACTTTCTTGGGCTCCATGATCACTGCAGATGGTGACAGCAGCCATGCAATTAAAAGATGCCTGCTTCTTGGGAGGAAAGCGATGACAAACCTTGACAGCATCTTAAAAAGCAGAGACATCACCTTGCCGACAAAGGTCTGCATAGTCAAAGCTATGGTTTTTCCAGTAGCAATATATGGAAATGAGAGCTGGACCATAAAGAAAGCTGACCGCCGAAGAATTGATTATTTTGAATTGTGGTGCTAGAGGAGGCTCTTGAGAGTCCCCTGGACTGCAAGGAGAACAAACCTATCCATTCTGAAAAAAATCAACCCCGAGTGCTCACTGGAATGACAGACCATGAAGCTGAGGCTCCAATACTTTGGCCATCTTATGAGAACAGAAGACTCCCTGGAAAAGACCCTGATGTTGTGAAAGTGCGAAGGGAAGAGGAGAAGGGGACGACAGAGGACGAGATGGTTGGACAGTGTCACTGAAGCTACCAACATGAATTTGACCCAACTCTGGGAGACAGTGGAAAGCAGGAAGGCCTGGCGTGCTCTTGTCCACGGGGTCACGAAGAGTTGGACATAACGACTAAACAACAACAACAGGAGTGATAGGCATGCATAAAAACAAGATCCACCCAAAGAGGCACAGAAATAAGAACTCTAGGTTGCCTGCAATTCCAGTTCAGATTAAAATAATCTATCAATAGGTTTAAAAGAACACAGCATTGTGTATACCATATTTACCCTTATTTAATATAATAAATATAAATGCAACAAAAATAATAGCAACCCTCCAGAAAACACTTTGCAACCCCCCGAGGTTGCGAACCTGTGCCCTGCCTGGTCCATGGATCTAAATTGTTTCTGGATGACAGCTCCATCAAAGCTGGCCAGCACAGGAATGCCCGTCTAGAATCTGCTGCTACAAGCAAATGCTTCCTATGATTTTTTATAAAGACTTCTTGTACCTTTCATATACTGACAAGTGCCATTTAGCATAAAATTTCATAAAGGGTGGAAATGGGCATAACGGTGTGCCAATTTTAACATAGCTTTCAATCAAAGGCACATACTGTAATTTGACTATCCCCTCACTCCTCATTTCAAGCAGCAAAATATTTAAGCCTATTGTTCAGTTTAAATGGAAGCCATAATGTCTGAATTTAAAGGAATGGTGGAAAACAGGTTAGCTGCTGTTGTTTACTTGGTAAATAAAATTTAGATAAAGGTGACTTAATCCATGTAGTTTGTAAGAGTCTAGAACTGCCTCAAGGAAAACCTCAACATTTTATTGTGATGTTTTTCAGCATTTGTAGAAAAGTCATTATAGCAGCAATGGAAAAAATTAAGCTGAATATTGTATTTTAATTGGACAGATTACTGGAAGAGAGAAACTACTGATATCATTAGTACTGTTTTGAAAAGTTCTGTTGCTGTTGGCTTGAATGATAGTTATGTTACAATAGCGACTTCTGCTGGCCACCTCTGTTTATTCTTAATTGCACTCTGCAATTGCTGATCAAACTGTTACTTGTACTTTGCTCAGATTTTACGGCCCTTTAATCTTGTGCCTTGTCAATCAAGGATGGGCCATTTGGCCCTCCAGATGTTTTTGTAGACAACTTTTATAATCCCTCACCATTGACTATGCTGGTTAAGACTGATGGGAACTGTAGGCCAAGGGAGGGGGGAATCCTGTGGAGGCCATAGCTGCCCCCCTTGTAAGACTGCAGACTTCTACATAAGGGACATGGGGGGGGGCAGGACTCAGCTGCATAACATGGCTGCCAAACATAGCTTGAAAGCTGAACAGTTCTGAGGCAAAAAGAAGCAAAATGAAGGTAAAGGCTACTGTTGGAAGCAGTCACATTACTACTACTACAGTACTATTGAAGAGATGATGCCTATGCTGCATAATTTCACCATTCTTGACAGAAGGCTTTCTTAGTTATTTCCCGAATTTAAGACAAAAGAAAGGAAGGGTATTATTCACCAGCCACTTCTAGGTCCGTCTTGATCATCATCATCTTAGAACTGCAGAGCTGGAAGGGACCCTATGGATAATCAAGTCCAGCCTGTCAAGGAGCCACAGTGGGGAATCGAACTCCCAACCTCTACACTACAGTTATCCAGTAATTCTGATCCAAAAAGTCACTTCTTTTTAAAGTGGGTGATGATTATGATAATTATAATAAACATTATTTTATAATAGCACAGCTTATGAAGGAGAAATTCAGGAGGGGTGAATCTGAAATAGCTTTAATTCAGTACTAATGTTTAACTTAATACTCCTACATAATAGGAAGCCACATCTTGCTATGTTTGACTCCCTTCATCCTTTCGCCTACATAATTTAAATTAAGAGAGAAGAAAGATGTTATCATGCAGGCACCTACAGATGGTAAATTTCTTGCATCTCCTTTGACTTTTTCCCCAATCATTTTAATGATTCTGGGTAAAATGAAGATGAATCAACCCCTAGTCGCACAATCCTTTCTACCTCCTACAGGAGAGCACAAAGTGGAGGTGTTTTCGTTTTGAATCTGCTAGGAAAATTTGAGTCTTCATATAGCTTTTTAAAACCAAACACTTCATAAAGGACCAAGTCTTATAAATACATCCAGAAGTTGGTTAATCATCTATTTGTCCTGAAAGGTCTCTGAAATGGTAGAAACTAGAAACATAGAATACCACCACTTTCCTAACTTTAAAAACTGGGTTTGTTATGTTTTGAAACAGGTTTTCCCTGAGCCCCAAGTAGGACCACTGCCTATGATAATTAGCTTTTAGATCATAGTTATTTGCAGCATTGTTTTGTTAAAACATGCCCAATAACCTTAATGACAACCTTTCCCTCAGACTACTAGCTAAGCAGTTTCATAGTTATTTTGGAAAGTTTGTGTGTTTGTCCCCAAATATTTCAAAACAGAAACAGATACAAACACCTACATTTACACAGATAGTGCTGATTCCACAATTAAAATATCCAGATCAGTTCTAACTTGAAATTGGCTTCTTTCCCCCATTCTCACAAAATAATTAGCTTCTAATAATGCCTAATCATAGGAATTTGGTGGGCTCTTCCCCTTAGCATGTCATACCAATTGCAACTATGGGTTCATCCAGACTGTGGTGTTGTCCCCAGTCATAGGGGGGGTTGCTCAGGGTCATTTTGGTGGTTTGTTGTTGTTGAAGATTTGAACAGATCTGTATTGGCGTCCATTCATGGAGGCAGGATACTTGTTGCTTAGTGTACTGGGATGACCCAGTGCATCCCAGTACTGCATACCATACACATCCAGAATTACTCCCTGAAGTCTCACTCCCAAACACCAACATAAATTACCATTCTTTTCCTATTTCCTTTGCTCCCTCCTTGTTGACGTCATTCTCTTTTCCCTTTCCTCTTTGTTTTAGATCATTCACTGTTCTCTAACTTCCATGTTTTTGTAGCAATGTGTTCTAATTTTATTTTGTTATTTAATTTTTAGTTTTAACTTTTGCCTTATGGTATAGGATGTATCCCCTTCACAGATTGCTGCTTTGTCGTGGTGAAGGGGCTTGAGTAATTCAGAGAAGGTATGGGATATGCCGTGCAGGGACACCCAAGATGGAGAGGTCATAGTGGAGAGTTCCGACTAAACACGAAACAGGAACTGGCATTGTGGCTCTGATCATCAGCTTCTTATAGCAAAACTCAAGCTTAAACTGAAGAAAGTAGGAAACCCCACTGGGCTAGTCAGGTATAATCTAAACCAAATCCCTTATGAATACACAGTGGAAGTGAAGAACAGATTTAAGGAACTAGATTTGGTGGGCAGAGTGCCTGAAGGACTTTGGATAGAGGCTTGTAACATTGTACAGGAGGCAGCAATAAAAACCATCCCAAAGAAAAGGAAATGCAGGGAGCAGGGACCCATTGTTATGGTCCACCCTCGAAGGCTACTGGATCCGATTGGATTCCAGGAAGCCATGAGAGGTGTTACGGCTGACCTGGCTGGCGCTCCTGTCGAGGCTCTGGTTGATGGCTGGTTTGCTGCCGCGGCTAGGGCTGTAGACACGATCGCTCCTAAACGCCCTCTCCGCCGCAGAGGCCGCCCGGCGCCCTGGTTTAATCAGGATCTCCGGGCGCTGAAGCAGGTCAGGAGGCGGCTAGAGCGCAAATGGAGAAAGGATCCGACAGATTTTAATTGGATAGCTGTCAAGGTCGCTACTAACCTTTACCTTGCCAAGGTAAAGGCTGCCAGTCGATCATACTTTGCTAACCGGATAAGCGAGGCATCCAATCAGCAGGCGGAGTTATTCCGTATAGTACGTGACCTATCTGGAATTGGTCAGGGTGATGGGCCTCCCCCTAGTTTTTCGCCGGACCAATTTGCAGCATTTTTTAAATCAAAAGTGGAGGCCATCCGCCGGGAGCTCTCTCCTTTTTTGAATACAGTGAGTCGAGCTGAGATGTCCAGCGCTCTGTCCTGCCCGGTGATACTTGACTCCTTTCAGCCTATCACGCCTGACTCTGTGGCCAGGGCGATTGATCGCTGCCGTGCCACCACCTCCTCTTTGGACCCTTGCCCGGCCTGGCTGATCAAAGCAGCCAGGCCTTTAACAACGGAATGGGCCACGGTAATAATTAATGGGTCTCTCCTTGAGGGCAGATTTCCATCTGCCCTGAAGGACACACTCATTAGACCCATCAGGAAGAAAGCCAGTTTGGCGGCGGATAAAATTGGCAATTATAGACCCGTCGCCAACGTTTCTTTCTTAAGCAAGGTGGTTGAGAGGGTGGTGGCCGATCAGCTTCAATCCCTCCTGGATGAAACGGATGCCCTGGATCCATTTCAGTCGGGCTTCAGGCCGTGCCATGGTACAGAAACGGCATTGGTTGCCCTGTGTGATGACCTACTGAGGGAGGGCGACAGGGGCAAAGTGTCTCTCCTGGTTCTCCTCGACATCTCAGCGGCCTTTGATACCATTGACCACGGTATCCTCCTGGGGAGGCTCTCCGAGTTGGGAATAGGTGGCCTGGCATTGGCCTGGCTCCGTTCCTTCTTGGAGGACCGTCCCCAGAGTGCAGCTTGGGGAGAGTGTATCGGCCCCGTGGAGCCTCAATTGTGGGGTTCCGCAGGGGTCGATTATCTCCCCAATGCTGTTTAACATCTACATGAGGCCGCTGGGTGGGGTCATCAGGGGGTATGGAGCTTTGTGTCATCAATATGCGGATGACACTCAGCTCTACATCTCCTTTTTGCCAACCGCAGGAGATGCCGTTCTGTGCCTTCAGCGCTGCCTGGAGGCCGTACTGAAATGGATGCAGGAGAACGGGCTGAGGCTGAACCCGGACAAGACGGAGGTACTGAGGGTGGCCCCCCCCCACAGTTGGGGATTTGGGAAACTCCCTCTCTTTTGGGGGGTGACTCTGCCCGCCAAGGATGGGGTCCGCAGCTTGGGGATCCATCTGGACCCGGCGCTCACCATGGAATCACAGGTGGCATCGGTGGTCCGCACCCTTTTTTCATCTCAGGCGGATAGCCGAGCTGCGGCCCTACCTTGATGTGGGGGCGCTCACTACCTTGGTACATGCGCTCGTAATCTCAAGATTAGACCACTGTAATGCGCTCTACGTGGGGCTTCCTTTGAGGCTGCTGCGGAAACTACAGGTGGTGCAGAATGCGGCGGCCAAATTATTCAGTGGAGTGAAAAAATTCCAACATATTTCACCCACTCTGGCTGCATTGCATTGGCTGCCCATCCGTTTTCGCATCGACTTCAAAGTGTTGACGCTTACGTATAAAGCCCTAAACGGTTTAGGGCCTCGTTATCTGGCGGAACGCCTACTCCCACCAAGATCTACCCGTGTCACTCGTGCGAGCCAGGAGGTGAGGCTGAGGAGCCTAACGCCGAGGGATGCCCCGAAAGAGAGAACAAGAAATCGGGCCTTCTCGGCGGTGGCTCCTCGCCTCTGGAACAATCTACCTCCAGGGATTCGCGGGGCTGCCTCGCTGGGTATCTTCAAGAATCAATTGAAGACATGGATGTTCTGGAAGGCCTTCCCGTCAAACAATTCCTGACGCTCCTTTCCTCCCCTCTCCACTAGTTTTTTATCTTTGTAGGTTTTTATTATTTATGCTGTCTTATATGTTTTCTTTCGTTATTTTTTGCTTGTTAGCCGCCTAGAGTGGTCCTGAGTTGACTAGATAGGTGAGATATAAATAAAATAAAATAAAATAAATAAATAAATGCAAGAAAGCAAAGTGGCTGTCCAATGAGGCCTTACAAATAGCAGAGAAGGGAAACAAAATGCAAGGGAGATAGGGAAAGTTACAGAAAATTGAATGCTGACTTCCAAAGAATAGCAAGGAGAAACAAGAGGGCCTTCTTAAATGAACAGTGCAAAGAAATAGAGGGGAAAAAATAGAAAGGGAAAAACCAGAGATCTGTTCAAAAACATTGGAGCATATTAAAGGAACATTTTGTGCAAAGATGGACATGATAAAGGACAAAAATGTCAGGGACCTCACAGAAGCAGAAGACATCAAGAAGAGGTGGCAAGAATACACAGAGGAATTATACCAGAAAGATCCCGGACAACCCAGATCGCATGGTGCTGACCTTGAGCCAGACATCCTGGCGAGTGAAGTCAAGCGGGCCTTAGAAATCATGGCTAATAACAAGGCCAGTGGAGTGATGGCCTTCCAGTGGAACTATTTAAAATCTTGAAAGATGATGCTGTTAAGGTGCTCCACTCAATATGCCCGCAAGTTTGGAAAACTTAGCAGTGGCCAGATGATTGGAAAAGATCAGTCTACATCCCAATCCCAAAGAAGGGCAGTGTCAAAGAATGCTCCAACTACTGTACAATTGCACTAATTTCACACATTAGCAAGGTTATGCTCAAAATCCTCCAAGGTAGGCTTCAGCAGTATGTGGACCGAGAACTCCCAGAAGTACAAGCTGGATTTTGAAGGGGCAGAGGAACTAGAGACCAAATTGCTAACATGCGCTGGATTATGGAGAAAGCCAGAGAATTCCAGAAAAACATCTACTTCTGCTTGATTGACTATGCAAAAGCCGTTGACTGTGTGGACCACAACAAACTATGACAAGTCCTTAAAAAAATGGGAGTGCCTGACCACCTTATCTATCTCCTGAGAAATCTATATGTGGGACAGGAAGCAACAATTGGAACTGGCTATGGAACAACTGATTGGTACAAAATTGGGAAAGGAGTATGATAAGGCTGTATATTGTCCCCTGCCTATTTAACTTATATGCAGAATACATCATGCAAAAGGCTGGACTGGAGGAATCCCAAAATGGAATTAAGATTGCTGGAAAAAATATCAACAACCTCAGATATGCAGATGATACTACTCTGATGGCAGAAAGTGAGGAGGAATGAAAGAACCTCTTAATGAGGGTGAAAGAGGAGAGCGCAAAAAATGGTCTGAAGCTCAACATAAAAAAACTAAGATAATGGCCACTGGTCCCATCACCTCCTGACAAATAGAAAGGGAAGATATAGAGGCCATGACAGATTTTAATTTCTTGGGGTCCATGATCACTGCAGATGGTGACAGCAGCCACGAAATTAAAAGACACCTGCTTCTTGGGAGGAAAGCAATGAGAAACCTAGACAACATTTTAAAAAGCAGAGACATCACCTTGCCGACAAAGGTCCGCATAGTCAAAGCTATCGTTTTTTCCAGTAGTGATGTATGGAAGTGAGAGCTGGACCATAAAGAAGGCTGACCACCGAAGAATCGATGCTTTTGAATTGTGGTGCTGGAGGAGCCTCTTGAGCGTCCCCTTGACTGCAAGGAGAACAAACCTATTCATTCTGAAGGAAATCAAGCCTGAGTGCTCACTGGAAGGACAGATCCTGAAGCTTAGGCTCCAATACTTTGGCCATCCCATGAGAAGAGAAGATTCCCTGGAAAAGACCCTGATGTTGTGAAAGTGTGAAGGCAGGAGGAGAAGGGGACGACAGAGGACGAGACAGATGGACAGTGTCACCAAAGCTACCAACATGAATTTGACCCAACTCTGGAAGGCAATGAAAGACAGGAGGGCCTGGCGTGCTCTGGTCCATGGAGTTATGAAGAGTCGGACACAACTTAACAACTAAACTACAACAAGAGGTAGAAAAGAGAAAGATTAAAAAAGCAGAACTCAGGGTAAGCAGCTGCTGATAAGCTGATATCCTAAGAAAACCAAACTGGAGCAGAGATAAGGCCTGGAGGAATGCAGACTGACAAGCAAAAACATACTCATAAGGAAATGTGATCAAATGACATACCCACGAAGTCCACAGATCAGCACATATCAATGTGACACTGGTGTCCATGTAAGCAGATCATGCACTGGAGCAAAAAACAGACCACCACCTAACAATGGTATATAAAAAGGGAAAACAATGGATTTGTTCTGCTTTCACTCTGCTGACACTCAATTCAACCATATAACACTGTATGATGGATGCAAGGAAGGTTCAAGAAATGCTCAGTGTGGGTGGGCCCTACGAGATCCTTTCCTTCTGGCTATTAATTGAACAGTATCTCTTATTTGCTAGGCTTTTTGTTGACTTCCTTTTATTGAATCACACAATGATGTGTATTACAACCAATAATTCCAGAAATTGGATCAGATGATCATATGAAACAGTTCACACTGAAAATACTGATCTCTGAATTGTAATACTTGGACCAATCAGATAATGAAATCAGTAGCTCCAAATGTCCAAACATGAAGCTCTATGTAAAAAGAGGTGACTTCTTTCTCACCCTCTGCAAAGGCAAGGTAAAGCCATGCACAATGCAAGGAGTTCTCAGAAAGGATGCAGATAATTTAATGAAGCTGAATTTAAATTAGAAGCTGTTCCCTAGCATCCCTTCAGCCTGGACCCAGAATGGTGGGTCAGAAAAATTAGCTTGGAGAATAGACACTTTGTGGGGGATGCATTTTTTTAAGAAAGTCCATTTTTCACCCTGATAATTTAAGTTCAAGGAACTGATATTTAAAATGGAATGGCTGATGAGAATAGGGCCTCTACACCTTGCCGCCTTCCCTCCCTCTGTTGGGCCTGGGAAGTTCAATCACTAAGTGTGAGTGACAAAAAGACAAGGGTCAGAGAGAGGTGGGTAGGAAATAAAAGAAAGGAAGTTTGAAGTAGTGTCTTTCCTGCTTCCCTACACGTATTCATTCTCATCCTCCCATTTCCTTTCGGCTGGCCTGGCTGACCCCAAGTTCACACCCTTGGAGCGTCATCCTGGGGTCACAAAAAGAGGAACCACAAATTCTGTGTGATGTAAGTGATGGCAGAAAAGGGTGGAGCAGGATGGTTACATGTCGGCCTCTCCCTTGGGGCCTGTTGCAAGCTCAGATTAGAACACAGGAAGAGCAGAGCTCCGCCGGATCTGTTTAAGAGCCAGCATTCAATTTACCACCAAAACAGCTAGATGCTTCCTGAAAGAGGATAAGCAAGGATGAAGCCACCAGCAGCCATCTCTCTCACTGTTTGTCTTCTACATCTGGCATTTACAGGTGTGTTATCTCTGGTCGGGGGTTTCATTTAGGTGTCAGCTATTGTTCTGAACTATCCTACATGAATTTCTCTAGCAAGCCTTTTAAACAGTAATCTAAACTGGCACACTGTTTAATACCCGAGTGGAAAACTTTGGTCCTCCAGATATTTTTAATCTTCATTTCCCAGAAATGCCAGCCAGTATGGCTCGTGGTAAAGAACTATGAATGTTGTAGTCCAAAATTATCAGGGTAGTAACGTCAATATTAAAGCGTGCTGCTTTAACACCTCTGAATAGCAGGATCTGTGATTCCTTTACTAGTAGCAATTTGAGGCTGTGATTTTCAGCGTTGCACTTTGATTAGCATATGTAAGCAACGAGATTCTGCCTATTAGTCTGATATACAGATGTATGCATTCATTTTCTCCTGATTATCCCCTAGTAATGTGTTTGAAAGCAACCAACCAATCATGCAAATCTGTTTCTAGAATTAATGGTTGCTCTGCTACATGCAGGTTTGCTGTTTGAGCTTTAAAAGAAACTTTGCAAATCTTCTGAAAAAGTTAGAAATTTTCCATCACATTTTGCTATTGTACCTCACTCTGCTAGAAAGACAGCCATCCTAATCCCACCGTCTTTTACCAGTTTCTCAAAGTCAAACTACTCACCCACAGACCTCCATCCATGACTGGCTACTTAAATAATTGCAGCTGCTCTTCCAGAGATCAGCTTTACCACATCATCCAGTTTCTAGAGCACAGCCCCCCACACAGACACACTTTGCCAGCAGGCAAATCCATGAGCTCCCCTGCTTTTTTTAAAAAAAAAACTTCCCCCACAAAAAATAGTTCCTCTCTCAACATCTTAGTCTGTTTCTACATATATCTGCTTTCCTTCTCCTCTTCAGGTATGGTAATCATTTTCTACATACCTAAGTATCAACAGCCAGAGACATTTGCCCTTCCAGATGTTTTTGGATCACAACTCCCATAACTCCTTACCGGCTAGTGCTTCTAGAAGCTGAGATCCCGAACATCTGGAAGGCCAACAATTGTCTATCTCTGAATCAGATATTAAAGCTAGGGAGGTATACCAGTCAGCAAGCTTGGGGATCGCTGAACGAGACCACACTAAACTCTTCCCGCTGAGCTTACGTACAAAAACAGGAACGCAAAACATAAATAAGAAGACCGATGGCCCTTCAAAGACGAACAGATTGCTTTCCCTGGGAGCTTCCAGAAATCACAGCCCACTTTTATCAGCCACGTGTCCGAAACGGATCGCTTCGTCCATTCAGAGGCCATGATCTTTTTTTCTTTTCCTTTTGCTTTGCTGATCCATGACGAAAAGAGTCTCTCAGGGCTACCTCTTTTGAAAACTTCCCGGTCAATCCATTCCGGCTGGCCAATCATAAGCCCGGGCTGAGTGAGTCGACTGCCCAGGATATTCCCTTTTGCAAAAAAAATTAAAAATTGGGGGGGGGGGGGGAGGAGTTCCTTGGGAACTTCCAGGTAAAAAGAAAACAGCGAAGCCGCTTCGTTGTGATAGATGGAGCCGAGGAGACCCATCCTCTCCTGCCCGGGCCATCCGCCCCGGCTCTCCGATTCCCTTCGGCGGACTGAGGGCAGGGGCCAGGCGTGCCCAGGCGGCTGGCGGCTTCGTCGCAACGTGCGCGCCTGCGTAAGGAGCCAACCGCCAGGAGACATTGTGAACAATTGTTATTTTCTCCTCTCTCTCTTCCCCCCCCCCCCAATCATCATCAGCGTCATCTACAAAGGTTGCGGTAGATCGGGCGGGGGGCAGCCCTCCTGGTGGGAAGTTGAGCTTTTTGAAAAGGCCGATCGGCGATGATCCGGGAAGAAAAACCGCCCAGCGCCTCCCTTCCTTCCTTCCTCCCTTTCTCTCTCTCACTCTCTCTCTGTCTGCAAAACAGCGCCTGTGGGGGAGGGCACGTCGTCGGATTGTAAACCTAAGGCGTGGCCAGCCTTGCACACGAGGAGATTTCCTGTCCTGGGCGAGCGCCTGAGCGAGCGAGCGCCCGGAGTGCCGAGCGATTCTCTTTCTCTCTCTCTCTCACACACACACACACAATCCATGGTGCCTCTCCTTAGATCGCCTTCCTTCAGCCTCGGGCGGTGTATGTGGATCTTCGGGAGCCACTCGGCCTCATGGGAGCCTTAAAGCAAGGAAGAAGCTGAAAAAGGTTGCGCTTTGTTTTTCCCTCCCAACGCAAGCCCCCCCCCCCCCCCCCGATTTCGCTTCTCCCAACTTGGTGCAACTTGGCGAAGTTCCGACGAAGCGGCTGTTCGGGTGAGTCGGGTTTTCTTTCTCCCTCCTCGGAGCAGATCGGCTTCGAGTTTAGCTCTGGCTTCTTCGCTCTCTTGCCCTCCCTAATTCTGTATTTTGTCCGTGGTCTTTCTTTTTTGGAGGGGGGGCCTCACGATTGATCATCCGTGGTGCGATCCACTCCCATGAGGCCACTTCACGCCCGCGATTGGCTTTGTTGTTGTGCTCTCGTGGCCGGCTCGAAGCTCGCTCTCTCTCTCTATTGTGTGTGTTTTTTTTCCCTCCTTTGGGATTCAGTTGCTTAGAAAAGACAAACGCAACCGGAGTTTATTTCCTCCCCTTCGGGAATCTCTCATTCGGGAAACGGGTGGCTATTCAGAGAGCGCAGGGCACCTCTTCCCCAAGTGAGTTTTTGTCGAGAGTTTTAGCCTCTCTCCTTTTTTGAACCTTAGAAGTAAAAAACTTGGGAGTATTTCGTGTTCCGTTTGATCTGGTCCCTTCCATGCCCGGCTAAACAGTGTAAACTTCCGTTTAAATTGGTCAGTCTTAAGATTGGAAACTAAAACGGAGACGTCGCTAATACAGTACTTTTTCCACGAAAATGCTGTGTCAGAAATACTCATTTATCAGGTGCTTTACTGCACTGTACACATTTTAAAAAAAAAAAAAACTTACTTGAGTTTCAAACACCTCATTTGGCATACTTGATTAACAGGAAACATAAGGGATTTTTAAAATGATCTTTCCATTCATTGACTGTTTCCTGGCCTTCCAATACTTTTCCTGAGGATTAACTTCCTCTTCTCTCTTAATGGTGTTTATGTAGCTGGTTCAAGTGGAAAAGTTATTACTTTATTTGTTCCACCCTGGCTTATTCCCTTCTGCTTTCTGAACTGGGAAGTCATATGTTTAGTTTAGGGTGAAACCTTTGGATACGCTCCCAAATCATGTCTTTGATACCTTGGGATGAATAAACTAGTGATTGTACAGGTGTGGCACTCTGTTGCTGATAGAAAGGTAGAAAGTCGGAGGGGGTTGTGTATAGGTCAGGAAACCTTACTGAAAAGTAACAGTGCGGCGTTATACATTTCTACTCAGAAGGGAGGTCCACTGAGCATTCTTCGATAAGGACTCCAACCTAAAACAGCCAGCCTGAATCTCTTGCTATTTATATATGTTGAGTTTAAAACTTAGTTGCACACTGTTGTTAAACTTGTGTGTTTAACATGCTGTTCGTCTGTTCTAGAAATAGGAAGGCATCACATTCGTTGAAGTATGATTTGACGTAATGTAGATGGGATCTTGAACTGTGAACATTTTCAAATGACCAAAGGCTTAGATGAAAGGGGAAGGTTGAATCTTATACTGTACAGAGGATTTCGCTATCTTTGTGGTGCAGATGCATTGCAAAGTGCAATCCGGAAACTGACATGCACTTAATGTCTAATTTTCTCTTAAGGGATTTTAATCCAAACTCAAAAGTGCAGATCAAAAATGTAGCACAAATTTTCTAAATTTTCCCTCAAATTGCTTCTCCGTCTTCAGCATCATTTGTTTTGGGAACATCACTTGTTTGGAATGCAAGTTCTGGAGGCTTCCAGCCATCTTGAAAGCAAAACTCCAATAAAGTAGATATTCCAAGTATTTAAAAAGAAGCTTTAAAAAAGAATATGTTAATTATATGTTTATCTGTATATTTGTGATTTCAGCTTCTGATAGTGATCCCACTGATGCTGCTAGCCCCGGGAATTTGGGGGCCCTTGGGCAAGACACGGTCAATAGGCCCTTCTCCTTGAAAGGCAAAGTGAAAGCAGCATTGCTGCTGGTGTAGTGGGACTTTTGCTTACAGATATTATAAACCTCACCAACTCTTAGGAGTAACCCAGTTAACAGATTTGCTATGCAAAGCCAGGAAAAAAAACACCACCCTACAGCAGCCAAACCCATGTGAAGTTCCAGATGCTGATACTGTATCTCAGCCACAGCCACTCCTTGACTTAGGCTTCTCATTGAGTCACCATGTATTCTGGTTATTATTTCCCAGTAAGCTGGAAGCAACTCCATTCCAATCTTTATGTCTTTAGCAAAATAATTCAATTTCTTTCTATACATAGGCCTGTTTGTTTGAAGTTGGGATAGTGGGGAAAGGTATGTTTGAGATTTAGTGGCTGAAATTTAGTAGCAAGTAACATCTAGAGGAGGGGTCTCAAACATGCGGCCCGGGGGCAATTTGCTGGACAATAGTTTGTGGCCCCCGCCTTGCCTGCCCCCCTCAAAGGGCCCATGTGTCCTCTGCTGTCGAGAGTAAAAAAAACCTTCGCCTCGTTCGCCAGCTCTCTCCCAAGGCAGCGCCTTGTGCACCCTCCATCCGGAACTGCAGCCTGCCAGCCAGCCAGCCTGTCTGCCAGTGGCCAGGCTGTAGTTCTGGATGGAAGATGCAAGAGCCGCTGTCTTGGGGGAGAGCTGGTGAGCAAGGTGCGCTGCTCACCCTTTTCCCCGAGTGCCTGAGCCACCATGAGTGATGCCTGAAAGCGGAGCTCGCTCTTGTCCTGTTCTCGAAGAGCGACTCCAAGCTGTCAACAGCAGCCACTGCTGCCTTTTCCAGGGAAGCGGCTCTCTTTCTCTCTCAGCACCTCCAGCACCAGCCTGGCCAGTGGCTGCCTCAGCGCCTGGTGGTGCTTCCTCCTTCTGCTCTTCTTCCTCTTCGTCCTCCTTCAGCTGCCTCAGCTCTGGATGCTGCTTGGGCTCGCCTCGCATAGTTTGCTCCTCTGTTGTGGTGGGGGTAGCTGCTGCTGCTGAGTGAGCCTTTTTTGAGGGGGGCCCTCAAAGGAAGGTTGCTGGACCTTTGTATGTGTGTGTGTGCATGCATGTGTGTTTGTGTCTGTGTGCACGTGTGTGCACCTGCGGGGGTCCCTGCCCCATTCTGTTTAATTTTACGGGTACCGTTGGGGGCTTTTATCCTTTGGCAGGGTGAATTCTGTGAGGGTTTTTTAAATTTTATGTTGTGCCCTCCTACACCACTTAAGGGACATGGTGGCGCTGTGGGCTAAACCGCAGAAGCCTGTGCTGCAGGGTCAGAAGACCAAGCAGTCGTAAGATCGAATCCACACAACATAGTGAGCGCCCATCACTTGTCCCAGCTCCCGCCAACCTAGCGGTTCGAAAGCATGCAAATGCAAGTAGATAATTAGGTACCACCTCGATGGGAAGGTAAACAGCGTTCCGTGTCTAAGTCGCACTGGCCATGTGACCACGGAAGATTGTCTTCGGACAAAAACGCTGGCTCTATGGCTTGGAAACGGGGATGAGCACCGCCCTCTAGAGTCGAACACGACTGGACAAAAATTGTCAAGGGGAACCTTTACCTTTACCTACCTACTCCCCCCCCCCCCCCGGCTAGGTGGTTGCCGGTGCTCCCTCCCTTCTCCGTTTCTTCGTCCTGCTGCTGCTAGTAGTGAAAAAGGAGCCGGAGGGGGTTGTGGCTAGCAACAAGGGCTGGCGCGCTTCTCCTTCTCCTCCTCCCCGGAGCCCCAGCTGGGCTAAGGAAACTCCCGGGCAGCTTCCTCGGGCTCTTGCTCCGCTTGGCGGAAAATCTGATGCGGCCCAGCCTCATCCAGACTCTGCCTCCAGTGCCCCCCCCCGGTAAATTGAGTTTGAGACCCCTGATCTAGAGTAAGTTGACTCACCAGATCCCCACTGATTCAGTTGGACAACTCTAGTTGCCACACACTGCTGGATTTCAATCATTACAGTATGTTCCAGTAAATCTGGGTTTGGAGACAATGAGTGTTAAAACAACCTTGTGTTTAACACCTTACCTGGCAGCTACAAAGAGTAAACATTTTGGACTGTCAGTAAATGTGGAGATCAGAAGGATCTCTCTGCCTCCTTTCCTCCAACCGACTGTGTTTCCATAGCAGTTGCAGGGGGAGAACAGCCTCTTCACAGAATTGCATCTGGATGGCAGAGAAGGAACACTTTCCTCTGTCCTGCATCCATTAAGTCTACTTGAAAAGCAATATGGTGTGGCTAAGTGTTGAACTGTGAGTGGAGTGGAATGAGCTGGTCATTCTCTGTTAACCTGACCTACCTCAAAGGCTTGGCTTGAGGATGTAGTAAGGAGGAAAAGACAGCTATGTATGATTCCTTAAATTCATTGGAAGAAAGATGGGAGAGAAATGTTAGATATAAACACTAAATTGTATTGTTTCAACAACCATACGGCCCTGTCCTGATTTTTCCTGAGCTTTGCAAGATACCATAGAATGGCCGATAAGGGCACCAACGGAAGGCCAACTTGAGTTCTCAAACATCATGGACTCTTGACACCAAACAAGCAGTACTCCATGCTAAAGAAAGCATTCACCAGGTGAAATTATTTATTTGACTTTCAGATCAGATTAGGCATCCTTCAGTCTCCAGAGACTATGGTAATGCGCTCTGTATGGAGAGCTTGGAACAGCATCTAGTGTGGCTGAGAAGGCCAATTCGAGAGTGACAGTCCCTTCCACACAGAAGACAAATACAATCTGTCCCCTGTCCAACTCCCTGATTTTGCTGGTTTTGGGTTTGCTTCGGCCTGCTGGACAAGGGTCTCTTCAAATTGGGAGAAGCAGTGATGCATCACCTGCCTCCAGGTTGAACACTCAGATGTCAGGGTTTCCCATCTGTTGAGATCCATTCCTAGGACCTTCAGATCTTGCTCTGTTCAGATCCTAATCCCAGCTCTGTTAAAGGCAGGACATGCTTCTGGGCTTTCTTTCCTTCCTTAGCTAAAAATAAATTCTTTGAATTTCAAAACAGCAGAAAGGAGAAATTGAGTGGACCAGCCTCAGATCCCCGCAAGAACTTGATGCACAGCTTTGAAGAAGATGGTTTATCACCAGAAGCCCATTTTTTTGTTTTTTGTTTTGTTTTATATTTTTAATGGTATCATCTTAAATATTCTTAATAATATCACCTTAATTAAAGGTATCACCTGTTCCTTCTAATTAAGGCAGTTGTTTAACACTGACTCAGAAGATGCACCATTACATAGAACTGCAGACTAGCAAAGGCAACAGATTTTTGTGTACTTCCACTTAGCTCACTTGTATATGAAGTTCTGTTAAATTGTATTAAATACCGTGGCACTTAGGAGGTGCCTGTTGGAAGCCAGCCAAGAGCCAAAGTACAGATCCACATCATAAAAAGGCTGCCACTGAAAATATGTTTTCAACCTTGTTCACAAAATTTGCAAGGACTGGGTGCATAAGTTTCCAGTGCTGTATACTGGGCATATTTTGATGCTGCTTTATGTTGGGTGACCCATTGCCACGCGGATGGCACTGTGGAGACATAGGACAGCAGCTGTGCTATCCTTGTAATGTTGGTGCGCCACAAATTGCAGCTTTCAGTTGGATTTAAAACACTCAGTTCTCTCTCTGTTCCCCCACCAGACCTGTTTTTATTCATCATAATTATTGCAGTTATGTATATTCTGCCTCTTAGGATACAAATCCTTCCAAATGGCTTACAAATAAGATAAATATTCATGTCAATTCCATTAAGAAAAACATGTTATAGTGATTTAGTAAAAACAAAACATTACAAGTCAGGAAAGTCCATCAGGCACTGTGGAAAGGAGGGGATAAGCCAGGTGGTGCAGGCTCTGGAGTTTTGTCTGCCCTCCCCCCGCCCCAATAATAGGATTTAATCATATTGACAAGTACTTGTAAAATGTTCTTTCACACACAATTTAAGGCATTGACTATTATCATTGGAGTCATAATAGTGTGGGCTAATGGATCCCTCCACATGTTTTGGATCAGAAACTCATCAGTGTAGTTAGCATAACTTCTGTGATTACTGTATAAGATTTATGGACCAAAAACATTTGGAAGATCACAGTTGCCCACCTTGATGTATACGGTCTCAACTCTTCAGGGCAGGGGTGGACAACATGTGGCTCTAGAGATGTTATTGAACCAGAAGTGGCACCCTTCCCCACCATTGGATATGCTGGCTAGACATTCTAGGAGCTGTAGTCACAGAACATCTGGATGTTCATCTGGTCACATCTTTGTTTTGCATTTTTCATACTTAAGGAAGGTTTTTTCTCCTGTGTATTTTTCTCCTTGGTTTTAAGCCAATAACAGAAGGCCTCATCGACGGTACCTCAGCTGCACAATGCCCCTTGAGTGAGCACTTGAAATTTGATTTTATTGGATCAACGTCTACATTGTGAGTTTGGTCCAGTTGATCTTTGATGTGCGGGCTGGGCTATTATGGGAGTTGTAGTCCAAAAAAAGAGAATTTTCCTAATTGCTGTTCCAAATCTCAAGGGGAGTCTTCATATCTGGAGCAGGTTAAAGATCTTTCTACACAACAGGGAAGGGAAAGGGGAACTAGTCGAGAAGGGTACAGCCTCCTCAGTTCCTCCATGTAGTTATGATGGTCCTCTGAAAAAGAACAGCTGATCTAGCATGCAGTGACAAGCCCAGGATGTTTTCATAGCAATCAATTTTCATTGCATTTAGCCTGGGACACTGGTTCCTAGGGTCAAAACAAGCCAGGTTATGCTTATCAACATTGGGCCACCTTCAAATAGATTAGGATTGGTTAGGGAGTATGTAGTTTTCTAGCTCTTACTGGGCTGTAATTTCCGAGGTATAGCCAGCATTGACAATGGTGAGAAATCATGGGATTTGCAGTCCAGCCGCTTCTGGAGGGCCATATATTCCCCATTCTGAAGTTGGAGACTTGTTACGCTGAGATATATGAATCTGAGCCAGATTAATGAGCCTGTTTCTTAATGAGGTTGGGTCAAGCCGTGGGCTGCTCAAATATGAGACAAAGCGAGCTTTTGATGATAGTGGTGTTATTAGAGAGCCAAGAATTTTTCCGCCCACTATATTTTGCCCGCTTGCACGTTTCTGGAGGCAAATGCCTTGTGCCTGGAGAAAAGGAACGGGATGCTCCTGGTATCATACTGGGAGAAAAGTTTCATTTAAGCAGTATGTCTGGTGGGGTAGAGTGGAAGAGTGTAATCCAGAGGTTTATCACAGATATAATTCTCAGTTGCCCTTTAATGTGCTTAAGGGCTTTCCTGGGCAGGCTTTAACCCCTATGTTGATGGGGACTGAAGGGACTCAGCAACACTTGGAGGGCTGTAGGCTTCACAGCCTTGTCGGAAAGGTTAACAAGAGTTATTGCATAGTTACGGAATACATTGTTTCCACAGATTAGATAGCTTAATGGTAATTTAGCACAATCCCTTCTCTTTTATAACAACAGGAATATGAAACTTCTTTCTGATAAGGTCCGGCCAAACACAGTAATTGGAAGTGCTTAGAAAAATTGCCTTAGAAATGCTTGATTTCAGTTGGACCTATGTAGTAGGCTAACTCTCTCTGAGTGTATATATTATGTGCTGCCTCATGAGTACTTTCTTAATGAGACCTTAACATGATTGTTTGTTTGAGAGATGTTGTTTTAAATTCTTCCATTTGTTTGGTCTTTAAAAGGAAGTTAATAAAGTTACCAACTTAGTTAAGATGGCTAGATACGTAGGCATGCTGTTTCTGAGAGATGTTGACATACTTGTTACCTCTTGCTTGTTGCAAGCAAAAGAATAGTTTCCACAAATAGTGGCCTTCTTTCTTCTTGTTCTGTAACCAAACCACCTTCCCTCATTCTCTCTAATGTCCCATTATGTATAAATTACGTTTTCAGTCAAGCCTTTAAAGTACCCCTCCTGTTTGTGCCCTCCTCTTTTCTGTACACTGTTTTTGAAAAGAGATTTTAAAACAGAGCACACTGAGAAAATAGTCAGCTGACATCTGTACAAAATAATGGCAAGGCAATGATGTGGAGTGTTTGGAAGACTGAACCGCTTGGAAATCTTTCTGGCCTTGAATCAAGGGAAATCTGATTTAGGGTGTTTCTTCAGCTTGATACTCAGCAAACATTTTTTTTGTAACAGTGTGTGTAAGATACTGTACAGGTATCTCACATTTATTTATTTTTTGGGGAATCTCCTTTTCTGCCCCAAAGCATGTTCTGCGGTTAATCCTTTGTGCAAGACCTCCTAGATCAGAGATGCACTATATCACTCTTGAAGATGATGTTAAATGCTGTAGGGTTTGAATGGAGTCATTTTAGAATCGAAATTTATGGGAGAGAAGAAGACAGGCCTCAGGTTTTTTTCAACCTTACAACTCTTGAAGCTACCTCCATAAATTAGTAATGTGCTAATTAATCACCACCTGTGCCTGGATGCATAATTTGACAGGAAGTGAATCTTGTTGGGATCTTTCTAGTTCTGCATCAATCAAATGTTAAAAAAAAACAGTTCTCGAGCTTGTCTTGTCTCCATCCTCACTGATTAATGGGAACAGTGTGTACTTACCCTCCAGAATGATACTTCTAAACTTGAAAAATGTGGAACTAAGTTGAAGATTATCTCACTCTGGGTTTGTTTGGAAAGTACTATCTTATTTTTTAAAATTTTTATTATTTATTTAATTAATTGCAATTCTAAACTCAGAAGCAACAGTGAATCAACATAATCAAACAATACAGATTGAACACATTTCCCAGAAGTCAGAAGGCAGGGAGCCTGGCATATATTAGCAGACAATGCATTCCATTCTTCTCAGCCACCACGGAGAAGATCAAGTTCCTGATGAGAGTTTTCCAGATCTCTCTAGGGGTGACTTCCTGCAGGAGCAAAGCCTGGCTGGCCCAGGTGGCTTGGGTAGGCTATCTTAAGGAGAGACAGGTAGAGAGATCCCAAACCATTAAATAATTCCAGGAACATACATAAAGGATGCAAACTGGTACAGTGGTGCCCCACATAGCGACGATAATCCGTTCCAAAAAAAATCGTCGCTATCTGGATTCGTCACTATGCGGGGAAAAAACCCCATAGGAATTCCTATGGGGGAAAAACTCACCGCTGTGCAGAAATCCTCCATCCAGCCGCCATTTTCGCTGCCCGGTAAGCGAGGACAGGGCGCAAAAACGCTGCGGGTGGCCATTTTTTCTTCCAGCGGCCATCTTGGAACCACCAGTCAGCTGTTTTTAAAACATCGCTATGCGAAAATCGGTAAGCGAAACGCTTACCAATCATCGCAAAGCGATGTTTTCCATATCTAAAACATCGCAATGCAAACGCAAAACCGATCACAAAAACGCGTCGCTATGCGGATTAGTCGTTAAACGGTGCACTCGTTAAGCGCGGTGCCACTGTATATTATTCCTGAAGTGACATCTTGAGATGTATAACTTTTAAAAAAAGTGAAAACACAGACTGAGTTGTCAGTTTTAAAGAGCATTCCAAGTGAATAATTTTAGTGATCTGATTCTAGTAACTGTAGAGGTACACGCACACACACACACACACATGGTTCTCTTGCTGTGAAAATAGTTCAGGACGGATCTTACTGCATTCTACTTCAGTAAATCATTGTTGGAAAAATGCTTATCAGGTTTGTCTCTGTTTTGAAATGGTTGAAGAGCAATATGCTTTTCAAAATTACAACATTATTAATTCAGGAACTTCACAAGCTCTTAAAAAGGTTCCTTATTTCAATAATTATTTACACCTGTCCGATGTCCTCAGTGGTCCCCAACCTTTTTGACACCAGGGACTAGTTTAGTTGAAGGCCATTCTTCCAAGCACCCGAGGGGGAGATACTTGTTATTCCATAGGTTGTTGGAGGATAGCTTTGAATCAAGCTCATAAAGGAAGTGGTGAGCAGTAACAGGAGGTGAGCTACAACTGAAGCTCTGCCTCCTGTCAGATCAGCACAGGCGTTAGAACCTAATAGGAGCATGCTGACAGGAGGCGGAGCTTCTCTTGCCACTCATCTCCTGCTTGCCGCTCATCTGTCCCAGTGGCCCGGTCCTTCCAAGGCCATGAACCGGGAGCAATCCATGGTCCGGAGGTTGAGGACCCCTGTTTTAGAGCACTAAAAAAAGAAAGTAGAACAGTCTTAGAGCCATAAGAAGAATTTTGCTACCTCTCACTGTCTGGGCTGTTTCATATAATTCCTTGAATTGAATCTCTTGAAGGGTCAGGTTGTGTTCGCATGTCAGGATCTGTCCCAGTCACTTCCCTAGCTGTTTGGTTGCCCGAGAATGATAAGAACAAGGAAGCTAGAATAATAAATTGGGTCTGAACTGCAAGAAATAGCAAATTCGGAAAAGTGTTTATCTCCGTAACTCTCTCCATACCGTAACTCTCTGGAGTCCCCATAGTGGTGTGGCAGCTAAGGGTTGGCTCAGAGTTGGAAAATAATTGAAGCTAGAGGAAGTTACTCTTGTGTAAGTAAGTAAGAAGCAGGAATCTTTTACACAGTTTGTGCAAGAGATGAACAGAAATGCCTGTCTGCATGCTGCGCATTTAATTTCACATTTTGTATAAAAATGTGCAAATGTTGCATAGTACTCTATAATAGTTGAAAATAGTAATTTTATTAAGAGGCAAATTAGTTAAGTTCTTTTACTATAACCAATTCCATATCAGTTTTGCATGTGTGTTTTTCAGCTGTAAAAAAAGAAATCCGAAGGCACTAATTGAGAACTATTAACATGATTATGTAGTATGGAGAGCATCAATACCTGATGAAGTTATTTACAACTTTGATCTTATTAGACTAGTGATCAGCGTGAGTTGTTGTTTTTTCTCATTATGTTGCTAATTAATTTTTAAGGTGTTTTCAAAAAATCATCATGGAAACATAATTGTAGAAAATGTTGTGCCCCAAATAAACTGGTCATAAACAGGAGCTCTCTAGTTCCTGGCAAAAGGATATTTTTATTGATTTCCATAGTTATGTCTGTCGAGCTCATTTTATAGTTGGTACTCCCCACTTTGTACCTTCCAGTGGGGTCACTTTGTGCAAGTTTTGCACCATGTTGCAGAACATCAGACTAGAGGGCAAAGGGAAGATATGGGTCTGTGCATATGCCTATATCCCTGTAGCGGAACCCAAAAGATGACATCATTCCTGCATGTCAATCAGAAGATAGAGCAGGAGGGGCGGAGTCAGAATGACAGTTAGACAGCTGGAAGAGACAGTTAAAAGAGAGTTGGAATGAGATAGGGTTAGAGAGAAGTAGGGACACGAAGTTATTGAGAGAGTGTTAGGATTTAGGAATAGATTAGAGGGGTTAGGAAAGAGAATTGAACAGTTTACATCATATTGAACAAGCAGGAATGAACGCATAAGCATAATATGAATAATACCTGTGATTGAATACATGATTTAATATAATTGAACACCTGAAACAGTTATGTTTGATTCTCCTTATAATTTTTGTTCTTTAATGAAAGAAAGTTTGATCGAAACCCCTGATTCCTAAGTTCTTTGAGTAGCTCCTAAGTGTGTGGGAATTGTATTGGTATTAAGAGAATACCTGGTGGCAGCGAAAAGGGCATGTTTACCTTTGTGGAGCCCAAAGATATAAAGGGCGTAAAGGGGGATCACCACAATCCCTCTCTCTTCTTTTATGCTTGGCTCATTTTTTCCCTTCTCCATAGAATCAGCCCTCCATCCTTCCTCCCTTTCTGCTGGTCTTGAGTACAAACACCATACCCGTCAAAGTGGCACTGTGATAGGGAAGTCAGCTATAGCTTCTTTCTGCGGCAGTAGATTTTACCAAATCATGTCCTGTGTAGTTGCCCGAGGTTACTTCGTGGTGAAGTTGGCCCCATCTGCTTGAACTCTAACCTTCTCTGTGGCAATGTTGATGACTGAATGCCCTCCCATAGCGATGCACCCCTCTGTAACCCTCAACAGGCTTTGGCCATTCCAGTCAGTACAATAGAAGGGTTCAGATGGGTCGTGGCGGAGTCATAAGTGAATGAAAAGAAGCTCTTGGAAAGTGCACAATAGGGAAACATTTCCCAGCTAATCTTGACTAGAAATAGCTGCCATTGGCTGAAGAGTGCCAGTGGGGTGCAATGAATTATTCAGCATTGAAGCTTTCGGGACATCCTGACAGGAGACTGCTATCTTCACCTATCTCCGAGGGTATCTGTGAGGACAAATTCCAGAAGTGATGCATCTGTCAGACAATTCTGTGGCTTGTTTTGTTTGTGATTATTGTAACGTGCCTGACATAGCCGAGGCATGGCTTGTAAGGGTTTTATTTTGGTTTGGTTTTTGAATTAGTGAAATAATATGAGATGTAGCATAGTGTCGCCAAACAGTTTGTGCCCGTGGAAATTTTTTTTTTTTTTTATTTTAATTTTATTTATATCCCGCCTATCTGGTCGTGTGAGGACCACTCTAGGCGGCTAACAACATAAAAATAGAACAATAAAATACATATAACCATATTACTCAACAAAAATAAAAAGAAAGAAGAAAAAAAAAATTATTAAACAAGATAGGAGAGCTATAGGGTAGGGAAAAATCGTCAGGAATTATCTGTTGGGAAGGCCTGCCTAAACATCCAAGTTTTTAATTGTTTCTTAAAAATACCCAGCGAGGGAGCTGCGCGAATCTCAGGGGGTAAGTCGTTCCAGAGACGAGGAGCCACCGCCGAGAAGGCCCGATTTCTAGTCTTTTCCTTCCGGGCCTCCCTCGGCGTTAGGCTCCTCAGTCTCACCTCCTGGCTCGCACGAGTGACACGGGTAGATCTTGGTGGGAGGAGGCGTTCCGCCAAGTATCGAGGTCCTAAACCGTTTAGGGCTTTATACGCAAGCATCAACACTTTGAAGTTGATGCGGAAACGGATGGGCAGCCAATGCAAAGCAGCCAGGGTGGGGGAGATATGTTGGTATCTTCTCACTCCACTGAGTAATCTGGCCGCCGCATTCTGCACCACCTGTAGTTTCCGCAGCAGTCCCAAAGGTAGCCCCACGTAGAGCGCATTACAGTGGTCTAATCTTGAGATTACGAGCGCATGCACCAAGGTAGTGAGGGCCCCAACATCAAGGTAGGATCGCAGCTGGGCTATCCGCCTAAGGTGGAAAAAGGCGGTGCGGACCACGGACGCCACCTGGGATTCCATAGTGAGCGCCGGGTCTAGATGGATCCCCAAGCTGCGGACCCCGTCCCTGGCGGGCAGGGTCACCCCCCCAAAAGTGAGGGAGTTTCCCAGATCCCCTATTGTGGGGGCGCCCACCCTTAGTACCTCCGTCTTGTCCGGGTTCAGCCTCAGCCCGTTCTCCTGCATCCATTCCAGTACGGTCTCCAGGCAGCGCTGGAGGGACAGAACGGCATCTCCTGCGGTAGGTGAAAAGGAGATGTAGAGCTGCGTGTCATCCGCATACTGATGGCACTGTGCTCCACACCCCCTGATGACCCCACCCAGCGGCCTCATATAGATATTAAACAGCATTGGGGAGATGATCGACCCCTGTGGAACCCCACAATTGAGACTCCACGGGGCCGAGACATTCTCCCCAAGCTGTACTCTCTGGGGGCGGTCCTCCAAGAAGGAACGGAGCCAGGCCAGAGCCCGGCCTCCTATTCCTAACTCAGAGAGCCTCCCCAGGAGGATACCGTGGTCAATGGTATCAAAGGCCGCTGAGATATCGAGGAGGACCAGCAGAGACATTTTGCCCCTGTCGGCCTCCCTCAATAGGTCATCGCACAGGGCGACCAATGCCGTTTCTGTACCGTGGCGCGGCCTGAAGCCCGACTGGAATGGATCCAGGGCATCTGTTTCATCCAGGAGCGCCTGAAGCTGATCGGCCACCACCCTCTCGACTACCTTGCTTAAGAAGGAAACATTGGCGACGGGCCTATAGTTGCCAATTTCATCCGCCGCCAAGCTAGGTTTCTTTCTAATGGGCCTAATGAGTGTGTCCTTGAGGGCAGATGGAAATCTGCCCTCAAGGAAAGACCCATTAATTATTACAGTGGCCCATTCCGTTGTTGAAGGCCTGGCTGCCTTGATTAGCCAGGCCGGGCAAGGGTCCAAAGAGGAGGTGGTGGCACGACAGCGGTCAAGCGCCCTGGCCACAGTATCGGGCGTGACAGGCTGAAAAGAGTCAAAGGTCACCGGGCAAGACGGAGCGCTGGACATCTCTGCTCGACTCACTGTATTCAAAAAAGGAGAGAGGTCCCGGCGGATGGCCTCCACTTTTGATTTAAAAAATGCTGCAAATTGGTCCGGTGAAAAACTAGGGGGAGGCCCGTCACTCGGGCCAATTCCGGATAGGTCGCGTACTATACGGAATAATTCCGCCTGCTGATTAGCAGCCTCGCTTATCCGGTTAGCGAGATATGTTCGACTAGCAGCCTTTACCTTCGCTAGGTAAAGGTTAGTAGCGACCTTGACAGCTATACAATTGAAATCCGTCGGGGCCTTTCTCCACTTGCGCTCTAGCCGTCTCCTGACCCGCTTCGATGTCCGGAGATCCTGGTTATACCAGGGCGCCGGGCGATCTCTGCGGCGGAGAGGGCGTTCAGGAGCGATCGTGTCTACAGCACTAGTCGCGGCGGTAAACCAGCCGTCGACCAGAGCCTCGACAGGAGCGCCAGCCAGGTCAGCCGTAACCCGTCTCATGGCTTCCTGGAATCCAACCGGATCCAGTAGCCTTCGAGGGCGGACCATAACAATAGGTCCCTGCTCCCTGCGAGGGGGGAGAGCCATTTTGAGGGTGCATTTTATTAGGTGGTGATCCGACCATGACAAGGGTACCGACTCAAGGTCAGTCACCATCGGATCACTCTCGCTCCCATTGGTGGAAAAAACCAGGTCTAAATTGTTAAATGCAGGTAGGCTGTTTAATTCCGAGGAGCGGAGGAAGGCTATCAAAGGACAAGAGATGGCACTATTTCGGGCAGCAAGTCAGACATGTATCAGAAGTGAGAAACTGATGCTTATTCGCTACTGTCATGAACTTCTTTCTACTCTGTGGTTCCCCACTTCAGTTGCATTGCTGCTGTCTGTCTCCTCCTTTGGCACCACCCCTAGTCAATTTAAATTGGAGGGTCTAATTTCAAATTGCTTCATTTTGCCAGCTCTCTATCCTTGCAGTGGAGGAAGCTGTGTGACTGGTGCTACCATGCGTTTTCATAGATAACTAGAAATGGTAGAGCAGTGAAGAGTGTCCCTCGGGTCTGCTTGCTTGCAAGATTGTATTATGTTTGTTTGTTTAAGCAGCCAGCACAGAGAGGCTGAGCAGGTGCTGTAACAACAACTGGAAAAGGAGGGCAACAGGAAACTGTGCCAGTTTTGGAGGTGGGTGGTGGTACTCGAAGTACTTTATGTAAAAGGCTGGGAGGTTAGTTATAAGCAGCAGAGTCCTGTGCAGGCCTCCTCAGGAGTTAATTCCATGGAGTTCAGTGGGACTTGTTATGTCCGGTCACGTTGCCTCCAATTTATGGCAATCCTATGAATGAGTGACCTCCAGAATGTCTTGTCATTAACAGCCTTGCTCATCTCTTTCAAACTCAAGCCTGTGGCTTCCTTTATGGAATCAATCTATCTCATATTTGGCTTTCCTCTTTTCCTGCTGCCTTCAACTTTTCCTAGCATTATTATTATTTCCTGCAAGTCTTGTCTTCTCATGATGTGCCCAAAATATTAACAGTCTCAGTTTTGTCATTTTTGCTCCTTGGGAAAGTTTGGTAGTTCATGGTACAGTGGTGTGCCCCACTTGACGATTACCCCGCATGACGTCGAAATCGCTCTATGATGAGTTTTTTTGTGATCGCTATTGCAATCGCAAAACAATGGTTCCAATGGGTTTTTTTCACTTGACGTCAATTAGGAGTCTGCTTCGCGAACCGTTTGTTCGCTAAACAATGATTTTTCCAGCTCCGCAAAATGGCTTCCCTTCGTAAAATGGCTTCCCTCCCTTCTCAAAATGGCTGCTTTCCAGACCCCTGCTTCGGAAGACAGCATTTTAAACAGCTGATCGGCAGTTCTCTATGGGACGATGGAGGTATTTCCCCATTGGAACGCATTGACCGGTTTTCAGTGCATTCCAATGGTTGTTTTTTTCCCACTTGACGACGATTTTGCTTAACAGCGATTTTCCTGGAATGGATTATCATTGTCAAGCGGGGCACCACTATATCTGCAAAGCTCTCCTTCAGCACCATAGTTCAAGCATGTTGCAGCTAATAGTAGCTAGTTGGCGAAGTGCTGGGGTATACAGTATATCATTTGCTTGCCTGCTTATGCATCCCACTGTGCAAACAAATAGCTGCAGTTATACATAGCAAGGTACACGGACTTCACACAGACACAGGAATGACTATGGCTAGTGGCTTCCTCAAGCTGCTCACCATGCCTTGGGTTATAAGTACCAAATTATTTTTGACAATTAAAGTTCAAGCTCAAGTTCCTTTTTCTGAGGAATTGGACTGTGATCCACAAAAGCTTCACACTGTAATAGGTCAGTTAGTCTTTAAGGGGACCACACCCTTCTGGTTCTTGCTTTTTTAGCCAAAAGAAATGCTACATATGCTGAAACAGACTGATGTGATTGTCTTACTGAAAACAGTTCAAGTTCGAGTTGTTATTTGTAGGACTGTTCTGAGGTTGTTGGATGTGACTACATTCTAATGACATCCTACAAAAACTGTAGCAAAAATAACTAGGAAGATTATACCCTAGAAGATTATACCTTAGATTTTTCCAGGCTTAGTACAGTTTGATTCATACTTAAACAGCATGTCAGACCTATCGTATTTCTTCTGTCTGACAGATAGTTGATTAGTGTGCCACACACCTAAGCTTACTTTCACTGTTTTTCTCTTGGGTGATAGGCAGATGGTGCTGGAACCTGATGCAGCTCTCCCTCCCTCCCTCCGTCCCCCCCCCCCATAACTATGGGTTTGGTAGAGCATAGCAGAGAAGGGAAAGAAAGAAATCTCATGTGTTGTTTGTTCTTTGTACCTGCAGCAATGTGTGCTTTTGTCTATGTGCTTTTTGTTGTTTTTGTTTTTAAAGCAATCTGCTATACATTAAAGTCACTGAAAAAGAACATGGTGTTCTTGCAAAGCCTTTATGGTGGAAGACCCCATGCTCAGGGCTAACTGGTGTCCGTTCCCTCAATTTTTTACTCGTTTTACACACTACACAATTTCATGTCCCCTAGCTTTCAGCCTTTCTACCCTAAAGAGGCAGCTTCTCCAAAGCCCAGGTGTTAAATCAGTGGCAGAAAGTCTTTAAATAGCATCTGTCTATAACAGGTTTTCAGTTCCTCCATAGAAAGTTGGAATTGAAGAAAATTTGGCTGGGTAGGCAGAAAATTAAGCTGTGGCTGCCAAATGCATTGGATTGTACATAGTTGTGCAGAAGGGAGTGTTTTGGGATGCATCACAGCACACTAGTGAGGAATATTGCTCATGAGCTCTGAATTCAAAAGATGACCGTATCTAGGTATCTCCTCCTGAATGTAATTTCTTCACTGCTTAACAACTACAGCTGAAATTTGTTTCAAACTGAGGAGAGAGGTCATCCTGCTCTATAGTTACAATGGTTTCTGTGGATTTCTTTTCCTGTCGAACAGGGTTTCAGTGAACTCACATGAACTTTGATAGGATGTTCTGCTGTCTGCTTACTTGGGTGCACAACAGGGTGGATAAAAATCAGTGATTGATTTAAATCAAATTGATTCAAATCACAATTTAAATCACAATGCAAGTTTTAAAAAATTGTTTTTTATTTAAATCATCCAAAAAATTTTTTTTCATTTAAATCGTGATTTAAATTAATTTGATTTACATCAAATCCACCGTAATGCACAAGGTTTCTGGGACCACTGAACCGAGTGCATCACTGATAATCTGCAGCTTGTAAAGACTGCTCTTAGGTGCCAGTTATGTGAACGTTTTGTGTTGGATCCAATAAGATTTCAGTTTGGTGCCATATATCCTAGTTAGTCCCTAGGGGTGCAGCTTCTTTAATTGGTCTGGTCGCCCGAACCTTTCTTGAAGTTTTTTTTTCCTCCTCCATGAGAAGCAACCAATTCAGACATCTGGGAAAGTGGATTATAATCTACCAAAACTCACACTGACATGAATCTGTTAGTATTTAAAATGCCACAATCAATGTTTCCTCTAATTTTCAGCCCCACTGGGTGAGGCTCCGCCCCCCCCCCCGCCCATGTGCAGTGTTCCAATGTGACCGGAGCAAAAAGGGCCCGAAAAGATCGCTGTGGGTGTGCAGAGAAGGAAGAAATCTACACAGAGGGGGCGAGTTGCATGTGCTCATGCAGTCGCACACCTTAGAGCAGAGATTCTTAATCCTTTTAGTGGATAGCACCCCACTGAATCTCAAAATACATTCTCGTACGCCCTTGAAAAATGTGTTCCTATTTATTTCTTAGAAAATTACATTTATTGCAAAACAGTAGTGAAAAAGGGATACACATATATGTATTGACGTAACATTAAAATGTCTCAATTTTAGTGGCTAATTTTTGGTTGCTTATTCATTAAATTTTATATTATAAATCTAAAAGGAAAATAACAATCTTTACCACTTGCACCACTAGAGTGGCCTTTTAGGCTAGATGGGCAGGGTTTAAATCAAATAAATAAATAAATAAATAAATAAATAAATAAATAAATAAATAAATAAATAAAATAAATGCTTTCTCACACCCCCTTTAAAGAACTGCTGCCTTAAAGGAAACCTTGGCCACAATGCATTTGTTCTGTTTTTGTCTGTACTTGCTGATACACACTAACATGGCTACCTCTTCAAAGAATCCCCCCTTGCCCTTTAATACTTTGCCTTGGAGTGTTTTGACGAGCTTTGCTTTTTAATATCTACTCTGCCATATCATTCTGTATGGTTAACGGAAAGTCTGATTTACATCCAAGCCCAGGGAGCTTAGCTTTGTTTCCACATTTTTAGACCAATATGAATAAAAACATCTCAGGATAACCGAAGATATGGTATGGAATATGTATTAAACCTGCATTGGATCTTGAAGGTTAGAAGTTTAACACACAAATAGAAAATGGTTCTTGGTTCTTGCTCTGACTTTACATATAAACTCAGAAAGTTGCTTTACCGTTGCAACCAATTCTTGCAAATTTTTTCTTCCCTGACAGAAAAAAGGAGTGTTTTCACACATTGGAATGCTTGTTAAAAAAATCAGCAACCTGTGCAAGATTTTTCACTCCTACACAAGAGCAATATTTGCCAGAAAGTTTTTCTTGCAGAAAAATCATGTGTTTTGGACAAAATGTAAGGTTTCCTCTAAAAAAACATTCTGAACAAAATAGAGGGTTTCTGGACATCAGACAACATTAATAAGTTTGTCATAGTTACGTGCTAAAATGCACACAAAAGTGCACAAAACCTTTTGCTGTCCCATCTCAGGGAGAGAATTTGAAAGGTGCACATGAACTGTATAGGTAATCTGTATCCCTAAGATCAGACGAAAGCTCAATGTAGTCCAGCAGTCTGTTTTCTGCACTGTTCAGAGAGATCAAGAATTCCTGAAGGAGATGGGGGGAGATGGGATTTCTATTTTGTGGGAATATTTCCAGGAAAATGTAATGCTTTCTTCAGTGGGCTGCCCCTTATGGAAGATTACACTATGTTACCTTTTGCAGATAGTGGTGGAATCCAGTCTGAGGGTGTGGAGCTACAAACTTGTACGCCATGTTCAGCTTCTCATCAAATACATGCTGAGTTAATGCCTTAACAAAAAAAAAATTTGAGCAAGTTGGCGCATGCATGTTCATCAGACATGGAATGTAGTGATGAATAGATAAGATGTGTAAATGTTTGTGGTTGGAAGATCTGTATTGCCCAGTATAGAAATCGTATTTTTTAACTGAAGCAGTTCATATATCCAACTGTGAGTTTTTAGATGTTGAGCAATAATGTGATGGACATGCGGATGTGGTTGAGCCATTGTTACACTCGGAACTTTCTGTAGATGTCTGGTGTAATGGAGTACCAAGCTTAGTTGTTTTGGCAACAACATGGCATTGTATTCTATATCCTCTGGGTAAATTTCCTATGCGTAGGGTTTCAATTTTGACTGTTATGGTTGATTATAGTGGACATTTTTATTCTCACCATTGTACCTACCTAATTATGAGTGGGTCTTCTAGGCCGATCCTGTGAGAGTTTACTGGAGAGTTTACAAATTCTTTTAAATTCAGTGGTGTTTCTTCTCAACCCATCTGTAGGATTGCAATCATAAACGTCTAAAATCTCCCCTTTGGGAGAACAATAGGAAGAAAACCTGAAACATTTTTGCTTTCTTCTTTGGCTTGGACACAGAAAATGCAACCTCTGTTATGTTTAACTTTTCAAGTTTCATGCTGTTTAGTTAACAAAGTACTCCAAGGGCAAAGTGTGAATACTGATGCCAGACAGCTGTATTGTTAACGAACCTATCTCGTTTCCTTTCCAAAGCCTATGCTAACTATGTTTTCTTGTGTTCTGAAAAATCCGTGATTCCATTCCCCCATGTGCACAAGTCAGTACTGAAACTGGTTTAGATTTGTCGTTAACCCAAAGAACAAAAATGAAACCCAGTGCTGTCTAATTCGCCCCAAGCCTGTGCCAAACCTGCATTTTAGTTGATGATCTGTTTTGTTCCCCAAACCAAGGGGTTCCATCCTGTCACACAGAAGTGTGTACTGAAACCTGACATATGAGTTCACACGTGGGGTGGAGGCCAAACACTACCAGTTTGCTCAACGGTACAACTTAACTAAACTGAAGTAATGAAACCTGTACTTAAGCGGAGATTATGTGGTACTGGAGTGGCTTGGCTAACTTGAACACCACAGTGTTTCGATTACTAATTGCCCTTCCTCTCTTCCTCTCTAGCCTTCTTTCCTAATTCTACACAATCGCGGCTCTATAAAAGATGCACTACTACCGGTATTCCACTGCTGAAATCAGCTGTTGGTACAAATACCTACTCTTCAGCTACAACATTCTCTTTTGGGTAAGTACAAGATCTTTTAAAAAAATTTTGCCCAGATGAGTTGTGTTTCCATTATTCAGAAGGTACATAAATCTTGTAAGCTGTATTTCCGTTTTTTGGATGGAGTAGAGTCTTTAATTTGAAAGCAGGTTCTCTTGACATCAAAGAGTTGTTCCCAGGTAAATGTACCAAGCACAGGAATGAGTGGAGCAGGAAAATATACTGAGCAATAACATGCCAATGGCTTTGGCTATCCTTTCCCAACAGGATTTGTATTTTTCAGGTTTTCAGAACGTAGTTGCTGGAGGTGCCTCTTGGTTCATTTCTGGATCCACAAACTAATGTAGCTGAGAGAGTTTTCCCAAACATTTCTCTCCAGGCTTGGAAATGCTCCAGCTATTTCCTTTTATGCATTGAGCTCCTATTTAAGATGTACAAGCATAGGGCCAGGATGCAAGGCAGTAACCCTAATGCCCATTCGTTCGTTCGTTTAGTCGTGTCCGACTCTTCATGACCCCATGGACCAGAGCATGCCAGGCCCGCCTATCTTCCACTGCCTCCCGGAGTTGTGTCAAATTCATGTTGGTTGCTTCGCAGACACTGTCCAGCCATCTCATCCTCGGTCGTCCCCTTCTCCTCTTGCCATCACACTTTCCTAACATCAAGTTTTTTTCCAAGGAGTCTTTTCTTCTCATGAGATGGCCAAAGTACTGGAGCCTCAGCTTCAGGATCTGTCCTTCCAGTGAGCACTCAGGGTTGATTTCCTTTAGAACTGATAGGTTTTTTCTCCTTGCAGTCCAGGGGATTCTCAAGAGCCTCCTCCAGCACCACAATTCAAAGGCATCAATTCTTCGGCAGTCTGCTTTCTTTATGGTCCAGCTCTCACTTCCATACATCACTACAGGAAAAACCATAGCTTTGACTATTCGGACTTTTGTTGGCAATGTGATGTCTCTGCTTTTTAAGATGCTGCCAAGATTTGTCATCGCTTTCCTCTCAAGAAGCAGGTGTCTTTTAATTCCGTGGCTGCTGTCTCCATCTGCAGTGATCATGGAGCCCAGGAAAATAAAATCTGTCACCACCTCCATGTCTTCCCCTTCTATTTCCCAGGAGGTGATGGGACCCGTGGCCATGATCTTAGTTTTTTTGATGTTGAGTTTCAGACCATTTTTTGCACTCTCCTCTTTCACTCTCATTACAAGGTTCTTTAATTCCTCCTCACTTTCTGCCATCAGAGTGGTATCATCTGCATATCTGAGGTTGTTGATATTTCTTCCGGCAATCTTAATTCCGGTTTGGGATTCATCCAGTCCAGCCTTCCGCATGATGTATTCTGCATATATGCCCATTACAATAGACAAACATAGGAACTGAAATGCATTTTTTTCAGTCATGTAGCATAAAAGAATTTGACACAAAACAAGGCAAGATAAAATTGTACAGAGCTATAATTGTACAGCTTGAAATATCAACCATTCATCCAAAGTGCTTTGAAGAGCATGAGTGTTGCTGCTACTACTTGGTTTTGATTTCTTCACTAAAGCAAAAGCAGTTGTTTCCTGGGCAATATCTTTAAAACAGAAAGTTCTTCCCCTCTAAATATTGTTCAGAACTTTTACTCATTTAGTAGTTTGGAGAGGAAAATATATTTTTCCACTTTCACAATTTTAGTGCTGCAATGAATAATCTGGCCACTCTTTCCTCTTGTTCCGCAAACTTGGAGCACCATCCCATTTTATGGAATTTAAAATGGCTTTAACTGCATCTCATGAGGGTATGCATTATTCCCTAGTAGTAGTTGTCGTTGTTGTTGTTGTTGTTGTTGTCATCATCAACAACAACAACAGGTTGTGAAGTCAATTTGTGGTGATGTTTTCCAGGGTTTTCTAGGTAGAGTACTCAGAAGTGAAGTGATTTGTCATTCCCTTCCTCAGGGTGGAACCCTGGGACTGTGCAGCTTGTCCAAGGCCACACAGACTGGCTCTTCCTGTGGGAGGCACAATGGGAAATCAACTTCACAATCTTTGGCTCTGCAGCCAGGTACCCAGCACCCTATCCAGCCAGCTTGAAGTGGTCATTAGAGTGTTTAAGTAGGATTTTAGTTCATGTTGATCATGATATAGTAGGGAAGAATTCTAACTAAAGCCACTTGAGGAGAATTGGCACCAAATCTGTCTTTTAGTCTGCTCTTAACATTCCATTTAACTGACAGCTTTTTGATTTTATAGAAATAACCCTGAACAGTTGCAAAAGTAGATGAGAATGTTTCCGGTGCATGTTTCTGTGTAAACTATGATCGATCATCCTTTTTCTTAATAAATTAAATGTCAAATACACAATAACTGTGGAAAGGCTTGGCCTCCTCAAAGACTGTGAGTGTTTTCCAGAGATAAAACATTTCTGTTAAGGTGTTATGATAAGCACAGAAAATGTTAGTTAATTGATTGCTGTGCATACAGTTCATGATAACTGGGTAGTAATTTGAAATAATGCTGAAGTGGGAATCTTTGGGCTCATGCTGTCATCAGTCTCATCCAGCATGGCCAGTGATAAAGAATTATCGAAGCTGTAGTCCAAAGCATGTAGAAGGCCAGTGGTTCCCATCCCACTATAATGGGTATTCTTCTATTGCAAGGAACTTTGTAGACAAGTCTAACCCAGGTCTTCCGTTATTGGTTGTCACAACTGTGTACCCACTGGGGCCTGTGGTGAGAAATACCCCATGCCCATGAGATTTCCCACTGTTCACTCTTGTTGCCACCTACATGATCACCTGTACCCTTCATTTGAGGGCAGTCCCCACCTCCATGCAGAGATGACTGGAGAATTGGACTCTCTGTGCTTTACTAGTTATGACGGCTTTGTTTCTTCCATTGTCTCTATACCAGGTGTTAGAGGATGTAAGTGGGAAGGTACTATTGTGATCGAATCCTAATTGTGGGATTACCATGGACAATCAGTTGGCTGTATGGGCATAGAATGTTGAACAGAGGTAGGTCTTTGGTGTGATCTGGCACAGTCCTCCTAATGAGGCAGGTCATCCTTCCGGTTGCTGTTCCTTCTTTCTGTGGGGTACTTGCTTGCTCTTTTGCTGACTAGAAGATGGTGTGGCGTAGCCATGGTAGTTTCTGACAAATGAAGACAGGAGGGACCAGCTGCTCCTGCTGATGAGGGCACGGGAGGAGAAGCTGCAGCTACAGTACTGTAGTAGAAAGTATCACTTTTATGTTTCATGGGGTTCCACTGAGAATGACATGCCCAAAAGCTAGGCGAAGTAAAAAGAGAAACAGATGAGGTTATTCCTCTTACTCAGAGTGCTTTATAGAGCAGAGCTGAGATGTCAGCTGAATAAAGGCTTGCTTTCAGTATGTGAATGTGGCTGGCTTGGAATCTTGGCAGGTCTGCACTCTTCTAAGAACACTGCTCAGTAAGTTTTCATTTCTATAGACAAGACATTCAGTGCCTGCCTGGAACATCTGTCTGTCTGATACTATAAAGATTGAACTCTTAAGAAGGATGGATTGGGAGTCTGTATGACCACCTATTAAAAAGATCCTTGAGTTGATCTCAAACAGTGACAGCAGTGGATGCTCAACTCCCAAAGTCACTGGACACTTGGAAATATTATTAAAATGCCTCCCCATGCTTTTTGGATAGCTGCCTACGCCATTATGCCTCTTGGCTCTCTCTGTGTGTATGAGTGTGTTAAGTTTAAACTGTACAATGATGTTGTGATAAAGTAAATGGACATTGGAGAAATACGTTTTATTCTAACAGATTCCCAAGGGATAGCCATGCTAGGCTTTTGTGACAAACATAACTGAATTCAGTGGCACCTTGAAGGCTAACAAAGGCATGCACATTCATGGACTGTAGCCCAGATATTTCATATTTCATATTTTGTTCTCTCTTTTTCATTTCATTTGTTGCGAAACTGCACTTGCTTCTTTGCCAGCCTGCCCAACTTACGACCCATCAAGCTCTGTGCATCCTACTCACTGCGTCTGACATTTTGCAGCTTGCTTGGTAAAAACCCCAGTTTGGCAGTTAAAAGCAAGCAGCAAAGGCAGGCGGGATATCTGTTTCTTGCAGCTGGATCAGTCACATTTTGCACAGTCCTGGTTTTAAAATTCCACCCCCACCCCCTTTCTGCTCCCTCCACCCCCAGTTGCCTCGGAGCAAAGCCTGGCCACTTGACATGGCTCAGACTAAGGACTGGTCTCACTTTTTTTTCCTTCTGAGAGCATCGGAGGAAGCCATACTGGCATTAATTTGCCTCCTGTAGCAGCAGTTCAAAAGTTTATGGCATAGTAATGATTTCTTTGATCGTTTCTTCAGTCTGCTAAATATATAATTTTTCTTGCCCTTTATTTACACAGCATGGGCTGGAAGAAATCTTCCTAGCAGTTGCCAGGTGTTTTGCTATGACATCAAGTGATGTGGAGACAAAGCTTCTGAGCAAAGGTGGTTGATGTCACCAGGGGGAAGAGGGAGAGAGGATGTGTGTATCCAGAGCAGACATTACCTCTTACTTATGGAAAGGTGGGGGAAATGAGTACTTTTTGGACTACATATCCCAGAGTCTCAGGCAGCCTTTGCATTCACAAGGCTGGCTTGGGGATTCTGGGAGTTGTAGTCCAAAAAGTTACTCTTCCAGGTTTTGGTAGATGCAATCAATATTTTTGCTCTGAACCAGAGGAGTGCCAAACTTAAAATAGACTGCCTGTAGGGGAGGAAGTGTGTGAGGTAGCAAGCCACTCTTGGTCATCTAACACAGTGGTTCTTAACCTTGGGTTGCTCACATGTTTTTGAACTGCAACTCCCAGAAACCCCAGCCAGCACAGCTGGTGGTGAAGGCTTCTGGGAGTTGCAGTCCAAAAACACCTGAGTAACCCAAGGTTAAGAAACACTGATCTAACACAGTGATTTAGCTGATCTGGTGCGATGGTTGTATTGACCCGATGGAGCTCTCCTCCCTGCCAGTTAGGTTTAGTAAACAGGCAAACAGGAAGTGTTTCTTCACATGGTGCAAAATATAGCATAGCTTAGTTGCTACTGTACTTGAGTGGCTTTTTAAAAGGTTAGGCAACTTCCTGTAGTGTTGGCAGCAAAATGAAGTGTTTTTGCCCTCCATCTCTTAGGTGCTGGGGTGCTTGTTGCCTTCATTTCCTGCCTGTGAGCTTCTTCCAGCACTTGGCTAAATGCTGTCAGGAAACTTGAATGTTGGAGTTGTAGGGTGATCCACTAGGCCAGCTCTTCCATCTTTAAGGTTGAGACCCTTTTCCATGAGTATGAGCTAAAATACCTGTGAAGGGAAGGGTAAACAAACTGCCACATTCCAAATTAACCCCACTGTGGACAAAGTAAAGACTGATTGGGGGCTCTTTGTTTTCTGTCAACACGAGGAGCCTGTGTGCCCAGAAAGGATGACCGCAGCTTTGAATTCTTTTTAGAAGTATACCTGATCCTGTTCTGAAACCATTAGGGTCGGGACCCATCAGTACAGCTTATGAGAGTGAATCCCCCCAGTATAACTAGGAACTGTGTGAAGAAGTACAGTGGTGCCTTGCTTTATGATTGCCCCGCCTTACGACAAAACTGCATTACAGCGATCTTTTTGCGATCGCAAAATGATGGTCTGAATGGTTTTTTTTTCGCTTTGCGATGATCAGTTCCCAGCTTCGGGAACAGATTATTCGCAAAACCACGATTTTCCTCCAGCTGATCGGTGGTTTCAAAATGGCCACCGGGTAAATAAAATGGCTCCCCGCTGTTTTCTGGTATGGATTCCTCACTGCACAGGCACAAAAAATGGCCGCCCTATGGAGGATCTTCGCTGGACGGTGAGTTTCCAGCCCATTGGAACGCATTGTAGGGGTTTCAATGCGTTTCAATGGGCTTTTTAGTTTCGCATTACGACATTTTCATTCTACAGTGATTTCGCTGGAACGAATTAACGTCATAATGTGAGGCACCACTGTATTTCTTTTTACTGTATCTGTCTTTAGTTTCCCATCACTCTGCTCCTATGGATGACTACAGGTTCTAGGATTCTGGGGAAGGGAGAAATGTTTTCTCCCCATCAACTTTTGTCCATATTGTGCACAAAGAGATGTGTTTGTATGTGTTTTTCGGACTGACCCCCCCTCCCCAGCAGCACTCTCCAGTACAGTATTGGACTGCCTCTCCCAGAATTTTCGAAGAATTATGGAAGTTGTCCAAAAACACAAATCTACACACCTCTTAGACCTGTCTGAAATTATGCATGTGAGCGGAAATGTCATCTTCTGGTTCAGGCAACAAACACACCGCTTTGGTTCTCATTTGTGAGAAACCTACTTGGTTTTCTCATCCTCCCATCAGGCACAGAAACTTGGCACCACTTGCCTTAGTGCCCTCAAACTGTCTTTTCTGACTTTCTCTCCTCCATGCACACCCCTTCACCGACTCAAGCTGAAAGTGCTGCACTTAGGAAATTTTACAACAAAGTTGTGAAAACAAAAGCAGACACTCTGTGCAAAACCAGGAAATAAAGCTATGGGTTTTTTACTGGGTGTCTGATTTTAGGCAGAGAGGCGTGCCTGGAGAAATATGGGGTTACAACTCAAGAAACAGAAAATAATGCCTGCGTGCCCTGGTCCATGGGGTCACAAAGAGTCGGACACAACTAAACGACTAAACAACAACAACAACATTGACCTGCTTCTGTGATAGCTCCCTTTAAGTAGCCCTGCCCTGGAAAATGAGTTTCCCTCAGCTTGTGGAAGGGAGAGGAGGAGAGGTGTGTAACCTCAGAGCTGGGTTGAAATGCAACTGCCCCTTCCTCTTTGTGTTGATTGTGCTATGAGTGAGGTGCCTTCATAGGGCTAAATAGAGGTTCCCAGCTGCTTCTCAGAGAATGAGGATGTGGCTTCCTGGCACAGCAAATGCTTTGCATGCAGAAGGCCCCGTGTTTTGTCTGTGCCATCTTTAGTTGTGGTCGAGAGAGACTCCTGCCAGAAATCTGGGTAGAGCTGCTGCTACTCTAACTTGACAGTCCTGGGCCACACAGAGCAGTGGTGTGACTCAGCGTAGAGCCGCTTCCTCGGCTCCTGTGCCTTTATCAAGAGCAGCACTCCTGGCTCAAGTCAAACAGATGTGTTCTTTCCCCCCCCCCAACTTTCATCCTTATCGAAGATTACACACTGTCAGCATTTCCTGCTATGTTTCTGTTCTTTCTGTTGCTGGCAGAGCCCAATGATGCCTTTGCATTAGAGGGCTGGTGGAAATTGTCCGTTCCATGGGGCTGGAAGTGAAAATCAAATTTTTGGGCATGAAAATAAGGTGCTCTAAGAGTGTTGTCTTTGCCTGCAGAAATGCGTGCCACTGTGCATATGTCATTCTTTGCAAGGCCAGAGGATACAGTGGTGCCTTGCTTGACAACGATAATGTGTTCCGTTAAAATCGCTGTTAAGCGAAATCATCGTCAAGTGAAATTAAAAAACCCATTGAAATGCATTGAAAACCGTTCAATGCGTTCCAGTGGGCGAAATACCTCATAGTGCAGCGAAGATCCTCCATAGGGTGGCCATTTTCTGGTGCCTGTATAGCAAGGAATCCGTCCTTAACACAGCGGGGAGTCATTTTGCACAGTGGGGAGCCATTTTGAAACCGGACAATCAGCTGTTTTTAGATCGGCGTAATGCGAAGAATCGGTTCCCGAAGCAGGGAACCGATTGTCGTGAAGCAAATTTTCCCCATAGGAACATCGTTTTGCAATCGCAAAACCGATCACAAAAACGTCATCGTAAAGCGGATTCGTCGTTTAATCAGGCACCACTGTGTTCTGGTTTTTGAAGGAGCAGGTTGCTGGGGACTGCACCTAGGAAAAAGAACTGGGTAGGATACAAAGGTGCAGTTGCATTCTTTGTGGGGTGAAGAGCTCAGGAAAATCAAAAGGACTGGTGCTGCAGAATCCTCCTGGTCTTTATGTGACCAGAAGGGCGATGGCAAACATGCTGGTGAAGCGGGTAATTTATCTGCAGCAGGATCTAGGTCAAGGAAGACCAGACAGGGAACAGCTTCTTGTCCCTTTCCTCCTGTCATATTTATATGAAATTCCCACAGTGAGCTCAAGATGGCAGGCATGTCTCTTGTCATCCTCACTTTATTCTCATAGCCATGTGAGGCAGGTCAGGCTGAGAAGGCAGTGACTGTCTGAAGATCAGACAGTGTGTTCTGTGGCTCAGTGGGAACTTGAACATAGATCTCCCTGAGGAGGAGACAGCCTGTGGTTGATCTGGAGAGCAGGCACCCCGTAGTGTGGTCTCTAAGTGATCGTCCTCCAAACTAAACTTCTTTCCATCCCCATGATTATTTTGGCAGCAAGAGGATTTCTTGTTTTATAGGATTCCAGTGCTGAGGTGGGTACTAATTGGTATAGGGGGAGGGGTTCCCAACATTGGGGCCTCAGATGTTCTTGGTGTGCAATTCCCAGAAGCCTTCACCACTGACTGTGCAGGCCAGGATTTCTGGGAGTTGCAGTCCAAGAATGTCTGGGGACCCAAGGTTGTGTACTTGTGAGGGAGGAAACACGCTGGTCCTGGTTACCCTCCTTCCCGTTTCCTTCATCTGCCTGTCTGTACTGGCAGAGGAGAGAAAATAGCAGCAGTGGAAACTGGTACTGCTACTTGGCGAACCGTAGAAACCTTGAATTTTTTAAATGCTGGAATACAAGGCTGCTGTTCAGACCGAGTACGAAACCACAAGTGTTGCCTTTGTTGCTGTAACTGAACACACTTCCCCAAAGCTGAGAAATGATAACTATGTAGTAAGTGGGAATGGAGCCAGCAGAGTGGTGAAAGGGCATTGAGGAGTCAGGCTCGGGTCAGAAAGTCCTGTGAGAACATAAAATACCTAACCTGTATTAGAGCAATTCATTTTGGGCGTCCTGCTACGGATCCATGAGGAATCTCCTAATAAGGCTCAGCTGTAATGGGAGTTTCTGTTTTCTGACTCAAACTGTGGCAAGTCTAAACATTATTATTCTTTTATTCAGAGTACACAGAGGCATTTCTCTTGTAAACAAAGAAAAATCTTCGAATCTCCCCATCTTTCCCCCCCCTTCAGCTTTTTTTCTGCACAACACTAAACAAGCTGAAAAGGCACACAGCCGTGTTCATTGTTGAGAGCTCAAAATCTCCCTTTGCAGAGGTGGCGGGGGGGGGGAATAAAGGGGTGTGGTGGAAACCAAGACGGATGATGCATCTCAGTCCAGAAGGGAGTCTCTGCCTTTGCTAGAAGGGGAACAAAACTAGCTTTCGTCCTAACACAGCATATAAACCAGATCAGGGATTTAATATGATGGTCCTAGCAGTAGTCTCTCTCTCTCTTTCTCTCTCTCTCTCTCTCTCTCTCTCTCTGGGGCAGTAAAATGTTTTTTTGCTCTCTGTAGCAACTGTAGATGTGTGGTCTTTTTTCTCGTATGGCAGGAGTGGGCAACTTGCTTTCCTTCAATTGGGGCTGCAACTTTTTATACCCTTTTACCCTTCCCTTTATGCAGGAACCCTTGACTGGTCTATCTTAGCCAGTTCCTCCATCCCCAGCATACAGGGAGGCCAGTGATACTAACACATGGCATGAAGATGCTCTGTTCCCTTTGCTCCTTTCTCCTTCTCTCTTTTTTTGGCTGCTTTCCTGCAGCTCCAGTAGCCCTTCTGAGACTGTCTGCATAAAGTCTGCTTGATTCGTGGCCTGTGTTGGTTTATGTACACACACTGTAATTTTGGCAGTTTTGTTTTCATCCCCTTTCCCAATAAACCCTTGGTATGGAATTTCCCCATTTTCTACCACTACTGCCAGTGGTGCTGATGGTTTAACTCACTAGTTCTTAACCTTGGGTTATTCAGGAGTTTTGGACTGCAACTCCCAGAAGCCTTCACCACCAACTGTGCTGGCTGGGGTTTCTGGGAGCTGCAGTTCAAAAACATCCGAGTAACAAAGGTTAAGAACCACTGGTTTAACCATAGTACAGTATCAGCGTCTCTTTTTTAGAAGACCAGAGCCAACACAGATAGACTTCCATCAGTCACTGTGCTTCGAATTTATTTTTTGGATTACATTTAACTCCTGAGACTTTGTGTAACTCCTTTTATACCTGATAGGAGCTGCAATAATAGTGGCAGCAGATGCAGAAATGTCCTCTGGGAATGAAGCTTTTCATATACATAAGCTCTCGATGCCTTGTATCGGGTGTTTTACTAATCATGTCTCTTGCTCCATCCCATTAGCAAACATGATGTATATACTGCATCATAATGATTTTTCTTTTAAACAGGTGAGAAGCAATGATGAAATAATGCATGCCAGCAAACAGTCAAACTACCTTTCCCTCCTCTTTTTTTTTAGTTAGCTGGAGTTGCCTTTCTTGGAGCTGGTCTTTGGGCGTGGAGTGAGAAGGTAAGAAAACTGACTGTTTAGATTGTCCCATAGAATAAAGTCTCAACTCCCTAACAAATTGTAAATTCCCCCCCCATGTTTGTGTGTGTGTGTGTGTGTGTTTCTCTCCCCCCCCCCATTTTCTTCCCTGTCTTTCCCTTGCCCACACCCAAGTGTACAGACTCACATGCTCACTCATCCTCTTCCCAAAAGGCCTGTTTTCTTAATATTTCGCAACCAAAATAAGAGTCTTATAGCCCTTTTATGAGTGGCAAGCTTTACTTGACCTTTCTTGGGCTCTAGCCCATTTCTTCAGAAGCTAAGAAAGCATCTGAAGAAGCAGGGTACAGTCTACCAGAATGTATGCCAAATTAAAAGTTCATACTCTTGAAGTGCCACAAGACTTCTGCATGAGAATCCTAACTGTGCCCTTTTTCTGCCTCCATGCCTAATTTCAAAATCTACTTTCCCTTTTAGACAGTACCAAGAGACTTGCAAAGCAATCCTGTGTGTTTCTCCTTAGGAAAAAAAAAATCCGATGGAATTCAGTGGGACTTAATTCCTGGGTTGCTTTGAGGACTGCATTCTTAGGATGCAGGGCTATGGTGCACTTACTTGGGTCCCACTGAACTGAGCTGGAAAGTTACATGCAGGATTTTTTTTGTCAGACTCTGTTCAGGCATTTAATTGACAGGAAGCCATGGGGTACCCTTATTCCCACCGCCGGTGTGGATTCCTGATTTTCATCTCGGCAATAATCCACATTATGCATGTGAAACCTGGACATACTTCCTGGAGTGTTCAAGTTACTTCTGTGTTGCCAAGAGAATGCTGGAATCATTCCTGAAGGGTGGATGCTGAACTCTAACTAAGAAACTCATTTGAATCAATAGGATTTACCTACGATTTGACTTGCCATAAATTACCTTGAGTTGGACATTTTGTCTAATGGTGCACAGTAGAGATGCGCATGAACCAGCAAAATGGCAGTTTGTCTCAGTGTGCAGTTCATCCAGGTCCATGAACTACGAATTTCCAAATGTTTACTGAATGAACCACAGATCGGCTTGTTGGCCCTATAAAATGGACACCACCCCTCAATAAATAAGTAAATAAATATCGGTGTCCTTGTTGTCTCCCTACCTCTTCACCACCTCCGCTGCCATCTTGACTTGCAAAACAAAAAGTTTAGGGTTTTTTGTTTCTTTTTTGTTTTTTTGAGAGGCTGCTCAGATGCACCCCAGCCTTTTGAGAGTCAGATGGGCTGCTCCCCACAGTGGTGGCAGCAGCTAAGGAGGCAGCGGCAACAAAAGGTAGGGAGGCAATGGGGGCCGTGGGATTTTTTGGTTGCCTCTGCTCATGCCCCCATTTCTCAGAGGAGAGGCGGGTGCATGCGGAGAGGCAGCCTGGCCTGCGGGAGCCATTGGGTGGCCTGTCAAGATGGTGGGAGCAGTGGAGGAGGTGGCAGCAAAAGATAAGGAAGGAAAGAGGATGGAGGGGGGCAGGGGAACGAAGCAGGAAGTCCAGGAAAACACAAAAAAGTTGGTGGTTCGGGTTCTCCAGTTTGGGAACATCATGAACCAGTGATTTTTCCATGCATTTCCTGGTTCTTTTTTGTTCATGCACAATATTAACCCCCACCTGTACCTTGAAGGGATTACAAAATGTGTCTGGGAACCTTGGAGGAAGACATTTTGAAGGTGTCAGAGCAAAGTTTAGCAGCCGTGTTGGAACAGGATGTTTTTGAATAGCAACTAAAAAAAACTTCCAATTATTCTGTATGAAAATTGGCTTTGTGAAAGAAAATAGAAAATCTTAAATTACGAGTAAAAGCAAAGGCCTTTTTTCTACCTCTGTGCCTCAGGCATTCTGTTTGAAACCTTGGTTTATCTGGAACATTTAATTTGGAAAGTGCAGGTGGTAGCATCCTTTTATCTTATGCTCCTTTTAAAATTCTGTTCTTTCACGTTGTTGGTTATGATTTATACATTCTGGCAGCTCTGCAGTTAAACATAGGGTGATGGTAGATTTTGCAGGTCAGGGCACAGAGTGAGAAGACAAAGGCTTATTTGGTATATTTACATATGAGTTAAATTAGAGATTATGCCTAAAGCCTCATGCAAAATTGGCAATGTCCCAGATACAAGAGAAAACAGTTGCTATGGTGTTTGTTCTCTTTCTCTCTCTCTCTCTCTCTCTCTCTCTCTCTGTGTGTGTGTGTGTGTGTGTCTGTCTGTCTCTCTGTCTCTCTCTCCTGTTTTGGAGTGGGCTAAGGCGGGCTAGTAAGGATGCTAGGAGATGTTCTATATACACCCTAACCCTACCCCAGCCGTCCCCACAGCTTCCAGTCCCTTCAGAGCTGTTGGAGTAAATGTCCATCGTCCCTACCAGAATACCTGTGCTGGCTGAGGATCATGGGAGTTGTAATCCAGTACCTCTGAAGACTGTGTTGAGCTAAACTTAACTGCTGTTTCCAACCCAGCATTAAAAATTATACCAGGATTCTTCGGCCTATTAGTGCCCTCTAGCGGTGGCTTATTTTTGATGCAAGGCCCACGGCTGTGCTGGTGGAATGGCTACTTTAAGGTCGTTTCACTGTGATGAACCTGGGTTTGCTATCCTGTGTGAGCATGGCCAGGTGCTAAAGCTGTTCCTGCCTCCCTGACAAGCTGCCATCTGATCTGTGTGTATTTCCAAGTGTGTTGGAAATACATACAGATCAGTGTTATATTCCCATTTTCCATATTTAAGGGAGGTCAAAAAAGTCACCTTGGGGGACTATTTTATTCATTAATTTAAAACATATATAGCTTGCCCTATATTATAGGTTCTCAAGGCGGGTTACAGAGCTGCATAAAACAATTTTGAGATAATTAAAAACACCTTAGAATCAAGCAATTTAAACATCAGAACCATTGCCTTAAAACTTATGTGGAGCACAGTCCTCAACCCCCAAAGACTCCAGTAAATAAGTATGCCTTGACTTGGCGCCAGAATGATGCCAGAGTCGGCAACAATCAGGCCTCTAAGGGGGAGGACATTCCACCACTGAGGTGCTAACCCCGAGGAAGCCCTGCCTCCATGCCTCTGCAAACAGAACTGTTCTCGATAGTGGGGCATAGAGGAGGAGCATCCCCAGTAGATCTTAGTGACTGGGCAGGTTTATCTAAGGAGAGGCCCTCCTTCAGATCTCCAGCACTACAACTCCCAGAATCCCCACATGCTTTACTAGTCCTGCTGGTTGAAGGAGTCTCAGTGTTGTGGGCCAAAAGAATTTGGTTTCCCAAACTCCTGATACTTGAATGTGTAGGCAGGACCAGTGTAACATGTGAAATGATCTTTGTATGCTGTTTTGCAGTTGAGATAAATGTCTTCCTAGTCTGAAGGTGTCTTGTAGTTGAGGGATGTGTCACAAAGCAAAAGTAACTCCACTACCCATTTTATTGGGAATGGGCATACACTAAACTTTGTGTGTATGCAGACATGCCCCTTTCCTGTTATTTTTCTTTGTCGCACTTTGTTTGAGAACCAGCAACTTGAGGGAGGTTTATTGTCAGCTGAAAACATAGTCAAGATTTGTGGTTATCCAAATACATACATATTTGGATTCCTCTGTTAAACAACTATTTTCATGCACACTTAATTTATCAGATATAATCTTTGTAATATAGTAGTGAACCTGATAGCACAGCCGTAAGTTCTTAGATGATACAACCCTGAACTCTCAAATGGAATTCAAGGGTGTATATTATTTCCAGTTTTGTTTATATAAAAAGTTGCAACAATTAATAATTTTTAAATTAAAATGTTAACTCGCAATTTTCTCTGACCTTGATTAAAAGTCTGTTCTTGGTTTGTGAACAAGAGTGTATCTGCTAAGGTTGTGCTTGGTTTTATTTATTTCTGCACATTTGTTTTGGGTTTGATAACTAAAGTTCTGTTCTCATATATCAGAAATGCCCTGCCAAGAAAGCAGAGTTCTGTTTTACCTATACTGTATATGTTATGCAAAGGGAGAAATTTTAAAAATTCTGGAATTGCTTCTGGACAGGAACCAGCATCTTATAACTCTTTTGTTACACACACAGCATTTTGTTCCACGTATGGTGGGGCTCTGAGCTTCCATAAGGAAGTAAATCCAGGACATTCATTTGCAAGCACAAGTCTCATTGGAACCAACAGGAGCAGTATCTGGCTTGTCCCTTGGCATCACTGTCCTGTGATGAAGAAGATATTGGCTGTAGGAGAAGACATCTCAAGCCTTGGAGTCATCTTTCTTCCTGCTGAATACACATTTTCTCAAGCATAGCTTTATAGCCATGAGGACTAAAAACATACATCTGTCATATTTGCTTTAAAAGGAGTATGACAAGAGACTGAGTGAGTTGAGCTGCTTAGGGAATTGTATTCTATTCCTACTTAACTGTTTTGTACACTGCTGTGGAATCTTGGTATGCACACAACCCTGCTTTTCAGATTCATACTGTAGGATATAGTATGTTATTATTTTTTTTAAGTACAAGTGGATCAGAACTTCACTCTTTATTTTTTTTTTATGTTTTAGGGTGTCTTGTCCGACTTGTCTAAAATGACCCGTCTCCATGGCTTTGACCCTGTGGTCCTTATCTTATTTGTTGGAGGGATAATGTTCATTCTGGGATTTGCAGGCTGTGTCGGAGCCCTGCGAGAGAACATCTGCCTCCTGAAATTTGTAAGTGGTTAAATCGTAGACCTTATGTTTTGTGCTTCACATCTGTTATTCTGGTGTGGTATTCATCATCACCACCATCATCCTAGAACTGAAGAGCTGCATAGGGACCCTATGGATCATCAAGTCCTGTACCTGTCAAGGAGGCGCAGGGGGGAATTGAACTCCCAACCTCTGTCTCTGCAGCCAGAGACCTGAACCACTGAGCTATCCAGGATAGGTGGCTTCATGGTGTCATTAGAGAAAAAGTCAACACATCTGAAGTACTGGTCTGTCTGTCATTACCTTATGTGGATTCATTATGTAGAAATTTTGTTTGTGCGAGTCTGGTAGGACTAGGTTGAGTGAATGTATCTCAGAGTACAATGTTTAAAACAGAACACGAATCAATAAAGTTTTATTATAGGGGTGGTAAAATCTGACCCTTCAGATTTTGTTGAACTGCATCTCCTACCAGTCCTAACTAGCATAGTGAATGGTGAGGAAAGATGGGATTTGTAATCAGTCTGGATTTAAATCCAAAAATAAGATGTTTTTAAGTGATTTTAATTTTTAAAAAATAAAAAAAATCATGATTTAATCAATTTGGTTTTGAAATATCACTGAATTTTATCCACCATGCTTGATCCAACAATATCTGCAGGATATAGTTAGCTGTTCCTTCTTTAGCTGGTTAATCAGTGAAGACCAGTTTTATTCAGTGGCGTGATAACTTTATGGGTTTGGTTTAGAATTTGATTCTGAAATGTTATTATAGTGAAAAATAATATTGTAATGAAAAAATTAACTAGTGAAGATAAACTTTTCATGTAACAGCGAGAACTGCAAGTCTGGACTATGTCTCCTTCATACTCTCAACAATAATAGTGAAAAATCTATATATTTGGGTTTGGAAATAAACAATATTAAAATGTATTTGTGTAATAAAAATATGAGCCATGTTTTTGTAATAAAACATCCAAGAGAATGAACAATAAAAATGTGAAATTGTCAGTTTGGTTGGCTTGGAAATAGGCTAGTATGCACTCAAATAATAGAAATGAAAAGCTCTTATAAAGTACTGAAGCAACCCCTAACCATAAAAACCCTAAGCAACTTCAGTGTGGTTCTAAACATTCAAGAGACACATTACAAGCATGACATTTTATACCACCGACAGAATTGTGGGTGGCCAGACTGTGAGAAGTGATGTCTGTCAGCTGTCACCACAAAATGGAGCAATGGCCACTAACTTAGATGTCATCGAAAGAGACAGAAGGATAAGGGTAGCAGTGGTGGACATGGAGATGTCTGAGGGATGAAAAGGGTAATCTTGATATTATCACATATGGTGATATTTTTATAGAGCGGGAGCAGAGTAGCATCTGTTTTCAGTGTTGTCATGATAAAGGTAGTTAACAACCCACATGGTCTTTGTGTGTATTCAAGCATATTGGTCTTCTAATTTTATCTGTATGTCTTGTATATTAGTTCACTAGTATAGACAGAATTCAAAAGGATAGGGGATTCTGAAAGTACACACTAATTAATTGTGAATTACCAGAATAGAGAGAAAAAGCTCTATGATTCTTTAAGAGAAATAAAAACATATCCAGTTTTTTTCCTTTGCTTAAATAAATTGATATACGAGTTACAAGGAAATTAATATCTTTATCTTTTAAGTTCTCACTTTTTGGGTGCTCTATTTTGCTTGGTTGTTATTAGTTGCCCAAAATTAGTGGCCTTGCCTCTAGATGGGCAGGGTGAAAATCTAAACAAACAAACAAGTAATTAATAGGTAAATGAGTTTAGCAGTAAAATGTGTTGTGGCACAGTGTCTTAACACATTTCACAGTTTGCTACAACCAAAAACTACAGTTCTTTCATAGGGTTGGGGAGGTCCTATCAAGGTTGGTTGGTGTGTTTGTGTGTGCAAGAGAGATTTTGTTGAAACATAAGAGTAGCCCAACCATATGTTTGTGGGCCTTCTTGTTGCCAAATCAAGATAGGCTGTTTGTTTCTTTAGCAAGTTCTACATTGGAAAGCTTTGTTGGCTTACGAGAGAGTTTTTCAGGCTTTGTACCTTCAAGAAACCCATTTATCTCACAATTGGCAGAGGAACCCTAATATGTTGCACAGCATTCTGGGCATGTGCTGGAACCCTCATGGGGAATTAGCCTGGTACATGTGAATCGAATGTACAGTAAAATGGACTGGATGTTCTCCCATCCCCTGTATATTTACTGTGGAAGATCACTACCAGTGAGTGAGCTTATTTGCCAGAGAAATGTGATTGCAATTACTGATCTTCCTATTCAGGAATATTTAGGAAGATCTTTAGAAACCTTTCCTGTTCCCTAAAACACTGCTGGACAACAACTGACCTGTTTTTTTCTCTTCCTATAACTGGTTTCTCCCTCCTCTCTTCTTTGCAGTTCTGTGGGACAATTGTGCTAATTTTTCTCATGGAGTTAGCAGTAGTTGTGCTGGCTTTCTTGTTCCAAGACTGGGTGAGAGACCGAGTGGAGACATTCTTCAAGAACAACATTAAATCTTACCGGGATGACATTGACCTGCAGAACCTCATAGATTCATTGCAGAAAATTGTAAGATATTTTTTTTAAATCATACTTGATATACACATTGGCCCCAATCAGTTTAATGCCACAAAAAGGAGTTGAGATCACCACCAGCAGTAAATTGTAGCTAATTAAAGAGTTCCTGCTTTGATCCCAGATCTTGCATGACTTGTGCACAATCAGTCTCATTGCATGCAAGTTGTATGAGTCCTGGAATCGAAACTAATCACTTTAATTGCTGGCCATCTCCTCTAATCAGTGATGTCATCTGTCTTTTGCTGGCGTAATTTATACAACAGGATTTTGTGCAACTAGTAGTTGTGTTCCTTTCTAAAGGAGGAGGAGGAGACATGAGTTGTCAAAATTGAGCAGTAGCAGGTTAATGGGCATGAATGTGACTAACTATCCCAATACAAGCTTGGACAAGATGGAAACAATGGTGGCAGATTAGCTGATCCTGGGTTTGATGGACTCTTAAGAAGCTGCATCCTTGTTTTCTCACTTCCTTCTTCATTTGTGCATCCTTGATTCTTTTTGTTTCAAATACCTTAGCCCAGTGGTTCCCAACCTTGGGTCCTCAGATGTTCTTGGACAAAAACTCCCAGAATCCTTCACCACTACCTGTGCTGACCAGGATTTCTGGGAGTTGTAGTCCAAGAACATCTGAGGAACCAAGGTTGAGAACTGCTGCTTTAGTCCCTTGTTTGACAGCATTTCACCAGGCGCTTTAGTGAATAATCAAAGAAACAAGAAATAGAGAGAACACTGGGAACTTAACTGGTGCTAGTAATGGTACTAAATGTCCGTGTAATCCAGAAGTGGGCAGCTTGTATCCCTCTAGATATTGTTGAACTGCAACTCCAATCAGCCCTAGCCAGCAGAGTCAGTTGTGAGTGGTTGTGGGAGTTGAAGTCCAACAACATCTAGAAGACCAAAGGTTGTCCATTGCAGTGTGATCAATGAAATATTTATCATTTATTTAATGTACGTATTTACCACTCAATTAGTGAATTCACACTATTCTGAGTGGTGTACAAATGAGCAAAACAAATGCGTTGTTGTGGGGAGGAAATACTCTGTGTATGTTATTAACAATTCTGGTGTGATCATTGGATCTCCAGCCCGGGGAAGAATTGTACATATTAAATAGTTCATTGTATCCCTCTTGTAATGACAAAGTGATTTTATCTTTTGCAGAATCAGTGCTGTGGTGCCCAGGGTCCAAATGACTGGGACCTTAACGTCTATTTCAACTGCAGTAGCACAAGCAAAAGTCGTGAGAGATGTGGGGTCCCTTTTTCCTGCTGTATCCCAGATCCAGCTGTGAGCTATTTCCTGTCTTCCTTCTTCTGTATTAATACAGTATTGCTATATATTGGGAAGTGTTTACCAATAGGGATGAGTATGGGGGGGGGAGAGATCTTGGAATATGACCCTTTTGCCCACCCTTCATTTTTTTGATTGCAACTCTCAGAATCTCCCAGCCAGCATGCTCAGTGTTCATGCTGAGAGAGAATGGTGGGATATATATGGCGGGATAACAACTACAACAACAGTATTGTAGCCTTCAGTACTTTGCATTGTGTATTTCTAGAGTTGATCACCTATTCTCATTTCCCCCCTCTTTCCAGCAAAATGTTGTGAACACACAGTGTGGCTATGATGTCAGAAATTTGGTGAGTGTTTTTAGTGTTGCTATTTTTTTTATAATCTTTTGCTTTTTTCACTTTATCCCTTCCTGCTCTGCAGACCCAGGCTTGGTCTCCCCCCCCCCCCCCCCATGTTGGTGCTTTCCTCAGATGGATGATATTTTTGCTTGTCTTTTAAATTGTTCATGTGGAAGGATAAGAGAGGTGTGTGTGGGGGATTTTCCCCACACTTATTTCCTCAAATTGTTCTGTATCAAGGCTTTCTTTCAAACGCTCTTCTTCTTGGTCATCTTCGATAAGCAACAGATTGTTTATCTGTTTTTGTTTTTGTTGTTGTTGTTGTTGTTACTGCCAAAGGAGAGAGGTGAGGCATCAGATTTCTCCTAACAGCCATGAGGGATAGACTTTGATCACTCCATTCAGTTGTCTGTGATGTATAGTTAGATGGACATGACCATATTAATCACTGGAAAAGCAGCTAATAGTACCGCACCATATGTGTGGTTATTGCCATTTAATTTTATGTGTGCTCTGGGCTTTGACAACAATTTGTTTTTTTCAGGACACTATTAAAATCAGAAGGTGGGTTTTAAATGAGTATAGATCCCCTACGCTTGGCCAGCTTTGATTAACTAGCTCACACCTGATTGCTGTATAACTTTCGTACTGTGTCACAGAAAAAGGTACCTGGTTGTAGACTGGGATGTTTCCATGACTGATTTTTCCTTTTCTTTCTGGAAGTAATTGTGAGTAGCAAAGCATGGGAGTGCAGAGCATTACTATTCTGTTGTCCTTCTTAGACAAAAACAGGCATACTGGCCCTTAATCCATCCACAAATAGGAGCCTGAGTCTCATTAAAGGCTTAGCAAGACATTTTTGCAAATAAGTGTCCATCATTACCGAAGCCTAGCAGTCTGGTATGTGAATTGATTGAGTGGCAACATGTTGTTGTTGTTTAGTCGTTTAGTCATGTCCAACTCTTTGTGACCCCCGCCAGTCCTCTGATGGTGCTTCCCCAGCTCCCTATCTGATTTTGTTTGTTCAGTCGTTTAGTCATGTCCGAGTCTTTGTGACCCCATGGACCAGAGCACGCCAGGCCCTCCTATCTTCCACCGCCTCCCGGAGTTGTGTCAAATTCATGTTGGTTGCTTCGATGACACTGCCTGACCATCTCGTCCCCTGTCGTCCCCTTCTCCTCCTGCCTTCACACTTTCCCAATATCAGGGTATTTTCCAGGAAGTCTTCTCATGAGATGACCTCAGTTTCAGGATTTGTCCTTCCAGGGAGCACTCAGGGTTGATTTCCTTTAGAATTGATAGGTTTGTTCTCCTTGCAGTCCAGGGGACCCTCAAGAGCCTCCTCCAACACCACAATTCAAAAGCATCAATTCTTCAGTAGTCAGCCTTCTTTATGGTCCAGCTCTCACTTCCATACATCACTACTGGAAAAACCATAGCTTTGACTATGCAGACCCTTGTCGGCAAGGTGATGTCTCTGCTTTTTAAGATGCTGTCTAGGATTGTCATCGCTTTCCTCCCAAGAAGCAGGTGTCTTTTAGTTTCGTGGCTGCTGTCACCATCTGAAGTGATCATGGAGCCCAAGAAAGTAAACTCTGTCACTGCCTCATATCTTCCCCTTCTATTTGCCAGGAGGTGATGGGACCAGTGGCCATGAACTTAGTTTTTTTGATGTTGAGCTTCAGACCATTTTTTGCACTCTCTATCACCCTCATTAAGAGGTTCTTTAATTCCTCCTCACTTTCTGCCATCAAAGTGGTATCATCTGCATATCTGAGGTTGTTGATATTTCTTCCGGCAATCTTAATTCCTCCTTGGGATTCATCCAGTCCCGCCTTTCGCATGATGTATTCTGCATATAAGTTAAATAAGCAGGGAGACAATGTACAGCCTTGTTGTACACCTTTCCCAATTTTGAACCAACCAGTTGTTCCATATCCAGTTCTAACTCTTGCTTCCTGTCCCACGTATAGGTTTTTCAGGAGATAGATAAGGTGGTCAGGCACTCCCATTTCTTTAAGGACTTGCCATAGTTTGTTGTGGTCCACGCAATGAAAGGTGTTTGCATAGTCAATGAAGCAGAAGTAGATGGTTTTTCTGGAACTCTCTGGCTTTCTCCATAATCCAGTGCATGTTTGCAATTTGGTCTCTAGTTCCTCTGCCCCTTCGAAATCCAGCTTGTACTTCTGGGAGTTCTCGATCCACATACTGCTGAAGCCTACCTTGGAGGATTTTGAGGATAACCTTGCTAGCATGTGAAATGAGTGCAACACATTGTACCATTTTTTAAACTGGGAAGTCTGCATTTTGTAGCAGTTCATTTTCACATTACAGTGGTGCCTCATTCCAGCGAAATCACTGTAGAGCGAAAACGTCATAAAGCGAAATCAAAAAAGCCCATGGAAATGCATTGAAAACCTTTCAGTGCATTCCAATGGGCTGAAAACTCACGGTCCAGCGAAGATCCTCCATAGGGGCGGCCATTTTCGGTGCCTGTGCAGCGAGGAATCCATCCCTAAGCACAGCGGGGGGGCATTTTCTTCAGCCGGCGGCCATTTTGGAACCCAACAATCAGCTGTTTTTTATCGTTGTAAAGCGAAAATCGGTTCCCGAAGCAGGGAACCGATCATCGCAAAGCGGGTTTTGCCCATTGGAATCATTGTTTTGCAATCGCAAAAACCTCACCATCAAGCGGATTCATCGTTAAGCGGGGTAATCGTAAAGCGGGGGACAACTGTACTATATTTAGTTGTCATATATGACAACTGATTGACCTACATTTTCTTGATGGCTTTCAAAACTGAAAATAGTGGTTCCTAACCTTGGCTCCTCAGGTGTTCTTGGAGTAAAAACCCCAGAGTCCTTTACGACCAGCTGTGCTGGCCAGGATTTTTTAGAGTTGTAGTCCAAGAATGTCTGAATATCCAAAGCCGGGAACAGGTGCTGTAGGGTAATCTTTGTGCTGCAATTCCACAGAAATGTAGGAGAAAGGACAGAAATAATAGGCATATAATCCAGATTTCTGAAGATCTTGATGTTTATCCTTAAAAAGGAACTAGTTTCTATCCTTCACAGTTCTGAAGAAATACTTTAAAGGGTGCGGCTAATGCCTGCTGAAATTCAGAACCAAAGCAGTGACTGCTGTACAGTAACCAGGCATGTCAGTTTCCTTAATGTGAGCATGAATAAAGTAAGGTCATAGATCTTGCAGAATAAGCTGTGCAAACTAAGGAGCTGTGCAACTTGCCAAAGTTGTGAAATCCAATTTTTCTAAGTGCAGCCTTGAAACTGTTTTTAGCCCCATCTTGACTCAAGCGGATAATTTTTTTTGTTCTTGTCTTCTGAATTACTTTCTTTAAAATAGAAAAAGCAATCAAAATGAAATACACATATATAATATTTCCCTGTTTTCTTCTTCAGACTGTATCCTTATGGGAAGAAAGAATATTCACCAAAGGCTGCATTCCTGCTCTAGAAGCCTGGTTGCCCCGGAATATTTACATTGTGGCAGGAGTCTTCGTATCAATTTCATTATTGCAGGTGAGTAGTTGATAGCTTCTCATGGTAGGAGTATTTTATTTCTGAACTGACGGGACTAGATCTTCTGCCTACTGTCTCACAGGCTGAGTGATGACTAATTTTTAGAGAGGAGTACTAATGGAGAGGTTGGTGAATGTCTTGACTATTTAAAAAGGTTGCTGAATTTCTCCCAGAGTGAAATTTGATGTCTGATTTGGGGTTTCTCCTGGCTGGATGATGCAGTGGAATTTTCAGAGCACAGGTACAGTTTTTCCTCTGATGCCAGCCCTTGACATTTACTGTTGCTTTATTAGATAAGCTTGTATCGAGGCCATTACTGGCTACAAAGAAGCACATCATGGAGTATCACATGTCCTAAGCATTAGACTGCACAACAAGACTTTGGAGAGTTTCCAAATCTTTGACAAAAGTTGCTACACAGCCTTGAGATCTAGTCCGTAGGTACCCTGAAGCTTTTGTAAAGGGATCTTGGTGGATTCTGTGAGAATCCACTAGATTCCCAGAAACTTCCAAGTGGCTAGCTTGTCTATTTCTATCCATATCAGATTGCTTCCTGCTGAAATATGTTTCTGCATCAGAACAAAGCCCCATTTAGTTAGGAATAGTTTCTAAGAATTCTCTCCATCTTTAAGAAGGTCTTAGCTCCCCAAACTCAAGATAAAGGCATTGTGCAGTGTGTGAGTTCAATAGTCCATACACCTCACATGAAGACATCAGCCTTCCAAGAAGCACTGAGGCTGTTTTCTTTTTTGTGTATTAGCAACAGGAAACACAAGCCTCTGAGGTAGGTTCTGTTTAAAGTGAGAGAAATGTTAAGTGTCTGGGATAAAAAAGCGGACAAAAAAGCTCTACAGAGAACCATTAAAATTGCCCAGAATATCATCGGGCTCCAGCTACCAACCCTGGATGACATCTTCACATCCTGCTGTTTGAGGAAGTCACACAGCATCCTGAGAGACTCTTCCCATCCTTCTTATAACTTTTTTGAACTGTTACCGTCTGGCAGAAGATATAGAACAATTAAGACTCAGACCACACATTTTCTGAATAGTTTTTATCCCAGAGCTATAATTGCAATTAATAATGAGCTTAAAGACCACCAGTAGTGAATAATTAGTTGGACTTTGTTACTTGGCCTGCGGTGTAGATGTTTGTATTTTTAGTGAGGGACTTTTAGTGGGTGGGGAGTGTTTGGGGAATTTTATGTGTGTGCATGTGTCTGGTCTCTGGGTGTCTGTGAATTTCGTTGTATGGGTATACTGTGTATATACTTATACCCCTGAAAGTCTGCTCTCCGCTGTACTTCCAGCTACCTCTCACCCTCGGACGCAGACCCAACTACCTTCATCTTCTAGAACAGCCACAAGACCGCTGGGCATTCACCCTCGCTAGATGTAACATATTACCATCAAGTCTAGCGCAGGGCAGGTATAGGGGCTTACCAACAGAATTGAGAATCTGCCCATGTGGGCAGGGAAAGACTGAATCCCTGCAGCACATGCTATTTTATTGTACACTCTACAAGGATATCCGCCTGTCACATCAGATGGTCTTTCTCCCCCTTCATTCCGGATGGGCAGACCTGAGGAAAATACAATACCTTCTAGGTGACCTTAGCAAGGAAGTCACTCTATCAACCGCCAGATACGTCCAGGCCATTATCCAGAGACGCCGCAACATGTTCCCCCAAAACGAGGGGCTCCAACTTTGATGTTCTGGTTCCTCCTCCCCCCAGTAATGAATCTTTCCCCGGTATTTTATTGTTTTATCGTTTTATTTATGCAGCATGCCAATAAAGGTTTCTGTACTGTATATACTTATACTTACAATGACAATAAATTATTATTATTATTATTATTATTATTATTATTATTATTATTATTATTATTATTATTATTATTATTATTATTATTATTATTATTATTATTATTATTATTATTATTATTATTATTATTATTCCCAGAATCCTGCCTGGGGGGAATTCATGGAGAATTATGGGAGCTTGGTTCAAACCCTGCCCCCCAGAAACCCTGAATGGCATACTCCTACACACAATCATTCATATCATCTCCACTTTCCACCTGACTCAGTAGAATTAACTTGCTTGGATTATTCCCTCCAGACAGTATCGTTGGGCCAATAAAATACTAGCTGGTTGATAACCATGTTGAGACAAGGGCGAGGGGAAGCAAAAGGACAAGGTTATGGTGAAGAGAGCTGGTTTTAGAGGCATTGTATTTTAGGAGTCCTTCTTTCTGCATCACCCCACTATCCCTGTTGCCTTTTGAAGGGAAAAGAAAAGGTTAGTGCATTGTGGAAAGTGAACGTGGAAACCACTAATTTTCAAGGGAAGCTCGCAAAGCTTAAACTTGCAGTGAAACTGTAAAAGCAGTCCAATTTGAAATGAGAGTTAATGTTTTCATAGACTTAAGCATTGGAAATTGCATTGGGAGTCAAAGCCCTCAAATCTGTTTTATTCAAAAACAAAAGTAGCAACAGCTTGAAATGGGCAAGTAGAGGAGGCAGAATTTACCTCTTTGTTCATTTTTCTCTTTTTATAGCAAAATTGTGGGTTTTTTCCTCCCTCAAACTCTCTGTTCTTCTCTCTCTTTTTTTTGTTAGATATTTGGAATTTTCCTGGCCAGGACACTGATATCTGATATTGAAGCTGTGAAGGCTGGCTTCCGCTTCTGAAGATAAAACTAGAGATCATCTGTAAAGGCAGAAGGATTCTCATGACTCTTACTATCAAAGCAAAGAGAATGGAAATGAAACCTGAGACCTAAGAAAGGCTTGATTACATCGACAGCTGAAAGCCATAATACTACTTTAACTATATATAAATATATATATATAGCCAGAAACTGTCTTATTTACCTAGAAGCTAAAGCTGAGAAATCCTCCTCATCTTCTCACAATGCATAATTGTGAATTGTTTTAAAACTCTTAATTCCTTGGACGGAAGGGTTTATTATCTTCAGCCTTCTTTCTACACAGAATGTGAAGACTCCAGTGGGCAGCAGCGGATGCCAGTTGAACCCAAGTGCTGTCCAAGGACTGTTGTTTTGATCCTCCTTTAAAAGTAGCTTTAGTTTAGAGAGTGTTGCATTACAGATGTTGAAGAAAGAAAGACGCAGAATGCAAAATGATTACTCCAGGGATGAGGTGGTGTGGCATGAATGTAAGGAAGATACATGAAACGCCTTTGGTATTGAACACATGTTCAGGGAATACTGTGCCTGTTGACAAATTGACACATACACTGTTTTGAGCTAACTAAATGGGAGCCATATTTGTATAAATGGGGGATTTCCAAAGTTGTTTAATGTCTTAGAGGTGAACTTTATCAAAAGAAGTTCCTCTTATTTGGATCAGATCTGATGTATCCCTTTCAGATGCTGGGGATCTGAGAAAAACCTCGGACATACTTTAGAAGAACTTATTTCGTACTGAAATATCCTTGTCTACTTGGATTTATGAAGAAATAATTATCTTTATGTCCCATAGCGTTGGACCACAGACCTGTTTGGAATGGTCAAGATGGAATGCTTATGTCTTTCCTTTTAGACTTTATGTCTGATGACATTATTTATAGGTGTTTGGACCAAAAAAAAACCCCTGTCTACTTACAATTTTGCTAAAACTGTTTTACATAGTACTCATTTCTAAAACCATTTATCCGATGGACTGAAAAGTTGTTTATTTCGCTGACTACGAAGAAGCATATCTGTTTTCCCAGTTCTGCTTTGTTGTTGTTGTTGTTCCGTATGATATCTTCTCCCTTTTAAAATATCAGTATGTTACCATTGTGGCCTAAGCAGATTTGAGAACAATCTTCAACCAATGGCTATACAATATTTATGGGTAGGGACCTAAGTTAGCCATCCAAACAACTGGTGGCCTGACTATGCTATATGGCCAAATCCAGGTGGTATCTGGCAGCACTGGAAAAAGGCAGCAATTTCCATTCAAAACAAGGCACACTGGGAATGGTTTTTTTCTTTCACGCAAGAGATCTGGGAAGGCTTATTTTGTTTCAGAGGAGAATTCCTGCTTTTTGCCATCACCATGTTGTTGGATGGAGACCACAGGTCATGGTGAGGGTGGGTTGTGAGGACCATAAAATCAGAAGAGGACTATATACCAGCCTCGTATCACTTATCACTACCTCAAACTCTAGTAGAGAAATACACATATGCTGAAATCTATAGATATGCAAGTTATTGGAGGGATTGGTGAGTAATGGATATGGATAAGGCAAGGTCCTTTTAAGAAACAAGAAGGGGCTGTTAAATCATTCTGACTTTCTGTGTGTGCTCTACTAAGCACATCAGGGCCATGAGCATTACAGGCTGCTGCCTTCCAGCATCGGGATATGTTTTGTGCCTTTGCTGCCCACCTGAGGCTGCTAAAAGAAAGAAGCTTCAGCCTTGCAGGCCTTGTCTATGGAAAAGAGTGGACTGTTTCACTTGGTAGATCATAAGTTAAACAAACATACCGTGTTTCCCCGAAAATAAGACAGGGTCTTATATTAATTTTTGCTCCAAAAAACACATTAGGGCGTATTTTCCGGGGATGCTTTATTTTTATTTTTTTCAGTCTACATTTATTCAAATACAGTCATGTCATCTTCTGGTTGCTGCACAATGGTGGAGGGTGGGGTTTCACTTAACTAGGGCTGATTTTGGGGGTAGGGCTTATATTAGGAGCATCCTGAAAAATCATCCTAGGGCTTATTTTCAGGTTAGGCCTTACCTTCAGGGGAACAGGGTATTCTAGAGCTGGGATGGGCAACTTATAACTCTCTAGGGGCATTTTTGTGTTCCCCTTGAACCTTGGCATCACCAGACCCTGATTTTTTTAAAAGAAGTTCAAAGGCGCCTGAAGTCCTCTAGGGGATGTGGGCACCTTTTCATGATTGGATGGAACAGCATCTCTCCACCCCATACTCTCTTAAAAAGCTTTTTAAAAACTAGCCACTAGATGGGACAAAGGGGCATTTTCAGTTGGCTAAAGCCATTGTTTCCTTAAAGCAAACCCAGTGCAGCACTTCAAACAAAATAATTAGAACAAAATACGAATTAATCTCTTTGGCCACATCCTTCCCCCTTGGCAGGGCAGTGCTTGCATTACCAGCAAAACTGACCAATTGCCCCGAGTGAGGTTGCCTGGCTCTGCTCTAGATCTCCGGTTTCACTGCGGAAGGAGAAGTGTTGCGTTTCCTCATTGAAAACGAAGGTTGTATTAGTTGGGCCTTGTGGGCCACATGATCTTTCATGAGAGTAGTTTAGGGCCACACTGGCTGAAATGAAAAGTGTTTGTATTCAGATTCTTGGACCATCCTTCCGTTTGCTCCAGTTTGAATGCCTCTACATCACTTTGGACAACAGAGGTGTTTCAAGGACCATTGGAATGACTCTTATGCTGAATTTCTTCCTGACAAGGGTATAGTACAGCCAAGACTGCAATCCTGAGGGGACTTTCTTCTGAGGAGACATGCACAGAGACGCACAATAAGTACGTACTTGGACTCGTTTGAATATAGTGAGATGTATTAAAAAGTGCTTAACTTTGGCTGGGTTTTCATTGCTTTTCATATTGGCCTTTATTTTCAGGAACTGCAAACTTTCTTACACTGTGTAGCACGCATTTCAAGGTCTATATGTAATTTTGTGTATTTTTCTTTTGCATGTAGATGGAAACCACAGCAGCAAGGGGGGGGGGAATTCAGTGCATGTGTGATTCTGTTATTTATAGTGGAATATTTCATTGCCAGAAACTCTGTGCTACGATGTTTTACATAAAATTGGTGTTAAAGGAGATGTTACTAAAAGGTTTTATGAGCTCATGTTCATGGACTTGCGAAGATTATGTATGCAGAGATGAAACAAAGCCGTTAGCGATTTGCTGACATGAAGAAAAGCAGTTCCTGCAATATTTGAGATGGTTTCCATGCATTGAAGAACTTTTTTCGTGAGCTATTGTGTTTCCTGGCTAGTTTTGGTAAGGAGGTGAATGAAGCAGGAGCCAGTATCTGCCATAGGACCTGGCTCATGTCTGAGATATAATCAACACTGACAAATATGTCTGTCAGTGTGGTTTCATATACTGTATCTCTGTCCTTCTCTGCAGACTGTCTGTGGGGTAATTTGGCCCTAGGTTCCCATTCCAAGCCCATGGGTAAGATTAATTTTTCTACACACGTGTAATGACTTCTTGATAGCTCTCATAATGGAAGTTCCTTGCAAAGACTGCTGTGGAAGTTCTCTGCTGTATATTTAGTCTCTGTGCAGCTGGCAGGGAAAAATTACTTGCTGGTTTTGCTTTCAGGAAACAGCATGATTCCCAGTTACTGGTTTATTTTGTTGCACTGAATGCTTGCCTTCAGGTTGCCCCAGGTAATAAATTCGGAGAAACGTTGCATAACTTAAGGCCCCATGGTAATGTGTTCGGTGGCATGAGTTTTGGAAAAATATAGAGGAGGCTTGCAAATGATAGCACTTAGAAATCATTTTGAGGGTAATTTGCATGTCCTAATTTGATCAATCTGCAGTAACCTGTAAGGGTTAAAGAGCCAGCAGGCAGATTCATTTGCTGATGAATATCAAGTAGAGCTGAGCATTTAGCTGCCAGCAGCCAGGGCTTGTTTAAGAGCTCTCCACAGTAAAGTTTTGCTTTCCTTTCCCTTGCTTGAAAGGATATCAGGACACAACCCTCGGGAAATGTTTCTTGATCAAGTCTCATTGAAATCAGTAAAGAGTTTTGCAAGACCAGGAGAGCAAATCTTCATAGTTGTACGTATGAAGGGTCTATAATTTTTCTCCTGAGCTGGTCCAAAACAGTAGGGTCATATGCTAGCCAAATATTTCCTATCTATTAGCTGAAGGGCACATCTGTCACCACTAAAGGAAAAAGCAGAGCCACGTCACTCAAGAAAGCAAAAACAGATGTTTTTTAAAAAAAATATATAGCCAGAGTGACAATGGACAATTGCCTCCAAGAATGCCTATTTAGACTTCCATAAACATCACCCCGAGTGGGATAGTGAATAAAGTGAAAGACTAGGATTTAGGGGCACCGGGTTTGAATCCTTGCTCAGGCGTGGAAACTCACTGTGTGTGTGGAACTGGTCAATATCTCACCGTGAATACACTGTTTGGGTGACAGCACGTAAGAAGTAAACACCATTTACTTAAAGCAAGTTGATGGGGTAGAAGGGTCTTCTGCCAGCTAGTTGCACCACCGTTGTCTCCTACATCCTGGACTTTGGTACCCACCTTACTGACAGACCACAGCAAGAAAATGTGAGGGCCATTTCATGCAAGGGGTAACACAACTCCTGTTTGGCTCCCACTTCAGGCAGGGGGTGTGCTCCACTCCCTGACCTTGCTATATATTTCCTTCCCCACATAATAAGAGGATAGCATTTTTACATTTACCTCTAGATATTGAATGTGTTCATGAGAAAGAGATCCATCAAAGATATCATAAAATTTGTCATAAAATTAGCAAAGGTAGAACAAGATTTAGAAAGGCATTCGTGGATTAGGCTTCTTTTGCTGCTGTGGATGGGAAGGACATTGTCTACAAAGCTGATAATGCCATGGCTAAGAGAAATAGGGCATGACCATAGCTTTCAGCGTGGAGAATTGCGTAGGGAGAGATTTTCATGCCAATGTCGAGATGCCAGCAGTAGGTATAGCCAGAGCGTGTACACTCGCACAACATACATTCCCTCTTTCACAACACAGTGCCTTGCTCCGCCTCAGCTGAACTATCCATATTGTTCTATTTTCCCTGCCTGCAGCCTGTTGTATTTCATGTCCAGTATCATTTCCCTTTCTCAGTGCTCAGCAGGTAGGGAATGAACTCTTTTCCCTTTTCTGTGGCAGGCTGGGGAAGAAGCTGGGATTCCTGGGTCAAAATCTTCAGGGAGGGAAATCTCTTCATGTTCATTCAGTATGGTTTGAGTGGTCAAGCACCTCTCGAATTTTAAGTGTTAAGTACCTAAATCAAGGGAGCATCAGCACTGACATTCCTGTATCTGCATTCCTGTATCTGCAGTGATGGGGAATATTGGACTCCCCAGTAGCATTGTCGGTGGTGATGAACTACAAGCAGCACAGTCCAGCAACACTTGGAGGGTCAAACATTCCCCATCCTTGGCCTGAATTATGCAAGAGCGCCTCTCTGCTCTGTTGTACTCTCCCTGGACTCATTTGCTTCTAACTATAAAGTATACAGAAATGAAGCCCGATTCTACCAGGGACAGTCCGTGATGGGAAAGGCTGCCTTGCTCCTGTGCATACCATAGTTGGAGGCATTTACCGTGCCGATTGCAGGGTAACCAAGCTAAGGATGCTTGAAGATTTGATTTGAAGCGGGTGTTTAAATAATATGGGCAAATATGTGCATTGCAATGCAGTAAATATTGGGTTGCGACATTTTACTAAATTTATTTTGCAGTGGAATGTTTATAAGCACACACATTCATGACTTAAAGGTGAAATTTCATGCAGCTAAGGAATCTGGTACAAAAACAGAATGGAAAGGATTAGAGAAAGGGGGGAAAACACACAAAAAACTATCACAAATGAAAAACAATCAGCCCTAGATGAACCAGACATCAGGGGTAGTGCTGAAGATTCAAAAAACACTGTGAAATGTGTCTTAACGTTTGCCTGAACAATGTACAGTATATAAAAAGACATTGTCATCAAACTTCAAGATGCCGATGACCAGGTCTGCTCCAGGACTAGCAATAATCTATTTGGATTCCTGGACACAACAGATTTAAAAAAAAACACAAAATGTACAGTTTGTAGCAAGCCAGTACTGAAATGGCAGTAGCACCTTTTGTGCAAAAAACTGATGGATAAGCAGACTGATAATCTCCATTAGGGTCCTAGGAGGCTGTGCTCATCATTTAGTATCTGGAGAGCCATTAGAGCTTGTTTGGCTACATTACCGTTACTGTGGCCACAGAGTTTCTCAAGAGTTTCTTTCATATTGTCCTCTTCAGCTTCTTGTCTTAGGTCGCCTGAAAGAACAAATATATATTTTTAAGAGGGTGGCTTATAAGAGGAAAGGCTGAGCTCATGAATAAGAGGATCTTCTAGTATAAGGATTTGCCCAAGCCATTTGGTTTCGTTAACTATGAAGCACTCGGAGTAATAATACCCTCAACATGTAATTCAGACAATTGGGGGAAGGCTGCACAATATGATCAAAATATATATTGGGGGGGGGTTTGAAGACACAGAAATGCATCCGGGACTGTTGGTTCTCACCCTGTTGTGTTGTGCTTGCCTATTTCCTCATATCGAATACTTTCACATCATGCAATGACAAATTCTAATTCACATACCACGTGTAGTGGAATTACCTGCATTCAAGAGGCTGCACAACAGGCCTATAGAATTATATTTCACCTCTGGACCTGTGTTTTCATCTTGAAGAAGTTTGTGTATGCTCTGCACTAGTCTGGCCTCTTTAAAATCTTCTTTGATGATATCTGCAAAGGAGAGGAATTAAGGTAATTTTCCCCCTGTGAAGCTGTTTCTAGTGATGAAGATCTCAATTTATGATGATCATTCAAAACACACACACACACACACACACACACACACACACACAAAAACTGGAGAAGTGTTTTAATAGCTTAGTAGCTCTATTTTCACCCCAAAATATCCAAAGCTGTAATGTAGGGCAGGCAATTTCTAGACATTTGGAGGCTGCAGCCACCCATCCTTGGACCTAGGAAGCCTGCACCCACTTCTATGACTCCCCCACACAATTTTTCCTTACCCCTTGTGCCATCTAGTAGGCAAAAAATGGGTATGGGGTCCCAGGAGTGTTCAAGACCCTTTAAAATTTGACACAATTGTGTACATGCCCCCTAGGAAAATTTCTCTTCTAGGCAAATTTTAAAATATTTTTTGGGGGGGGATGGTATTGGACACATTTGGGCCCTGCATACTGCGCACCCCTGATATGATGCCTGTTGGAAAAGCTTTCTTTCCCTCCAAGTCACAGGTTTTTCCCTTGAAAGCCACAAACCATTTGGGCTTCAGGGGGACCACCCTCTTCCACATGAGATTGACTCCAATCTTTCTGTGTTCATGTTCTCAGTACAGTACTCATCATTTGGCTCCATTTGACTGTGGTTGCCTAGTATATCACCTAAATGTAAGCTTCAGCTTTTCTGATACAGGGATCACTGTGCATTTTGGTGCATCTGCTCCCAACCAACACAGGAGCCATATGGTTTCTTGAAACAATAGGGAGGTAGCAAAGTAACTGGAACCCTCTTGTCTACAGAGATGGAAAGAGACAATTGATGCTGCATTCCCTGATGTGAAACTTGATATCGCTACATCTCAGGCAGACTCTTCAAGCTTACAGTTTCCACCACAGAAGTGAGTTTAACTTCAGATAGCATGGCTTCGCCATCTCACCACGACAATGTTTAGACTTTCTGTCCCATGTAATGAACCGGCCTTTTAAGATTATCTATATTCCATTTAATGCCCACTCAAGGAACAGAGTCTTGGAAATACTTGAATACCTAAATTGACTGCAGAAGCTATAGCCAAGGCAATCAGTGCTTCATTCTGCATTATGGCATGTTCGCTGGTTGCCATAGAAACCAGGTGCTTGACCGCCTGAGCCTCTTCAATGGCTCTGACAACTTCCTGCTTATAAAACAAAAGGGATGAATCAATCAGATGTTTTTTTTTTAAAAAAAGTAATAATAATTAGAGATTATTGACAGTTGACAGTTGGTCAAGATGGCGGCGCAAGCACTTGCAGCGGCTAGGCATTCCAGAGATCGGCCCTTATTACGGACTCTACATGCTCAGGCACAAGTAATTTACAGTCGACAAGAATTATTATCTATTGGCAGAGAAGGTTACAACTTTGAATCGACGGTCTCAACTTACAACATCCCAGCTGAGCTTTTAAGACAGCCTGCATATCCGGGGGTTACTCCCCCTGCTCTCCCTGTCAGGAAGAAAAGAGCACGGAGAAAACGCAAGCAGAAAAGAGGTTGCAGGGCCGGTCTACGAGTGAGGTTAGGCAAAAATCCTCACAAGCCTGCATTGCCAAGTCTTTTTGTCTCAAATGTTAGATCTCTACCCAACAAGATTGAGGAGCTGGAACTTACTATCTCCCTACAGAAAAATATTCGAGACTGTTGCGTTATGATCTTTACAGAGACATGGCTTGACTCTTCCATCCCAGGGGAGGTAATTGAACTACAAGGACGCAGAGTACATCGAGCAGACAGATCTGTTGAATCTGGGAAGAGCAGAGGTGGAGGGGTTTGTGTTTACACAAACGATAATTGGAGCACAGATGTTAAAATACTGGACATTCACTGTTCTCCTGATTTGGAGTATTTGGCAGTGAAATGCCGCCCCTTTTACCTGCCTCGTGAGTTTAATGTTATTATAATAACAGCAGTATATATACCTCCTGATGCTAACACAACCACAGCTTTGAGTTGTTTGTTAACTGCTATCAGCAAACAGCAGCAGGCCTACCCAGATGGAGTGCTGGTGGTAGCAGGTGATTTCAATCAAGCCAATTTAAAGACCGTCCTCCCTAACTTTTATCAGTATGTGGACTGTCCCACTAGAGGGGAAAATACCTTGGATCAGGTATATAGTAACATCATACATGGATATAAGACGAAGCCATTGCCTAGCTTGGGACAGTCAGATCATATATCTCTTTTTTTGATTCCATCATACAGACCTCTTGTTAAAAGAATCAGACCATCAATTAGAGAAATACAAGTGTGGCCAGTGGATGCATCTGAGCAACTTCAAGATTGCTTTAGGAGCACTGATTGGGCACTGTTTGAGGAGGACAATGTTGATACTTATGCCTCAACAGTACTGTTTTATATCAAAAGCTGCATCAATGTTGTTACTACTACCAGACAAGTACGAGTGTTTTCTAATAACAAGCCTTGGCTAAATAGAGAAGTGCGCCTTTTATTAAAAGCCAGAAATGCTGCTTTTCATTCTGGTGATGAACTACAGTACAGAGAGGCTAGAGCTAAACTGAAAAGGGGCATTAAGGATGCCAAAGCTATGTACAGCCAGAGAATTGAACAACACCTTGAAAGTTCTGACACTCGCCGAGTGTGGCACGGCCTAAGACAAATCACTGGTCAGAGTAACAAAAACAGTCTGTGTAGCAGCAGTGATTTTTTGGCTGAGCAGTTAAATCAATTTTTCAGCCGTTTTGAGGTGGAAACAGGAACAACCATTATTCCAGCACCTACTGTCTATAATACATCACTAGAATCTACCATCAACAGACAACCACTAGTACTGCAGATTTCAGATGTGAGACGCGCTTTCCAGAATATTAACGTTCGAAAGGCAGCTGGACCAGATGGAATCATGGGACGAGTTATTAGGGGCTGTGCTGCAGAATTAGCTGGAGTTTTTACGGATATTTTCAATCTATCCTTGTTGCAGTGTTCAGTCCCCACTTGCCTGAAGACATCTATTATAGTGCCAGTCCCCAAGCAGTCAGCTGTGGTATCTCTCAATGATTACAGACCAGTAGCTTTAACATCTGTTGTTATGAAATGTTTTGAGAGATTGGTGCTGGATTACATTAAGGCTAGTCTTCCACCTTCTTTGGACCCATGGCAATTTGCATACAAGAAAAATAGATCTACTGATGATGCTGTGTCCATTGTACTCCATACTGTATTGAGCCACTTAGAACATCAGGGAACTTATGCGAGGCTGTTGTTTGTGGATTATAGCTCTGCTTTTAATACCATTCTACCAAATAGGTTGTTTTTTAAAATGATCAACCTGGGATTACCTCAGGAGATATGCATGTGGATAAAGGATTTTCTGACAGATAGGCCACAGTCAGTAAGGATGGGATCTCACCATTCTTCTACCCTGGTACTAAGTACAGGAGCTCCCCAGGGCTGCGTGCTAAGTCCCTTCCTCTATTCCCTGTACACACATGATTGCACCCCACTGTATAACACCAATGCAATTATTAAATTTGCGGATGATACGACAGTGGTGGGGCTCATAAATAAGAACAATGAGTCTGCTTATAGAAAGGAAGTACAAAGGTTGATACTTTGGTGTAAAGAAAATCATCTCACACTTAACATCAAAAAAACTAAAGAACTCATAATTGATTTTAGGAGGAAGAGATATGTACATTTACCACTGTACATAAACGGTGAGGAAGTGGAGAGAGTTGGTAGTTTTAAATTTCTGGGTACTTACATCTCAGAGGACCTCTCATGGACTATAAATGCCAACATGCTAATGAAGAAGGCACAGAAGAGGCTGTATTTCCTGAGAATGCTCGGCAAGTTAAATTTATCTCAGCATTTGCTTCTGTCATACTATCGTAGCACCATTGAGAGTGTCCTAACCTATGGCATTCTGGCATGGTTTGGGAGTAGCTCTGTAGCGGACAAAAAAGCTCTACAGAGAACCATTAAAATTGCCCAGAATATCATCGGGCTCCAGCTACCAACCCTGGATGACATCTTCACATCCCGCTGTCTAAGGAAATCACATAGCATCCTGAGAGACTCTTCCCATCCTGCTTATAACTTTTTTGAACTGTTACCATCTGGCAGAAGATATAGAACAATTAAGACTCGGACCACACGTTTTCTCAATAGTTTTTATCCCAGAGCTATAATTGCAATTAATAATGAGCTTAAAGACCACCAGTAGTGAATAATTAGTTGGACTGTGTAACTTGGCCTGCGGTGTAGATGTTTGTATTTTTAGTGGGGGACTTTTAGTGGGTGGGGAGTGTTTGGGAATTTTATGTGTGTGCATGTGTCTGGTCTCTGGGTGTCTGTGAATTTCGTTGTATGTGTATATACTTACAATGACAATAAATTATTATTATTATTATTATTATTATTATTATTATTATTATTATTATTATTATTATTATTATGTCTTACTCCTGTCAATAACACAGGTTCTCCCCTATGATGAGGTGAAACATCTGTCCTCTCAGGGCATTCCTTGAAGGATGGTTGCCTTCTACCCTGAGGAAATCGCAGCATAGAACGCTGTGTGCCTCATCCAAAACTGAGCTGACCAGTTGGGAGAAACCAAGATGACAACAATTCCTACACAACCAGTTGAAGCCTGACTAGGAGAAATCAGTTGAAACTTTTTATGATGGGTATCAGATCAAATGTCTGCATATCAAACTGTAATTGCCATGAGAACATGAGCTGGTCAAACAGCTGGCAACAATGGTGTATACCAGTGGTTCTCTACCTTGGGTCACCCAGGTCGTCTTGGACTGCAGTTCTCAAAAGCCTTCATCACCACCTGTGCTGGCCAGGATTTTTGGGAGTTGCAGTCCAAGAGTTGCAGTTGGGAGCCACTGGTGTGGCTGCTGCCTCTTGAGTGAGTGCCTGCTGAAGGAGACAGGCTGGGAGCCACCAAACACCTGGTCATCCAAAGGATGAACTGGCACAAACCACTGAACTTGATGGTTCATGCCCATCTTTAGAACTAATATGTCCATCATAGTGTCCGCATTTAGACAGTCACCAGTTACTCAGCCTGACACAGACCCCTCTCTACAGTGAAAATACATTTTTTCTAAGGCTTTTTATTTTCTAGAGGACATGGTTGATGTTCCTCAGAATTGTTTCTCTGTTAGTTCAAAAGGGTGATGACTTATAGGCAAACTGTGTCAGGCTTGCTTTATTTATTGTTGGAAGCACTTGTTTTTCTTTTTCTTTTTCGGAAAGACCGTCTATGGTGCAACATTTAAGATGCCTGAATGAAATATTGAGTGAACAGCATATATGTAAATCACTTTGGCTTCAATTCATTGTTAAACCACTTAGAAAAATGGAATGATCAACTTAATGTTGTTGGGTTTTTTTAAAAAAAAGATTGACTGAAATATGGAAATCAATTAAGCTGGAATAAATTGATGCAAGTGGAGCATAAATCAAGTATTTAACCAAATCCACAGCCAGTTAAAGCATTCTGATTGGCGACACAGATAACCAAACTGTAAACAGATTTTTTTAAAAAACATACCGTATTGTCCTGAGTATAGGCCGCACTTTCCCCCTCTAATGTAAGTCTTTAAACTAGGGGTGCAGCCTATGATCGGGATGTTGCATTTTTTTTTAAAAAATAGCACCAAACTTTAAGGGTGCACCTCAGAATCAGGAGCGACTTATACTCGGAACAATACAGTGTGTGAGATAGATAGATAGATAGATAGATAGATAGATAGATAGATAGATAGATAGATAGATAGATAGATAGATAGATAGATAGATAGATAGATAGATAGATAGATAGATAGATAGATAGATAGATAGATAGATCTGGTAGTCTCCAGCTATTTGTTCATATCTTAAGAATATCCCTTCTATGCCTTGAAGTCAGTAGTAGAGATAGTGGTATTCATATACAATTTCAGTCAAGGTGTGCCATACAGACAGAAACTCAAATGTTAGGGACACTGTATTCTTGAAGGCTTTCATGGCCGGGACCTGATAGTTGTTATACGTTTTTCATGTTCCTGAGTTTTTTCTTCCTAACGTTTCACCAGTCTCTGTGGCCGGCATCTTCAGAGGACAGGAGTCAGAACTCTGTGCTCTTGTGCAGTTTGTTTGGATAGTTGAGTATTTAGTATTTATAATACTGTCCTCTGAAGATGCTGGCCACAGAGACTGGTGAAATGTTCGGAAGAAAAACCTCAAGAACATGGCCAGACAGCCTGATAAACCTACAACAACCATTGTTAGGGACACTCTTTTGTTTTCAAATGCCACAGATGAAGGAGGATAACATTTATGCGCTCTTGGGTTTACCTGGTAATAAAAAGGGCGAGCTGGGACACTAGCTCTTTAGCTTTGGAGGCAGTGTCAGATGGGAGCTGGAAGACCACAAGCCTAACCTGTTCTTGAGGAACACAAGTACTGTCAAGTTATGCTGCAGGAAGAGGAGATGTGTGGAGGGAACCATGCTTGAAGTTTGGATTTGGCCTTCATACCTTCTGCATTGATGTTCCCTACTAAGACCAGCAGGGTGGGGTAGCTAAGAGGTTGCTCCTTGTGAATGAGGTGAAGATTACTCTCAGCATAAGAAAATATGGTAAGACCATGCTCTCAGAAATGCGCCCATCCAAAGGTTTCAGAGAAGGTGATGCAGAACTTGATTAGCAGCCAGAGTTGCAAAATGAGATGCTAAACATCCATGGCAATTCTTGCAGACTTGATCAGACACAGTCTCCTGTCATACCTGAGATCGACTATGACGTATAAGTGATGCCAGCAGTCGGTTTGCTTCTCCGCAGACTCCAGCATGGTCTCTTGAATCACACCATTGCACCAATCTGTTGAGCAGCAGGGGATCCTGGCCTAGTTCCTCGGCTGCATCAGCTGAAAGACACAGATTGGAACATTTTCTTCATGGGCCTGAGCTGCGGCAGCTGTCAATTTTCCCCTCTCCCCTTGATTTTAATTGATGACTGCAGGTGGAGATATGTTTGAATAAATCCTTTATTCACTTCTTTGTCATGCATTCATAAGGGCCATTTATACATGCACATTTTAAAAATTGCTTAGAGCCTGCCTCACTGAATGTCTATTAAACAAATCACTATCTGCATGTACAGATAGTTCACAAGCAACAGAAACAGGTTTCATATAATCTCAAATGCAACATTTCATTGAAATAAAATATTCATTCATTCATTCATTCATTCATTCATTACATAGCATTCAATCCATTATAAATAAATGGTAGTAAGAAACATCTGAGCAGTAAACAGCATTTGGTGGTGGTGGGCAATGAAGGGCCCTATTCTCATACATAATTTAGGTGAGCCCAATGTTGTGATTAGCCACTGAATGTGTGAACTGCTTTTTTTCAGGCCTGTGGAGCAAATGGAGGCACTGCCTCCCCTAGAGCTGTGTGTTACCCTGTGAGGCTGGGAGTACCTCCACTCCACAGAGTGTACCATCCATCTCTACAAGAGGAAGCACTGAGGAATACCTGTCTACCATAATAGGAGATGTGCAGGGATTGTGTTTAGAGCAAAAGACACCAGAGGGGGCGATTCTGGCAAGAAAGATAGAGGGGTTAAAAGTAGAGAAGGAGGAGGGAGAAGGGCAGTTGGAAGTAGAAGATGAAGAGGCTTGTTAGGTGCAGGAAGAGGAGACAGTAGAAAGGAAAGAGGACGGTGGAGATAGTGCAAGAAGACCCCTGGACAGGGAAATAGGTAGAATTCAAAGTTCCAAGGGAATATGCAGAGAAGGAGTGGAAAAGGCAAATCTATAGGAAGCCACCTTATAGGGGGGAAACTGGAGAGAGAGAGAGAGAGGCGAAAGGAGTTCAAGACTTGGCAACAGTGGGAGGCCCAGAAAAGAGAAGGTCCATGATGTATACAGAGTCCCTGGAAGCCCTGTGGAGTCAGTCTATTTGGGCCAGGTCTGAGACAGAACTCGGGCAAGAAGGTATGGGAACCGCAGGTGGGCTGGGTTTTCCACCCTCCTCAATGATGCTGAATGACAATTTACCTGACAGATTGGGCCTGGCCCATAAATGAAGTTGTAAAGTTCTAAGTTCTTTGCCCTTGTCGATAAAAGGGGATTTGTTACAGTTTGGAAACAGAAAAAGGTTTGATCCATTGTTAAAACATGAGACGGAAGACATTGATAATAATGAAGTGGCTAAGTTGTTGGATAATAAACCTGTTTTATTAGAAGAATTTGGTGTACATGACTCATCCTTCCATCAAAACATATCAAAGAGGGGAAAGGACGTTGAACAAGATCACAGTGGCGACCAATGTGGGGGCAAGTCCTTAACTCCTGATGCGATGTAACGATGGATGCGGTGGGCAACAGAACAACAATATGTCATTTTGATTCAACTATTAAATCAAGAAAAAGTGATGATGGATCAGATGATGAGAATACCAGGACAACCAGAAAAGAAAAATACGGAACCGGTGCTTGAAGAGCAGAAATTTATAGTGACGCCAGGATTTACACACGTAAAGTACAAAAGATGGGACCGGGCAATGATCCAGAGGCATTTTTACACATATTTGAAAGGGTGGCAACAGCAGCAAAATGGCCCCCGGAACAATGGACACTAATCCTAATGCCTTACTTAATGGGGCTGGTACAAGAAGTGGTCGATACATTGGAACCTGAGGAAGTACAAGACTATGCCAAGGTAAAAGCAGCAATATTGGGCACCTTAGACTTGTCAGAGGAAGCCTACTGTCAACGCTTTAGAGGGCTATGATATAAAGTTGCCATCCCACCACACACCTTGTCACAGCAAATGAAGGCAAGCACAATAAGATGGCTATGATCGACAGTACACAGTACAGACCAGGTGTTGGAGCTACTGGTTACTGAACAACTAATAGCAACACTTCCACCTGACGTCAAGAGATGGTTCTTGCGTAATCAACCAACCACACTAGAGGCAGTGGTCACATTGCTAGAGGCTTACGCCTGAGCAGAGGAGAGAGGCAGCTACTTCATGAGCCCAATGCAGGAGAAAAACACAGAGAAGATGGTGTATGCGGCAGCAATCAACTTGAGAACGAAAGCCAAAAGCCCAATGATTCCAGGAAGCCAAAGACCAACACCAGCAAACCTGAGAGGCACAAAACTTCGTTACGGCGGGGTTAGATTCAGAACTGCAGATGCCAGGACTACCACCAAATGCAAGGAGAGAAGGAAAGAGAATCTACTATGGCTGTGGCCAGGAGGGACATTTCTGGAGAGAATGCCTGGTAGAGGACTTTGTGTGGGCCTTGGCCTTCATGGCTGCAGGCAAGGTGGGTGGTGGAGAACACCTGGTTGGGAGGTAATAGGGCAGGTAGAAGGTCATACATTTAAGGCCCTCATAGACATGGGGTGTAGTAGAAACCTGATTAGATACTATGCGGGCTTGAGATATGGTGGATGAATGATGGTACGTTGTATTCATGGAGACATGAAACCATGTCCAAGGATAGAAGCAGAGGTGACCATACAAGGACAGAAACAAAGATTGTGGATAGAAGTGGTACGAAATTTAGTCCATGAAATGTTGTTGGGAAGGGATTGGGAAGGAGTCAAATGACTATTGGTGAAGAAATTGATAACCGCTGAAGGACTAGCAGGGACCAAAAATATCCAAGGGGTGTCTAAGAAACAAATTATAGCCTGGCAGCAAGATGAGCCAGACCTACAGAAGTTGTTACAGACTGCGACGCCGGAAAATGGGGAAAGTGGGCGTGAAGAACAATCTTTGCTAAAGGAGGGACTACTATATTATAAGAGAAAAGAGCCACTAGAAAGAAAGTTGTTAGTAGTCCCAGCTAAACTAAGAGCCACAGTAATGAAGTTGGCCCATGATATCCCAGTAGCTGGGCATTTGGCAGTTGACAAAATGTTGGCCCAAATAAGACAAAGGTTTTTCTGGCCTAATTTGAGCAAGGAAGTGGAAACTTTGTTTTTTATTTTTGGTATGACAGAACATGACAGCCTCAATTTAAAGCACAACATCATCTTTTAAGGGCTGGAGAACTCTACAAAATTCAGGGAATAAAAGGCAAAACTACCCCAGAAAAACACACACACAAATCTCACTCAATACTCACTGTTGAAAGTAGATTTTTCATTACCACAATGACCATGGTTATTAAAATGGCCATAAACCAAACAGTCTACAAAATAACCAGAGTCTTTTATAGTTAAATGGTTTCAGATTTAGTAGTATTCCAGGATGAGAGTGAAGCTTTTAATATGAGAAAAACTGTTTTTGGTCCTGATGCCAGCAGTGGGACCATGGGTGGAAATTTTCAAGCATTGAAGGCTCCTCCCCACCATCCTGAGAGTCCCAAAGGCTCTCTCAAGGTCAAAAGAGGTCCCTAAGGAGCCTCAAAACTTGGGGGTTGGAATAAGAAACATTAAATTACAGGTTAACATTGGTGTCTGATGACATCATGACCATTTATGATTGCAATGTTGCATGAGAAGATCTCAGCCAATAATAACTTTCCATTAGATCCTTCAAGATAGTAAAAGAATTACAGGAGCTTAACTGCACATGGGAAACATAACCCAAAGGACTTAAGAAAAGAGTGGTAACTGTAAAAGAGAGTACTTTTAACAGAAAAGGTTGGTGAAAAAAAATGAGGCAGAAAGTTAACTACTGGAAATAATATATTTTGAAATCATGAATATTTTTTTCTTACTGAAATGAAAAAGAAATTTCTGAAAGTCATAAAACATAGTACAGTGCATCTGCTGATGACCAGAATTTTGAGCAAATAAATCTACTTAGCTCCACAGGAATCACATTTCTGCTAACAAAAGGGTTTTCTGAGGCAAAACATTTCTTATTTAAAATGTTACTATTGAAAAATATTGTTTATAAGCCTGTATACAAGTTCTGCCTGTGGAGTATATACTTGGCAGTCCATTCACACATACAAATATCATTCAAATTGTGTAGTAACTGAGTGGGAGACTTAGGTGTTTGAGTCGGTTCCAATTGGATTAGCCAGCCGGATAGCTTAGTGAGTTATGTATTATATGGTTGTGCAGCCAGAGGTTGGGAGTTTGATTCCCCCCTCCCCCAATGCCTCCAAGGAGAAAAACCAGCCTTGGGGAACAACACCATCCCAGAGTACTCTCCAGAAGACGGCAATGATAAACCATTTCTAAGTACTCCGTATTTTAAAAAACTCCATAAAGAGTTACTGGAAGTCTGTACTAGAGAAGGGGATTAATTGAAAAAATGGTGATTCATCACAATTCATCATTCATCAAAGTTGACAATTGATGAAGCATGAAATTTTAGCAACGAATCGACAAATATTTGTGGATTTGTCACTAGAACACAATGCCCTGCCAAACAGCTGATTGGTGGGATATTGACAAGCACAGTGGCTACAGCAACAGAAACCCTGTTTCCATTCCTACAGCCAGCCTGCACGAAGGGACAAATAAAAATGGTAAATATTAATCCCTTTGTATTCATTGGGACACTGGAACTGATTAATATGTTGGAATGAATATCCCACAAATCAGCAATATTTCATGAATATCATTCATTTTTTAAATTTATCACCATGTCTAGTCAGAACTGACGTGAAAGCGCACAGTTAATTCAGGAAGACTAATTTAAGATCAAAATGCGAGTGTTGTTGAAATTTGATTCACACAGAAATGTATCTCAAGAGAACTTTCATGGCCAAGCACATACATTGGATATCCTACTATACTGGTTATTCAGACATGTAAACAGTTGCAAACAGCTTCTTTATGTTGGTGCTCCTGAGAAGTGATTGGTGCCGAAAGTTGAAAATTTTAAAAAAATTAAGAGAAGAAGCCTGTCTTTCTAAATTCTGCAGGCATCAACGTGTCTCGTCATTGTCACAGTAATGAATTTATACTAGATAATGCAATCAACTAATTTAGCAGGGACTTGTTAGAAGACACATGTTCACAGGAGTATATTGCACTGAGTTAATTAAGGTCAATGTTGGCTCCCGGGTAGATTGAACAGATGGCAATTAAGACAAGAGGCTTGAGCTCACTGCCACAGAAGGGTAAATCTTAACTAAAAGTTGGGTATGTTCGTTCCTCCCACCCTGCGCTTTATGCCCAGCAGGACAGCTCATTTTGCTTTGAATTCCAAGAATACTTTCTTTTGAAGGGCGGGAAGCTGGCCAATATGGGGCAGGGGCTTCGCATGCTTTTCTGTTGCCTTGGGTAGCATCAGAAGGAACTGTTGTAGCAAGAAAAGAATGAAACTGTCGTGTTAGTCTCCCTACGTTTCAGCACAGCTCCGCCTATTCAAGGAGTCCTCTGGTTGGGACTCCCTCATCTATACGACCAACCAGGTCACACCTGCAGAGGTTGCCCATATTCTAATGCTTAGATTCAGGTAGGTCAATTTGTGTATTATTTAAACCAGGTGCATTAATAGTTGCATTGTTTTCCTACTTCCAGCATGTTTCTTCCTTGTTACCATATTGAACGTTAGCACCAATGTGAGTATTGAGAGTGCAGGAAAGCTGACATGGTTTCCTTGGACCAGTCAGTATCTTTTAGCTAAGCCTCTCTTGGCTTGCAGGGTTGTTGGGAGCATAAATGGAGATAGGAGAACCATGTAAACCTACGATGGACTGCTCTGAGATCCTTAATAAAAGCTTAGCCAGCCATTTGATCTTTCCATTGCCGCCTCATCCAAAGCCATGCTTGTGAAGAATGGCTTGCATCCTGATGTCAACAGCAGGGGTGACTGATTAACCCATTGTGAATTTATGATCCAAACCCTGTAGAACTGAATGCAGGCTGTGCCACTATAAATTTCTAAACATAGACACTCTTATATAGCTGGGTGGCAGTCACTGGTCTGCAGGGACAGCCCAAGTTGAGGCTTAGCTACTTGAGGCAGAGCAGCAAATGGTGCTACTCACCTATGTTAATTTGCATAGTTCCCAAACCTTGGCAACGCGTTGTGGGACCTAAAGCAAAAAAATCTCATGGGCAACATTTATCCTTCCTTCCGTCTTCTTTTTCGCAATTGAATTACAATGGCAATGACGTAAAGGAGTAAGAAATTAATACCCATTTGTGACAGCTGAATTCTGATGCCTACGGTTCCCTCCCTCGCTCTATCTGCTGAGGGATGCTGAAGGTGGCTTCTCACATGACAAAGCAAGAAGGTGGGCTCTGCATCAAATCTAATGGAGCACACAGGTATGGCATGGGAAACAAGAGGCGACAAGAATTGGATTCTACTTGGCTTCTGTGAAGTCACTCTACAGCTATTTCCTGTTGATGAAAGCTTACAGGACTGGAGCCATAAAACATGTCCCTCATGTCAACTTCATGAGGGCTCTGACAGTGCCTTGTCTGCTGCCTTGGCAAATCTAGCACCTGCCAACTCTTTCTAAATATATCAATCATCCCTTGCTGCCAAAAGACCTTAATGGGCATCTTGGCTCTAGTGTAGAATTCTGATGTGCCGAACCTGCACTTGTAAGAGAATAAACCTCCTACTATATGATTGTGTGCAAAAGCGCTAGGAAGACATTCATCACCAGGGGTAGATGAGATACCGATAGAACTATTTCAAGCCACAGAGATGGAATCTGTCAAAATCCTAACAGCAAATATGGAAAACAAAAGAATGACCCGCCAACTGAGAATGCTCAATGTATATTCCAGTTCCCAAGAAAGGAAATGCCAAGGAGTCCAGTAACTATAGGACAATTGCTTTGATTTCCTATGCAAGCAAAGTGGTGCTCAGGGTGTTGCAACAAAGGTTTTTATTTTATAGGGAGTGAGAATTGCCTGATGTTCAAGTTGGGTTTTGAAAAGGAAGAGGTACTTGAGATCACATTGCAAATATCCCCTGGCTACTGAAGAACACCCAAAATTTACAGATCAATTTATGCTTAATAGACTAAAGCAAAGCCTTCAGCTGTGTAGATCATGAAAAACTATGAGTTGTTCTGAAAGAAATGGGTATGGTGAGTAACTTGATTGTGGACAAGAAGCTCCTATAAGGACAGAAAATGGAGAGGCAGAATGGTTTCCTATAGGCAAAGGTGTCAGACAAGGGTGCATTTATCCCGTTATTTGTTCAGTCTGTACATAGGACACATCATATAGAAAGGTGGATGAGACTCAGATAAAGGAGGAATGAAAATTGGTAGAAGAAACTTCATTAATTTAAACTATGCAGATAACACCATCTTACTGACAGAAAGGCAGCAATGACTTGAAACGACTGTCAAGGAAAGAGAAAGAAGAAAGTGCCAAAGCAGAACTGCAACTGATCGTTCAAGAAGACAGAAATCATGAACAGAGAACTACACAATGTTAACACTGATAATGAAAAAATTGTAATAGAGATTTTGATAATATGTTGGTTCAGTCATCAATCTAAACAGAGACTGCAGTCAAGGAATGAGAAGAAGACTGGGGCTTGGAAGGGCAGCAATGAAGGAATGAGAAAACATTGTGTAAAGATGTGTAACTGGAAACCAAGATCATCCATACTCTTTTATTTCTAATCACCATGTACAGGTATGGAAGCTGGATAGTTAAGAAAGCTGACAGGGGGAGGGGAAGGTTGAAATGCAGTGCTGGAGGAGAGCTTTATGGATACCCTGGACTACCAGAAAGATGAACAAGTGTAAGCCATCCTAGATCAAATCAAGTCTGAATGATATCTGGAGGCAAAAATTTGGAAACTGAGTTTGTTCTCAGTTCTCATGCCTTTGGGCATGAGAAGGAGAGATGATCTGGGGGGGGGGGAGATAATGCTGGAAAAGGCCAGCAGAAAAAGAGGAACCAATGCAAGATTAATTTTTATTTTATTTTATTTTATTTATTCAATTTATACCCTGCCCCCCTAGACAGCATCTACTCAGGGTGGCTTACAAAATCATAAAATATCATAAAATAACAATAAAAACCGAACAATCAAATAAACAACATTCATAATAAAAATATTTGAACATGAATATAGCGTGATGAAGATGGGGAATAAAAGAACAGAAAAGAAAGAATTCAAGAATTGACATGAGGGAAAACCTGCCTGAAGAGCCAAGTTTTTAAATGGCTCTTAAAAACACCCAGCGAGGGAGCCAGGCGGATCTCTGATGGAAGGCTGTTCCATAGTCGAGGGGCCACTGCCGAGAAAGCCCGGTTTCTTGTTCTTTCTTTCTGGGCCTCTCTCGGCGTTAGGCCCCTCAACCGACCCTCCTGGCTATACTGAGTAATTCAGGTAGATCTGGGTGGGAGAAGGTGATCTGCCAAATACCGAGGTTAATTGACTCTCAAAAGGAAACCAAGCTTGCAAGAGCTGATCAGAGCTGTTGAAGACAGGACATTTTGGAGATTGCTCATTTGTGGCACTTCCATAAGTCAAGGGAGATGTGACAACATTGAACAACAACATTTGACAGTATAGTATTATCCCCAACAGTTTGAAAATAAGACCTAAAAAGTTCCTTGTTGGCCACTCCTTGGGCCTTTCCTACCTTGGCCATCCATCAACATTCGTAGCGTGCCAAGAAGTTTAAACTGAACAGGGGGCATCTCCGACCTCAAAAGCATCTGGATCCGCTTGCAAACCCCATCATCCAACATCTGAACCTTGTTAGCCACTGGAATGTGAGAGGAGAAACCAGACATTAATTTGTGGAACTCTAAAATATAGTATCCGAGTACCAAGTTGTCATTAAGCAGCTAAAAATTGCAAAAAGTCATGACCGATGTGTTCTCAAATCTGTACGAGCAATGCCTATAGAGCAGAACATTTTGGATGACCTGCTACATAGTATTTAAAGACTCTATTTAAGATGTACTTAAACATTTTATGACATTTAGATCAACTATATTAGAGATTTTTGTTTAGAAGTCTTCTGATTTAGAAACAGAAAACCTAGTTTAAAGTTACCTAAGTACTTTCACGTGATCCATACTAACTCTTTATTAGGCCATTAAAAGGGAAATGGGGTAGACTTAAGGATATTTGAACCCTGTGTATTATGTCAATGATCCCATCCAGTATTTATAAATAATTTCTATGTGTGAGCTAACTATTGAATACTAAAATATGGTGTCAGAGCAGTTTTTTAGACTACAGTTCCCAGAATTTCCTAGATGGCATAGATGAACAAATATTTCCTCACATTTTAATATTTGTATGTCTCCTTTAGAAAATATATATGAATTTAATAAGTTTATTGTGTTAGTCTTACTAATTTCTCATATCTTAAACAAGAAGTCTTGTCAGTCATTTGCTCAATTTATTCGTACCCTACTCTCTTCCTAACAAAGAGACTCAAAGCAGCTTAGAAAAATTGTGAAAATTGGAGCCCCAAATGATGAATATCTTTCTCACAAGATGAGTTTTTGTGGACTGGAAAAGGGCTTTATTTGTTTCTGCTCCTGAACTGTGAAATCACCTCCCACAGGAGGCCAGTCCAGCCTCGTCCCCATCTTTGTTGTTCTTCTGGAGACGAGGCAAAGACCTTTCTCTTCAGGCAGGCTTTCACCTAGTAACTGGTGTAAAGACATGGGATGGAACCCAGTCGGGATGCCAGAGTCATAAAATAAAATACTAGAGATGTTATCAAAATCACAGGCTTTAGGAGAAGCTTTCCAACAGATGGCAAATACACATTTCAAAGTGTCCCCTTAAGCATGGCCTTGCAAAGTCCCCATCTGGTGTAGTTGGGGAGGGACTGCAGACTCTGGCCTGAGTCCCTTCATATGCAGATTCACACAGGAAAGAGTTCACCTCCACAGATCAACCAAGTGCCTAGATCAAACCCCTTCTGATCTGCCTGTTGGCCAGAGAGAAGCTGGAAAACACAAAAGGGTGGCAACCTTAAAAGACAGAGGCACTCTTGCCTTCCCAAGGGCAGAGAGAGATGTGATCACTGCAGATGTAGATTCTTAAGGGAGAACCAACATGCCTCCTCATAACTAAGTAGAGCACTCCAACTGCCTAAGCCGACCGCCTGAGCTGGAGCAGATAGAGAACCTAGCTAGATTTAAGACAGCTGTATTTTTTAGCTAAGCCTCTTCCTTTTTCTTGTTGTTTAGTCATTAAGTTGTGTCCGACTCTTTGTGACCCCATGGACCAGAGCACACCAGGCCCTCCTGTTTCCCACTGCCTCCCGGAGTTTGGTCAAACTTCCTAGTTCAAGCCTATTGTTAGTTTAAGCCTTGCACTGTTGATTAGCATCCTGTATTTCCCAGTTGCCTTTCTCTTTTGATTATGCCTTTTATCTCCTTTTGTTCTTTATAAAACTACTCTAAGAAACAGTCAACTGGTAGAGGATGTGTTTGTCTTCTGCAGAGCTATTGGGGGGGGGGGAGGAGCATTGGGTAAGAGACTTCTGGGTTTTCCCATCCCAGCTGTGGGATTAAATTAAATTAAATCAAATCAAATCAATGCCAACAAAAAAAGAGCTATTTCTGTGATCCATGGCCATTCATGGTGAAGCCACCATAGCATTCTTCACAGTTTTTTAGAAGTACTATGGAAGTGCAAGGAGGGGAACTGAGCCCAGGACTCATGTGAGGAAGGGTGGGTATAACATAAGTCAACAACATTCCGAAACACGTGAAAATAACCAGCTGAGGCAACCACCATTAGCTAAAAGTTTAGTTCTTTCTGTACATTGTTAATAACAAAGAGACAACGGGTGGTTTGCCAAATGAAAATGGGTACAGTAAGAAAAAGTTTGGGAGTCTACACATTGGTGACCATACTCTTTGCTTCAAGCTCAGCAGGTCTCACACAACTTCACAACTTCTTCCTTGTCATCCCATCTCACAACTTCAAGGATGCAACGCTTGAAGATACATAACAGCAGACTCTCTTGGACAGCAATGTCTACAACTTACCAAGCAATTTCCTGACAGCCTGTGTGCTCTCTTCTTTGCTGAGAGCAAGTCTGGCAGGTAGGATCCCTTGCTGGCATCTTTATCCTACTAGGAATCTAGTGGGTAATTAACTTGTTTGTAATTTCCTCCAGCTTTGGCAGCAGAAAGCTAAAACCATGAGCCCTTGACTGTGTTAATATTTTCAAACAAAGCCCTCTGGACAGGGGTCTGAACATTTAATCACTTATTATTGCCCCTTGTGCCTGTCTATACATTTTAAAAAGACTGCATCTAATTGATTTTATTTCATGTTTCACTTGACTTTTTCATCTACAGCAATGTTTTGGCCCCGTCCCTTTCCTACAAGGATATTTAGTTAATTAGCAAGGCATATTATTACTACACAAGGCCCAGTAACAGGCCTTGTTCTATTGTTTTATGCTTTTGCTTTAGGTTTGAAAACATTTGATTAGAGAATTTGGCATGGTTCATTTTCCTCCATGTTCCCATTCTCTACACAAATTATTTCTGGTATTTTTGTTCTTCACTTCTTTTTCTCACTGCATTTTCAGCTCTCCTGTGGCATTTAATTGAACACAAGTAAAACAAACAGAACAGTGTATACTATAGTCCTCTAATACAGAAAGCCCACTTTTTCACAAATGTTTTCTTGATTACAATATTTGATAGACAAAGGAGCATACCTTTCTTCCTAAAGTTTAATTTTAATAAATAATTCACCTATTTTCCTTACTAATATCAGATTTGCTACTCCTTTCTGTCACTACACATTACTGAGGAGTGGTTTCTGCCTCTTATAGTCTTTTATTCTGCAATTAAAAAAAGAAAGAAAACGTAAAAAAGGTGTTTTTTTTTTTAAAAAAAGAAATCTAAGGAATAATAACTAAAGTGGTGCCTCGCATAGCGAGGTTAATCCATTCCGGATTAACCTCGCTATGTGAAAACATCACTGTATGGAACGGGGAAAGCCATTGGAACGCATTTAACTTAGTTTAATGTGTTCCAATAGGCTTCAAAACTCACTGTTCAGCGAAGTTTTCCCACAGCCGGCAGCCATTTTCGCGCCCTCGGTAAGCGAGGCGAGGGCGCGAAAATGCTGCACGTGGCCATTTCGGGGCTTCTGGTGGCCATTTTGGAGCCGCCGAACAGCTGATCGTCAGGCGTCGCAAAGCGAAGATCGGTAAGCGAAACGCTTACCGATCTTCCCTATGTGAGTTTTGCCCATAGGGGCCATTGGTATGCGATCGCATTTGCAATCGCAAAACCCTAATCGCTATGTGATTTTGTCGTTATACGGTGCGCTCATTAAGCGAGGCACCACTGTACTACAAAAGCAAAGTGTGCTGCTTATATACCGCCCTATAGTGCTTCAAGCAATCTCTGGGTAATTTACAAGTTAATTATGCAGGCTACACATTGCCCCCCCCCCAGCAAGCTGGGTACTCATTTTACTGACCTCGGAAGGGTAGAAGGCTGAGTCAACCTTGAGCCGGCTACCTGGGACTGAACCCTGGGTTGTGAGCACAATTTTGGCTGCAGTACAGCAGTTTAACCACTGCGCCATGAGGCTGTTACTATTACAAAAAAAAATCATCATATTTTACTTGTGAAATACCTGTGATTCATAAATATCCTCTTTTAATAAGTGATTGCAGAGAACATACTAGCTTCTACTGTTACCCAATGGTCACCTAGCCAAGAATTGTCTACCACAAGGGTGAGGAACATGTATCCCTCCAAATGTGAGACTGCAATTTCTACCATCCCACCTTGTTGGCTATGTAAATTAGGTCTGATGGAGGCTGTAATTCAACATGGCTGCACATTCCCTACCTACGGTCTACTCTCATAAGTAGCAAGTCTCCCAGGGTCTTAGGCAGATTGCTTGGTAGCTGATTTTTTTTCCAACAGGGGACATTCAGTGTGTAACACAAGCACTCTGCTACTAAGCTACAGTGGACCCTTGACTTACAGACGGCTTGACTTACAGACTTTTTGAGTTACAGACTTCTCTGGCCGCAAAATTTAGGTTTGACTTGCAGCCTGAGAATTGACTTACAGACCAGAAAAAACCAAAATGGAACAAAAATGGCCTGTTACGGGATTAATCGGTTTTCAATGCACTGTAGGTCAATGGAGACTTGACTTACAGACTTTTTGACTTGAGAACCGCCTTCCAATACGGATTAAGTTCTCAAGTCAAGACCCCACTGTACAACTCCTCCACTGTATAGACCATGGGTTAAAAAAATAGAAAGGAAGTGTTGTGTTTGCATTTTATATCCATCAGTGTGTATTTACATGCATGTGCACTGAAAGAAACATGTGCAGTAGTAGCCAAATGGCATCTATCCATCTGGAAACCAGAAGAAAACAAGTGCCCACCTGTACACATGAGAATATTTTGAAAAGGAAGGACACGGACACACACACACACACACACACACACACACACACACACACTTTTCCTTATAGTTTTAGTTGTACCTGGTATAGCAAGGTTGCGGAGAGCACTAAGTGCAGCATGTTGAACTGACACATCTCCATTTTCTACATGTTTCTCTAAAAGGTCTAGAAGCTGATGCACCACTCCAAGCTGCACCATCCGGACACAATTGCTGTCTTAAAGAAGTGGGAAAGAAAGAAACGAATCAAAAGGTCTGTACCCAGGAGGCTATATATTGATATCAGTAATGGTCTATTTTGATAAGACATTTAAGAACCACTATTTTAGATCCATGACCTGGTGACTATAAGAATTAAATAACTTTATGAATTTTTTTTCTCTCCTCCCTCCTCATCCCCTTTTTTCTCTTGTGTCCTGCCGTTCTGGGAGCAGAGGCTATCTTGTTTGTTGTTGTTTTTTAAAAAATATTATTTAAAAAGATCAACAACTTCTACAAATTTAATCTAAAGGTTGTCACAACAAGTCATTCACTAAAACACGAGAGAGAGAGAGAGAGAGTATCTAAAAGCAGTGCTCAATTCCAGCTTAATAGTAATTTATTTATTTATTTATTTATTTATTTATTTATTTATTTTTATTGATTGATTGATTGATTGATTGATTGATTTGATTTGATTTGATTTGATTTGATTTGATTTGATTTGATTTGTACCCCGCCTATCTGGACTACCAGACCACTCTAGGCGGCTAATCATCATCATCTTAGAACTTCAGAGCTGGAAGGGACCCTGTGGATCATGAAGTCCAGCTCCAGTCAAAGAAGCACAGTGAAGATCTCTGGACCCGCAACCAGTTACCTAAGTCATGCCGACATCTAAATCATGCAAGAAATATCATGCAAATTAAAAATGTTTGGCTACAACCCTTGTAAGGACGGTTTGCTCATATATATCTTGAATCTGGTTAAAGTGGTCAAACCAACATCTCAACAGGCAAGATTATACACAACATGATCAGATGTCATTTTTTATTGGTCAGTAGGAGAGCTGAGCAAAAACTCTTCACATAAAGAAAGAAAGAGGAATCCTTCCTTACCATTCCGGGCAAAATTGGCAATAGCCAGGGCCCCTGTCAGTTGTAACTGGTTGTGTTTGGATGCCAGCCACGTGCCAACGTTCTGGTAGATAACACCCTGCCCGTCTGCAAACAACTGCTGCATGGATTCATCTGTATAACATGAATGGAGATAGAGGGGACTGATAGAACTGTCTGAGCCTTTTTTTAGGCTGTTAAAACATACACACAAACACAGCTGTCTTTTCTCTAATCTGATCTACCTGCAAATAGCTGCCAATGGTCATTTGATGTCCCTGAAACCCTGGAATGTGGGTCAGGTCCCTTTGCTAGTATAAGAGCAATGTAGGGAGGAAGGTGGAGATGTGATCTTAAATACAGCCAGTGAGAAAAAGACCAAAATCTTTAAGCTGCCTGTCAAGAAACAGCTTTCATAATCTTTGAAAAACAAGCTTCTGCTGGGAGAGGACAAATACTATTTTAAGCTCCATATCTCTCTCTGCCTGTTTGCGTCCCCCTACTCTGCTTGTTTATTTGTAGCACATTGTAACACACCACAGGTTTGTACCAATATCGCCTCTCTGAAACATTGATCTTGGCCTTGAACTCCCTGTCACTGGGAAGAAAAAGATATGAAACAGATATGTTCGTTCACACTTCACCTGACTTCTTAGCAACCCAATGTAATGCTAATGGCCACAGACCTATAAAGCAGATCCCTGTTAAGGTTCAACTGTATGCAGGGTCATGCCAGACAATTTTGTTCCCTGAGACAGAGGATAAAATGGTCTCCCTTCCAACGTTCTATGCAAATAATCACCCCTGAATGATGATTGAACCTGACTTCAATACTACCAACAGCACAGAACTGTCCATCACATCTGAGGACAACAAGATAGCTTAGGACACTGGTTCTTAACCTTGGGTTACTCAGGAGTTTTGGACTGCAACTCCCAGAAGCCTTCACCACCAGCTGTCCTGACTGGGGTTTCTGGGAGTTGCAGTTCAAAAGCATCCGAGTAACAAAGGTTAAGAACCACTGGCTTAGGAGATGTAGGGAAGGCCACACAGTACCCATATCTTCAATCACTTAATAACTGCCCTCTCTTTTTTCAGGGTCTGTTGCCTGAGGCAACCACCTCCATTTGCCTGATAGTAGGCCTGGCCCTGGCTGCATCACAGTTCCAAGAGAGCATTAAGAAAATGTAAACTCTTGCAGCAGGCGCAAGGTTTAGCTGCCCTTTTCATGTGCAAATACATCTTCTGGGTGAGGGGCTTCCTTTTTGGCCTAGATGGCACAGTGCTGGTGTGAACATTTCTTCTGAAATATTTACCATGAGAAGACGAGAATGGTAAACCACTTCTGGGTGCTCTCTATGTAGGAAACCCTGAAAAGAGTCACCATAAGTCAGAACTGACTTTACGACATACAGTTATTATAATAAGCTGTATGTAGAAAGTTTGTTCTGTCAAAAAAATATATGGCTTGTAAATATAACAACTAAAGAAAGCAAACACTTTCACAGTGGAGATTTATTGCCTGAGTAGGAGAAATGCCTGCAGGAATTTTGAGAAATGGTCTTACAACTCAATGAATACATAGAAGACATTTGGTCTGTATCTGGACCGTGCTTCTACACAAATCACTGGTCCAACAGAAGGAAGCATTGCTGGTTAACAAAAAGATGCTATTCGATCAATCTATATATTATTTTCAACATGCAATAGAAACTTCTCAATCTAACCTCATAAGGAGCAGCATTATACTGTACTATCAGATGGAGTATTTATCTGCTAGTCCTCAGAACAGTCCTGAACCTTGGCCTAGAGCAGGGGTCTCAAACTGTGGCCCTCCAGATGTTCTTAGCCTACAGCTCCCAGAAGCCTTCAGCACCACCTCTGCTGGCCAGGATTTCTGGGAGTTGAAGTCCAAGAACATCTGGAGGGCCACAGTTTGAGACCCCTGGCCTAGAGGCTTCTCAAGTAGATGAACATCATGGGATGCCATTCCACATGATACAACAGCAGACAGTGGAGAAGGCATTCAGAGGTAGCTTCCATTTCTACCATATGAGAAAGAAAACATAGACCAGAAGCAGGGGAACCTTTGGGCATCTAGAGGTTCTAGACCAAATCTCAGAAGCTCGTGTCATTATAGCCAATGATAAAGGATTATGGGAATTGTCATCTAAAATATCTAGGGGACTGAAGGTGTTGCACCTTTTCTGTAGATCAGAGCTTTAGCTTTAACCCAGATGTTTTGGACTTCAACTCCTGGAAGCTCCGGTTTGTGCAGCCAATGCTCAGGGATTTGGGGAGCTGAAATCCACAACAGCTGGTGCTCCACAATTTGCTGCAGAGCTTGTCTGTGACCATGAGAGTGCCAAAACATCAACAACCACAAAACAAAACAAATCAGTCCCAGGTCTTGACAGAATCCACTTCCTCTACTGTATTCACAAGTGAGGTGTTGCCTTCCCTACCTCTAAAGCAGTAAAAATTAAGTAAATTATTGGATAACTAATTGGACATCTGTTTTACATGGATTAGTTTGTTTCTAGTAATTACTCCCGTTTCATGGCCATGAAAAGAATTAATTGCAGTTCCGCTATGTTTATGTTTGGAACAGATGCTAAAGATCTCTTCATCTAGTTAGATAAAACAATAAGAAACACAAGTGTAATGCTTTTGCCTCGTGAAATGCCCTCATCAGATCCACATCCTTTAACCCCCTGACGATAAGCTACAGACAGAACTTTATCAATTTGCAATGGTCAGGTGGGATTTTGAGCTCCTTTCTGTACTATTTTCAGAGAAGAAGGAAGATTTCCAGAGTTGTGACAAAGTATGAGGCATCATGTGAGCTGTATCTCCAAAAAGAACAATTGGAAGTGAAATTCATAAAAACAGGGAGGGCATACTTATTTTGTACAAACCATGCTGTTTGAAGGGTGGCTTACTGTACGATGAGATAGCGGAGGCTTACTGGGTCCTCTGCAAGGCACTGTGTAATTCACAAGTGCGCAGGCTGAATAAACAGAAGAAGCAATACCCACAGGCAGTCCTTAACTCAAAGCAGTTTCAGTAGGGCCTCACATAACCAATGACCCAAAACACATTGTAAATGAGTTGGAAAACACCAGGGCCTTCCTGCTGCCCAGTCAATACCAGACCATCTGTTTCCTTCTGCTTTGGGTAAGCTCTGTGCATGGTGGCACAGGGACAAGAAGGGCTTACTGGGTATTGGAATGGTTGTCAAACACACAGAGGCCTATCTCTAACTCAGGCAAGCCAAGCTGCAAGCCAATTTTCTGCTCCCACTCCCCCAGACAATCAGAAGCAAACTGTGCAAACTGTTAAACCCAGCATCTCGTAGTTGTTTTAAAGCAATATTTTTGCTTTCTGAAATTTGGTGTAGCAGTTTGCTGTTAGTTTTTAGCCAGTATATTAGGAATTGATTAAGACATGCTCAGGCCCTAACCTCTATCAAGTTTAAGAGGCCTCTCAGCATCTACTCAAAATATGCATTATTCTAATATACCTTTTCCATGTATGTCTGGCTATCTGAATTAGAGATTCTAGGAGATAGCTGTTGTTGCTTTATTTATAATCTCACGTGCTGTCTGTAGTTTGAGTAACTGGGATGCCTTTTTGGGCTGAGGTCTATTCATCCAGCATGAACCAATAATTCCTTTTAGCTTTTGAATTCAAATAGAGCCCTGCCTCTCTGCTGAGTGTTTTATCCCTCTTTTTTGTTGGTTGTGTAGTTGTTTGTTACCATTGATCTGTTTGGCTGGTTGCTAGTATGTGTGCAATAAAGAAGGCAGTATACACAAGTCTAACTTCAAGCAACTGTAAGTAAAGAATCTTTTGTATTCTTTTTATAAATATTACAGTTATTTGTGAGTTACTGGGACTGTAAGTGCCAGTTAATGAGAAAGGGGTGGACTGGGGAACTTGAAGCTATTCTCCTCTGTGGGTCTCTGTACTTCTATTGTCTAGCAAAAAGAGAATTTTATTCTGGAACAGCAGTGTGTTTATGTAGTACATAAATCTGTCCCCAGGGATAGACTGTGGAGATGTGAGTCCAGACCATCATTACCATACATTGCTACATAACACCCACTCTCCTTGGTAACTTTAGGCAAATCACCATATCTCAGCTCAAGGCAAGTCAAAGAACAGCTGTGAAGACAAAACAGGATAATTGCACATATAATTCTTTTCGCTCCTTGGAGGAAGGGAAGGAAACAGTTATGGTAAATGTGTATTTAAATAGCAATATCTAATTTGGGGGCAGAACCAGATGTGTAACAAAGCATATACAGTGGTGCCTCGCTTAGCGATCGTTCCATTTAATGAAATCGCTTAGCGATACTGTTTTTGCAATCGCAAAAGCAATCGCTTTGCGATGTTTCCTATGGGGAAAATTCGCTTTGCGATGATCGCGAGGAAGCGATCATCACAAAGCCCCCATTTTCGGCCAGCTGATTGGTGGTTCCGAAACGGCCGTCGGAAAACAAAATGGCCACCTGCTGTGTTGCCTCGCTTGTGTTTCTATGGGCTTTTAAAAACCGATTTTTGCTGCACGGATTAACATCGCTAAGCGAGGCACCACTGTACTTTCCATGCAAGAAATCTCATCTTCACTCCCCAGTAGAGATGAGCAGGAACTGAACCACAAACCAGAAAAAACCGCGAACTGGGCTGGTTTGTGGTTTGGTTCATGGATCCTATTTTTCCAAAATGAGATGAAGCACCAAAGTTTTTCCCCCCTCGGTGCTTCGTTTTGTTTGGCACAAGGGGATGCCTGCCCAACTCCCCTTCCACTTCCCCCTTTGGTTTTCTACCATGACTTCAAGCTACTCCACTGCCGCCGCCGCCGCTGCCATCCTGACAGACAGCAGGCCCTGGCCAGTTGCATGTGTGCATGTGCTCACCACTCAGCTGACAGGTGAGTGCATGCACAGAAGCAGCAGGCCTTGGTCCTTGAAGCCAGGCCTGTTGCCTGTCAGGAGGGTCACCGCAGTGGTAGTGGTGGGTTCAAGAGAAGGTAGGGAGGCGACAGAGGCAGTGGGAGGGCGGGGGAAGGCTGGGTGGATGGGTGGGCAGCTCCCTCCAGCATGAACCTAAAAAAAATCACTAACCAGTTCATTTGGGCGCAGGGATCATGAACATTCATGGTTCATGGTTCATGGCTACCCACGAACCACAAGCCATTAGTTTTTTGCTTTGTGCCCATCTCTAGTCCCCAGGTTCTCCAGCCAAAAAAGAGACATGAGATAGCAAAGTTGAGAGAGGCTTGAACTGCTGAGAGTCAGGATAGATAGCATGGGATTTCTAACTTGACAGGTGTTGATTTAGTACATCTACGTGTACAAATGAAGCCTTTCTACATTAGGACAAAATGTTATATTAGAGCAAAGGTGTGACAAGGTATGGGAATCTGGTAGCTGGCTGACTGGACCTGACTGGAGGCCCTCTTCCCACAACCTCTCATTGAAAGCTAGCCTACTGGCATTTAAATGCCTCAGGCAGGCAGTGGAAGCTAACATGGGCATTACAATGCACACGCTACAAGTGAGTGATCTCTTTTAGAAGGTAGCCATCTGTGAAGACTCCTCCAGGAATCTGGAGATCACAACTGCTGATGGGTCTGCCACAAGGCAAGGAAGCAGATGGTACTCCCCCGGCAGTTCTTGCTCAGTGCCTCGAGACTCTTGTTCAGCCCTCTTGTATCCATACCTCCGAGTAACAATGACACAATCAAATCTGATGTGGCTTTTAAGCTGCACATGTCTTCTGGTTTGGAACTTTCCTGGAGCCTCTGCAGGATCTCCACGACCGCCTCTTGAATACCAGCCTCAGTCAGCTGCAATTTCAGGGTATCTGCAGAGGTCATAATAAAGCAAGGAATTGAAAGCTTCTCACTCAGTGCTTGTGATTTGATAATGTATGAGAATGGGACTTGTGCTCTTTCTCTGATTGGCAGCCTATCTTGTGGCACCCCAGAAACATACTGAGTAATATTCAATGGGAGGGGGCAGAGCATCGGGGATTTCCAGAGTGCTTTAAGCAGGAATGCTTTAGGAGAGGCCAATCCCTCTCCTTTTATAAAAGCAGTTACATTTAAAAAGAAATTCAAAAGAAAAGGAGTTGTTTTAAACCTTAATCAATAGGAATGCATACAGGTCTCTGTGAAAAAGTGCCTTTAAATGATTGCATTTCATGTTTCATCTGTTCCCCAATTCACAAAGCAAACATGGCTGCCTGGACCAAAGAGACAAGCAAGCCACCCACCAACTCTGGAAGGCAGCAAGGCTCTCTCACCGTTCTCTGCTAACGTCTGAAGAACTTCAAGGATGATTTCCGTCTTCTCGTGGTGACTTGTCCTTCGCAGCTGATGGACAAGGTGCTCTGCCGCCTCGGTCTTGCAGAGTGCCTCTTTAGCAGTGTCTGCAGAAAAGACTGAATTTGTTTGACTCTCCTGATTTTAAGTGTAAGCCTTTCTGTCTGATTACAGAGGAGAGAAGTGGCTGTTTTCTATTTTGGGAAGATTGGGAAGAGGGAGATGGAATGGCTTCCTCTAGAGGTGAAGGGCTAATCTCTGCATAAATTATATTAATAATAATATATAATAATAATTACATGCCGGCAATGCAGTTCTGACTTATAGTGACCCATTTCCAGGGTTTTCTAGGTAGAGAATACATGGAAGCGGTTTTCCTTTCCCTTCTTCTGTGGCCACCCTAGAACTGCGCAGTTTGCCCAAGGCAACACAAGCTGTCTCTTCCCCTAGGAGGTGCAGTGGAGAATCAAACTGCCAACCTCAGCACTGAGCTATCCAGCCAGCTTTCAATTATATTAATATTATTTAAACACTTCCCTTCTCCTCTGTAATTCTATTGTATTTTATTGCTTATAAGGCCTGTTACTGAAGTGCTGTTTAGTGATATATGAGCACTATAAGGGCTTGAAAAATCATTTTTTTAAAATTACCTAAATTAAGGGGGGACATGAAATGGCCCTTCCCCCATCAAATGTGAGGACTGTGAACACATTTGAGCACTCCCTGGGCAATGACAGCACACTGTTGGCTGATCCTTCCATTCCAGAATGACCATTGGATTGCTTCTGACATGAACAAAGAAGGATAAAATAACAATTAATGAATGGTGTCAAATAAATAATCATCATAAAGTGGGAGACCACACCTCACAGTGTGATAGCATATATACAACACTGTCCTTCAGTGACAGACATTTTGTTTTGTTTCATGAAAGTTTTTTTTACCAGCCCGTCCTTGAGCCTCTGGATGTTGGTGGGTGGAGGAGGGATCATTAAAGCTGAGTCTCCTTCAAATTCAGCAAAAGTACAGTACCACCCAGATATTGAGGCTGAAGATAAATGTTATGCTTACCTAGCTCTGCAAGGTTGGATAAGGCCAGCAGGTTGACGCGGACAAGAGGTTCGTTGTCTGGGTAGTCAGACATTATCCTGACTAGTGATGGGATTACTCCTGCTCCCACCAGCCGCTCCTGAAGGTCATCTAGAAAAAAGTAAGTGCAAAAATTAGGGCTCCGGAATGAGCTCTTGAGAACCACTATGGTCCATTTGGCACCACACAAGCCTCTGAATGACAAACTTTTAGTGCACTTTTCTGAGCCGTTGCTATTCTTAACAATGACAATACTTTCATAATTACTACCACTACATAATTACTATAGTATACTACCATTACTATCCCTATACTAACAAAAATGCACTTTGCCCATTCCATGACCTCTCAAACATTTCCTTCTACGAGGACTAGCATTAAGAAGGGGTACTTTGAAATTAAGATTCGTTTCATGAACACTGTTTCTGCTTAAATTCCTTGCTCTGAGGTTTTGGCTGTTTATTATGATGGCCACAGTAATGGACCTTTCAGCCACCCACCAACGCCACCCAAATGCTGGATGTGGGCCTTGCTGCATGCATGCTACAGCATGTGGGGTTTGAGGAACTATTTATTTATTTTATTCTATGTTATTTATTTTGTAAAAAATCACCCATTTTTCTCCTTAAAAAGGACCCAAGGCAACTGGCCTCAGTCAAAGACAAAGCTAAAAACAGTAAGTACTGTATACAAATATTTAAAAATAATCAAACAAATACCACACAAAAATGGAAAACATTCAAAGCAACAAGGCACAGCCATCCATTTAAAAAGCTCTCTCAGACAGATAGTTACTACTAACCATTAGCCACTATCAAGGCTTCGGCTAGCTGTTATTATAGATCATTTTTGCCCATCAAGTCACCTATCCACCCAACTAGATATTCATGTCAAAAACTAACAGCATATGGTGTTTCTCCTTTGCGATATAGAAGGAGGCAAATTATTCCTAGTCAATGACAAACCTTCAAACTTTCCAGCAGACACTCATCTTTTCTACTGACATGTTTTCAGCACCTTATTGTGGCTACTTACTGTTATCATAGCAGATTCGGCCAATGGTCCTGCCTGCGTGAAGCAGCATCTCTTGGTCTGTGCTTTCCAGAAGCTGTATCAAGATTGGCATCAAGCCAGCTTCTATGCAGGGGGTCTTCATTTCCTCTGCCGACAGAAAAGGAACAGGCTGGATTCACCTACTGTTCTGATCGTATAGCCCAGCATTGTCAAGTTCAAAGAAATGAGATCTTATTTAAGAGTATAATGAAAATGAAGCCATTAAAAGTAGGATAGAGGAGTTCTAAATTTAGATTCATTCAGATGGCAGTCTTGGAATATGGTAAAACCACTGTGTGAACTTGCTATGTTCTAAACTGAAAGGTAGCTGATATTTTTATGTATGCTAATAAGTTTGTGAAACTCATGCTGTGCTTGTTAATATAAGCAAAATACATGGTTATTGTCCCATTGAATCTCATTTTTAATTAATTTTTAAAAAGTGAATTCATTACCCAACAATTTCTTGAACATATTAACATTTATCTCACCCTTTCTGTCTCAGTGAAAATCTGGTGAGACTCCATATTCACTCATGAAGCACACTGCAGAGTTACAGCATGGTGATACCCCTTTAACTGCCATGGCTCTCTCCCTTGGAGTTTTAAAACATATTGGTTGGTGAGATATTTGGAATTCTCTGTTATGGAGTTGTAGTGTACAACACTGAATTAAAGCCTAGAGCTCTCTAGCAAAAAAATCCTAAATTACATCAGCAAACTGCAAGTCCGAAAATCCCAAAGGATGGAACCACAACACTTAAAGAGCCTTGTGGCGCAGTGGTTAAACCGCTGTATTGCAGCCAAAACTGTGCTCACGACCTGGGGTTCAATCCCAGGTAGTCGGCTCAAGGTTGACTCAGCCTTCTATCCTTCCGAGGTCGGTAAAATAAGTACCCAGCTCGTCCGGGGGGGGGGCAATGTATAGTCTGCATAATTAACTTGTAAACCGCCCAGAGAGTACTTGAAGCGCTATGGGGCGGTATATAAGCAGCACACTTTTTGCTTTTGCTTTTAAAATGATGTTGAATTATTGTAACTGCGCAGCATGGAAACATTCATATAGGGTCGTCACTGATGCATCAACCAAAAAGGACTAAGGGGAACACTGATTAGTATAAAAATGTAGACGCTGGTTTATTTGTACAAATAACTGCTGGATAGAATTAGGCACCTGGGACCCAGAGGTTGAGAGTTTATAATCTTAAAATAATAGATTCTTAGAAATGCAAAGCTGGAAAGGACTCTGTGGATTATCAAATCCAATCCCTGTCAAGGAGGCACAGTGGGGAATTGAACTCCCAGACTCTGGTTCCACAGTCAGATGCCTACACCACTGAGCTATCCAGCAAGCTGTAGTGTAAAACAAAACAGAAGAAACAAGAGCCCAAACATGTACAGTAGCTTGATTTTTATTTTTTTATGGCAGTAAGCTAGTTTTGCAGAACCGCAAGGAAGTCCGAAAGGCAACAGTAACCTTCACAGCCATGGGGCTAAGGAGCAGATTGCTACACTGGAGGCATTCATTGAATCAATTCATGAGCAATCAATTACTTTTCTCAAATGCCAGGCTACCTACCATCTTTAGCGATCTCCGCCAGCACCTGGGCTGCCTTTGCTGCGTAAAGTGGGTCCCCTTGGAGAAGCCGGGCCAAAGCTGGCAAAACATCATTTTCAGTAAGGAGGGTGGAGGTTCTGTGCTCTATGGTGAGAAAAGACCCCGTTGGGTTAAATGGCAGGCCAACAGGGATGCTCAGTGCTATGAAACTAGGGCAGCCAGGTCACAACCTAGGGGGAGGGATTACTAGTTTGTGACCTTGGCAACTCTAGTTTTTGAATTATGGATTGCAACAAGCTGGCTAACATGCTGTGTGCAAGGTCTGTGTTAATGGGCTCTTCTTTAGTCTTAGCATGACCATCTGGATCTCTTCAGGCAGTAGCTGTGGTGCAGGCGATAGGGATTTTCTTTTGTGTAGCCAGCTGTGCATGCCAGAGAGAAAAACACACAGACACAAAAGCCAGTTTCTAGTGTCAATTTGTTTTTCTAGCCTTATCTGTTGTCCTCTATGGGAGGATCATTAATGGCTTCGGAAGCTAGTATGGGTAGTGTTGAACTTATTGGAGGATTTATGGTTTGTTTCTTTTGGTATCCCGTATCCACAGAATCAATATCTGTGGTTTCACTTATCCAAAGTCTGAAAATATTAAAAATATTAATTGAAAAAACCCAGAAAGGCATGTTCACACAATGTAATTACCAGAACTGCCCACTAGAAAGAAACAGAAACGATGCTATGTAAGTAACCTGCTGCCATTTTGCCTAGTCTCCCAGCATCTTGAGGCAACATCCTCTAACTTGCAGAGTGTCATGGTTACCAACCACCCTCGGTTATTGTCCTTACAGGCTCAATATATAGGGTTTGCTGTCCACATTTTTCAGTTTCTGTGAGGATGTGTGTGCTTGGAACTGATCCCCCATGGATATGCGGGTCTATTGTAATTCTTTTTTAGTTACCAGAGCATAAAGTACGTACGCACGCACCCGCACACACACACAGTGGCAGCACAGGGGAAATGTGAAGGAGTATAGTTAAAAGTGAAAATGGATTTTCATTCAGCATTTCATTCTGTTTCCTTATGTCTGATGAAGTGGACGTGTATATGAAAGCTTACTTTAAAATATAATAGTCTTTAAGGTACCATATATTTTTGTCTTGTTTTGTTTTGTTTCTTTGGATTTTGCCTGATATGCTTCCAAATCTAATTCTTCTTCTGATTTCTATGCAGTTTTCTGTAGTCATTACTTTTGGCTTCTTGCTGTTCAACTGTAACCCTGCTTCTAAATTTTCTTTTTAAATCTTCATCAGTAGTATTCAAATCATTACTATTTTCTGCCAGTAACAAGGTGCCATCCGCACATCTTAAATCACTGTTGCTTCTTCTCTCACATTTCACTTCTCCTTTATTGGAATTTAATCTAGATTTCTGTATGATATATTCTATATATAGACTAAAAAGTTACATACACTCTTGTCTGACATAATTGCTAAAGACAACACATTCTGTTTCTCCTGATACTATCCTAACAGTAGATCTAACCCAGAATATAGATTCTGCATCAGGACGAACTAATGTTATGCTGCACCCATTTTTTCCTCTATGAACGATCCAGAACTTTTCATAAACCAGACAATTAAAGAATTTAGTGAAATCTATAAAGTGCAAACTGATTTTGTTTTGAAAATCTTTGGTATACTCAAGTAGCAGGCATATATTTACAGTATGATTTTTCATGCCTTTTCCTTTCTTCAATCCATCTTAAACATCTGGCATTCTTTATTTGATATATGATAAAATTCTTTGTTACAAATTCACTTTGCTTGTATAGGAAATATAGTTCTGCAGTTACTGCACTCTTTGGCATCTCTTTTTTTTGGGGGGGGTGTTGATGCCCCTTTTTTCATTATCAATATTTGTTAGCACATTCTTGTTAGGATTTTGAAAGATTCAGTCAAGTAGCCTGAAATAGTTCTGTTGGTATGCCATCTATTACTGGCATCTTAATTCTTCCACTTGCTCTGAGAACAGTTTTTTTTTAAATAGAAAATGCATATGAAATAATATTGGATAATAAATAAAAATGTATTTCTGAACATGTGTCAAATGCTTATCCTTCACCTTGAGCAACTTTCCCTTGCTTCCATAAATTTAAAATTAAGAAGCACATAGCACAGCTCCTATATCAGTCTGAGGTGCAGCACTTCTGTTTTCATTATTTTACACTTCCTTAGAAGATTTGTGTTATACCTTTCTTGTTTCCTGGTATTCAGTGTGGCATTCATAAAATTCCTAGCTCCTTTCCCACCTAGATCCTGTTTAGGAAGAAGATGGAAGAACTTAATATGTGTGAATCTCTTGTGCTCTGGCCTTTTTTCCTGGAAGCCATTGCATGAACTCTGAAAAAGTTCCCATTGATCAATGGAAAGTTTATGTGCCTATAGGTATAGGGACCTAATCTCTCTGCAGGCTTTCAAATGATCTCTTGCTGCAACTCCACTCTCCCCCATCATGAGTTTGTCTGTTCCCAGATGTCTCCTGATAAACTCAGTAATTGCTGCATAATGAGTAATCACTCATTCTCAACGTGCCTCAAGCACTGTAGCATGTTAAACAGCAGGTGGCATGTGGCATGTGTCCATTTGCCTGTATTTACATGTATAGTCACTAGAGCAGTGGTTCCCCGACCTTGGGTTCCCAGATGTTCTCAGACTAAAAGCTTTTGCCACCAGCTGTGCTGCCTAGGATTTCTGGGAGCTGTGGTCCATGAACATCTGGGGATTCAAGGTTGGGAACCACTGTACTGGAAGTTAGACATATCTGCTCCCTTCACCTAGTCAGTAGTGATAGAAACACACCAGATATTTAAAAGGCATCACCAAACATGCACCAACACACAAGCAAAATATAGTGATTGACCAACGACAAATATTAAGAACACAGAGACGAACCACTAAAAAGAGGGAAAGGCAGCCTTAGCAAAGAACAACTGATGTGTATGTGTTCCCTTTTAGCAGTTAGGACTAGTGTTACTGTATGTTCTATTACGATAGAGATCCATCTGCTGTGTCAGGTTTAATTGGTGTTCAGTTATTGAAGAGCCTACAGCATCTGGAGACCCTGCCTTTGAACATCTGCAAAGGATTGACTTGTCTCTTCTTTCATTTTTAAAAATAATCATTCTTCCCCTTTCTTTTGTCTTCTTTCAGTCAGTTTCACTTGGCTAAGCAGTAAACAGCTTCCATCGGCTACCAGCCTGTTCATCTAGAATGGAGGACTGAATCAGATTATGTGATAATAGCATCTATGCACCTTCCTATGTCTATCTATGCAAGCAGTAGATGCACTGAGGGATAGCCAGTTATGTCCCACAGACAAGTCCACTCCCAGAAATGCTGTCTACAATGGTGGCTACTCTTGGTGAGGATTTATGATGCATGTTGTTTTGATCAAAGCTATCCCCATAATCAGTTTTGGTTTCCCTTTCCTGAAGCATCTCCAGATGCAATCTCGTGCTTGAAATGATCCTTGGGTAGGAGGTGATTACTAGAATTCCTGTGGTGTTGAGCTGAAGCCAGTACATCAGCCCCATTCAGGCATTGCCTTGAGCACATGTAGGGTAAAATGGGTGGGATGGGGATGTCCATGTGTGTAAGCTTTGCCGCCCAGAATGGCAGCTAGTGTCTTAGATCTTCACTTAGTGCGAAGTCTGAATAGGGTGAATATTTATTTTCAGCTAAGCACACTTACAAAGCTGTTTCACAACTATATGTTCAACCCATAGAAGTCTGTGATGCTTCCAGGTGTGTAGGAACATTCATGGGTGGTTCTTATGTGCATGTCCATGTGCCCACTATTCAATTTGCCATAAATGTGTTCAATCAACTGTCTCAAGGGGGGGCTGTGATATATTTCTCCTTCTATTGACATACAGAAAGTTAGTAAATGCAGTAGCCAAAATGAGGCCACTGAGGAAATAAAGATTGGCTCCCACATCCATTGCTTAACCTGTTATTCAAGTTGTGGCTAGAGATGGGGACAAAGAGCCAAAATGGCACTTCATGGGTCATCAAACCTGACCACCCATAACCACGAATTGCCCCCCAGTGACCTGACAAACAACGAATCCATTTGTCATTTGTTGGGTCATGAGGGAAAGCAGGGATCAAAGCAATCTTGCAGTGCTTTGATCCCTTTCCCCTCCTCTTGCTAAGTTCCATACGGGGCAGAGCAAGAGGAGGGAAAACAGGGATCAAAGTGATCCCACAGCGGCTGGGGGATCCCTTTGATCCCTCTTTGATCTCTTCCCTCTTTTTCTTATAAGACATAGGCATAGGAAGAGGAGGAAAGGGGAACCAAGCCATCCCCCATCCCCAGGGTAGCAAGCTGCCAGAAGGGAAAACCCCTCTCTGCTTATGCCTCTGAGGAACAGCTGATACACGGGGGCATAAGCAGATTGGGAATGAAGGGACACATATAAAAGGGTTATATTTGTTTCTTTATATTTGTTGGGATCTTTGGGCCCCAGGAATATGAAGCAATGAATATCTGATGAATCAGGGATATTTAATGAATTTGTTTCATTGAATATCCTGATTTATTTTTATATTCGTCTCCATGTCTAGTTATGGCATTGTTCCCAGTACAATTTTTTTTGAAACAACAAAGAATTTTGTAGCAGCTTAATAAAGGCTAACATGTTTATTACTTTACAAGCTTTACAGCCCATTTCATCTGTATACTATAGTATTTTTGCTTCCATGATTAGCATGGCTACTTTTTTGGAAATTGTTGTGATTTTAAAAATTGGAATGAGGACATTTTCTTAATTCCATTTATTTCCCATGTTTAGACTCCCATGGCACACCATATTTGCATTATGTGCCTCACAGTTATTTTCCCTGGAGATTCATGAAATCTGATCAATCGTTTGGAATCGTTTCTAGATGAGGAAGTTGAGTTAAACAGAGGGCTGCAGCTCTAAAATATATATTTCAGCCTGGATGAATTCTGTTTTGCTGCATTTGAGTTCTTTATCAGTATAGAGGACTTTCTTAAACTTATTTTCTAATTCTGTATCTAGCATTTCAGGATGGAGCTTAGCAAAATTGGTGGGGATTTCCACTCATGCCTACACATACTCACATATATAGGCTACAGAGATCTTGAGAAAGGTACTGTAACTATGTTTCTGGGGAAAATCTCACTCAGTATATACAAGCACTTGAGTGCATCTGAGGCAGCTTTTACAACCCATGCTTGAGTTATTAGACAGGGAGAGGAAACAAGAGGGCTCCCAATGAAACCTACTACCCAAGATATCCCCCAAATTAAAGCAAAATCTTGCCCCTGAGGAGATTTATAACAGCAGCATGAAAGGTAAAAGGGCTAGGCAATTGGAATTGTAACCTGTCATTAGAAACATAGTGATCAAGTGAGAGAAATTAACAATGTCTACTAAGCAGAGCAGTTCATTACAGATACATAGGAATTAAGGAACCCCTGGTCTTCCTGATGCTTTGGCCTAAAATATCATAGTGGGTAGAGATGCTGGCCATTGTAGGACAAACATCTGGAAGGCTGCAGATTGTTTTGTTCTACTTGCATTTCTACTGCAGCCATTGAGGAAATCCACGGTGCTCACATGGTCCTGACTTGACTGGTAGCTTGTGTTTAACACTGGCAAGCAGAGGCCACCAACGACTAATATTAGCATAAATTAATGACACTATCATCTTGTGCTGACCACATGAGGTCCCTGCATAGGTACAGAATAATTTTTGTGAGTTTTATAACAAATGGAAAGAACCATAGTCTTCCTGCTTTTCCCCCACTGCAAACAGAACAATATGCAAATTCTTGTTGCTTAGTGTAATAAACTACGCTAAAGTAGATCCATTGAAGCAATGAGGATTTAGTGAGTCAACACCTCTACTAATTCAAATGGGCCTACTTTAACTGTGACTTAATATGCTTAAGTCAGTCACAGAGTAGGCCTATTTGAATTAAAGAGACTTACAGAGTGGTTGGCTTACTACATTCTCCATTGATTCAATGGACTGCTGTAGTGCAATTTACTATGTTAACCAACAGGATTTTGGCCGATGTGTCTGGCACATTTGCAATGAGAGCAACAGAGCTTAGAAAATATGCTCTCAATGGTTGTTCTCTCTCCCCCCCAAGAATCTGACAATCAACATGTCCAAGGGTCAAGCTGTCTAGGGGATTTGTGGAGTTATAATCCAAAAATATATACAAATTTCCCCAAGCTCTGGGCAGAACTGCACTTAAAATTAGTCTCCTTTGAGGAACATGTTGTTACATAAAAGTTGTCAAATGTTGCCCTTCTGCTGTGCAAGGCAGGCTGCATTACATTCAAGACCCAGTTACGTTGTTATGGCAACCACACAAAACACCTCCTCCAAAGAGCAAGTGGCAGCTGCTTAACAAGGGCTTGCAGGTAAAATCACCTGCTGCCACATCAATAAAGTCAAAGCTGAACTGCAGTTCAATATGTAATTGAATTCACCCAGCAAATCCTTCCTACTAACTACTGACTAAGATACACAACTTTATTCTATGGTGTTTTTCAGGAAAAAAAAAAATAAAAATGAAAACAGGTATTGCCATACCTGAAGCTAGTTTACATTCTCAGTTATTGCTGCTTTCACATAAGATGATATGATTAAGGGGTTTACCTGAGACAAACACAGGACTGGCCCTTCCAGTAGCCAGCAAGAGATTGCCTCCTCAGATATTATCATGAAAAGGCAGCAAATTATGAGTTACCTATGTATTATTGTACTTCTGCTTCCATCAAGATGGAGAGAGGTAACTATGATTATTTTTCTAAAAACAAAACAAAAATAAAACAAAGACAAAATAGTTTGTTTGGACTTTGGAGGTTGGCTGAAATCCTCCTCTAGCAAGAATTGTCCCATTGAATCAATGGGAAGTTCGCGAGTCAATGTCTCCAGAAGTTCTACTGATTCCTCAGGCCTACTCCAGTTGTGACTTATTCCATTATGCAACAGGATTTCAGCTGTCTTAAAAATGTTTTGAATTGCTGTTTTGAATGAATCTATTTTATTGGTTTGTAATCCAGGTTATTTTCTGTTTTTCGCTCTCTACTTTTTTCTTTTAGATTCACTTCTTCCCCCTCTAGCTATGACTTACTATGGTAAGCAACAGGATTTCAGCCACTATGTACCATGGCCTTACGGGGAGGGGCATCATTTTCTGCTCTGCCTTAGGCAGAAAAATGGCTTCAACTGGCCCTGGGCTGAAGTAAGCTTAACGTTATATTTAGAAGTTATTAGCAATTGCACGTCTTCTGTTTCTTTGGTAAACAATTTACTGAGTAGAGAACCAACATTTCCAAACTGTCTCCTTTTAGAAGGCCCTTTCCTCCTTTGTTTGTCAGCATATTGTCTACATTCTCAAGAGGATTTAGGGAACATGTCAAGGGAACTGCATTTGTTTTATTTCTTTGTTATCCTATGCAGTACCTTGTCCTCGGAAAACTGTTTAAGGAAAGCATTAGAAGAAGGATTAACAGAATGCTTGTCCAAAGTTGAGTAAAGAGAACTCCATGGCCAAGGCGTGGACATTAAAGACTCCTTTTGAGCCACTCTTGCTCATGAACCCCCTGAGGGGGGTGGATGGGGAGGGAATGAGTTTTTCAGCTCGTGAAAGAAAGGGTGGGTGATACCTTTATTGGATCACTTAAAAATCAGAAAGCTAGATATCAACCTCACACAGATCTTCATCAGTCTGGACACTACAGAGTTGTGGATTAGGCAAAAAAACCCCCACAAAAACCCACACACATTAAAGCTCCCAAAATAGCTCACAGTTCAGTGGGTTCTTTCTCTACGAATTTCTTTTTTATGAGTTCATCCAGGAAGTAGTTTTTCCACTGGAAGAGGCACAGCCTCCTTGATCAGGGTAGGAGGACCAAGCCAAACAACAACAACAACAATCAGAAGTTGGCATCCAGTTACAGTACTTCCTGTTTGATTTTATTTATTTATTTATTTAGTTAGTTAGCTAGCTTTTGGCCTTCTAACCTAGCATCATCCTCAGTGGCTATTGGGGTGGGGGGAATGTCCCCCTGCACAGCAAAGCTGCTTCACTGTATGTATAAGATGTATATATAAGAAAACCGCAACTGAAAATATGTTCTGCTAAATTGTCTGCAGAAATGGTGTGTGAGTGTGGGTGTAAGGATGCAGTAAAGCTGCATGAAGTTCATGTGTGCAAAGAATAAGAACTCTTAGGAGAGGAATCACACTTTCCCAATAGGAAAATGGAAAATTGTTTCATCAGGGTCAGATATCGGGCAGTGAGGAGGGTTTCTAGTATATGGGGGCTGTTGGTATGAATGCTTTAAGAGGCATGTAAAATATAATGTTTTGATTTTTTAAAAAATGTTGGGCCTCCATTGTTTTTTTGGGAAGGAATCACAGCTTTCCTCATCTTCTAGATGGTTGCTGTTTAGTAGCTGCCATTCATTGGGTTAGTGCTAGCAGGCATTGCTAATGAGGACAGTATACAGAGGTATATCACTAAGCACTTGGAAAGAATGATGTCAGCCTCCTGCCTGCCTGGGAAGAAGTGAAGCTTGCATTTCAGAGGATGACAAAGTTTTTTTTTTTTTTTTTTTTTTTTTAAAGAAGATAAGAAATCTGTGTTTGGCAAGAGAAGGAGTTACTTAGATGAAAAAGGAAAAATATTAAGGTGGCCTTCAATGTTGAAAGCATGTATATAGCTAACTTCTGGAGGGGACATATCCTATATATTAGAAATGGGAATTAAACTGAAATAAGGGATCACTAATCAGCGTAAAGGCATGACATGGTGGCTATTAAGGTAAATTGAAGTGAGATAAAAGGATGAGGTAAAACAAATAGTACTAAATGAATATACATTAGATATGATATTGATATAGACATGATAGAAAATGTGGAGACAGAAATGGCTAAACAATTATATAAAGAAATCTGTATAAAATGCTTTAGATAACATCTATTATGTGTTAGGAACGTTTAATTATTGGTATAAAATACAAAGTTGGTCGGTTCAATCACCTCAAAATTATATAGATTTGAAACTAGAATTACTTTTATTAGGTATGTTATTAGAAGATTTTGAAAACATTGTATACTATGAGAGCAATATTATGATAGTTGCCAATATTGTACACTAAAATACACACATGAATGGTTTAAATGTTTAAATAATGTATAGATTTTGAAGGGACAACTAAGAAGACACAAAGAGAAAAAAAAACCAAATAATTATAAGCAACCCATGTAACACGATGTTTAACAATCACGAATTGAATGTAGATATATTGAAAACTAATAAAATGTTTTTTTTTCAAAGAAATCTGTGTGTGGACTGCAATGCACCTTTACTATTGAAATGGTTGGCAAAGTGTCCGCTGGGGACCACTTTCTCTCTCTCCTGTTCTACTTCCCCTTCAGTATCAGAGAGAAATCACAAAGGGCAGTGACTTCCCTTCAAGCAAAGAGACATTAGCAGTAGTTCAAATTAACCAGGCTCTTTCAGAATGGCCTTCTTCAGATAAGAAACATAATTATGAAGTCACCATGGCTGTTCTGTTTCGGGTAGAAGCATGAGATTATGACAGCCAGTTTCTGTCCTTCAAACTAGGAGCATTAGCAACACAATTTCACAATGGCCAGTTTATCTTCCTCGCCTAGGCAACACCAGAATGCATTTGAAATGACCAGTTTCTCTTCTTCAGGCCAGGAGCATCATCAGAGAGGTCACAATGGCCAGGCAGTCTGTCTCCTAGAAGGATTCAGCATCGGCATGAGCTCATAATGGTGAATGTTTTCAGCAGGTGGTGTCAGAATGGCCAGTCCCTCTCACCACTATCTCTCTTAGTGAAATAGGCAGCAGCCTGTGCTCTGTAAAACAACAGGCAAGAAGAGGGTTGTTGACAGGCAGCTGTTACGGGGTTTGAACTTATATCAAGTATCACTGTGGCATGGGACCAACTTAAGGAACAAAGGACCAGATTTTAGGAGGGCAGAAAAACGGTACATTGGCATAGCACCTTAGATAAGAGCGGAGTCTCAATTTTCAGTATGTGCTTCTAGGACAGACTGGAAGGAAGGCAGAGACTAAGAGCAGATGATGGCTGCTTAACACAGCAGCAGTAGAATAAGAGGCAGAAACCGAAAGAAGAAGAGAATGACAAAGGGAGAGGATGTATTGATAGAAGGAGCAACGCTCACCCTGCACTTGGAATGGTGCCACTAAACAAAAACAAACAAAAACAAAAAACCACCAACTGGGCGGCTCAGAGAGTCTCAGCAATAGCAGTTAACCTTCTGGAACACCAGCTACGGCATCAAGCCTGGTGAATACTCTGTGAGTAGTGTTCTTCTGATATTTTCTTCTTCCAAAGATAACAGCTGCACATTTATCTCAGTGGTTAGTGGACACGATAGGCACACAGAGGATGTTTTATGCTGGGTCATATTGTCCGTCTAGCTCGGTTTTTCTAAGTCTCCTGCTACCTCATCCTTTGAAGATGCCAGGGACCAAATACCAGTATTTGGAGGCAGATTGAGACTACTTTGTAGGCTGGCTTGGTCCAGATGTTTCCCATCACAAAGGGAAAAGATAGGGAAATTTAAGAACTGAAGAAAATATAGGACTATGGTAAATACTAGTTTTCAGGAAAAAAAAGAAAAAAACAATATGTTTCATAATGAGAAATATTTCACAATCAGTTTGTGAAGATCAGAAATAATTTTCACACAGTCCTAACACAACCAAATCAAGACCAGACTAGTTGTTCCCATACAACAAAAGACATTGCTCAACTGTTTTGGTTTCTAGTATAATGTACTCACGTCCTGATATCATGACTTTGTGCATTATCTTTGTATTGCAGTAGGGATTGTGGTTGGTGAGGTATCATAGGCATCCTTCAGTCTCGAGAGACTATGGTAACATGCCCTGAATCGAGGAGTGTCCTCTCCAGAGCATGAAGCCTGGGTAAAGTAATATGGAGCAGTGGTTCTTAACCTTTGTTACTCGGATGCTTTTGAACTGCAACTCCCAGAAACCCCAGTCAGCACAGCTGGTGGTGAAGGCTTCTGGGAGTTGTAGTCCAAAACTCCTGAGTAACCCAAGGTTAAGAACCAGTGATATGACCATTTCAGCAATGTGGAGAGGGGGGATCTGCTGCTTGGTGAGGTAGGATATGCATGATTTCAAGTTTAAAAGTTGATATAGCCATCTGCTGTTGCACACAACAACAAATGTGTACACCAGCTTCTTGTTGGGATAATATCAACCTTGCATGCCTTGTAATTCTAGGTATAACTTGAAAATGAGGTAGTTTTTTAGAACCTAAAGGGATTCTCTCCTTTCCTACTCACCAATTAACAAAGTCATTTCACCTGTTCCCCAACTGAGGATTGCCCCTCCCTCTCTGTTTGCCTCTGGTTGTTTGTTTGTCCTCTCTTTTCCTCTATGACTTTTGACTGGAGCCAGCATGCTCTTTCTCTGTTCCTGCCCTTGGCCAATGTGGATAGCATGGTGGATAATGGCTGAAATACCTTTATTTTAGCTTCTTTTATCCTTTTGATTATAACTGAAGATCAACTATTAAGTAAAGGCAATTTTTTCTTTTCTATTTAAGCTACTTGCATTTTTTTTTCTTTTATATATAAAGGGCTAGTTAGAATAAAGGGCTGGTGGAAGCTAAGATTTTTGCTATTCTCTCCTGTGTTTCCCCTGTGCTGCAAGAACTGCTTTTGTATTTCTAAGCTCTACTAATTATAAAAGGGAATCACCAAATTTCCACCACACTTAACTTATAGCAAATCATAACTGAAATTTATGATGTATTGCCATAATTTTTCTATCCAATTCTGGATTTTATTTCAGAAATGCACTGGGTGATAAGCAACATTTTATGTAGTGGCTTAATAGAGAGGATCCAGCTGTGTGGAGACTTAACTCTAAAAGTTTAAAAAACCCACATAAATACATAAAGATGGTGTGTCCTAAACCATTATTGCAGAGAGGTGTGGTGACTTGGGGGTGGACAGGGAAATGCTCAGGCTGAGCTAACAAAAATGTATTTTGGTAATACTTAACTATCTTCAGTTAGGGCTTGAAGAACTCCATTTAGACTTTCCAGAATCTGTTCTTCACTTTCAGCATCCCTTCCACCAAATCTGAGACGTTCCAGGTGTAGATTTAGGGACTCTGTTCAGAAGATGAAACAAATGTAGTTAGTCCTTGTGATGTTTACCCAGTGGCCCCTGTTTGTTTCACCACACAAAGAACTCACACGAGTATCCCAACACGTCCTTTACCACGCTGCCACCCACTGATCTCTTTACCAACTATGTTTCTTATGAAAGACTGAGGTCCATTCAGTACTTTGAAATAAAACAGGTTTATTGTTTACAAGTTGTTTTAGGAATAGTTCTTTAGCATATTCTTAAAGTTACACAAAGCGTTCAGTATTTTCCTTTAACCTCTTCTATATTAACTAATACAGATAACTCACTATTCACTCCTTAAACTCTCTCTCTTTGCCTCAAAACCCAAACTATCTTCCGTTCTCTTCAAACCTTTCTTCCCTATCTACTCTCAAAACTCTCTCACATTTTTCTACAGCCCCCCTTCTATCTAGCTGGCTCCGCCTCCCAACAGCTCCCTATTGGTTCATGCAAATGTGCTGCTGAATATTCATGCCAGGGTGACCACTACAGTAGTAATGAAGCAAAAGCAATGGAAGGCTGCCCTTTGCAAAGATGGCCGCTGCAGCTTCCGTATCTTAAATGAAGCTGCAGCGGCCATCTTTGCAAATAGCAGCCAGTCTCCCTTTTTACACATGGTGGCTGCAGAGGTCAGATGGAGACCTTAGTGGTGGTGGTGGCGGCAATTATGGTAAGGGGATATTGGCGGGGGTGGGAGGTGGAGGGGCGGTGGCAACGGGGTGGTGGGGGTGGCAGTGGGGAGCGATGGCAGTGGTGGTGGCAGTGGCAGCAGGGTGTTTTTTTTTTTTAAAAAAATAACCCCCCATGAATCGACAAACAACTTCGTTATTCATCACTTCTTGGAACAACTTTGTGATTCACAAAGCAGGATGACTCGCCAAAATGGTGAGTCATCCCCATCTCTAATATAGAGTATCTAAACTGCTAAAAATGCAGCAGTATATACTGTACACTCCATGATCACTGCAGATGGAGACAGCAGCCATGAAATTAAAAGACACCTGCTTCTTGGGAGGAAAGCGATGGCAAACCTTGACAGCATCTTAAAAAGCAGAGACATCACCTTGCCAACAAAAATCCGAGTAGTCAAGGCTATGGTTTTTCCTGTAGTGATGTATGGAAGTGAGAGCAGGACCATAAAGAAGGCTGACCGCCAAAGAATTGATGCCTTTGAATTGTGGTGCTGGAGGAGGCTCTTGGGAGTCCCCTGGACTGCAAGGAGAACAAACTTATCCATTCTAAAGGAAATCAAACCTCAGTGCTCACTGGAAGGACAGATCCTGAAGCTGAGGCTCCAATATTTGGCCATCTCATGAGAAGGGAGGACTCCTTGGAAAAGACCTTGATGTTAGGAAAGTGTCATGGCAAGAGGAGAAGGGGACGACCGAGGATGAGATAGTTGGACAGTGTCATCGAAGCAACCAACATGAATTTGACACAATTACAGGAGGCAGTGGAAGATAGGAGGGCCTGGCGTGCTCTGGTCCATGGGGTCATGAAGAGTCAGACATGACTAAACGACTAAACGACGACAACAATATACTGTACAAAAGTACACATATATGTTTACTGTTTGCAGAAGGAGGGAATGGAGGCAGGGACGAGCCCTGCTTTTGTTGCTGAACTATTGTGGATTCTTCGCAAACAATAAATTATGGAAACACAATTAATTTTCAAGTCATAGTTCATGCAACAGCAGAACCTAATTCAAATGCTTATCTGGAATTATCTGATTTCTTGCTTTGGGAAAAAGCAAGGCAATTGCCTTCTTGTTTCAAATGTTTTACAAATAAAAGAATGAACAAGACCTTGGCTTGTTAGTAGATTTATACAGTGTCACCTTCCAGGAGGAAAATCCAGGTGTTCTGCTGTTTCCCATCCCTTGTGATGTGATCAGTGGAATAACACCACATGTATGATGATTCTCAAAGTTCTTGAAAGACATTAAGCACATGGCTGACTATATTATGGTGTGAGAACAGAAGGGAACAGGAGAGAACCGAGGAATGAAGCTGCCTGAAGGAAGATCTGGCTGCAAGTGAACACTCCCAGGGGACGTGGTGGTGCTGTGGGCTAAACCGCAGAAGCCTGTGCTGCAGGGTCAGAAGACCAAGCAGTCATAAGATCGAATCCACGTGACGGAGTGAGCGCCCGTTGCTTGTCCCAGCTCCCGCCAACCTAACGGTTCGAAAGCATGCAAAATGCGAGTAGATAAATAGGGACCACCTCGGTGGGAAGGTAAACAGCGTTCCGTGTCTAAATCACACTGGCCATGTGACCACGGAAAGATTGTCTTCGGGCAAACGCTGGCTCTATGGCTTGAAGAGCGGGATGAGCGCCGCCCCCTAGAGTCGGACACGACTGGACAAAAATTGTCAAGGGGAACCTTTACCTTTACCTTTTAGAACACTCCCAGATGTGTGGATTTTAAGCTGCACGTTTTTGTAATCCAGTGCTTGTTTTTATGACTGAAAATACTGATGATAAACCAAGACTCCAGTGGTGACACAGGAAGAATATGTTTCCTAATATGGTACACGTTAGCTCTATGGGTTGGAAATGGAGTTCAGCTCCGCCCCCTAGAGTCAGACACAACTGAACAAATTGTCAAGGGGAACCTTTACCTTTACCTATGGTACATATAGGCATCCTTTCTTTCTTGCAGCCAAATGTCTAGATGCTTCTTCAGAATCCCAGTTTAGTTAATATCACATCTATGTGGACCCCACAACCAACCCCTCCATCGGGCAGAGTGAAGGGGTTGATTCAGGCTATAGATGCTAGAGAATGCATTGGTCTGTGTGTCTTAGGCATCTTCTGCACTTTGTAAGGGAGCTGGCTTCCATTAGATGTGGTGGAGGACAGTGCTTCAATGCTGCTACTAAAATAAAATTTGGTTGCCAGTCTGGTCAGATTTTGTACGTGTAATGGGAAAGACATTTTGTCTTTTTTCTTCATGCAACAAAATATATGAAGCTGACCTTCCTGCAGACTTCATTGGATGTCTGAAGCCCAATCAGTAGAAGCTTCTCTGTAATTCTGGTGTCTCTAGGTGCCCGAGTAGAACTTTCTGGGGGCCCCTCCTTGTGAATGTATAACTTGGACATTGGAAACCCAAATGTCACCAAACTTGCTGGGCTTGTAGATGACAGTCAGGGGAAGCTTCCCTGTGCATTTGATGTTTCTAAGTCCTGGGACTCCCACTGTATATGGTTTAAAATAAAAAAATGATTTGATAAATCGATTCATCAATTCATCAGAAAAAAATCATAAATTAGTATTTCATGATTTATCAACTTTGATGAATCAAAAATCAAAATGATTCACCATTTTTCTGATTTGTACCCATCTCTAGTGGCTAGTCATTCATAATCAGGAAGAATAATATCCACCAACAAGAAAGGGATTAAAAGAAGACACTGGTTTGCATAAAAATATGTTTGCAAATTGATATATACAGAGAATGAGAAATAAGTGTTTGGTATTTAAACAAAACCATAGCCCATCTCAGTTGATTGAGGAAGACAGTGGCCAGGTGACTTTAACTGATTATCCAGATTTTTATTGATCTTCGAGTTTCCTAACGTTCCTCTTTGTACTTTGTTAAATTTGGCTTGGACTGGCTGGCCCTTCACATGGAAGGCATTTTCAAAAGGAGGATTTTCTTCTGGCAGCCCTGCAAATATATACATATGCTCTTCAGCTATGTCCAGGGTGGCTACATGCACTCCTCCCCCTTTATAAAAGGACATAGCTGAAGAACAACTCTGAGACAGGAGCTGAAGGCTGTCTTTTTGGTAATCTACCAAGTGCTAATGTGAGACAACAGGAGGGCAAGTGGTGTTCTGGAATAGTGCACTCTGGACTTTGTCTGAGTATATACAATCCATTTCACTGAGGCTATTGATTGAATTGTGAGAACATAATGAGAACAGGTAGCCTACAACATTTTGAAATTGTTCCAAGTGCAGTAGAAGTGGATGGCTGGATTTCGACAGATGAATAGAAAAAGATGATGTTTGATGGATTCTTTTCAGCTGATATAATGAGGCTAAAAATGTGTTTCTATAGCAAATAATGGCTTCATAGTACCTTTGTATAAGGGAGCCAACTTAAGCAGTTGTTCAGCTTGCCAATGAAGAATTGCTACCAAAGTTAGGGGAGTTTTCATCTGAAAAGCTCATCCTTCTCAGCTTTTTCTTAACAGAAGTCAATAGCTAGCTGGAGGAAACTGTCCTCTGCATGCCCAAGAGGTGAACTTAATTATAGCACAAGGATAATGAAGTCTTGCATTTTCAGGTGAACATGAGTGCTTTCTAAGAGAATCCTGCGAAAAATGAATAAATCTCAGGGATCTAAATGGGGGGGGGCAGCTGTGGGCATGTCAGGAAACCCAGCTGGGTTATGGAAGGTGTGGCCTTTACGAGATTGTTCTTCTACAATTACCATAATCCCTTACCACTGCCTGTGCTGACTAGGATTAAGAGGAATGACAATCCACCAACATCTGGATGATTCTGCCTTCACTCGTCCTGTTGCAGGGCATAGCACTCAGTGAAGAATGCCTTTTGTCAGGATAACTGTAAAATACTTCTGCAATATAAAAGGCCATCAGTAGCGTTGTTTGGTGATCATGGTCCTAATGATGTAGATCAAGGGAAGGTTTTTGCAGCCCACTAGCACCCCTGCTCCACCCTTGTCTCTTCTAGTGTATGTGTGTGTCCTACAGTTAATTCTGGCTTGTGGCAATGCTTTTTAGGATTTTCTAGATACACAGAAGTAGTTTGCCATTCTCTCTTTTTGCTGGGGGGGGGGCATCCTGGGAGTGTGCAGTTTGCCCAAGGTCACACAGGCTGGCTTTTCTGGGAGGCACACTCTCCCAAACTCTGGCACCACAGTGAGATACTGAACTCACTGAACTATCCAGCCAGCTCCTCTTCTAGTGCACATGAAACAGTTTTCCCATGTTTTGGGGGACTTATCAGTCCTGGGTCTCCCATGCCCCTATTACTTCTGCAAAAGTTCTTAACAAAAAAAAAATGCCAGTAAGGGGGCTTTTTCAGTTAATGAAGCAATTTTTTTAATTAACTGTATTTTTCAGTTAACATGAAACAACATTGTAGCAACCCCCCAAAAATATATTAATAATTAAATATTCTATTTTGTCCAGATCTACTTGGCTGATCTCTGTACGAAGAAGTTTGCTTAAGGAAATGAGAGCACATCGTTTGTTAAGCCATTTGTCCTTGTTAACAAATGCATTTTGAATTACAAGGACTATTTGATTGGATTGGAAACGTTGCGAGCAAGCAGAAAAGTAGCTCGGAGTTTCAAGTTTTAATTTATGTTCTTCATTCCCTTTGTCGGGTGAGTCAGCCGGAAAAGGCTTCTCTCTGTTTCGACTGATGCATGGATCTAAACAGTGAAGAATTCCAGAAGCATTTTGCGGGACACTTTGCTTCATTTTCTTCTGGAGAGTTTCAATTTGGGATGATATTTCTTTAAGCCGGTGGAAAATAGACATAACTGTCCTGCCAGAGATAATGCTGTGTTCTCCTAAGAGAGACAGGAATTGTTCATAGTTTACTTCGGCATTCTTACACAGCGTTTGATGGGTTTGTTTAGGGTTTCCCACCGAAGCTGCGATTGTTGGGAGGGAGTGTTTGGTGAAGAGCTGGCCGTTTTCAGAAGAAGGGAGGTTAGCTAAGGTTGAGCAAGTATCACTCTCTTCCCCTTTATCATTCACCATCAAGGCAGAGTTTTTAGAAGCAGAGTGGTTGTTAAAATCACTTACTGGAAGTAGTTCGGTCCATTGGTCCAGCTTCTGTTGTTTTGGAGCCTTGCTAGGAGAACCACTGGAGGGACGCTGTCTTTTCTTTTTCTTGCCCATAGAAATGCAGTAATTTTATTTATAGTAGCTTCAGCCACAAACAAACGAATAAATAAATTCAGTGCTGATTCTGCTCAGATTGCGAACTCACATAAGACCTGGAGATGGCTTATTTCTGGCGAACACCGAAGATTCAAGTTAATTTTTCTACAGTGCTAGAACATATGATTTTGTTCCAAAAATGTTTCTGTGTGAGCAAAGAGGAGGAGCCAGGCAAACCCAGTCCAAGCTAAAAGTAGTAGAAGCAAGGTAGGGTCGCGGCTAAGTAGTCAGTATTTGCTGTGTGTTAATTAATGTCCTAGCTTCTAGCATCTCCTAGCATCTCTAATTAAAATGATCAGGTTAAGTGCACTCCTCTTTTAACTTTCCTTTTATACGTTGTCTTGTCTATGCCAATAAAGGTCTGATTGATTGATTGAATAATTAAATATTAAAAACACACATTAGGCCTTCCCTTCAGCTCTTCCTCCCTGGGCTGCTATCAAATCAGAACATGCGGGATTGCCCACCCTTGGTCTTGATCTAGCATAATGCAAGCAGAGGGGAAAGCTTTGTAGTTGTGTCACTAGATTTAACCAGACTCTTAAATGTTTTGGCCGCTCTGAATTTCAGCTTTGATTTGATAGACAGATGGAATATAACTATTTGAAATAAATATACATTCCAGCTAGAAAATGTTTGCTGTCCTGAAGCTGTGGTAGGAAAGCAGAAGTAAAACAAGAAACAGGAAAGTAAAATAAAATAAAATGTGTCTTAATTCAGCTGAAAGGTAAATCATCTCCACTCTAGTACTATTAGTGCAGTCCAGATAGAAATGCAAAATCTCTCCGCTTAGTGATTACATTCCTCTTTGTTTAATCCGGGAAATTAGGAAAATGGAGCATGTGCAGAATGAGCAGATCGCTTACATGCAGCAGGTGGCATAGCAGGATGCTTTTCGTTTACCATGCGGGAAGATGTTCTGCTTACTAGTCCTTGTGTATTCTGCACAAAATGAGCACAGAGGCACTTAATCTTTGCCCCTGAACTGTCTGTACTGTGCTTCAGACAAGTCTGTAGGCATGAAATAATGGAAGCTGACAGATCAGCATTCAAATGGCATTTCAGGCCATCCGATAGTCCACAGTGCGCCTTTCAAAGTTTATGGAAACACATCCTGTTTCTTTCAAGGACCAACTGCATTTTGTGCTTGTGGAGGTTACAGCTGAGATGACAATGCCTAGCCTTCCAATTATCCCTATATTTTGAGTCCCCTAAAGATGGGCCACGTGAAAACAAGGACAGGGCTCCTGGACCTTAAACACTTCTGCAAGAACAGGAATTTCAGCAAGACCGACCTGCCTAACAAGCTACATCTGCTGAAGTCCCCTCTTCCATATAAAAATTAAAAGCACCTGTGCCCTGTCCTCCTTTTCACCTTGGTCACTTTACGTGTGTGGATTCTCCTGTCAAACATTGTGTGTATTTATTGGTCTGTTTGTTTAAAATGCATCTTTTTTTGCAAAAGGAATGTAGACAAAAAAAAAATAAACAATTAAAATGTCAAAATGGTCAGACTATTTCTGACCAGGAGCAGTCAGAGCATGAGATGTCAGTTCTCCTCAACTTCAGCCATCATCCAGGGGGTCGGCGTCCATGAAGTGGGTGGGTTCAGTGCTGTTCCAGTGCAACACTTCTGGAAGTGAAGGATTTGCTGCCCTTGCCCAGGGGACACCCGAGTATACTCACAATGCTTTCCTACTCTTCAGGGAGGCTCCTTCAATGCAGTTGAATTCTGTGTACATGTATTTGGAAGTCATGACAAAACGTGTACCAGACCGAGTCCATATCTGGGCAATTTGCAAGGAACCAGATGCCAAAGCTTTCAGGTAGGCTGTAGATGTTGGCATGATGCATCATCACTCACAAAATTGTATACAGGTATAGTACACAGTTGATTTACACAACAGAGAAAGACTGAAAGACACTTAGTTAAATATTTCAGCTTCAACCTTGTTCAGCTCAGCAACATGGCAGTAGTTTAAAACAGGCACCAGGGAAGCATCTCAAGATCTTGCAATGCAGTGAATTCTCACAAAGGAACATCTACTAGGTAAGTGCAATTGAAATTTAAGAAACAATTGGAGTATAATCTGTTATCCTCCAAATCACAGCAGTGGGTATTGAGCTGCTCTTTCTTGCACTCTCTTGCTTTTAGGGTAATTTTTAATGGTGGTACTTCTAAATCTAACTGATGTGATGATCATCCTTATTGAAACATCTCTGAACAAGTAATTCAACCTTCTTTGTTATGACTGCTGGCTTGTCATGTCCCCCACTAAGAAAGGGATAACAAAGATCTGTAGTGTTACAGTACAGAGGCTGCACGCTGCATCTGGATCATTTGCATTTTATAACATATGTTACATTGCTAGACTCACAGGTGATAACTTGTTTCTAATCATTCTGCTTATGAAAGTGACAATTACCCTGAGGCAAGTACAGGTGAAAGCTTCAATTAGTAGCTTAATCTGCTATAGCTTTAGTTGATTCATTGGTGGGGCTTAAAATAAAACACACAGTTGTTCAGACTGTTTTGGCTTTGTGTACTATTGCAAATCAAAATGAGAAACAAAACAAAACCCGAGGAGTTACAAACAGCCTTTCATTCCAACAATGTGTGAAAATTGTATTTACTACACCAAAAAGTATATCACACTTAATTCTGTTTCTTCATAAAGATTGCTTGTACAGCAGATTTGGTAATAGCCATTTTTTTTGAAAGCGAAATCAATTAAAAGATGATTGATTGACCAAGTTGTAGTTTAATCTGTGAAAGCCCTTGTATAAAATAAAACAATGTCAGGGTAAGAAATCGGTTGTCTTTATAATACAAGAGTGTGGGCGTGCTCACATGCACATCACATTCCAATATATATTTCAAAGGTTCTACAGCATGAAGGGAAAAAAAGAGATCTCTTACATATGAAATACAAATTCTCTGTCTATATTTAGCATGCGTTTTACTTACCCATGGATGCTGCCTCTTTCCAGACTGGAGATAATAAGGAACACACGGTTTGTGAGGCTCTTTCCTTTACAGCTACCAAGCTGTGAGTAAGGAGAATATTTTATAACTCTCCAGTAGACAGACAGGCAGCCGACAGCTCCTCTCTTTCCTTTATTCTTTTCCCCTGGTGACCCTGTGCTTCAAATGCCTCTAATGCTGTCTAATTACTTAATCTTCAGCCCTACTTGTGCGTCCCATTTCGATGTCATTATGAGAAAAGAGAACCTAGCACTAATTACCATACAATAAAAAGTGTGCAGCTACATGACAGTTTTGATCCAATTTCCTTACATTGTCATCTAGGGGACTGTCAAACTTCACAAGCTTTCTAAAGCTTGAAGGGCCCATCTGCAGACACATTCAATTATGAGTGGCTCAGGTTGACCTCAGCTTCAACCTAATAGATGGCTTAACTCTAAGGAGCTATTCCGACTGAAGACGATCTGAATCAAGCTTTGCCTTTAAGAACAGTACACACCACAGGATGTCTGTTTGAATGGTCCTTAGCACTTGACACTTCCAGGGGCAATTTGGAGAAGCTCGACTTGAAAACTGAGTTTATGAAAAAGCAGTTGCCTAACCAGATTAACTCAATGTTGATTTAGTGTGACTCCCTGACCAAAGTGTACAGGGGTGTGAGACTGTGATGTACAGGTAAAATACCTTTCAGTTGGCTTTTTGGCACTGAGAATTTAGAGTTCTTAGGATGACTTTGGGCCTGTCCAGACTGGCCATTTTGGGTATGGGGTGGGTCAAGCTACAAAGGAGCTGCAGAGGTTGGGAGGAGGAGTTATATGCCCTTTGATGTGCTCCTCGCATCTAACCAGCAAACAATCCCTTGGAGCCCAATCAGATCTTACTTAAGTGCTTCCCCTGACTGTCTGAGGAAGGTCAGGGGAAGTGATCTTTTTTAAAAATTGTTCCTCTCTCTCATTTTCGGTGCTATTCCATTTTTCTCTCTTCTGCCCTCCCTGCTTCCCTTCTCTCATTCTCCCCCCTTTCTCTCTCAAACACTCCCTTAGAATCTGCAGCTGCTTAGGGCTGCCATCTAAGGAGTGTGCCAAAAAGAATGCATGCCATACCACTAGGTCAGAAAGGTGTGCAACAACTCTTAAAGAGGAAGGGTGGCTTGATCAAAGTAAAAACAATTGTGAAGGAGGTTTTTCTTCTTCTTCTTTTAATCCAAACCATGTCATCTGCGAGCCATGCACCATATCTATATGTCAGTGTGGACAGACCCTTTCTTTCCTTCCACGCATGAAAAGCACTAGGAGGTTTGAGTGGGAGACTCTGGCATCTTGCTGGTTGCACAGGACTAATGGTTCAAAAGCAGCCCACAATGGAGCTTGAAGGAGTGATCGTTCTGCACTAAAGCTCCGAGAAATCCCCCAGCCATCATAGTGGCCAGGCTGGCTGAAGGAGTTTGGGAGCTGTAGTCCAAAAATGGTTTCATTTTAAAACTCTGCTTAATTTCTGTCACATTGCAAGGTTAGTACTGATGATGGTCAGAGAAAATAGTGGAAGAATGTTGTTTTGTGTATTATCTCTACCTTTGCAGCTAAAGCAAATGTGTATTATCTGGCCATATCCTATTGTGTAGGTGTACCAGCATAGTGGGAATGATGTCAGCAGCAGTAGTAGACTGCTGCTAATTAAAGAATCCCTGCTTTGATTTTGGGTTGCATATGACTCATGCAAAATGAGACAAAGTTGCACATGGTCTGCTTTGATTTCAAAATCAAAGCAGGGGCTCCTGAATTAGGAGTACTTTGCTGGTTGATAAATTTTTTCCTGCTAGGCTGGGAAGCTACATGATAGAATTAGTCTGAATTCTGTATCGTCCTAACCCCTTTTCTCTATCTTGAGGTCAGGAGACTCCTATAGCAATAAACTAGTTATTTGCCTGGGAGTGATTTAGCCACTGCTTATAAACCTTTCTTAATTGTGGGCATGTGGCCACTTTTCCCCATGCCTCTATAGACACAAGTCAGATAAACTTGGTAGTAAGACTCAGTGGCTAGGCAAACGTCTAGTTCAAATTAAGGAGTGTTTCTGAGAATAATGTCAGAGAATGCAGGGGAGAGCGTCGTAAGTACTTGAAAAAAGAGGCTAAACCAGTTTGCTAACCTACTTAAACTCTTATAGAATAGAAAAATAGAAAGGGTCAATTGGGGAAATCAATAAGATTCCATCTAACCTTTTGTTGCTTGACAGAGGCAGCTAAACTGCAGACAAACTCATTTCATACTAATTAGGTTTGAACAGTGCAGGGTGTACAGCAGGGGGTGGGCAACTCAGTTGCCTAGTGAGATATGCTGCAGATACACAAATATAAACCTTTTCTCACTGTTTGGGCTTTGAGACTGAGCCAGAAAGGTATTCATTATAAAAAGATGACATCAAAACCTTTTCCTGTTTTGTGGATTAGGAAGCTCAGAAAAGATCTCATATGTTATTCCAGGAGTACCCAGAGTGTTTGCTAACTGCATGTTTGTAGTTTTAGAAATACGGATCTTGAAAGGCAGCTCAATATCCCAAACCGTATTACTGCTAGCAGTCTAACAAAGTTTAGGAAACCAAAGTCAACAATACGATCCCATCTAACCTTATTGGTTTTGTTTCTGGTCTAGCTCCTCAGTTTGAACAACTCAAACAAGGATGTGAAATGAGCTGCCTGTCCACCTTCTGAACCAAAGCCTAGAAAAGTTATTTTTTCAGACTGCCATGGCCATGCTGGTTTGTTTGTTTGTTTGTTTGTTTGTTTATTTATTTATTTATTTATTTATTTGATTGATTTTTACCCCGCCCCTCTAGACAGCGTCTACTCGGGGCGGCTTACATAGGTTAAAACACATCAAAATAACATATATAAAATACAGTTCTTATAATTAATACTAAACAACACATTGCCAAGATGGCAGGACTCAAGAAGAGGGGCAAAAAGAAAAATCACTTAATTGGCTGTTTAAATAACCAAGTTTGGGAGATGTTGGAAGCTATTCAGTTTTTCCCCTCAAGCCGTGTTGGGCAATTAGTTTGCTTCAAAACTTTTCCCACGTAAAAACAGACCACATTGTGGTCTCATCCTGGCCTTAAAAGTCAAGACAGTGAAACCATCTCTAAGCATAATAAAGAATAAACAAAGAGATCACAAGATTATACAATAGCCGGAATCCTACTTGTTATGTCAACTGATGGCATAACTCGGTGTAAATCTCAGTAGGGAATTGCCACAGGCAACGATGTCATCAGAGGTGGCTTGCCTCAGACCCTCCCTCTCTGTTTGCCAGCACTTTGCAGAGCATCTTGTGTTTGTCATTGGTATTCCTAGCACTTGCACAATGATGTATGGCACAAAAGATGAGTGTCTCACAGTGTGATCCAGTGCCCTGTAGTGAATGCTTATGCTGACTTCCAAATTTATGACAATTCATGATAATGGATTTATGCTGGTGTAATTTTTCAACAGGATTCCAGGCATTCAATTTCAAATCAACAAAATCTACAAGAAGTATTCAGGAGACTTGGGAACGAATATCTGGGCCAATCACGTACTCTCAATCTGTTCTACCTTACAGAGATGTGGTGAGGGGGAGAAGGAGGTGAGTCATGCACATTGCCTTGAGCTTGTTGGAGGCAAGGTGCAGTGTATGTTAATGATGATGAGGAAGGTGAAAAACAATTAAAAAGTGGTCTTAAGTTCATGTAAACAAGATAAAGTTAGTGTGAAAAAGCACAACTCTTAACATGTGCGGCAAGTAGCAGGTAATGGTTTAACAGCCCCTGCATGGAGTCAGACTAATTCAGTTGACTGCATGAAGGGCCAGATATGGCATAGGGCAACCTATATAAACAGAACAATGTGTTCCTTTCAAAGAGCTACGGAGGTGAGAAAATGAAACACTGAGTTTATGGGCAAAGACAAAGAGGAAAGGGCATGGAAAACACTCATCTTCTGTGCCATACATCATTGTGCAGGTGCTCAGAAAATCAATGAAAAACTCAAGGTGCTTGCAAAGCGCTGGCAAACAGGGAGGGAGGGTCTGAGGCAAGCCACCTTTATAGAAAAAAATGTTACATAATGTCAAAACCAGTTGTGAAGATGACTGTCAAAGAAATTTGGAGCACAGCAGCAGTATGCATCCTATTAAGAAGGCCATTTCATACCTGTACATTGAGTGGTGATGCCTGCGATGAGAGATCTACATGCAGACTGGCTTTCTTTCATTCTTTGCATTACAGCCTTGCACAATTTTAAATTATGGACATATATAAAATATAGGTCAAATTAAAAACAAATGAAAATATTAAAACAATCAGAGTTTTTTGAACAAAAGCAAACTGTTTCAGTAGTGGGACTGGGTATTATAGGTAGCATTTCCTTACTGGATCATATCACCTCACATGCAATGCTCTGCCAAAATATCAGTCCACACCTTCAGTGATCACTCAGCTGTCATAATCCAGTGTCAAGCAATGAAATGATAGATGGAATAACCTACTAAATCTATTTAATTCGTGGTTGCAAATATGTCAGAAAACTCAGTGGGTTAAATCCAATTTTAGTTCCGTCAGAGCAGACCCATTGAAATGGATGATATTTGTTACAAAGCACTATTGTAAGTCCTACTACTTACAATGGAGCTTACTGCTTACTACTATAACTGGGGCTAACATTGGATTTAACTGCAACATATGTAGCATCCACTTTGGAAAGGGTCAGCAAAATCTCACACTTGGACCTAATAAATCAGTCTTGAAAATGAAACACCTGCCAGACTAGCAGTTGTAAACAAGGATTTCCTTCTGGTGAGCAGGCAAGGAAGTTTATATGAATGAGGAAAGAGCAGATCCATTTCAGTTCTGGATTTTCTACTAGTGTCAGAGAAGTTCCAAGTTACCAGACATTGAGGTCTCTCGTTTATACTAATGGGCTGGGGAGCGAAATGAGGTAGACAAGGGGAAGTGTTGCTCCTTAGCCACGTGGCTGCCAAGTCCAGAACGACATGTGTACTTGCTGCTGATCCATGGTGGAACTTCTGCTATGGGTATGAAGGCCTGGGGCAGATCTTAGAAGTTGTCCTTTACAATCTGCTTCCTGGAAATGTAAAGAGGCCCTGAGTGCTATCTCAAAATAACCTTGGTAGAAGTAAATTTTTAATTAAAAAGCAGGAGTATATTTTTCTAAATTCAGTTAGTCATGGTTGTGTTCTCTAGGTGTTGAACACACCATGTGAATGGACCCTAAAAATTCTGTCACAATAATATAAAGAACAGGAAGGTCACAAGCTATATAAAAATATAGTTAACAGTGGGAGGATAGGAAAAGCTTCTGCATGAAATCTAGAGTAAAATTCTTAAAACTACTTGAGCGCAAGGAAACACAAACACTAACATCGATGAAATTATGGAGGTACTGTACTTCTCTTGAGGGCAGTAGTCAAGGCTTTTGCCTTATTGTTCTGTTTCTGCCTTCTGTTGTGGCATCTGAGGTAGTCCAAATTGCTAAATTGTTGGGAGGGAAAAAATGCTGTATGTGGAAAAGCTACTTGGCAACTGGATACTTTGAAACTTACAATGCAAAAAATTAACTATTCTAAGCTCTGGGAAAAAAGATATATAGAAGATGAATTAATTGCACCGTCCATATAATTAAGTACAATAGGACCCCCATTTCTGCTGGGGATTAGTATCCTGTGGCTACTGAAACCATGGATACTGCAATGTACTGGATATAGCATGGTAAAAGGGAAAAACCCCTAGAAAAAATAGTTTCATGTGCATTACCAGAACTGGACACTAGATAACACCTAAGACCACGTTATGTATTCTTCACTAATAAGTATTCATAGCATGGTCTCTGGCTCTCTCTAGTGCTTCCTTCTGGTAATACATGTGAAAATATTTTTTTCTGTATTTTTCTTTTAATATTTTTAATATTTTCACACCGTGAATAAGTGAATCAGTGGATACAGAGCCTGTGGATAAGAGGGTCCTGTCGTACATCTTCTGGATTTTCTGAGATTATTGGTGTTTGCCTTATAGAATCTTGATTTGTTATGCCAGGACAATAATAAAAAGGAACATATTTTCAAACAAGACCAAAACCCATGAGATTTATCTTATGAATTACATGTACAATATTAGATCAAGCAATGGTTTTGAAAACATACAACTGCTAATTTATGAGGTGTACAGTAAAATTGGTTTTTTAAAACAAACATTATCTTTCAAACTTGTTGAAATTAATTTTGAATGGATACTTTCCCAAATCTCCTTCCATTTTGTTAAGCTCATATTTAATTGCATTGTTGCATTTCATCATAAGATAGTGATATCCAGATTTAACAAAAATGAATTAATCTAACCTATTGCTCCCCTGATAGCTGGCTGGACAGCTCAGTGAGTTAAGTATCTGGCAATGGGCCTCCAGGGGAGGAGCCAGCCTGTAAGGCCTTGGGCAAGCTGTACAGTCCCAAGATGCCCTCAGAAGAAGTGAATAACAAACCAATTATTGAGTGTTTCTCAACCTAGAAAACCCTGAAAACGGTCCCCATAAGTCAGAATTGACTCGACAGAGACATTTATTAATATTATTACTCCAGTCCATGCACTGGATGGAGTGATGAACTCAGCAGACCTCAGTTCAAATCTCAATCAGCCATGGAAACTTACTGGAGTGGTAGTGTAATTGTTAAAACCACTCTTTGAATATCTCACCTACCCCGAAAGCATTTTGCAACTGGCCATGCCATTGATAAAATAGATTTTAATGGGGAATGCTATATTATTATTATTATTATTATTATTATTATTATTATTATTATTATTATTATTATTATTATTATTATTATTATTATTATTATTATTATTATTATTATTATTGTTATTGTTATTGTTATTATTGTTATTGTTATTGTTGTTGTTGTTGTTGTTGTTGTTGTTATTGTTGTTATTGTTGTTATTGTTGTTATTGTTATTGTTATCGTTATCGTTATCGTTATCGTTGTCATTGTCGTTGTCGTTGTCGTTATTATTATTATTATTATTATTATTATTATTATTATTATTATTATTATTACTTTTGTAACCTTACATTGTTTTATTCCTGTTTTAGTCACTATGTGATTTTCTGTTGGTCTTAAATCCAGGTGGTATGTTGTTGTTCTTAGAAAAGTTCCTTTCATTTTTATGACTGCTCTGAGATTTCTCTAGTCATGTTGGGTGGGGGATTCTGGAAATGATAATATTAAAAAGTAACTTTTCCAAGTTGTTGCTGCTACTTGAACCCCTCCCCCCTGGACCCATACTGCTACTACACTGTTCTACATACTGTAGCTTGATTGGCAGAATAGAGGTCCACACACATGCCTATATGCATGACCCAAGCATCTCTCCAAGATGCTGGGAGTGGGGGTGGGTGGAATTACATACATGCTTATATGAACCAGGCATCTTAACTCTAGTGAGATACAGTATATACATTCTCAGCTTCAGTATGAGAGCTGTTGCACCATGGCTGCTCCCACGCAGCATTGGTAATGTTTGAAGGAAGTGAACTATTTTACTGTATATAGTGTAAGTTATTTGGTTTCTTCCTACACTGGCATTTCCCTTCACTGTTCCTTGCTTTTCAGCCCTCATTTCAAAGAATGAACGACTGGGAGTGAAAATGTTGTTCTAGCTTTAAGTGCAACAGCAATGGTTAGATTCTTACTGTTTGTTTTTAAAAATTAGGCTGTAACTTCCGGTAATTAATTATACACTATTGGGAAAACTAAAATTAGGAACAAAAATGTATACTGATGCTGCATAGCTCAGTGATTTGGGTATCTGGCTGCAGAACTAAAGATTGGGAGTTCAATTCCCCCCTGCGCCTCCTTGACAGGGACTAGACTTGATGATCTATAGGATCCCTTCCAGATCTGCAGTTCTAAGATGGTGATGAAGATGACACATCCAAATGCTTTCTGATTTTCCTCTTCTGAAAATCATGCAAAGTTTTAGTTGGTTATCTATGCTCTATCCTTGTACTCCAACAACATTCTCTGTGTTGTTGGATTACAACATAAACCTTTGTTTTTAATTTGTTTTATCAGTTTATACTACTCCTGATTTAAAATATATTTCTGTTAACACTGTGTTAAATGGGTGGCTGAAATCCTTTGGCTTAGTGTAGTAAGTTGCAAACTAATATAGGCCCATTTAATCAGTGAGGATAAGGTGAGCCCACTCCTCCATAAATTTAGGTAATTCAATAGGCTTGCTCTAGCTGTGACTTACTATATGACACAACAGGAACAGAGATAGGTGCTTGCCGTAGTTCAGCAGTTTGGCTGCACAGCTGTTCCATGAATGCCACGGCTTCTCTTGCCCCACTTCCTCCAGCAGGTGCCCACTCAGAGGCAGTGGCATAGCTTCCCAGTTTGTGCCCATCTCTAAACAGGATTTCAGCAAATGTCTTATGAAATGTTCTGAAATGCTGTTTTAAATGATTGTATTTCAGTGGCTTATAATCCATGTCGTTTTCTGTTTTTCATGGTTTCTGTTTTCTTTGCCCATTGTTTATCTCATGGAAAACCCTCCTTCCTTTGGTCCCGCCTGCACCGCCCAGCATCAGAGAGACTACTAAGGTGCAACTGCACAGTAGGAAAAACACAAATGATCCACTGTGAATTTGTAGCTGGGAAGCTGGGTTTTCCCAGGTTAGTTTGCTTCAGCCAACCACATAGGGTCAGCAGAGTAAGAGAAAGGAATTGCCAATCAGCACCTGTTAGCACTTATTATCACCTTGTTAAGGCAGTACTACTTCAGCCATTCAGATTCAGGGAAACATGGCTACAGTAACTAACCACAAATAAGGATTGGCTGCCTCCCATCCCTCCCTCCTTCCCTCCCTTCCTAGGTCTTCTAGTGCAGTGCTCCCCAACCTTGGACCTCTAGATATTCTTGGACTTCAACTCCCAGAAATCCTGGCCATCAGAGGTGGTGGTGAAGGCTTCTGGGAGCTGTAGTCCTAGAACTTCTGTAGGCCCAATGATGGGGACCACTGTTCACCAGTGCCAGCACTATGCCTTTAAAAAAGTGATTTGACGACAAGGGATGTTCAGTTGAGGGAAGCTGATACCCCCAGAACTTCCCTTTGCTTCGTCTCTCCCTACCTGGAACTGGAAAGCTGGGAGAACCACCTTCTGGTAGCCCAATGTGTTGGCTCAAGTGATTTGAGCTGATGCAAAGGAATGGAATAGGAAAAAAAGTAGAAGCCCCAGTAGTGGAGAAAAGAAAAATACAGTTTTGTCTTTATAGAAGCTGTAGTGAACAAATATGATAGATCACAGACTGAAAAAGCAAAACAATGGTGCCAATTATTATCACCATCATGTCAAATATTCAGATCAGCTGGCTGATATAAATAGTTGACCAATATCAGTGCATTCAGGGAAATACATGGGTTTCAGAATAGTTTAGAGCCAGAAGCATGGAAGAGAGGTCAATCAGCAACTCATAGCCATGCCAGCTGTATGGAGCTGCCAGGTTCAAAGGGGGTACATCTCCAAATACCAGTTAATTGGGAACAACCATTGGAAAGCAGGCCTTCATATTCAGGTGGTTTTTTTTTTTTTTTAGAATATCTGGCCAACAGGTATTGAAGTCAAGAAGTTGGATTAGATGACAGGCAGAGAACTGTAGTCTTCCAGATTCTGGTGGATTTATTTACTTGTAATTCCTGACAACTAGCCCTACATGCTGGGCTGGTGAGAGTTAACAACTTCACAATATCTGCAGATCTATAGACTGCCTTATCCTGGGACTAGATGATCTTTTCAACTGCTACGGGGGTGGGTGGGGTGCAGATTGATCTTTTATTCTTATGGAGAATATTCAACACCAGCATTCAAAGAAGGGGATTGTGAGGTGATTGTTTGGGAGCAATTTCATTTCATCTCTGAAGAAAATGAAGGGCTTTGGGCAAGCCATCTATTGCAAGCCATTTGCTGAGCATGGTATTTCTGTCACACAATTTTCTTCTATATAGCAAACAAGAAACAAAGTGTAGGAGTAGCATCAGAGGGTAACTATTAGAGAGGATGGAGCTGAAACTCATGATCACAATTCAACACATGCACTATGAAGGAGGAGTGAGTATTCCACGAGTCCTGCTTTTTTCGTTTTGTTCCTGCTGTCATATGGCAGGAAGCACTCACAGGCAGAGTGCACAACCATTCCAGCATGAGAAAAGGAAAGCCAGCGAGAACAACACCTCAAATATGCTTAGTGTCCGTGTCTTGTGTGCTGAGACGTGGATGCTGTAGTAGCTGAGAGCTACCCTTGCTTGCAGAATTCCTGTTAGTCTGGGTGAGATAATTCTGGGTGAGATAATTCTGCTGTAATCTCAGCAGAAAGGAAAGGAAATGTCAGTTCATTTGCATATAGCCAGATCCCTTGTTAATGTCTGGGTTGCTGCCCTGCAACCATGCATTTTCCTAAGTTCTGAGCATGATGGTGTAACTTCCTGAGATGCTTTGGTGCAAAGTTATTGTCACCCCATTTGAAAAAGCTTATTGCAGAGCCACAAGGAGCTGGCCAAAAAACCCCTACTGAAAGTTGTTAGGAATTCAAGGATTCCTTAAAAAATAAAAATTTTGGAAAAAAAAGGAATTCAAGGATTCCCCTATCAAGGAAATACAGAGCATAAGGCTTTTTGCTGTGGACTTCAAAGGATGAAAAATAACTATAGCATAGCACTATAGATCCTTATTTGGATTCCAGATGAGGAGGTAACACAACTATTTCTTTATTCTGCCTTTGCTATGTTTCTCCCCCGCCTCCCACTCCCCAAGTTAAATGGAGAAGTGAAAGAACTTTACATGATTGATGGCACTCAGAGCTCAGCCTTGGAACCAGCAAAATGTATCGAATGCCATCCTTGCTTCAGGAATGATTGAGTTGAACTCTACTGTTAGTGATGTTAGTAATTATGGGACCGTCTGCACTGGCAGATATGGTATACTGATCGCTAAGGGCATGGTTTGGATTAAAAAACAGACCTCATCTGCAAATGTTTCTACTTAGAATGATCCATCCTTCCCTTTAAAGAGCTATCATGCATCTTTTTGTCCAGCAATAGGGCATGCATTCTTTTTGGCATGCTTGTTTAGCCTGTTTAGTTGGGAGGTAGCAGTCATCATGGCTGCAGTTCTGAGAAAGTGGAGGGTGAATAAGGGAAGGGAGAAAACGGAATAGCCCCAACAGAGGGAGAGAAAAGCAATGTATTTTTTTCACTTCCCCTGGCCCTCTGCAGAAGATCAGGGGAAGCACTTAACTGACACCAGCTACAAGAGGCTGTTTGTTGTTGACATGGGAGGAGTGTTGCTCCTCCCCCCACCCAATCTCCACAGATCCATTGTAGCCTGATCCACCCTACAGCCAAAATGGTCAGTCTGGACAGACTCAATGATATTTTGTTAGGTTCAGTTCCCCCCCGCCCCTGTCTTTCGAAGTTGGAAATCTTTTGGCCAGAATATGCTTTAATTTCTGTAATGCTGATATGATGCTGAAGGAAATAATTTCTCTTGTTTATACACCCTAAAATCCCATGATTCCCAGACTGAGCTCTGTGCTCATCTAGAGAGAAATGAAGAAATTTGAGAGGGATGGGGCTGTGAGATTTTCATAAAGAAAAACAATTCAAGGTTAAACATATTTCTGCAATAGAAGCCAGTGTTTTTAATTAATTTAATTTACTGAATCTTATTTTAATTCAAAATTAAGAAAATATTATATCATCATCATTTGGTTAAATGGGGGGTTGCATAACAAGAAAGGATAGACAGAGAGGTTATCAAAAGTGGAAAAGGGGAGGCTGAGCTGAAAAATTTGGGAACCAGTGATATACCTGTTAAGCATCGTTAACAATCTTGAGAAATGGGAAGCTTTCCCTTTAAGTCTTCCTTGCCACTAACTTTTGGAGGCAAAGGAAAGGAAAGTCCTGCATTTCTTTTAAATGGTTGCTAAATAACACAGTTGCCATCGAAGCTACTAACATGAATTTGACCCAACTCCGGGAGGCAGTGGAAGACAGGAGGGCCTGGCGTGCTCTGGTCCGTGGGGTCACAAAGAGTCGGACACGACTTAACGACTAAACAACAACAACAACAAAAATGACACAGTGAACCAGTGATGCTTTGACAGCACTTTAAAAACTTTCAGAGCATCACTGATATGTTAGTAACAATTGAAAATAAACACAAAATGTCTCCCGTACCTTGCCAAGTGGAAGTTTCCAATTAGGTGGCTTCTCCAAAGGGTCAGCCATCCAGCTGTTTTGGTTTCATCTTAGTGTCACACACATACACACACACACACACTGGATTTTAAACCAAAATGGACTGGTGTTAACTATGCCTACAAAACAGTAGCCCCCAACAGAGACCCAGGAAGGTATGGGTAGGAACACTCTGAGGCAGGGATGGTTCACACTGGCAATTATATCATGTGATCACTAGAAAAAGGGAAGGAACCAGCCTGGCCCCAGAGTGGACCAAAGAGGGGTACAAATGCCTGTTTATTCAGGCACTGAGTTTCACAGCGTCTGGGAAGTTAGACAATTGTAGAAGGATGCAGACTCCCAATATTTTATTCTGAATTCTGTGGGTAGGAGCGGCGGTCGTAGCAACAAACACCGATCCAAAGGCAGTGGGAGTCTGCACATGGGGGGGGGGGGAAATTAAATCCAACTCCCAGAAATCAAAGAAAGATTTGGAAGATCCCCCCGTTCTGTCCTCACAGCCTTGGATGGGGATTGGGCTTGACAGTAATGACTTAAAATACTTTTGATTTACAGAGAATGAATGGACAGAGATTTCTCCCTCTCACAATACAGAACTAGATCGCCTCATTGGGGAAGGGGGAGTTGCTGGAGTACAGACACAAAGTATAATGTAATGTGATTTCTAAAGTGAGGTTTCTGAGACATAGTCATAGTCCTGACATACTTCTAGGTCTTTTCACACTGTGCTTGTGAGAAGCCTTGGATGCTTTACAAGGGGCAAATGGTCATTTAGAAGCACAACAAGAGGACAGTTGGGGAGCTAAAGAGAGAAAACACCTAATAATTGTGGGACTAACAAAAATTGTTTGAAGAGGCATGAATCATTTCTGTTGTAGGAGAAAATTGCAATGTCCTTTTAGAAAGACAACAAGTGTTTTCAAGGGCAATCAAGTGACTAAGAGAGGTCTATGAAACAGTTTTTTTAAAAAGCATGCATTGAATTTAGCTCTTGTTGGAATAGGTGTAATGCTGTGAAATGCTCAGCCTGTTCTGATTTCTTATCTTAGGGTGAATCATTTTTTTTACAAGACCTCCATGCTGCCATTTTCTCAGAGTTATCACAACTTTATTCTTAGCTTGACTTGCTGATATGTTGTGAATATCAGTGAAGAAGCCCAGCACGTCTTTATCATCAGCATATACCTCAGCATGTTGGCCACACAGTTAGTACACCATATGGGATAACTGCTCTTGCATCAGTTTCTACGAGTCAGGAGGAAAGCAGCTGAGAGAGAGAGAGAGAGAGAGATGTCACAATAAGTATGGCTCTCTGTTCCCTCTAACCGAGAGATATAAGATATTAGCTGAGGGATACAGTATACGGGAAAGGGTACTGTTCCACTAATGTCCTATATGTGGACTTCCCAAAGGTATCTGGTGAACAAAACACTGGACTAGATAGGCCTTTGGCCTGATTGAACAAGGCTAGGATCAGCCTTTTGTGTCTAAACGAAAGTTCCAAAACACAAAAGAGGCTTTCTGTCATGCAATTCATGTTCTTTTCACAACTGTCAATAGAAAACCTGTAAACATAAATTATTTGTGTTCATGAAATAGGGATGCACAAAATTTGGTGTTTCTTCCATGTTTCCTATTTTGTGTAATCTTTCACCGCTTGTCTGACAAAGTACAGTCACATGACCATATGTGCTCAGTCATGTGACCCAAACGTATGACATATAACTGGAAATGTTTGTATTATCTGAGTACCTGGTGATCACATTTTGACAGATAGTGGGTCCAGTAAACTGCCTTTTTATTGCTATCTATTAGTACTCATATTCTGAGTTTCATGGAGCATGCTTGTTCTCTCTAAATCTGACAGACAGTGTATAGACAGAGATAGTAAAAATGCTACTACTTCTTAAAGAGAAGAATGAGGTAGAGATATGACAGAAATCAGAGGCCATAACCATGCAACTCAGAGGACTGTGCAGTTACATTGAAATCCAACACTGCTTAAGAACAAAGTACAATTCTGCTACACATGCACTGAGATGCACAGCTGGTTGCTTACAGACATAGTGCAATACTACTTAGAATGAAATTCATTAGACTCACAGTCAAGCAATTGCAAATGTAATTACAGTCTGCAAAATTGCAGATTTTCAGACCAATTTGAGACCACCAGAAGAATGACTGTCACACAGCATATTAAAGACCATGCAAGGTCCTTTTTAATACTGTTATAAGTGGTTCTGGGGAACAAAGAAATATAGCCAAGTTGTAAGAGGAAATTTCAGCCAATTTGTAAAAAGGTTTGGAACCCTGTAAAGATAGTTGGAGAAATAAACAATCCTGCATGCAGCATGGTGATGTGCTTCAGTGGAGGGGTAGGGTTTTGTTTCTTTCAAAAACTAAGGTGACTGTCTTCTGCCACTAATCAATTAGCAAAGTCCTTTTTGCTGGGCTTGAGGCATGCCACCACCCCTTACCTGTTTGCTTTGTTTCCAGTTGCTTTGTTTTACTCTCTTCCACCCTCTGACTTTTGACCTGAGCAGACAAGGAAACTCTTTGCTTACTAACCTTCAAACCACAAGATCTCATGGATTTCCCCCTCTTCTTGATTGCTAAGAGATCCATCTCTCTTTTTAAATCCTTTACTCTTCTGATTGTAACTGAAGATCAGTTACAAGTAAATATGTATTTTTTTTCTACTTAAGCTACTTTCAGAGTGATTTTTATATGCAAAGGGCTAGTTTTCATTGTTAAAATGCCCATGTGGAAGCTGGGATTTTTAGCTATTCTCCTTCACATTTCCTCTGTGCTGTAGCAGTACTTCTTATGCTTTGGGAAGAAAGCAAGATTGATTTTCCAAGTGAGAGCTGAAGTTCCGGTCTTGGGAAATGTCTCTTGACACATATTTTAGCATCAAAATTTTCAGAACACAAATGTGATGGCATAGCAAGTACTGTTGTACATATTGCTGAAACCAATTCACATACATTGTGATTGCATGTTCTACAGGTCAGGCCCTCAGAAAGGTTTGGGTGAAAGATGCCAAAGCAAATAAATGTTAACAGAGGTCTTGAATTTCTCACTAGCACAGATATGTTTAAAAAACTACTGGAGAGTGACTGGCTAACCTGTAGTTTCAAGGCATGGTCTGAGGATACATGCTGCAGCCACCTTGCTACTGTTGCTTCCTCTTCTTCTTCCTCTTCTTCTTCTTCCTCCTCCTCCTCTTCCTCTTCTTCTTCTTCTACACAATCCACAAAATGTTGGATGGATTTAGTTCTTTGTATATTGGGTCATTCCGAAAGACCTAGGGTATTGATAGGTCTTTTTCTTTAAAATATGGTCCAGGTATGGAAGAGTCTTCTGTGGTTGATGACTCATGATCTCATTTATGTCTAGAGTTCAAATATGTTTTTTTAAAGGTCTTTTCGTAATGCCCCCAAAGTGCCAATTACAGCTGGACAATTCTAGTGGAGTTTTTTTTTTTTTGTCAGTCTAAAAGTCATTATGATGATGATGATGATGATTGAACACTAGCTGATGTATTTGGCTTCAGTTGGCTGCTTCTGCCTAACACACAACTTAAATTCATTCTCAGCCTTGACTGTTGTCACATACACCCAGCTCCTCTGATTGTTCTCCCTAACAAACAGATTTGCCTTCGGGCATGACAGTTTCTCTTGTCTCTACTTTCGCTGCCACCAGAGGAAATCCTTCCTCCATTACCAAATAGGGCCACAAAATCACTCGTGTTAAATATAATATTGTTTATTAATAGATTAACATATTTAAGGATCAAAGAAATCATAGATGGAATTATAGTTGGTATTCATTAACTTCATTTACTTGAGAAATAGACTAGTTACTTGGTATTTAATTTCAATCAGTTTATAACAGTTGCATTCAGTTCCCTTATACGTTTCTTTTCAAGTGTTTCTTTCCAAAACAATTCTTCAAACTACCTAACTCTTTCCCTAATTCCTGACTAACGGCAATCCTAACTCTAACTCTCTCTCATCCCTAACTGAAATCCCTAACTGATCTCTCTAACTGATATCCTTAACAGATCTTTAACTGTCTTCCATTCTCTTCCGTCACAACTGTTTTGTGGATTGCTGTGTTATGCACTGCTTCTGCACTGTGAGTCTGTTGTATTAAGCCTAGTCCTGGTGTTATGTGGCACTTAGAAGTCTGATGGCCCATGGATAGAAGCTATTTTTCAGCCTATTTGTCTGGCAGGCTATGCTTCTATATCTCTTTCCCGGTGGTAGAAGTATGAAGAGGTGCTGTCCCAAGTGAGAATTCATCCCTAAGGATTTTACTCACTCTGTTTAAACAGCGGGACCTGGCGACTTCCTCCAGTGGGGTTATGGGGCAGCCCATGATTTTTTTGTGCTGTGCTCATCACCCTCTGTAGTGCCTTCTTGTCCGTGGTTGTTAAGCCAGCGTACCATACTGTGACACAGTATGTGAGGACACTTTCTATTGTTGACCAGTATAAGGACGTCATCAGCCACTGCGCCACCTGGTTTTTCCCTAGGACTCTTAGGAAATGGAGTCTCTCTTGGGCCTTCCTGGGATGTGTTGCTTTTATTTATTTATTTATTTATTTATTTATTTATTTATTTATTTATTTATTTATTTATTTATTTATTTATTTATTTATTTATTTATTTATTTATTTATTTATTTTATTTTATTTTATTTTATTTTATTTTATTTTATTTTATTTTATTTTATTTTATTTTATTTTATTTTATTTCTATCCCGCCTATCTGGTCGTACTAGACCACTCTAGGCGGCTTACAACAAACAACAACAACAAAATTTTAAAACATTACAATTTAAGAAAGATAGAAATTAAAAAGATATAGAGAGAAAATCGTCAGGAGTTTTCTGTTGGAAAGGCCCGCTTATACAACAGCGTTTTTAGTTGTTTCTTGAACATGCCCAGCGAGGGAGCCGCGCGAATCTCAGGAGGTAAGTTGTTCCAGAGGCGAGGAGCCACCGCCGAGAAGGCCCTATTTCTGGTCTTTTCCTTCCGGGCCTCTCTCGGCGTTAGGCTCCTCAGCCTCACCTCCTGGCTTGCACGAGTGACACGGGTAGATCTTGGTGGGAGAAGGCGTTCCATCAAGTATCGAGGTCCTAAACCGTTTAGGGCTTTGTAAGTAAGCATCAAGACTTTGAAGTCGATGCGGAATCGGATGGGCAGCCAATGCAATGCGGCCAGAGTGGGGGAGATATGTTGGTATCTTCTCACTCCACTGAGTAATCTGGCCGCAGCATTCTGCACCACCTGTAGTTTCCGCAGCAGCCTCAAAGGTAGCCCCACGTAGAGCGCATTACAGTGGTCTAATCTTGAGATTACAAGCGCATGCACCAAAGTGGTGAGAGCCCCAACATCAAGGTAGGGTCGCAGCTGGGCTATCCGCCTAAGATGAAAGAAAGCGGTGCGGACCACGGACGCCACCTGGGATTCCATGGTGAGCGCCGGGTCCAGATGGATCCCCAAGCTGCGGACCCCATCCCTGGCGGACAGAGTCACCCCCCCAAAAGTGAGGGAGTTTCCCATATCCCCAAGTGTGGGGGCGCCCACCCTCAGTACCTCCGTCTTGTCCGGGTTCAGCCTCAGCCCGTTCTCCTGCATCCATTCCAGTACGGACTCCAGGCAACGCTGAAGGGACAGAACGGCATCTCCTGCAGTTGGAAAAAAGGAGATGTAGAGCTGTGTGTCATCCGCATATTGGTGGCACAGTGCCCCACACCTCCTGATGACCCCACCCAGCGGCCTCATATAGATGTTGAACAGCATTGGGGAGATGATCGACCCCTGTGGGACCCCACAATTGAGGCTCCACGGGGCCGAGACAGCCTCCCCAAGCTGTACTCTCTGGGGGCGGTCCTCCAAGAAGGAACGGAGCCAGGCCAATGCGAGGCCACCAATTCCCAACTCAGAGAGCCTCCCCAGGAGGATACCGTGGTCAATGGTATCAAAGGCCGCTGAGATATCGAGGAGGACCAGCAGAGACACTTTGCCCCTGTCGGCCTCCCTCAATAGGTCATCACACAGGGCGACCAATGCCGTTTCTGTTCCATGGCGCGGCCTGAAGCCCGACTGGAATGGATCCAGGGCATCTGTTTCATCCAGGAGCGCCTGAAGCTGATCGGCCACCACCCTCTCGACTACCTTGCTCAAGAAAGAAACATTGGCGACGGGCCTATAATTGCCAATTTCGTCCGCCGCCAAACTAGGTTTCTTTCTGATGGGCCTAATGAGTGTTTCCTTGAGGGCAGAAGGAAATCTGCCCTCAAGGAAAGACCCATTAATTATTACAGTAGCCCATTCTGTTGTTGAAGGCCTGGCTGCCTTGATTAGCCAGGCCGGGCAAGGGTCCAAGGAGGAGGTGGTGGCACGACAGCGATCAAGCGTCCTGGCCACAGTGTCGGGCGAGACGGGCTGAAAGGAATCAAAAGTCACCGGACAAGACGGAGCGCTGGACATCTCAGCTCGACTCACTGTATTCAAAAAAGGGGAGAGGTCCCGGCGGATGGCCTCCACTTTAGATTTTAAAAATGCTGCAAATTGGTCCGGTGTAAAACTAGGGGGAGGCCTATCACCCGGGCCAATTCCGGATAGGTCACGTACTATACGGAATAATTCCGCCTGCTGGTTGGATGCCTCACTTATCCGGTTAGTGAGGTAGGTTCGGCTGGCAGCCTTTACCTTGGCTTGGTAAAGGTTAGTAGCGACCTTAACAGCTATGCGATTAAAAACTGTTGGGTCCTTTCTCCATTTGCGCTCTAGCCGTCTCCTGACCCGCTTCGACGTCCGGAGATCCTGGTTAAACCAGGGTGCCGGGCGATGTCTGCGGCAGAGAGGGCGTTTAGGCGTGATCGTGTCTACGGCACTAGCCGCGGCGGTGAACCAGCCGTCGACCAGAGCCTCGACAGGAGCGCCAACCAGGTCAGCCGTAACCCCTCTCATGGCATCCTGGGATCCAGTCGGATCCAGTAGCCTTCGAGGGCGGACCATGACAATAGGTCCTTGCTCCCTGCGAGGGGGGAGAGCCATCTTGAGGGTGCATTTTATTAGGTGGTGATCCGACCATGACAAGGGAGCCGACTCAAGGTCAGTCACCATCGGACCACTCTCACTCCCATTGGTGGAAAAGACCAGGTCTAATGTATGGCCACCCACGTGTGTAGGGCCGTTAACATGTTGGGACATGTTCAAGAAGGCCATGGTCTCCAGGAACTCAAGAGCTGGACCGGAGGTCCCTGCCCCCGCATGCACGTTAAAGTCCCCCAGGACCAATAGCCTCGGGGAACCCAACAGTGCCGCGGAGACAAAGTCCACCAGCTCCGGTAGGGAAATGGCTGGGTCGCAGGGAGCACGGTAGCCCAGCAAGATCCCAATACCATCCCTGGCCCCAATCCACATGTGGAGGGCCTCAAGACCCGGCTTTACCACCGAGGAGCGCCTAGCTACCTCCAAGGTGGATTTGTAGACGATGGCAACTCCCCCCCTGTCCCTCCAGTCTACCCTGGTGTTGGACAGCATAACCGGGCGGACAGATAAGAGCTGGGGGGGACCCCCCTCACCGCCAATCCATGTTTCGGTTATGCAAGCCAGGTCTGCATCTTCCTCCAAGATAAGGTCATAAATTAGTTGGGTTTTGTTAGATACAGACCTGGCGTTCAACAACACCAGGCGTAGAGTAGAGGGCTGGCTGGTCTGGTTACCTCGATATTGAAGGTTGGTCTCCGACTCAGAACAAGGAACAGCCTTTAAACATCTGTTCAAAGTTCTTCTGACACGAGTAGGGACGGAGCCAACGCCATATCGCCCTCTACCAATGGTCACAGAGATGTTTTGTGGCCCCTCGCTGGGAAAGCGGGCCCCCCATTCCATGACGAAAAGGAGAGATAGAGAAGAGAAGAAAAGCAAAAGACAAAAAAAAAACTAATACAGATAAACCAAAGAATAACAAAAAATATACTATACAAGGACTAAATTAAATACAAGCAATAAAGATATAAAGTAACAGTGTCAAACTTAATAATAATTGAAATAAATAATCAAAACAATAAAATATAAAGTGCATCAAAATAAAAATAATGTGCATTAAGTACATATGCATGAACCCAATGCAGTAAAATATAATAATAAAATAATAATAAAATAATAATAGTAATAATAATGAAATAATAACAATAATTATAAAAGAACAACTAATTAAGTGTCTATAATAACTATCCCCCCACCTGCATCCCAGGTCTGACTTTCTCCCCCGTGTGTCCTTGTCCTTGATGTTATCGGAGGCAGCACTGATTTACAATCGTTCAAGGGGTATAACTCCCGGACCACAGTTCTTAGTTCAGAGTTCCCATTATTATGCACAAACAGTATCAGAGTCACGGAGGGCCAGATTGAAAAAGGCACAGATTCCACCATTCTCAGCCCTAGTGTAACAGTTAGAGTGATGTCCTTATAGGCTGGGGGACAACGAGCGGGGGAAATGGGGAAGAAAAGGGCTGGGGAAAGAAACACCAACATGGCGTTGGTGCGCTGACCCTCCGGCGTTCCGCCGATCTCGTGGCTCGCGGTCTCGTAGCACCCGCCAACTCCTGCCACGGCTCTAATGCTTATCCTTCCCAGACCACGTTAAGACCAGTCCCTGATTCTCCGCCTGATCTTTAAAGTTCCACAAGCCTTTAATCATCCGCCGCCAGGTTCCCTCCAAAGAAACGCCAACAGACCCTCTCAGCCGGCAGGAATCTCCGCGTCTCCGAGATCAAGCCCCGATTGTGCAGGTTGCTAGTGATCCTGGGGTCCCGAGCTCCAACTCCAGCTCCAGGCAGCCCCGTCCTCACCGCAACCTCTATTCCAAGCCCGGGACAAGGCTTTCTGAGCTCCCCCTGCGCCTCCACAGTCGGGCTCGCTTTCCAGGGAGGGGGTGTCCGGCGCCGTTCCGCGGGTTCTCGCTCCTCCGATGGTCACCTCCACACCCCTCCGACGGTCTCCCCCTCCTCCGATGGCAAACAGGAAGCACTCGAGCCTTCGAGTTCGGCCGGGAAGCCGGAGGAGCCCACTCCCAAACTCTTGCTCCCACTCCGACCCCCGCTTGCGAACTCTGCTCCAGGCACACAGCCCCAGCTTCGCTCCGGGAAACCAGGTATCAACGGGAGGAGGGAAAGCAGAATGGGGGAATTTAAAGAGAGAAAAGGAAGAGGAGAAGGGAAGGGAGAAGAGGGAAAATTAAATAAAGTTAAATTAAATAAAGAAGAGGAAAAAAAAAAGAAAAGAGAGAAGTAGTAGAAACAAGAGGCAAACCGAGGCGGCGGAGAGAAACGCGCTAGCCGCCTGCCGTCGGCGCCATCTTGCGTTCTTCCAGGTGACGTACTGGCTGAGGTGCACTCCCAGGAATTTAAAGGAGGAAACCCTCTCCGCACTGCCCCCCTTGATATAGAGTAGGGCTGGTTCCTGTCTCTGTTTCCGGAAGTCCAACCCCATCTCCTTAGTCTTGCTGGTGTTTAGGTGCAAGTTGTTTTCTGAGCACCATATTGTTAGCTTCTGGATTTCTTTCCTGTATGCTGTTTCACCCCCTCCTGTGATAAGGCCCAGCACGGTTGTATCGTCTTCAAACTTTATTACCATATTAGATGGATCTGAAGATATGCAGTCACATGTGTACAGTGAGTACAGGTAGGGACTGTCATGAATTTGATTATGAAAATAGAATAGAGTTGTATTTCATAGGATTTATTTCAGAGCTGTAACGAAAAAGCTAGAAATCTGCTTGTGTCCAGGTGCTAATTGGAGAGAAAAATGTACAAGGTCAGTTCTTCTCCAGCTAAAGAAAAAAAAAAGTTAAGAAGAGCAAGCTGACCCTTATCTTATCTCAACTCCAATGGACAAGGACACAACGGCTTAATTTAAGAAAGATGGGCGAAGAGAAGGACGGAGAAGAGATGGAAGGGAGAGAGACGACACACCGAGAGATATGCAGCCGACAGGACTTTATTTTTACATTGCGTAAGAATGCTTATTTAAGATATAGTTAGACAGTTCATTATTTTCACTTTATAGAGGAAATGACTGGTGGCTAAGGCTGGGGGTCATTTTGGAAATAATTTGGAAATACTGAATGACGTTAAAATGAGCTTGTTGAGATGATATCTTTTGTAATAAAATATAAAAAGACAAATTGTCTGTAAGCTGTCTCCTTGTTTAGACTAAGCTACTGTAGTAAATTGGATATTTTGGAACTAGGATTGTTTTGATCTGGCCACATTACGCTACCAAATTAGGGTCCTAGATTAATGAAAGGAAGATTAGATCTTCCAGAGCTCCTAGACATTGTTTATTTAAAATCGGGACAGACTTGGGCGAAAGGGTGAGAAGTCGCCTAGAGCAAAGTTACAGGACCCGGTTTTGCTGGAGATAGGGACGGATCATTCCTGGATCCCTCTCTGTCCCGTGTAAGGGCCGTTCTAAGGAACGCTTTTACCACAGGGACTAAGCATACAGCCCTGAGGGGAGCCTATGCTGAGGGAGGAGCATGTAAAGGCCCCAGCCCTTGCTGTTTGTGGGCGGTCTGTCAGGAAGTCTCTAATCCAGTCGCAAGTGAGGGGAGGAATGCCTGGCAGAATGGTGCTGAAAGCTGAGCTGTAGTTTATGAAAAGCATCCTGACATAGTTCCTGGATGTCTCAATGCCGTGTGTAGGCTGTGGCTATGGCATCACCTGTCGACCTGTTTCCTCTGTAGGCGAATTGGTGTTGGTCGAAATTTGACCTGAGGTGTTGGAGAACCAGTTTTTCAAAGCACTTCATCACTACAGACGTCAGTGTGATGGGTCTGTAGTCATTCAGACCATTTATGGTCATTTTCTTTGGGATCAGGATAATGGTGGCTGCTTTCAGACATGGTGGTACACTGGCTGTTTGCAGGGAGACATTGAAAATCCTTGTTAGGACCCCTGTTAGTTGGTCAGCGCAGGTTTTTATCACTTTCTCCAGCACTCCATCTGGACCTGCGGCTTTTTTAGGATTCACGGCCTACAGAATAAATACAGAACAAAAAGCTTGACTGTTTTCTACATCCTGAAACTTTGTGTCTCATTTATAATCTGGACTTCTATGGATGTACCAGTTCCTTTTGTTTTGTTTTCTTCTCCTAAAGGACACAACTATGGATGCCATGCACAGCCTGAATGTGTTGCATCCTTTCACCAAGGATGGTTCCCAAATGTGGGTCCCCGGATGTTCTTGGACTACAACTCCCAGAAATCCTGGCCAGCACAGCTAGTGATGAAGGCTTCTAGGAGTTTTTATCCAAGAACTTAGAATGGTTTTGGCTGACCAGCTGAGGTGAGACCCGTGCAGAGATTGGAAGTGTTCTGTTTTTTGGACAACAGTTCCCAGAATCTCACAGATGTCATGGATTTGAGCCCGAGACCTTTTGGTCTATCTTCGCTGCCACTTCCATTGTTCCAGCTTCCATTTTCTTTTCAACATAATGTATTTAGTTGCTAAGATTTACATAACAGCACACATTCTCTCTGTGCTCTCCTTCTTGTTTTGTTTCAGTAGTTACAGTGGACCCTCGACTAACAGACGGCTTGACTTACAGACTTTTCGAGTTACAGACTTCTCTGGCCGCAAAATTTAGGTTCAACTTGCAGCCGGAGAATCAACCTACAGACCAGAAAAAAAACCGAAATGGAACAAAAATGGAACAAAAACGGCTGGTTATGGGATTAATCGGTTTTCAATGCACTGTAGGTCAATGGAGACTCGACCTACAGACTTTTCGACCTGCAGCCACTGTTCCAATATGGATTAATTCCGTAAGTAGTCCACTGTATTAATGGGCTTAGAAACCTCCATGTGGGTGGTGCATTACAGCTGGATATGAGCAAAGGGGGCAACTCCTTGCCTTGAGGCAACCAACATTTGTCAATGAAGAAAAATGACAGAAAGGGACTGAGAAAATAAAGGGAAACGGGGAATTCAGGTGAGCAAATGCAGTCCATTTTGCTCGACCTGGGAAGAAGAAGAAGAAGAACTGACAGAGAGACTTAAGCTGTTATGAAGCAGGGAGCTGCCAATACGCTGAGGGAATTTCATCCCCAAATGCCTCTGCTTGTGACATGAGGTGAGAAAAAGGGAAATTTTGCTTCTTGGCAATTAGCCCACTTATAGTGTGCGGGGGGGGGGAATGGCAGCACAAATATCCGTTTTTATTGGTTCCCATTTATCTCTATTAGGTTCTTCAGAGTTGTGTTTGGCACTCCGGTTGTCAGATTCAATTTACTGTTACATCTCTCCAAAGATTTCCTTCTAGTGATTTGGTCTCTTGTATGTACAGTAATTTATTAATTACATTTGTGGGGGGACAGAGAACACATGTACATACATTTCACCTACCTACTTACTTACCTGCCTGCCTGCCTGCCTGCCTGCCTACCTTTCTGCTGTTATTTACTTTTTTAAACAGAGATTGATTGTAATCTTTGTTCACACAGAGAACATGCATCACTGTCAGGGCTGCCCTACTGCCCTACATCCCCCATCTGTTCTTCTTGAGCCCCCTGGCCATGCTCTTATGTTGGAGGATATAGCAGTATGTACAACATAAGCTATTCTGTGCCCTGCCTCTAAATTTGTATGCTGCCCTCAGTAGCAATGGAGAAAAATATCTCTGTGCCAGCTTTGAAGGCAAAATGCAACTGCTTTTCAAAAACAAACTGGAACAGTAGTTGCATTTTGCCTTCCACACTGGCATGGATATCTTTTTCTCCATTGTAACTGAAGACATCACACTGTCTCCTTTGCTTTAAGCAGCAAAACATCTTGGGATGACCCTCATTTCTGAAAGTGTCAGAGACTCCGCATGCGGGACAGTGTAAGACAGAAGAAAAACAGGATTCTTAATCCAAGGGTAAGTAAGATAATTATGTTAAGACCATCAGGAGGGAACTTTCTCTCAGTCCCACCACCTTCACAGGTATGTCTGTTGGGGACACAGGAGAGGGTCTTCTCTGTTGCTGCTGCCAGACTCTGGAACTCCCTCCCATAAGAGGCTAGACAGTCCCCATCTTTGCTCTCCTTCTGCAAGCAGGCAAATACCTTTCTCTTTAGGCATGCTTTCTCTCAGTAACTAAACACCTAAGAACAATTTTTTGATAGATTGTTATGCATTACTGCATTGACTGGGTCTTTACTACTACAGTACTTGTGTTTACTGTCTCTCAGAAAGGTATTTGTTCCTTTTTAGTATTTGTGTACTTATCATTTGAGCTTCAATATTGTCTTTTACTGATGTAAGCTGTCTCTTTATACTTACTGTTCTTAGCTTTAAATATTGTCTTTTAATGATGTAATCCATTGTGTACTCATTGTTTTCAGCTTTAAAGATTGCCTTTCAATAACGTAAGCCACCTTGGGTCCTTTTAAAGAGAAAATCGGGTAAAAATATTTTAAATAAATAAATAAATAATAAACCCAGGCATGTCTTGGACCAAGAATACAAAGCAGGGAGCTCTACAGAATGACACCAGGGAGACCGTAGCAGTAAATGATGGCTTCATTCAGCTGAATTCTGGCATCATGTTCATTGCTCATTGATTGGCATTAAATGGTGCTTGAAGGTATGGATGACCTATCATAAGGAGAATATCTGTGACCATATGACATCACATCAGATCGACTTCAGCTAGGGTTTAAACAAATGTTGACTTACTATTCAGCAGTTGATACGGTGGGTCTACTCTAGCCAGGACTAGCAATTGGACTTAAGTCTCCATGTCCAAAGGGATATCTGAATAGTTGTGGCTGGAAGACAGTGAGTGAAAGGCCAGTGTCCTTCTCAAAAATTCCTGCTGCCTGCAATGGGAACCGGGATGCTGACTAGCTTGAGGAAGGACAAGAGGAGGGAATATATATAGCTTTCCAAATATTGGACTATAATGTCAGGATCTCTGACCCCTGAATATCCCCTGTTAGGGCAGATGTGAATTACAGGATGACAACATCTGGAGGGCTGTATTTGGCCACCAGTGGACTAGATGGGATTTTGGATTGATTTAGCTGTGTTCTTGTATTGTTTTCTTGATGGCCTGGTTGCTCAGATGCTGGCTCGCATACCTTTGTTATGTTATGTCTCCAGCGGTGACAGTCAGTGCATAAGAAACTTGCTGACGCCTGCTACCTAACCTGCAAGCAAATCTGATGGGTCGTAAAACTGCTTTGTTTCTGTTCCTATAACCGACAGATATTACAATGACAAGTCTTATTTTATGAGACCAAAATAAAAAACTAAATAAAATTACCAGCCCAAGACTATTGCATTACCTCTATGCCTCTTGGCAGTTATTTGCCTTTTAAGTGCTGGCAAATGTGTTGTTTGGTGACATCTCTGTTTCGAAACAGCCTGTCGTGCTTCGGTGGGAGTTCAATATATTACATTAGAACTGGAAGATGTAAATGCCACAGCCATCGTAGCGGTTTGTTCAAGCCAAAATTAAGCCCTTGGAGTAACTGAGGATTAGGGCTGAGCTCACAATTTATATTCAGAGCAGCCAATTGTGATGTCAGCAGGAAAAGTGTGTGAGGCAACTTGGGAAGACTGAATGAAGGAGGTGAACTTTAGCTGGGTTTTGGCAGTAGGACATCTTGGTGGAGTAGACCCACAGACTAAATAATCTATGTACAAATTTGGCCACTGCATCAGAAATGGATATTGTGCCGCTGGGGAAGGTTCAGAACATGGGAGCCAAAGTGGCAGGTTATTCTTGAGTCAAGGGGGCAGGAGCATGTCCTCTTTAAGGAAAGGTAACAATATTCAGGTTATTCAATTTAGAAAAACAGGTAGTAAGGGAAGGTACGACAAAGCATTGAAAGGTTTGAATTTTGTGAAGAAAGTGGACAGGGAGATGTTCTTCTCCCTCCAAGATAATGTGAGAATTCAAGTGTCATCCATTGAAGTTGGATGGAATGAGATTCAGGGCAGATGAAAAAGAAGTACTACTTCTTCAGCTGGCATATAATGGGAAGGACCATCATGCCACTCTAAGCATACCCATTGTATCTGTTACCAGAAGCAAACAGTGTCCAGCCTGGCTATTTCTTGAGTGGCACATCATTAGGTGGTGCATGGGATCTCCTAGGAGACCCTGTTGGAAAAGCTGGAGCCCATTTGCCACTCAGATCTGACAGTACTAGCTTACATGGACTAAGGAACTGTCTCAGATTGCTGGCAGAAGATGGACTGGTCCACTTTGATTAGCTTTAAAATGGGATGAGATTAAATCACGGCGGATGCTGTCAATGGCTAATTGCTTTGATGGTTGTATTGAAGCTGAATGGGACAAGAATGTTTTTGAGAATGTCTTCCTGCTTCATTCACAACTGGTTGCATATATAAGGACTGTGGGTTGCTTACAAAATACAAAACAATGGAAGACACATAAATAATTCAGGATATCAGTATCAGAGACAGCTGCTTCATATGAGTCGCTGGGGAGCATAAGTCAGCAGTGGGTGATTTCCACAAGGTTGCAGGCTATTTTTGAGATTTCCCAGCAGCCTAAGGGCCTCACTCCCAAACCGGTGGGCTAAAGGAGGGAAGTGTGGGCAAACAGACATATTTTAAAAACAATGAAGTGGTTATGTACTATACAGGCTGTTACAATGGCCTTTTGTTAATTTTTAAAAATGAGTGTTAACTTAAAATTGGGTTTTCAAACATTCACGGAAACCACTGCACTGTTGTGTGGGTAATCTTTTGCAAGGGAGGAGATTTGGCCATGAAAGCACAGGAGCTTTTAAATGCCTGTTAGATTTGATAGGAACATATTGTTTGCTTGGTTTTGAGGAGGGATTTCAGAGCTTTTATGGGATGGCGTTCGAGTCACAGGTGAAAACAAGACATAATAAGTAGAGTCACTTGAAGAGAAAGGCTTGATCTGTGTGCCTTAAACAAGATAATTAATTAATAATCCACACCAAATCCATCTAAATTATGATGTGTCAAGAGAAACTGAATTCTGCAGCTTGTATAAATTATACAGATGACAGAACAAATTCTCTGAAGTTCTTTTGTTTTATACAATTTCTTCTGATTTGCTGTGCAGAACACTGACATGCCGCTTCACTCTTCAAGCACGGGAACATTATTTAACTCCCTGTGCTGGCTTCTGAAATATGAGCAGTCACCATAAATGGGCTTTTTTTTGGGGGGGGGGAACGTAGCAGATGTAAAGGTAAAAACTTGGTTTTAAGAAAAGAAAGCAATAATGGCTGAAAAGAAAGTGATGCTGTAGAACTGGAACATATTTTATGGTCACATCAAAGCAGTCAACACCTTGGAGACAAAGGTACAGCCTGAGCTGGGGATCTTATAGCCCTCCAGAGATTGTTGGGCTGTAATGCACATCAGACCTACCCAATATAGCAAGCAGGGAGGGATGATGGGAGTTGTAGTCTGGCAACATCTGGAAGACTACAAGGACTAAAGAAACGAGCAGTATGAGGAAAGGATAGGCTCGAGCTGAACCACAGGCTTAAGTGGATTTACTGTTGAAGACAAAAACCACTTTGAGAATGTCCTCCTGCTTCATTCATGTAGCTCATTGTGAAAAATGTACACAGCACTTTGCAGGCAAAATTAGTCGGATCCACTCTTACTTGGATGCTGTAGTTAAGACAGGTCCTGCAAGTGTAACTATGGCTCCTGCTTGTCTGGTGTGGATGGAAAAGTTTCAGTTTTTACAGTCTGATGATGAGGACAGGACCCTTGGAGAGGTGAAGGCTACAACTTGTCTCCTGGACCCTTGCTCTTCCTGGCTTATAAAAGCTATGAGAGAGGGACTGGTCGAGTGGATCCCAGGGATAGTGAGTGCCGCCTTGCAGCAGGGTAGCATCCCAGTGTGCTTAAAGGAGGCAGTAATAAGACTATTACTGAAAAAGCCCTCCTTGGACCCCACAGTACTGGACAATTACTGACCAGTCTCTAATGTCCCATTCTTGGGTAAGGTGCTGGAATGGGTTGTGGCTTCTCAGCTCCAGGGGTTCCTGGATGAGATGGATTATCTAGATCCATTTCAATCTGGCTTCAGGCTTAGTTATGGGACAGAGGCTACTTTGATTGCCTTGGTGGATGACCCATGCCTGGAACTGTACATGGGGAGTGTGTCCCGGATGGTTCTGCTGGACCTGTCAGCAATATTATTGGTATCCTTCTGGGCTGTCTTTCTGGGGTGTGACTTGGAGGCATTGTTTTACAGGGGCTCCAGTCCTTCCTGAAGGGGAGAACTCAATGGGTGGTGCTGGGGGACTCCTGTTGTCCATCAGGGAATCTGTTTTATCCCATATGCTATTTAACATCTACATGAAACCACTGGGAGAGGTTGTCCAGAGTTTGGGGGTTCAGTGTCACCAGTATGCTGATGACACTCAACTCTATCTCTCCTTCACATCTAAATCCAAGGAAGCTGTTTTGGTTCTATCTCAGTGGCTGGTGTCATCAATGGATTGGATGAGGGCAAATAAACTGAAACTTAATCCAGACAAGACAGAAGTGCTCCTGGTCAGTCAAAAAGCAGATCAAGGAATAGGGTTGCAGCCTGTAGTGGATGAGGTTACACTCCCTCTGAAAACAGAGGTGCACAGCTTGGGGGGTGCACCTTTGTTAATCTCTGAGCCTGAATGCCCAGGTTTTGGTGGTGGCCAAGAGTGCATTTGCACGATTAAAATTAGTGCGCCAGCTGCACTTGTTTCTTGACAGGGTTGATCTGACCACGGTGACACATGCCCTAGTTACACTTTGACTGGATTATGGTCACACACTCTACGTGGGGCTACCTATGGAAAGTGTTCAGAAACTCCAGAGGGTCCAAAATGCAGCAGGCAGACTCACAGGTACACTTGGTGAGGACATGGGAGAGGGTCTTCTCTGTTGCTGCTCCCAGACTCTGGAACTCCCTCCCACGGGAAACTAGGCTGGCCCCAGCTTTGTTGTCCTTCTGCAGGCAGGTAAAGACCTTTGTCTTCAGGCAGGCTTTCCCTTAATAACTGGTGGTCTAAGAAGGGTTGTGTGAAGCACTCGGGCTTGTTGTGGATGAGCCAGCCTGCTTGAGGATGCTGGACAATTCCTCTTGTTGCCAGCAGAGGCAGCTAAACAAGTAGTGTGCCGTTTGTTCACCATGAGATCCTGTCTGAACCATGGGTTGTTTCTCTGGCTTGTTAGGAGTGCTTGGTTCCTGCCAGGTTCTGAAGTCATGCCAATGCAGGGCTCTTCCAGATGCTGCTGGATTACAACTCACAGCATGCATTACTGTTATCTGTCCTGGATAGGGCTGATGGGAGAGGCAGTCCAATGACATCTGGAAAAACCACATGTAACTCAGCCACTGTTAAATTTATTTATGTAAAATGTATTATGTATTTTTACCCTGCCTTTCTTCTTGAAAAGGACCCAGGGTGGCTCACAACAATGAAAGACAATATCTACAATTGAAAACAATTAGTATATAACATTGACATCATTAGAAGGCGATATTTAAGAATTATGAACAATAAATAAGGAGACATGTCAATGCTTATTCTTGCCATCTCCTTTTTGACCAATCCAGCTTACCAAGGTTCATAGATCTTATATTCCAAGTTCCTATGCAGTATTTTTCTTTGCAGCATTAGACTTTCCTTTCACTTCCAGGTGCATCCGCAGCTGAGCATCCTTTCCGCTTTGGCCCAACCACTTCATTAGCTCTGGAGCTACTTGTCCTTGTCCTCTGCTCTTCCTCAGTAGCATGTTGGACGCCTTCCGACCTGAGGGGCTCATCTTCCAGCATCATATCTTTTAGCCTTTTGTTTCTGCTCATGGGGTTTTCTTGGCAAAGATACTGGAGTGGCTTGCCAGTTCCTGCTTCAGGTGGATTGCGTTTAGTCAAAACTCTCCACTATGACCTGTCTGTCTTGGGTGTCCCTGCACGGCATAGCCCATAGTTTCTCTGAATTACTCAAGCCCCTTTGCCACGACAAGGGAGCAATCCGTGAAGGGGCCCTATTCCTTACTAATAATTTTCTACAAGCTCTTGGATCCAGCCAAACAGCTCGATGGAGGTTGTTGTACTAGTATGAAGCAATGAGATAGACACCTTCCAAACTATCTGAAAAGTCAACCTCTTGTGCAATACTGAATGGCAAAGCTTGTTGTTGTTTAGTCGTGTCCGACTCTTCATGACCCCATGGACCAGAGCATGCTAGGCCCTCCTGTCTTCCACTGCCTCCCGGAGTTGGGTCAAATTCATGTCGGTAGCTTTGATGACACTGTCCAACCATGTCATCCTCTGTCATCCCCTTCTTCTCTTGCCTTCACACTTTCCTAGCATCAGGATCTTTTCCAGGGAGTCTTCTCTTCTCATGAGACAGCCAAAGTATTGGAGCCTCAGTTTCAGGATCTGTCCTTCCAGTGAGCACTCAGGGTTGATCTCCTTCAAAATGGATAGGTTTGTTCTCCTTGCAGTCCAGGGGACTCTCAAGAACCTCCTCCAGCACCACAGTTCAAAAACATCAATTCTTCGGCAGTCAGCTTTCTTTATGGTCCAGCTCTCACTTCCATACATCGCTACAGGGAAAACCATAGCTGTGACTATGCGGACTTTTGTTGGCAAGGTGATGCCTCTGCTTTTTAAGATGCTGTCTAGGTTTGTCATAGTTTTCCTCCCAAGGAGCAGGTGTCTTTTAATTTCGTGGCTGCTGTCACCATCTGCAGTGATCATAGAGCCCAAGAAAGTATAATCTGTCACTGCCTCCATCTCTTTCCCTTCTATTTGCCAGGAGGTGATGGGACTAGTAGCCATGATCATTTTTTTTTTGATGTTGAGCTTCAGACCGTTTTTTGCACTCTCTTCTTTCACCCTCATTAAGATGTTCTTTAATTCCTCCTCACTTTCTGCCATCAGAGTGGTATCATCTGCATATCTGAGGTTGTTGATATTTCTTCCGGCAATCTTAATTCTGGTTTGGGATTCCTTTAGCCCAACCTTTCGCATTATGTATTCTGCATACAGCCTTGTCGTACTCCTTTCCCAATTTTGAACCAATCAGTTGTTCCATATCCAGTTCTAACTGTTGCTTCCTGTCCCACATATAGGTTTCTCAGGACCAGAGCATGCCAGGCCCTCCTGTCTTCCACTGCCTCCTGGAGTTTGGTCAAATTCATGTTGGTAGCTTTAATGACAAGGTGATCAGGCACTCCCATTTCTTTAAGGACTTACCATAGTTTGCTGTGGTCCACACAGTCAAAGGCTTTTCATAGTCAATGAAGCAGAAGTAGATGTTTTTCTGGAACTCTCTGACTTTCTCCATAATCCAGCGCATTTTAGCAATTTGGTCTCTAGTTCCTTTGTCCCTTTGAAATCCAGCTTGTACTTCTGGGAGTCCTCGGTCCACATACTGCTGAAGCCTACCTTGGAGGATTTTGAGCATAACCTTGTTAGCGTGTGAAATGACTGGAATTGTATGGTAGTTGGAGCATTCCTTGGCACTGCCCTTCTTTGGGATTGGGGTGTAGACTGATCTTTTCCAGTCCTCTGACAAGGCATGTCTAATATATAATATCCAAGTGCAGCCAATCTATCTTGCGATAGAAAAACATAGAAATACTGGAACTGGGTAAACTACAGTTAAGGAAAGTTCACCTAGTTGTATTAGCCTCTGCCCTTTGTAATATGGGTCAGAGTTTCAACCGCCATCCGCCAATCGAAATAAAAATTGGAGTCATGCCCTTCCTGACCAGCTTGTCAAAGCTTCAAGAAATTTTGCTGAACGACAGAGGGCTTGCCAGATTTCACAGTAATCGTATGTTGTACAAGGGCAGCAAGGGACAACATAAATAGACCATCTGGGCAGGGGTGGAGAGGGACTGGTTTTGTCTGGCCTAGGTAGCAAGCTGCATGGTGGCATTACTGTGGCCTTTGAAGATGATGCCAGCCTGGGGGAGGGGATGATGCTTCTCTATCTCAGCATCTTGCAACATCAATGTGATCTTTACAAGCATACAACAAAGCAGGTGGCCCTTTCCCTGTGCAGTTGACCTGTCCTGGCTGGCAAGAGAGGATCAGGTTGAGGTGGAGGAGGACCCAGTGAAGCTGTGATGGGACGAGTTAGTACAAAACGGTGTGCCTTGTTTATCGATCGCATGCCATCCGACATTTTACAGATAAAAATAAGGACATGCTTCTGCATGCTATTTAAATGAAACAAAAATATATGATGTAACATTTTTTAAAAACTTACAAAGAAAGCTAACAGAAGCCAGACTAGAGGCAACAGAACTGGGCTTCATCCTCCTCATCCTCCTCTTAGAACTGCAGGGCTGTTCTCGTCGAGACCAGCTGCTGTCAGGGAGGCACTGTGTGGATTCGAACCCACAACGTCTGGCTCTGCAGTCAGATCCCTAAACCAGTGAGCTACCCAGCACTTCAATGTAGTCCAATAATGTTTACAAGATTTCAAACCCTCTTACATCATCATTTAAAGTAGTTCTCCTATGTTTCAGCATCTAAAAATAAGAAACCTATTTTCTGAGGAAGATTTATGAAGATGAAGCCCCTTTTTATCTGCAATTTACATTTAATAGTCCATCCTTTGGTGGTTTCAAAAGCTATCACAACAACAGTTGACAAATATTTAATGCCCACTCCTATAATGGATCTTCTTTTACTTAGTATAGAATAGCTACTGCCATAAACTTGACTATATGTAGCATCCATCACCTATTAGGTAGCGATGTATGAGCAATGTTATGTCATGTTGAGAATTTTGAGGGCAAAGCTTTTTTCTTTCCTCAGCACATTATTGATGTATGCTTCTTATCTCCCCTTCAGCAGCTATATTTCCTTAAGTGCTTGTGTAGAGAGAGAGAGAGGAGCAAGGTTAATTGGCTGCTACAGAAAGAAAGCGCAAACCTGCTGTTGGTAGAACCAGGAACCTTTGGGCATGGAAGCTGCCAATGATGGTGACTGGAGCATACTGAACTGGTTCCCAGCTGTTTTGAATTAGGGTCCACTGCCTTGGATTCCATATCATACTCCTGCAATACTCAGAAAGTGCCCCTGACCTCAGAAACGGGACCTCAGGATCTTTAACTAAACTGAGGGATTCTAGGGAGCCATCTCCAAGTAGCTCTTCACCAGAACTTGGAGACTTAGGTTTGCAAATTAATTTGTTAGTGTTAATGTTAGAATTAGAAGTTTTTTTCCTCTTAACTTTTAACACTGAAAATATTTAATTTGTTGACTTAGCATTTTAAATGAGATAAACACTGGGGTTCACAGGACTCTGCCACAGTTGACCCCAACACCTCTTTTGTTATTGGCCTCTTCAAAAGGACTCTTCTTGTTGCATTTCCTAGCTATGTTTGAAAACTATCTGTTTGGCAAAAGCAGTTTTTCCTAAATCATGGGACTTCTATTCTTAACAACAACAACACCCCATGGGAAAGAGACAATGACACACAGCAATAACTCTGGCTTTTTACAAAATCCATAATTTCCTAGGCAAAATACACTTGTATTTGTACAATAGTATAAAAACCACTGCTGAAACTACAGTGAGAGTTAAGGGGAAAACTCCTCAGTTCCGCTGTGACCAATTTTCTACCATACTCACCATCTCCACAGGATATCCACACAAATGAAAATTGGCTTCCAGTTTCTCACAGATGGTTTAATTTGAGAAATGCTTTTGGAAGTTTGCATTTGGAGCAAAGCCAGCCTCTGGCTGGAAGCAGATGTTAAAGGTAGAATAAATTGCACAGCTGCTCCTTTAAACTAACTTTGAAGACATACCAGAGGCAGTTCAGCTGTTACGTTGTAACATTGTTGAACCAAAGAACAGGCTCTTGTGGCAGCTTTACATCACACAAGCTTGTCAAAAAGCATAAACATGAACTTTGTTTTAACTTCATGTTATAAAGTATACTTTGGTTTATTATGCTTTAATAACATTTCTCAGGCAGTAACCCTATGCACGCTTACATGCAGGGAGTAGATACACACAGATTCCTTTTTTTTCTCATTATGCTTATAAATTGGAGTGGGTGATCACAGCAGCATCAAGAGTGATTTTCTCAGATTTTCCTGAAGTCCAAGAGCTATAGTCCCAAGGGAATTGGGCCAAATAGGCTAATTTCCATATTTTATTATTTTGTTTTTCAATTTTTCATCCGGTAGCTATGTATGGTAGAAACTGCTTTTTTTCCCCGTTAAATGAAAATTTGGTTTTAACTTACCTGTTGGATAGTTCGCCGTTGTAGGTATCTGGCTGCTGGACCAGACGTTGGGAGTTCGATGCCTCATTTTGCTTCCTTGATGGGCTGGACTTGATGATCTATAGGGTCCCTTCCAGCAATGCAGTTCTGAGATGATGATTAAAGAAATGGATTATTTTAAGTAAAAAAAAAACCCTTGGGTGTCATGCAAATTTTCTTTTTAAAAATTGAGGTCATGGGAAATATGCCTCAACAGGATAGCCTCAAAGCATGGCAAAAAATATCCCCTCCCAGCCCCAGAGGACACAAGGTGGCTTTATAAGCAATTTTTGAAAACATTTTTGGGTTCTGGTGGAATTGGGGGAAGAAAAGATAGGCTTCCCTACAACAATGGCTCTGGGGAGACACATATAGCCCACAGGCAACATGTTACCAATCCCTGGTTTTAAAGGCAATCTTTTAATTCAGTTCTTTTAGTATGACAACGTATTTAAATATATTCTAATAATAAGCAATGTTGGCTGGAATCTAGTAGTGTAAATTTATGCCACATACAGCTGATGACATTATCTGCTGTGACTTTTGTTTTGGAAAGTAAAAAAAAAAGTCTAATTCCCTTAAATATGTGTGGTATGGGAAACATAAGGAACAATCACACTTCACGCAACATATTGTAAGGAAAGCATTAGGCCTAGTGTGGCATAAATTTCAAGCACAAACCTACAAGAAAATTCCAATATAGGTAGCTCCTATAGAAGCTTTTACGTTGTGTAAAATCAGAAAGTGTTGAATCAGAAAGAGTGTTACTAACATATAACTTAATAAAGAACAAAATACAAAAAATAAGCAAGAATTAGAGGAACTGGGGTGGTGACAGATTGGTGGTCAATGAATAAACTAGAATCAAGATATAAAAAAGATAAAAATATGGGCTTCTTTGAGGGTGAAATCCAGGTGGACAAACTGTGGATTTACACTGATGAGAAAATGATAAAGAAAATGTATACATACCTATTGGAATATGATCTGGAGGATGAGAGGATAAAGGAGATGATGATAAAATGGGTAAGTAACTTTGGTTATAATACTGATACTGATCATTGGACAATAATGTGGAAAGAGTGTTATAAAATGATTAAGCTGGTAAACTTAAGAGAAAATATCCTTAAAATGTTTTATAGATGGCACTATACCCCTTTAAAGCTGGCAAAAATGTCAGAGGGTAGCAGCAATATTTGTTGGAAATGTAAAAAAAAAAAAAGTAGGAACTTATTATTTATGTAGTGGACATGTGAAAAAGCCAAGGGTTATTGGTTACAGCTGTGGGAAATAATATAAAGAGTCACTCAACAGAAACTAAATTTTAAATCTGGAATAGCACTACTAAATATTATGCCAGAAACTGCTGATAAGAAAATAAAATATTGTTTGATGTATATATTTGTAGCGGCTAGGTTACTCTGGGCCCAAAAATGGAAAAGTGAAGATACACCTACAACGGAGGAGTTCCTGAAGAAGCTGTTGGATATTGCAGAACTAGATACACTCTCAGAAGCACTATGAGAACAAGCAAGGGACTATGCAAAACAAAGCTGGAACTTAATATATGTTTGGGCCCAGGGACAGATCAAAGCTTAGGGCATAATAATTTATGTGTGTGTTTTTTTCAATGCTCTCTGGAAACTTGGGAAATTTGGGACTTAATGAGGTTGGAATCTCTGTCCTCAAAAGGGGGAGGGGGGAATAATTTTTTAAATTTCTTTTTCTTTTTTTAATTTTATACTGTACTTTGTTTGTAGTTTGTAGATTTATATGTTCAAATAAAAAATTTATTTTTAAAAAAAGTCTGATTCCCATCTCCTGAGCTCCCATAAGATCCCTTTCAACAAGGGAAGCTGTTGGGGCCATGGGATGGGGTTCAGTTCTTAATTTCTGAAAACTGCAGCATGTATTTTACTGGCAGTGGTGATTTCCAGAAAGTAAAGACCTCCTCCACTCCACAGCCCCCAATGGCTTCCCCAGGTTGAAAGGGATCCCAAGGGAGCTGGGTTTCTGGAAACTGTAGTCTACCAAGTAAACTTTCCAAGCTGAAAACAGAGACATCAACACTGTATGAAGGATGCAGTCCCTGTTTTGCTTTCTAGAGAATATGTTTGGCTGAACCAAAGCTTCCATCTGAGGAAACAGAAGCATAGAATCTTGCTGTTCATGCTGAAATCCAGCGTCCGGACTGTGCTTCCATATCTGACTTTGCTTCAGGAAGAACTGTGTATCCTTTCATTTTTTGATGGGGAATATAGCTGCATATTATTTAAACTATTTGTCTCCTTTATTCTCACAACCAGTGTTTTCAAGGCATTAACAGCTGTGTGGAGCCACGTTTTAATACAATTTTTCTAAGGCACAGGTAAAGAAGATAGTGGCACAGCCTTCACACAGAAAGTGCCCTAATTTCTGCCTAAGCAAAGGTCTTTTCCCCCTTTGGAAGCATCAGGCATCCTCCTGACCATTAGAGGGCAGCATATACTTAACTTTGCCTTTTGTAGGGAGAAAAATGAAGTTGGAAAGGAAAGAATACGACAAACAATCATCCATAATTAAGAGGGGGAAACTGGCTTTGGGTATTCTATTAAGAAATAAAAACAAAAAAACGGCTGTTGTATGTGTGTAGATCAGAACCTGGAAAGATATGTTCAGGGGAGCCTTTTCTTCCATTTTATTTTTCTTACTGACACTGTGCAGAAAGATAGGCATGAATCAAAATTTAACTCTCCTCTCTGCACTTCTGGACTCCCACTGTGCATCTCCTGTTCTCCTTCCCAGATTCCCTGGTCTCTCCGCTGACACAGTAATTATACACAAGGGCCCCCCGGAATCATAAATCCTCTCTGTGTCTCAGATTTCCTCCGCAAATTATATTCTGGGTGCAGAGTCAAGATTACTTAATGTTGATTCAGTATTCCTCAGACACACTTTAACAAGCCTATTGGTAAAAGAAAAGAGGGAGAAAAAGACAAAATATTGTAGCACTTCGAAGATTTATCGGTTTTATTCCAGTATGAGATTTCATGGCTCAAAATCCACTTCCTTAAAATTAAACCATTGCAAGGAAATCCCTTGCCCCCCCTCCAACCCTGCCTGACTTTCTCTCCCCCACCCCCCTTTTCAGTTTCTGAGAGTACATTTGTGCTTCCCCAGGTTTCTACAGCAATAGAGTAGAAACAGTTTGTGGCAGAATCTATAGTTTTGTTACATTTGTGGCCTATTCACATTTGAGGGTGCTTTATATCTGGACTAGATATGGAGACAAAAAAAAAAGGATTGTGATATTTGTAAGAAATTGATGATTTGTTAAATATTCATCCCTTCATCAGTTTCAGAGACCCGACGTGGCGGCGGGGGGGGGGGATGGTGGGGCAGCAGGTTTTTTTTCCTAGCCCTCCCACAAATCAACAAATAAATCCGTGCTTTTTCAGTTCATGGGGGGGGAGCTTTATGCTTCGTGATTCGTCACCTTTGATGGATCACAAAGCAGGACTCACCAAAATGGTGAGTCATCCCCATCTCTAACTTGGACTGCTGTTTTCCCCTAGGTCATTTTCAGAGTATAAAGTTACTTTTCTGGATGATAACAACCATCTTTCCTGTTAAGTTAAGTTAAGTTAAGTTAAGTTAAGTTAAGTTAAGTTAGTTAGTTAGTTAGTTAGTTAGTTAGTTAGTTAGTTAGTTAGTTAGTTAGTTAGTTAGTTAGGTAGGTAGGTAGGTAGGTAGGTAGGTAGGTAGGTAGGTAGGTAGGTAGGTAGGTAGGGGTGTGTGTGTGTGTGTGTGTGTGTGTGTGTGTGTATGTATGTATGTATGTATGTATGTATGTATGTATGTATGTATGTATGTATGTATGTATTGCCCATCTGCTCAGAGGCCACTCTGGCGGTTTACAATACAAAAGAAATCAATAACCAAGCATCATGAAACATAGCTAGGCACCTATAACATGAATATTTCCCTAGAGATCTAAAGAGATAGACAGTAATGCATGCAAGTCTGTGAATTTGTTAAAGATGCCAACAGAATCTCCCCTCCCCCCCATATTGAAACAGACTAATACTGCTGTTTTAGAGATGATAACATTCTACTATTTATCTTATGATTCACCTAAGACCAAATTGGTATATTCTGAGGCATAATTATTTGGCTACTTTCTCAGCTTGTTTTTGCTTTTCAGTATTTGATTGGAACATTTGTCCATTTTTAGCAAATAGTTAAATTCTCTAAACCTGTGGTCAATGTTCTGATATCATTACATCACAAATCAACATGGATTATATCATGAATCATATTTCTGATATCGTGATTGTCTTTGTTAATATCCGCAGGACTTCCTTCTTTGCAAAAGGAAACCCCCCTGCAAATGATGGTTTCTCTCCAAGTGGTATAAATCTTTCTCCTTTTATGGGTAGAGTGACACTTTGAATCTAGATTAATAATAAACAAAACCAGAACCAGTGACAATAATACACTAATGAATCCTGCAATTTGTCTCCTTCAGCAGTTTTAGCTCTGTTGCACTATTAGGCTTTATTTATTTATGACTATTTAGAAACTGCTTCCCCTTGACAATTTCAGAGTAGAATGCAACAATAGGAAAACATGCATGATCAAAAAATACATAAAATCAAGTTAGAATATTTACATGCACCATAAAATAAATGTTGTGCATTTCAGTCTTATGGGCTGTAGGACAGAGTCCCAGACTCCATGGGAAAAATGGAGTCTCTCCATCTTGTGGGTGAGAGATACAATTATGGGCCCCACACTGCCTACCCCTGCAAACACATTCTCAACCTGAAGAGACGAGACAAGGGAGAGATGATCAGGGGCACTTTGTGGGCAAATCAGGACAGAATTTGGATCTGTGGGGTCCTGAGTTCTCCTGGCCTCTGGCAATGTGCCCAACCCAGGAGATGCTTCAACAAACCTGGTGCAGGTTGAGAGAAATTTCCTCCCATTATGGTGAATGAACAGACTTTGGAAGAAGAGTGTCAAGCACATCCCCCACTTGGGGTTCCTGCATTGAGCAAGAGGGTTGGATGTGATGGCCTTATAGGACCCTTCCAACTCAACTGTTCTGTGATTCTATGATACCTTTCTACTCTGGTGGATGGAGCCTGGCGTGCTCTGCTAGGGTTGTGTCTTAAGTACCAGTGGTGCCTCGCTTAATGAGTGCCTCGCTCAATGATGAATTTGCATAACGATGGCCTATGCTGGAAATTTTGCCGCCTCACCTAACGATGTTTCCTATGGGGGATTTTTGCATAACGATGTTTGGGACCTTGCTTCACTTAACGATGACAGTTTTAGGTCCCCTGTTTCGCTTAATGTTTTTTTGACAGCCCTGTTTTCGCTATTTTTAAAATATTCTAAAATGTTTAAAAATGTTTAAAATGCTTGGAATCGTTAGTGCACCTAATAAAACCTTCGTTAAAGTAATTTGGCTTCGTTCTGAGTCTTTATGAATTTTTGGTGATTTTTTTTTCACCATTGAAATGTATTGAATAGGCTCCTATTGGAACGGATTAACCGGTTTTCAATGCATTCCTATGGGAAATGGTGTTTCACTTAACGATGTTTTCACATAACGATGTTTTTAATGGAACCAATTAACATCGTTATGCGAGGCACCACTGTACTATTTATTGACTGGCCTTCTATCTGTTTACTTAATATATTTGTGGGTTTCATTGTTTACTTATTATATTTGTAGGTTTTGTTGTATAGGGCATTGGAATTGTGTGTGTTACTGTTACAGTACTTTAATTCCGATTGTTTGATGATGTATATAGCATTTAGCATTCCTACATTCCGCTGCTGAGGTTAGCGATGTGAATAGAAAATCCCTTTCCTGGTATTCTAGCAGTCTTCAGCTTAATCTGGGAAGTAGTTCAAGTGGGGAATAGTACCTATGCACACGTATTAAAGAAATAAAGGAAACTAACAGAACATGTTAGAGTCATTGTCCTTTAAAAATGCAGATTGATAAATTTATTTATTTATATCCCATCTTTCTTCCTTGAACTCAAGGCAGAGTATGTGGCTCTCTTGCATCTTACTTTATCCACTCGACAGCTGCCTCTTGCTTCTTTACCCTCCTATAGGATCACAGCATGAAGAGGTGCCCCCCCCACATCTATTTACCCTCTTTCTCTCCACTACCATTAAAAAGTCCTGATTCAGACAAGCTGTCTCTAGGAGCAGCCCGAACAATCTGTTACTTTGGCCCCAGTCATGTTAGCATTTGCCATTTGACTGGGCTATTGCAAGGTGTGATGTTAAGCTGAAAAGTTTAATGGAAAAATTCAAGTGACCGAGAGACACATTGGAACAATTCCAGAACGGAGGTTAAGATATGGTTAAGCTGTCACTCTTAGACTTGCATGGAGGGATCAGATACAAGTCAACCAATTATGTGATTATGAACTGAAAAAGGTCGGACATGAGCATGCTAATGGCCTTTTGAAGCACGAGTTTGCTTGAGGCAGGGGTGAAATCTTGGCAGTCCACATCTTTTGAACTACAATTCCCAGAAACCCCAGCCTGTATTGTCTGGCTGGGGATTCTGTAAGGTCTGTGGGAGTTGTAGTCCAGAACATTTGGAGTGCCAATAGGTCACCACCTCTGAGGTTTTACAGCGAAACAGCTTCCCAAAAAGAGCCATCTTGTCAGGGTTGGGCAAATGTAGCATTCAAATGTGTTTGAATCACATTCCCCATAATTCCTCACCATTGGCTAGGTTGGCTATGGCTAAGAAACTGAAAATATCTGGATGGCCATATTTGCATACTCCTGGGCTAGATATTTTTGCTCTGCAGCAAGGAGGCTCTTATATTCAAGGAGTAGTCATATAGTAGGATGCCTGTATCCATGAGATTGATCTGCGCAGTTTCACTTATTTGCAGTTGGCCACCGCCCTATATGGAACATACAAGGGCACCCCCTCGTGGCCTTTGTCCCATTCCCTTGTGTGTTGTATATAAGGTTCCCTTGTATCTGTAGTTTCAAGCACCCATGGTAGATAGTGGAACCAACCCCTATGGATCTGGAAGTTGAGTCATGGCAACTGGATGTCTTTCTTATTAGGTTGAAACGTTTTGCTATTCATCCAAGTAGCTTCTTCAGACAAAGAGGTCCAGTTGCCATGACTCAACTTCCAGATAACCTCACCTGGATGATTGAGGCTCTTCACAGATAAACCCCTATGGTATAGGTGCCCTACTGTAAATTGTGCAAAGTATTGCTTTTAGAGGAATGCTTTTGTTCACTTTTAAATATATTTTAAAGTAGTATGATAATTGTATAAGATCACTGTGTTCCTGTGGCCTTTGGGTGGCCTGAATTCAGATAACTGAAGGAGCCAATTGTTCTATTACATATTTATCTGTTCTAAATTTGTAGATTTTCACTGAATACAAAGTGGCTAAAACAACAACAACAAAAATCATCTTTGAACTGCAGAGCTGGAAAGGACTATGGATCATCAGGTTCAGCCCCTGTCTATAAGGAATCAAACTCCCAACCTCTGGCTCCACAGCCAGAAATCACTGAGCTATCTAGCAGTTATCCTGTTGTGCAGCTTTACATGCATAATAGTAATAACATCATCAATGACAATTAGCACTGATTAAAGGTAAATCACCCATTAAAAGTTGTTTGGGGGGTGCCTATGACTCAAATGTCGAGGCAAAGGTGCATGGACCCCAAAATCCCCCAAGAAAGCCTTTAAGTAGTGGCAATTTGCCATGGCTGATGATATCATCACCATTGTGCCCATGGAGCTGCACAACAGGATTTCATTCAGTATGCTTTGCAGGCTGAAGACAGATCCAATTAAGAGCTGGGTTTGAATTTTTGAAAAATGGATCAATGCAGTAATTCTTTTTTGTTTCAGACTTAGGAGTAATCGTGTTACAGCAGCACCCAGCAGTAACTAACTCATTCTGTCCATAATTTTTGTGTGATTTCTAGACCTTCGACACGTTCCTTTTTTGGAGAACTGCTCCCAGAAGTCTCCGCCCTGCCATTTTTAAGCTCTGGTGATTCCAGCAAGAGGTCTGCTATTGTCAATAATCAAGATCGATTGCAGCACTGTTCTGTTCAGGATTTTTTTGTGGACTGGAGAATGGGAGAAGTGGTAAAAAAGGGGGGATTTCAAAAGAAGACAATGGCATTTGGATCTCTTTAAAGGTTCTGTGAATGAAGCATGGTGATCATCACCTATTACAAGACTGGGATGGCAAGACTGGTATTAAAAATGCAGCTCACAGATCTAGCGTCTCAGTTAATCACTTTGCCCCACAGTCCCATTTTTTGTGGCATAAAAGCCAGGGGTTGGTATACTGATATCCTGAAGCTCCTTGTGGCTCACAAAGGCAAATCTTATTGGCCTCCATCCCATCGGATTTCCCCACCTCCTGTTGAAAGGGTGTTTCCTCAGGGGAAAGGAAAATGCCCATCGGTTTAATAGAGTAGACCCTCATATCTCTGTAGTAATTGATGGTGAAAATACCTGGTTTTTTCAGTTTTGTTTTTCCAAATTTTTGCAGTCTGTGCAGATCGAAGGGGCGTGGTTGTTTAGCTGCTGATTTGGAAGGTTTGGAATGATAATTAATAACAGGAAATATCAATCGTCTCAACAGAAACCCTAAAGAGCTGGCAACTTTTTATGGAGAACAGGGAAAATTCCAGAAAACAGCAAAAGGTCTCAATGTGCTTCAAAACCAAACTCAACTCTTTTCTCTCATCACAGGATGGAGGTTTGGAGGGTTAACGCAGTCTGCTTGAACTGCTGATGACAGATGACGGACGTTGGCTGAATTAATATTAATTAGTTGCTTTCCAGAGTTTTCTCACTGCAGCTTTGGGCTCTTCTTCCATTCCATCCTGCCTTCTCCCCACTTATGTTTGACGATCCTCCGTAACAATTTAGTGCTACTGAATCTCCATGGCTCTTGGCAGTAGCTAATTATGACCCTGGGCAATTTGGGGGTGGTGTGGGTTCTGGGCAAGAGTAGTCAGAGTCAGCGTAAATGTATAAATGTGTTTGACCTCTTATCAACGGAAATCCATCCCCAACGGGCAGTGGAATGGCATAGATATCAGTGGTGTCATTTCTTTTCACCGTGACATCATGGATTTAAAAATAAACCAGAGATGCACACGTCTATCACCACATCAGTGGGAACGCACTGCTGTGGAAATGAGAAGGGAGAGCAGTGTGCCAAAATTAGATCACCTATTTAAAAAATGGTGAGCTACTGCCAGGTATTTTAGTGACAGTTATCAAGAACTACTATCTTCCGGGGGGGGCGGGCGGGCGGGGGAGGTATTGCCATCGATACCACTCAATCTTTGTTTGTATACCTTTGTCCTGCATGTCTCCTGTTTCATCTTTTCTGTGGGAACACCTGTTGATAGGTGATGCAAAAAGCCATTATTTTTTGTGATGATTAAGGGAAAGTAATCGGAGCATGAAACAGAATCCAGCCTGTCAGGAGAAGGACCAGCTCCTTTGCCTCCAAATTGTTTTGAGACTCACTGAAGGGTACTATTTTGCTGGCACCGGGAAAACTTCTGGGGTTTTAAAAGATTCTTGTTCCTGCCCCTGTCTGGCTTTTTCTACCCGTTGGCCATGCTGCAGCAAATTCTACGGGATATGTACATCGATCCGGAGCTCCTGGCTGAACTGAATGAAGAACAAAAGCACATCCTCTTCTATAAGATGCGAGAAGAGCAGGTCAGGCGATGGAAGGAAAGGGACAAACAAGCCAAGGAGGAAGAGGATGCGCTGAAGAGAACTGTGAGACCCAAGCAGAGTAAGCAGTTCTGAGAAATTTTCCAACTACCCATGCTCATTTCTAGAGGTGCTTTCATGGGCCAATTTCTGTTATATTCTCTTTATGTTGTTTGCTCTGATAGAAGCACTGTGAAGTAAAATGTGGAGAAGGGGGGAATTAAGACTTGTACCATGTGATCTTATGGCTAAAACATAAAAGTACAGCTAGGAAGTATTTGTATTGGGTTACTAAAATATTTTTTTAAAGAGATCTTTCAAATGCTTCAGAACGTTTCATTAGGATAGGTGTTAGAAAACTCAGGAAGGTGAGAGGGAGAAACAGAAAACTTCAAAATTCGTCCGGATCAGAATTAATAGCTATGGGAGCTGCAGTTACCTAAGTCCCCACCTGAGGACAGCAGCCCTGGAGAGCCAATTTGAGTTGTGGTGTCATCAGGTTGCACCTTAAGGAATACAGAAGGAGTGGCCTATGTCCATTTCTGTGGTCAAAAGGCTCCCGAGCACTCTACGAACTGCCCATTCATTGCCTGTTAGTTGAAATACACAGCTCTTATCCTGGCACGGAGCAGGAACACCAGCATGGCGATTCCCATATCTGTCAAGGTGGATGTTAAATTCAAGTGTTTCATTAGACAAAAACAGTCACTTGAAACCAAATGACTACCTAGCGTTTGCAGTACGATGCAGTCCTCAGTGAAGCGTAGTCCCTGTTTAGCAGTGATGGAATTTCGTCCTCTGATGGTAGATCCTGCTGTGAGTGGCATTTTGTGGTGTTCTGCATTGCATAAGAAAAAGGAAAATTAGCCAAGTGCTCCACGAAAAGAATAATAAGGAAGCACAACCAGTTGATTTTGTCTCTTTATTTTATGCATATATGCATATTGGCCGTGAATGCAATCTGCTCAAGTTTAGGGGTAGCATTCTGAGTCACAGTGGCTCCAGTCTGGAAAATATTAGGCTGTGAACTTGTTGTGACAAACTTTTGCTGGCTCTCACTTTCTTTCGGCAGGCACATTTGCACCTAGGCTCATTGCTTTAACAGCATATGCAAATTCACAGAGAAAAAACACTTTGAAACATTATTTCTTTGGACCACAATTCTTAGAACCCTCCCTACTGCCTGAGGGGGGTGGTTCTGAGAGTTTGTATTCTAAAGATAACTTTTCCAAGCTCTGTGGAAAAGCAGTGCAGGAGTCTGAATGAGGTAAAATACTGGGCTGCAAATGGTGAGCTGGGCTGAAGTTGAAACTGTCGGAAGCAGTCAATCATGTTTTTTAATTTGCTGTTCCATCTGTTTACAACTATAAGTAAAGAAAATGATAGTTATTCTTTCTTCTACTAATGTCTCAGAGTGAGTCACTGAGACTGTAAAAGCCAGTTGATAAGAAAATGAGGTGGACTCTGGGGAATGTGGAGCTATTCTTTTCTGTGAATTTCTGCACTTCTGCTGCATAGCTAGAAGAATTTAACCAGAAATTCAAAATTTTACAACAGAAACATTCCCAAATAGTGCCATGAGTACCTCAGCTTTGTTGAGGAAACAAGCATGCATCAATTCATGAAGAAACAGGCCTTAGCTGGCAATTGTGATGGCAAAGACTATAGAATTATCAAATGCTACAGATAAGTGGGGCAAGAAACTTTATGTTAGACAGGTAGTTTTCAGAGCTTCAAAATTTTGCTTTTTTGAACTGAGTTTTGGGGAGTTGTGTTCCAAAAAAAGTATTGGTCCCAGACTCTGGTAATTTTTGATTTAAATATAGATGATCATTTGAGGGAAGCATAGACCCAGCCTATGGACCCAGGCCAGCAACAGGGTCTAAAATGCCCTTTTTATAGTGGGAGGGGGAGTTCTTACCCTATTTCTTTCCTTTTTCTGTTCACTGCTGTTACTAAATTCAGTGGGGAAGGATATCTCTGGTTCAGCAGCCTTCTTGCCTGTTTTCACTTCTCCCCCTTCCTCCAAACAGGCCTGTTCAGTTTGATTGATCTGTTAGTTTGCTCAGCGGTGGGTGGGTACTGGGTGCTGAGAATGCTTTAGCAAAACATTAAGAGGATGAAGATCGTCTTGTGCTGAAGATGAACTTAATGCATGCTAACCCAAAAATGTAACTGAAACATATTTATATAGTCATTTGTCACCCTTCTGCCAGCTGCATTTCCATATATAAATTATACATTAAACCTATTCTGCTTTTTAGTGCGCAGAATTGTTTTCCGGGTAATTAATTTTCTGGTTTACAAAGAATGATGAAAAAGAGGAGAAAACGATCAGTGGCAACTCTGTAGAGTCTGTCTTTCTGACTCTGGATGCATATAGCTCATCTTGGTCCAACATTTTATGGGTGTTTACTCCTGTCAACAGACTTGCCTGTGTTTCTAAAGCTGTAAGTCTTTCAAGGAGGGAACAAACTCTGAGGCAGGGTGATTTGAACATGTGGTCTCCACCCTACAATAAAAGGAAAGGACAGCAGCCTTTAAAGTAGATGGAGCCCTGAGGGAAGGAAGCATTTTGGCTCTGCCCTTCCCACTGTCAGTTTAAGTACAGAACCAGGACTGTCTGAAGAGATGGGTGCTATGCTTGCATAGTCTATCCCTGTGAGGTTGCAACTACACCATGAAATACTGCAGCATTTGCTGCGGGTGGAAAACAGATTAATTGGCTTTTTTGTACTGATCACATGATGCAAAAGCCAATTCAAATGCATCTGAACCTTTTCATTCCGGACATGTTTTTTTTCTTTCTCTCTTCTGTTGCAGGCTTCTAATTTTTTCCAAGCCAGAACAATGTGAACAGTGTTTCACCCATGTGACCAGTTGTTTTGTCATGCAAAAGAATGAGGGGCTTGTGTGTTGGTGGTGTTGACTTAGGCAGTTGGGGTGTGATGTTTTGGGGCCACAATAACCTCTGCCTCCGCAGTCTGTCTCCTGAGTGTCCCAAATTTTTAAATTTCTTTTAAAATAATAAATTTAGCATAGATCATTTTATTACCTTATCACTGCATCATAATTGTTTGTCTTTTCAAATACATGCTCTCATCACTTGCTCAGACAACGGACATGGAATAGTATCCACATTGTGGCATGCATCGACTTTTGTGGTCACATGGAGAGACCAAGCAACAGCCTCCTCCTGTTCAGTTTTCACGTTTCTGCAATTAAAGAGATTACAAGGGCGGGACACAATCCCATCACTTTATATAGTCTGGTTGTATGGCTTGTTTGCACTCCAAACTTATCTGCATATCTAGATAGCTCAGCTCCCACTCTAGGAACCCCAAGATTTTAAATTCTGGGGTGGGATTGTTTCTGAGGTAAATTTTGAACTAGGGTATTTCATAGGTTGCACTCTTGCAGCACAGTCCTTGCTATATTTATTCAGAATAGAGTTTTATATATTTAATAGGATTTCCTCACAGTTTCAAGAAAAGCAGCCATATTAGTCTGTTGCAGCAAGACAATGGAGAGTCTGATGCATCTCAAGGACTAAATCTTTTGTAACACCACAGCCTACTTCCTCAGACACATCGAGATGAATCTTATGTCAAATGCAGAAACCATTTTTCACTGCAGTTTCTGACATCCCATTAGGAAAGTATGTCCACAGAAAGGGCAGGTCAACTGCTGCCTGACATTGTTTTTGAGTTTCTGCACCACATCCACCTCATCTCAGTTCATCACCTTAGGTTCATTGCATCGCCTTTATTTTACTGAGACATTTTTACTCACTTCTTAAACAGTGTAGTTCACACCTCAAACAGACAGCCTTCCTCTGCGATTAAAGTCACTTTGCAGACTTTGCCAACATGGCAGAACATGAGTAGGGTTGCCAGATACATGGGTACCAAAAGGAGGACATAGAAAGAAAAAAAAGAGGACAGAGGAGGACGTATTGAATGTTTCATGTGAATCTTTCTGAATTAAACCACAATCAATAAAATTTTATTAAAATAGCTGTGTGTTAAAAGTTCCTTTCGGGGACTCCAACTCCCACACTCCCCAGCCTTGAACTTATGACCCTTGGGGGAGCGGAGGCTGCCTCATTCGGTTTTGCCCGGTGGCAGGTAACAGGGGGCAGGCAGGTGGGGGTGGGGAAAGACGGGGGGAGTGTCCTTCCATCTCTCCTCCTCCCATCCAAAATTATAACATAAAATATACAAAAGCCTGACATTTTAAAGGTTTTTATCTTTGCCTGCCGGATGGAGGATATTAGGCTAAAAAGGAGGACATGTCCTCCTTTTGCCTGATGTCTGGCAACCCTAAACATGAGGGCTATGAAACAGTACAAGCGGTATTTACATTGTTTGAAGTTCAGTACAGCCATGTAATGGATATTCAGGATTGTATCAAACAGGAACATCCCCTCACCATCTCATATACAAGGCAGCTATACAGGGCAGCCACCCAGTCCTGGGTGTTTTCTACATTTTCATGGGTAGAACCACAAGGTCTCAGTGTGGTGCTGAAGTCTTGCAGAAGTGCTTAGATCTGAAAGGAAGCTTGATCTTATTTCAAGGGGTGGCTTTCTTCCCCACTCTCCATGTTCATGGAGCAGAGGGATCTTCTCAAAAAGAGAAGAAAAGTGGCACATCAAAACAGATCAAGAGGTGTCCAAATTGACATCACACAATACAGGCCTTTTCCTTTGTTCCAGAGTTAATGTTTAGTTGTTGTGAAGAAAAGAAAAAGAAGCTGCCATCATTTTAATACAGATAGAGTGACCGTGGATTGAAACGGACATGGTGCTCCGGCCCAGGGTTTAGTGGTCAACACAGGTGTGTGTTGTACATGTATTTGTTTGCCAGACAGTGCGGGGAATCTCCATTTTCTGTTCCCCTTGCCATACTCCCTTACCTGCACATATTTTGTAACAACACAAGGACCAAATGTGGGCATTAGTATATTACAATCAAGATATCAATTATGTTGGACATGGTCTCATGTAATTCGGCAATTCAATTATAGTAGCGTTCAATTGAACTTGGGATTTTTCCTGTCAATAATTCTCCAGTGATAAGTTAGTCAGAAATGGGAGAATGCAAGGAAAGGAAGCTGGCACCAGGAAACAAGATCATGGTTAAATTACATAATAATTAAAAACCTTGATTTTGGTCCTACTCCAATATCTGCATTGCCCAGCCTGATGAAGAGTCTTAAGGTAAGAGTAGAAGAGGAAATTATTAAGGGAAGGAGAAAGGGGAAGCAGGAGAATGGTTTATGGTTGCATGGTAAGAAATGAGATTTTCAAAAATTCTTGCAACTATTTTCTCCTCACCAAAGCTCAAACCAGGGGCAAAGGAGAGGATTAAAAATATGAATAAGATGTTATTGCCCTTCTTCCAGTAAGGTGTTCAGTGTAGTGATACTACAGACATTTAAATATAAGTATATAAATATTTGCCATGTAGTCCCGCTCATATTTCTGAGGAAGAGGACTTGTCCACAAAAGCTGACATTAAATATAGCAGTTAGTCTCTAAGGTGCCACAACATTGCGTTCTTTATTTTTTTTAAAAATTTCTTTGGTTTCTGCCTGATATAAATTTAAACACCAATTTAAAATTCTGTTTTCAGTGTAAATGCAATTTAATTAGACCCTCTACCTTACTGATGATGAAATAAGTATGTGACCAACTTCCCCTAGTTTTCTAATCTCTAATAAGGACCCATCCCTTATTTCAAGCTTTGACCCTGAGATATCAGGGAACGGACCTGCTGAGGCTGAGGCTGAGGTTATATTTCAGCTTCTTTGCCCTCCATGTTTCTTTCTCCCCCACTGGAACTTATTGTTCAGCTAAAGGACATTTCTGATACCTAAAGGCTGGGTGTACAGCAAGCAAAAGATACTTTGTTTATCATGCAATGGCAAGCTCTCAGGGTCTTTCATAAACCAGTTTGGAAGCTTTAGTCACAGGGATAGATGTTGCATAACCACCCACCAGCTTCTAGGTCTCAGTGAGGCCCTGGAAAATTGCATTCCAGGCTCTTTAAGACAGGTGGACCTGGAGATTTTCAGTTTAATCTACTCCCCTGTCCGTCTTTCACAATTGGTGACTTCTGCAGGGTTGGAAGTTTCAGTTAATCACTTGCCTAGATGAGACAGGATTAATTTCACTGCTTAATGCTCAGCTCCCAAGATATACGTAAATGTTGTTTCTTTTACTTAAGAGCTAAAGGATTAAATGAGATTTATGGTAATTTATGTGTCTTAGTTCGGTCACTTGCTAACACCAGCTTTTTGCATGGCTGTGAGAATAGTTTACTGTTTGCTCTTCTGAACATCTGGTTAGACTTCATTAATGATCCACAAATATTTCTGAATAGGAAAGAAATGATGCTTGCGTTTCCTTGCTCTACTCCTGTGGTATCTGAAGTCTCTGTGTACATGTGTAAGGTTTATGGCCATGACATTGACACCAAAAAAGAGGAGACGAGGAGAATATCGAAAGAAAGAACTAGAAAATGAAAGATAAAACACACATTTGCCTACAATTGACATGCACTAATTTTTATATATTGGCGTTTAGAAATAATTACTGTAATTGATTTAGAGTATAGTAACATAGGAAGCTGCCGATGACACCGAGGGTCAAACTTGATGAGAGAACAACAGAGTTCATATAACTATTAAATGACAACTCTTTACACCAGCACAACTTTATTCAACTCGCAAATCTTGCAAGCTGTTTTAGTTTGTGATTAGTCCTCAGGCTTAATTTGTAAAACAGATTATTTAGGCACGAAAGTCTGTGCAACCCATTGCAGGAGAAATAATGTGCAGTCAGCCTCTAAATGGAAAGCTTTGTTCTCGTCTGGGTAGACTCTCAGTTAAACCAGTATTGTTGACACTGACCGGGCATGGCTCTTGACAGGAATTTTTCCAATGTTAACTGAACATGGTGGCGATTGAACTTGTGGGCAAGGAACTCACTCAACCATAGGACTTGAATCCATCTTGTGTATAACACAGTACAGGATACAACAATCTTGCTGCAGTGGAGAAGATTGTGAGCAGTGTGCCCATCTTCTCCGCTGCTTCAGAGCTGTGTGTCGAGGAATACACTGAAGGCTTCTTATGGCTTTGTATCTTTGAATCAGTCTGCATAATCTTTAAATAGTAGGCTTTCATTTGGTTTCATTGGTAGATTTATCAGATAAATCTAGTTTTGGAGGTTCTGTCAAGTAATGGCATGTTTCTTTTGCACTGAACTATCTTAATCCTGATCCATTACTCTAATAAGAAATGAGAAAAGAAAATGTTGTGAAAGTATTTGCTCCTAACATTGAGATAGTTTAGTTTTCTAAATTAAACTCTAAAGCAAAATATAATATTTCCTTTGATACATTTTTATTGCTATTTTTGTGATATTTATTCAAATTGGGTCATTAACTAATGGCTTAAAAATCAGGGTTTTGACCTAGAGTTGCCAATTTTTTTTCCAGGCTGGTATAGTGGGTCCTGTTTCTACATAAGGAGAAATTGGAAGCTTCTAAGAGATATGACATAATTAATCGACTTTTATTAAAAGCTATTTGGAAAGAGGCAAAGCCAGAACAGTGAGCAAGGCTTGTCCCTAATGATAGTCAGAATCAGGCAGCTGCCTCAGGTAGCATATGTTTGGTGAGCAGTGGGAGTGATAGAGAAAAGACAGAGTAATATATGCAATCCATCTTTTCCTCTTCCCCTAAATTAGTTTGCGGTCCTCAGGGGTGGTTGAGGATTTGGCTCCATTATTGCTATATAAAATTCAGCTGCCACTTGAGTCCGCTCTCTGTCAAATAAGGATGGTGTCATTTTGCCCTTTGCCTCAGGTAGCAACATGGACTGGGATGGTCCTGACAGTGCCTCATATAGAGACTAAGTGGGTAACCTCTTCCACAGGTGGGCATATTAGCTTAAAAAGAATGTTGAATTATTTGATTGCTTGGTTTGATGTGAGTGTAGCTCAGCCAGGAGCTGGAAATGTTACTTTTGCTGGGGTTTCTGTGAGTTGTAGTCTTAAAATAGTACCATATTTTCTTTGTATAAGGTGCTACTTTTTCCTAAAATCATTACACTAAAAATTGAGTGGCGTCTTTTACACGGAAATAAGCTGAAATAGCTGAGGAGAGAAAAAGACGACCGCCTCTGTAAACAGTCCTTCAGTCACGAGGCTTTGCTTCTTACAGTCGGGAGACTAAGCTTCCTCCAATTAGGAGCCTTATGGAACGGATGTCAGCTGATCCTGAACAAACCAATTGGAATACACTTCGTTGAAGGTGTAGGCTGTAGGTTCAGATTCAACACAGACTCAAAATGTCTGACGTTCTGAGCCTAGAGGCTGAATCCTCAAAGCTAAGTTTTCTTAATTTTGGGGTTAGAAAAGTGGGGGGCATCCTATAAAGGGGGGCGTGTTATAAATGGGAAAACGGAAAAATTCAGTAATTTTTCTAAAGACTATTCTTGTCACATTGTGTCTTTTGTAAAGCAGCTCAATTTAGATAATATGCTGCCACCTTAAATACTGCAGGAACATTCTACAGTACATCATTTCCCCATTTGACGGGAGCACGAGGGGGGCAGGATGACATTCCGTTTGACAGGGCTTTCACTTCAGGGGCTCTTGTCACCCCCACCAGTCTCAAGGGTTTTGCTGCCATTGGTGAATGGAACCTGTTGAGTTATCGCCCCCATATTTTGGTTAGAGATTGATACTGAACAAATTGGATCAATAAGGCAGTACCATTTCCCCTGGTCAATCTCTAAGCCAAGATAACTGATGAGAACCGCAAGTGCAAACTCCGTGCTTATTTCCAGGTTGCGGACTGATCTTGCAGGCCCTCCACCACCTATGAGGCTTAAAGTGCTGCCAATTGCCACACAAGAAATGACTGCTCTAAAATCTCAGCGGGGGAGGTATTGATTTAGTTGACATTGCCATGCAATTGTACAAAACCTAAAGGTTTCTGTGGCAAAGTAGCGGGACCCAGATTATAGTCCGAATACCTCATTAATTAGCCACCAGTGCACTCACTTGTGTTTGTCAGCAGGGCATTTGCCTTCATCAATTATGGCTAATGGCTTACTTCATCAATTGTAAAATGACACATTTTCAGGGGTTCCTCTTGTGGTGATTTTTAACTGACCCTGTGCACTGATCACATCTGACCTCGTTCAAGGGTGATCAAAGCACCTTGATGGATGAGTGAAAAACTGCTGTTCTGGAAAAGAATCTGATGGAATTTCACAGCATCTGGTCATTCCTCATTTCCTTACTTAAAAGGTACAGCCTGTCTGAAAGAAGGTCTTTATATCAGAGGGACAGGGATGTATTGTCAAACCACAAGTTGAATGACAACTATGGCTGTACAGGAGGATGCTTCATAAGCAGGGTCAGCTTAGGGCCTGAGAAATGGGAGCATTCATGTCGAGACTTCAGGGATGATGTTACCCTATTTTATTTTCCTAATAACCCTGTAAAGTAGATTAGGCTAAAAGACAGCTTAAGTAAATCCAGGTGCTTTGTGACTGAGCGGCGTACACAAAATTTAGCGCTTAGAAAACTTACTTTATAAATTGCTCTTGGCAAGGGAAGGCTTGAGGATGGTGGAGGTGGATCCAATTTGGAAACTGGAAGTCTTGACAGACAGTACTTTATTCTATCTCCAACTCTCACACCTGCTAAATGGGAAAATTACATATTTGAGGAAGTGGATTGTGATGCATGAAAGCTCACAATCAAATACATGTGAAGTTCATACATAAATTGCCACAACTCTTTTGTTTTTATTTTTGCCGAGCTTTTAGACTACTGCTGTCAGAATGGCTGTTTTAGCTGCCTGTTGGAGTCACGAAATGAGCAGGCTGATAGTCTGTGTAGTCACAAGTAATTGGGATAGCAAACAGTCTTAGAGAATCGTTGTTGTGGGTTTTTCGGGCTCTTTGGCCGTGTTCTGAAGGTTGTTCTTCCTAACGTTTCGCCAGTCTCTGTGGCCAGCATCTTCAGAGGACAGAAGATGCCGGCCACAGAGACTGGTGAAACGTTAGGAAGAACAATCTTCAGAACGTGGCCAAAGAGCCCGAAAAACCAACAACAACCATCAGATCCCGGCCGTGAAAGCCTTCACGAATACACTCTTAGAGAAGTTAAACAAGTCAGCCACACACACAGAAGGATGTCTGCTAGCAGTGCTCCTGATGAACTAGAAGAAGAGGACCTTGAGTAAGATGACTGCCCTGTCCCCAGGAGGACTGTGTTTATTAACCTTACAAGCTCACAGATAGTTGACAGTATATAGATAGTTCAGAGAGTTCAGATAGGACAATGGTTACATAAGGCCATTATGATTGGCCCAAGGAAAGACAATTAAGCTAGCTCCCTATCACTATGAGAAGGAAGAAGAATGGGTAGCCATGCCTCCTCTCAGAAGCAGCTGTGACGTCATCCAGGAGAGTGTTCTCTACTATTGTAGAATCAGCCAACAGCTTAGCAATTTTGGGGAGGGGCATTTATTCCCCCACAGCTGTAGGATCCTGGGAGTTGTAATTTAGTATGCTAACTTTTCTAAGCTCTAACTACTTTCACTAGTTACTCTAAGGCTCTTCGGACCTGCGCAGGCTTAAAGGTAAACATAACAACTTCAATAGAAGTCAGGGGGAAATGCCGTCTGTTTGTTGTCGGTTGGTTTGTGACATGTTATAAGAATCGAGCTGTTAAAAAAATAATAACTGAACCTGGGCAGCATGTTAGAACAAGCCCTGTGTACTTTTAAACAGAAACAGGAAAAGGTCATTTCACATTCATCTATTTCAAGTCTGCTCTGGAGTAAAACATTGCTGGTATCAATGCTGTCTTTTCCAGGCAGAATTGTATTTATTTTTTATTTATACAGCTTGTTAGCCTCTTCTCTATAAAAGGTCTAAAAACAATGTACAATAAAACAAAGAATTAAAACAAAGTATCTGTTAAAAACCAACACAACATTTTAAGCCAGCAGCAGTTTAGAACTGGCAAGCAATAAAGGACTGATATAAACTCTGCCTCAACTCAATGCATCCAGCAGTGCTATTTTGAAAGACTTCTTGAATAAAAGATGCTTTAGCTTGCTAGGATAAATAGTATAAGCAAGGGATGTTTCATGCACAAGTCTGTTTCACCGGGCAGGCAAGGAAAGGCGAGTTTTCGGCCAGTAGGGTGTGTAAAAAGTGATCTTGGCTACTCATCTGAGTTTGGTATCCTGAGTCTTTTCCCTTTTATAACCCTAGGTAAAGGTAAAGGTTCCCCTTGACAATTTTTGTCCAGTCGTGTTCGACTCTAGGGGGTGGTGCTCATCCCCGTTTCCAAGCCATAGAGCCAGCGTTTTGTCCGAAGACAATCTTCCGTGGTCACATGGCCAGTGCGACTTAGACATGGAACGCTGTTACCTTCCCACCGAAGTGGTCCCTATTTATCTACTTGCATTTGCATGTTTTCGAACCGCTAGGTTGGCGGGAGCTGGGACAAGTGACGGGTGCTCACTCCGTCGTGTGGATTCGATCTTACGACTGCTTGGTCTTCTGACCCTGCAGCACAGGCTTCTGCGGTTTAGCCCGTAGCGCCACCACGTCCCCTAAAGTTGTACAAATCAGTACAACCCTAAAGTTGTACAAATCAGAGTAGCATTCTGGTTAGATTGTCGGTTTGGGTTTCAGGAGATTGGGGACTGAGTTCAGGAGATTGGGTTCCGGAGATTTGTAAAACTGAGGTTCAGGTTCAAGTCCTCACTGAGGCTTGAATGGACTTGGATCAATCTCTGTATCTCATTTTCATGTGCGTTTGTGCACCCACTCACCCACACATTGTGCCTGACTCACTTGACTGGGTTGCTATGAAGAAACAGGGAAAAGGAGAGACATGTGTGCCATCATACAAACTCCTGAGAAAGAAGGCTTCTCTCCTCTCTTTTGTTTCTGTTTAGGTAGGCTGTTCATTGATTTGGACAAATAGGGGCCATTATGGGACCTTGCTAGAACGGAATTGAGGGGGTATGTTTTAAAGTGTTTTTTTCAATTGTGTGTTTTAATAGCTTTATTTGTCTACTCTTTAAAAAAATATATCTTACTGTGTTAATTGTGTCATTTTGTTTCAAGTGCCTTTGCAGAGAAAGGAAACAAAATATAAAATACAATGCAATACGACTTTGCGCTTGTGGAAAGAAAGGTGGCATAAAAATATAACTATAAAGAAATAAAGTTGTTTGCAAAAGAGATGAATAGCAAAAGCAAAATGAAGATAGGAGAATGTGTCTGTATCAGTGAAACTGTAATCGGCCACTCTTACATTCTCATCATCTCATCAAACTACTTAACTAGAAACAAGAGTGCCTGGAAATTATCTTAATGGCAGCCTCAAATCTAATCATTGATTATAGGTCATCCTTAGGAACTATTGGCCACAAAAATTCATTTAGTTTCTGGGTCCTACTCAGAGTGCTTGTTACTACTTCTGTAAATATTGAATGGCCAGCATCTCTTTTTATTCCATTTGGGAACGGGTTCTCCTGTATACATCTTCCTGTCCTTTTTTGACTGGCTGGATAATACACATCTGTGGTTGCAATGATGCATACATTGCACAAAAGGCAGCAGAGGTGGAAACATTAAATCCAGCACTAATGTGTTGCCTGTCTTGGAACCACACATTAAACTGCATGATGCACAGAAAGGACCATCAAGTGATCAAGTTTATTAAATGCATTGTTTATTAAACTATGCCCTGCCTTTCTGCTGATTGCTACATCCTTTGGCAGTCCTGCTTCCAGGACAAAATGATCTCAGAGTGCTCCACTCCCCAACTATGCATTTTCCTAATCTATGCCATCCCCCAGGAGGGAGAAGACAAAGTGTGCAAGTGGAGGGGGGGTTAACACTCTTTCGGCTACCATTGCACATTAGTTGCTGGCCTTGAGAGGGCACATAGATAGGTAGCAAGATCTGGCCCAGAATACTTTGGTGATCAGCATTCAAACCTTTGTTTTGGTGTAATACTTTGTAGGTGCCCAGTGGTGCCAGCTTCTGAGGCCTACAGACCCTTTATGGCTCATAGCAAAGAACAGTAACTGTGAGCAGTCATAAACTTCTCATATAGTTTGTTCTGAAAGGTCAAGTCCTTCCTACTTTGAAAAGACTTGGTGGCAGTTTATTTTCAAATTGATAATATACAGCATTGTGTTGATTGTTCCATATTTTTTCCTCCTTTGATTCAAATTTACTTTGCTTTTTATAAGAACCCAACTTGTGCACTTGTTAACAAATAGATCCATGGTCCTCCAAAACATTTCCTGGAATTTTGTCCATTTTTGTGATTAAAAAACAAAACAAAAAGCAAGATTATATGAGATGGACTACCACGTTCAGGGAGTTTTGCTTAAACTCCTTAGCCACACTACTGTGTCAAACCTGGAGTGGGTGAGCCCAGGAGAGTTCAATGTGGTTAAGGTTAGGGAATCTGACAGATACTGGTGCCTCCCAACACTCTAGTCTGATCTACTTGGCAGTTCTTTGAAGGAGTTCCAAAAATCCGTAAGGTTAAATGCTTAACACTATTACACTGGAGAAATGCAGACTTCTGGTAACTGGTCAAGGCAAGATCTGGTTTTAAGTACCACAGACCTTCTTAGCCAAAAATCCAGACAACTGGACAGAGAAGTTTTTATATTTTATTAGAGATACAGTGGGGTCTTGACTTAAGAACTGCTCGAGTTAAGAACATTTTGACTTAAGAACCACTCTCATAGGAAAATATTGACTTAAGTACTTAGATTTGAGTTACAAACTGAAAAAAACCCACGTGGGAGGCAGGGAAAGTGCAAAATGTGAACTTTCAGTTAACTGTTGGCCAGTGAAAAGGGTGCCTGTCTGCTTCCTCACTCCTCCCAGCGTTTAGAGAGTGGATTGGGAGACAGTCTTCGGACTGCCTGGACTGTATTTTCCCTGCCTTCCCTGAACCTTTCTTGACCTAAGAAAAAAAGAAACAAAATATCCCCCTCTAGTGGTCGAAGGCAGAATAGCAGCTTCCCATTAGTTTCTATGGACGGAAAAGAGCAGATACGGATCAAATGGTTTTCAATGCATTCCTATGGGAAATGCAGATTTGACCTGAGAACTTTTTGACTTGAGAACCGACTTCCAATACAGATTAAGTTCTCAAGTCAAGACCCCACTGTAATAAAAAAGACAAAAGGTTTCAAAAGGTTTCAAAAAGGCATCAAAAACAATTAGAGAAGTTTATAGTCTAAGGCTGAAGCAATTAGAGAAACACACCAGAAAATAAGGAAACTATCTAAAGTATCTAATACACACTAGCATATCATCAGCATAGTCTTGGAACACGCACAGAGTGCTTCTCTCTCAACGTGGCATAAGAGGATAGCAACTGAGCATAGCATCTTCCAAGAGTTAACTAAGGCAAGTAAAGTAACTTCTGAATTCATTTACACACCACGTTTAAAGACCACATTGTGGACGTTTCAAGATGATCTGCCAATCAGGCTTAGAGTTCCCTTGAATGTTCAAGAAGACAAGAGCAGTTTCTGCCTCTCTCACTTCACACAGCTGAAGTCATTTACCAGTTAGCATCAATTAGTACAGTGGTACCTCGACTTGCTGGGTAGGTGGGGCTCGTCAGCCATGGAAGGCAGCCCATCTAGGAGAAGGAAAACTCCAATTTCAAACCTTCACTGCCTTGTGGCTCTATCCACTCATGGAAAAGGCTTCAGGAGTTAACCTAGAGGCAAAATCCGGAGCTGGAGTCCCAAAGGCAGTTTGTGTCATTCTGCCAACTCCTGTGACGTTGCTGGAACCAGTTGTTTTGGCTCTTGCCTTTCCATTGGCCCATTTCAGTAATGTGGAGAGGGGGGATCTGCTGCTTGGGTAACAGCCTATCCTCCATATTACTTTACTCAGGCTTCATGCTCTGGAGAGGACACTCCTCGATTCAGAGCATGTTACCATAGTCTCTCGAGACTGAAGGATGCCTATGCTACCACGACTTATGAACTTAATCCGTATTGGAATGGCATTTGTAAGTCAAAACGTTCGTAAATCGAAGTACCATTTCCCATTGAAATGCATGGGAACGGGATTCATCCATTCCAGCATTTAAAAAAACCCACCAAAATAAAAATAAACAGAGCAAGTCCTGCGCTGGGACTGAAAAAAAACCCCATACCTAATTCCAAAAACAAAACACAGAAATATAACCCCCCAGTCCAAACCCATCCTCCAAAACCTACCCAGAATAGTTTTTTAAAAAGGACTTACCAGTCCAAAGCCTCCCAGCGCTCCGCTACATTTGCCGTGGCCGGGAGCGAGCAGCCAAGTGCCCAGCCAGCTCAAGCCTCCCGGAGCTCTGCTGCCTCCACCGCGGACGGGGGTGAGCAGCAAAACACCTGGCAAGCTCAAGCCTCACAATGCTCTGCTCCCTCCACCATGGCTGGGAGCAAGTGGCCAAGCGCCCAACCAGCTCAAGCCTCCTGGCACTCAGCTCCTGGGGGCAAGCGGGTGTGGGTGAGCAGCCAAGCACCTGGCCAACTTAAGCTTCCCAGCGCTGGGTGACCGCTGCCTCCAATCACGATGGCAGGGAACCCCCAGGAGGTCTCCGATGGCCGCAAGGAAGCTCCCAGGGCTTCCCCACTACTATCGGAGACCTCTTGGAGGTCCCCCACCATCGCAATCGGCACCTTCAGGCTTTCCTGAGGGGTAGACTGGGCCTACCGGGGGCAGCTGTCAGGAGGGGACAGCCTGGTAGACTGGGCCTACCAGGGGAGGGCTTCCCCTGGTAGGCCCGGTCTACTCCCGGGAAAGCCTGAAGGCACCGATCGCAGCAGCGGGGGACCCCAGGAGGTCTCCAATGGCGGCGGGGAAGCCCTGGGATCTTCCCCGCCACCACTGGAGACCTCCTGGGGGTCCCTTTTCCTAACCGTTGGGGCAAAAGAGCAGTCTCTTCACCACCAACGGTTTGAATGGAATGAAAAAAGGCAGTGGAAATTTGAATTTCCCACCCCTTTCCCTGCCTTTTTTTCATTTGTAGGTCAAGGCTCTGTTCGCAAGTCGAAGTAGATTTTTGCGAATGGAGCCATTCGTAAGTCAAATCGTTCGCAGGTAGGGACGTTCGTAAGTTGAGGTCCCACTATACCAGGGAACAAACCAACTTGGCCTGGAAGTCTTCACTCAAAAGGTATACTAGTGGTACTCGTGTTTCTTTACTGGCAAAGACTGCCCTCACTTTTCTCCTAGCCAGCTGTTCCCATGCACTGACAGAAAACCTGAATTCTCCAGAGATGCTCACAACCAATATTTCTCAGTTTCCTCATAATCACTTTTGAAATATGACTGTTTAAAATGTCATTCAAGGTTCTTCAGATATAAGTAGGCATGTAATATTTCATTCTGCCAGGATTCTGTTTATTAGTCTGGTTTAAACAGAATGACATGAATGAGTTTCTAATTGGCCTGCAGACATATTGATGACATACAAAACTAAGTCTTGGAGCTGATGTGATGGCAGCAACAAGATATCAGAATACACAGAGCCTTGGAATCTTGAAGCTGAAAGACATGATAGTATTTATATATGTATGTTTTCATTTATATCTTGCTCCCCCCCCCCCCAATATCTTGCCTTTTTCCCATAAGGTGGCATGCAACAACTAAAACCACCCACATATATTTAAAATCATTCTAAGTAAAGATATTAGGATTAAAATATGATTAAATAAAAAGTGTTAAAACACAATTAGTTAATATTTTTTTAAAAAAGCACTATAAAGTGTTGTGCTGAAGAGACTCCAGGTGCTTGCAGACAGAGTCTATCCAGAATCACAGTGTGGATTTCGAGCTAATAGATCCACCATTGACATGGCATTTTCCCTCAGACAGCTGCAGGAGAAATGTAGGGAACAACGACAGCCACTCTTTGTGATCTCACAAAGGCCTTTGACTTGGTTAGCAGGGACGGCCTTTTTAAAATACTTCCCAAGAATGGATGTCCACCTCAACTCCTTAACACCATCAGGTCCTTTCATGAGGGAATGAAGGGCACTGTTGTTTTTGATGGGTCAACATCAGATCCCTTTGACATCCGAAGTGGAGTGAAACAGGGCTGTGTCCTCGCACCGACCCTGTTTGAGATTTTTTTTTGTTGCTGAAGCATGCCTTTGGAACTGCAACAGAAGGTGTCTATCTCCAAACTAGATCAGATGGAAAGCTCTTTAATCTTTCTAGATTGAGAGCGAAGACAAGTCCAGCTGAAAAGCATGCAGGACTTCATCTTCACCAATGATGCAGCTGTTGTCGCCCATTTTGCTGAAGACCTCCAACAACTCATGAATTGTTTTAGTAAGGCCTGATTAACAATCAACCTGAAGAAATCACAAGTCATGGGCCAGGGCGTGGACTCACCTCCCTCTATTACCATTTCCACACAAGAATTAGAGGTTGTTCATGACTTCATGTACCTTGGCTCAATGATCTCTGACATTCTCTCCCTAGATGTTGAGCTGGATAAACGCATTGGCAAAGCAGCTACCATGTATTTTGTGGGGTTTGTGTTTTGCCTTCCCAAATGGACAAAACCCATGTGCAAGTAAAAAAAGCAAGAAAAACTGTGCTTTAATTATAGATACAATTGCAGAATACATTTCAGCCTAAACTGAGAAGGTGGCTCTGTTCACCCCTTTCGGAGAATATGGATGGTGCAATTGTATAATAATGCCATGAACCTGGGTTCCCCACACTCAGGTGGTATGCTTGTATGTAGATGGCAAAGTTGGGGCAGAATTTCCTTTCTCATCCTGAAGTGTCTAGCACAACTGCAGCCCATCAACTCTTCAGTTTAAATAGTTTGCAGGATTAGCATCCTTGGATTTTGAGAATTTCATTTAAGTTGAACCACAGTTTTCAGTTTCATTGAATATGACATAAAATCAGTCAAGATTCTTTTAAATATAGCTGGCTTTTGGGCATGAAGGTGGGGATGGCAGCAGAAACAACTACTAGATTGAACTGCCGTCTATTTGAAGCACTGGTGAACACCGGACTAATGCTGAAGCTATGTCTGAACCCTCCTTGTTTCTATACAGCCTGATATCAATGGGGAGCTATCCAAGATCTGGGATGAGCCTGAATTCTTGTTTCCTCTGGATCTTCTGCACAGGACTCAACTCCAGGTTGGACGATCCAACCACCTTCTCCCAGGCCTCCGTTCCAAACTGGTAATGCATATTGCCTAGAACAGGATAGTCTTTCATCCCTCTGTTGTTGCCACTAAGACCCCTGAAGACTTGTCTTCATTCCTTCCATACTCAATAAAAGGGGTTCTGTTTGCACATGAACTACAAGGTTTAGAGCATCTACAGACCATGGAAAGGTTGAAAGAACTTGGAAGCAAAGGGCACCAGAAAATTCAGGGCTACCACTGGGAAGATTTGACCCTACTGGCTGAAGACTTTGGCAAATGCTCCCCTCATTTCTAAATGGGTGGGGTGTCTGCCTCATATGAGAAAGTACTTCTCATTCCTTGGGCAGGGGGAGAAGGACAGAAATGTCTCTAAAATCAGTGCAGCAACTGAATGTGTTTGTCGGCTTTCTGCATTGCAGAGCTACCAGAGAGGAGGGACATGGTGAGATGATGAAATCTGATTTTCTCGGATCATCGAACAGCCTGTGAAAGTGTATCTTTTACTAAAGCACTATTTTCCCTACACACACCCCAGAAACATGTTTTAGAGTCTTACTATAGGGCAGAGGAGAAGTCAGTGTTGCAGTGGAAAGCTAATGTTCACTTCAACTTTCTCTCCTGTTGATCTCAAATAAGAACCAAGAAGTTAATACAGCCATATGGACATCATTCTGTACCCTCCCTCTGTAATGAATGGCTTCTGTAATGTTACAAAATCTGTAAAGCCAAACACTTAAGGCTCTTTTCTACAATATTTCGTAAACAACCCCTGATTGCACTAAGGGCATCATTTGAGAATGGCATATATGTATATGAATTGCAGATTGCTGGCCAAATGCTTGCAAGCAAAACCTGACTCAGACCAGGATCCCACCTGCAGGTATTTTGCAGGAAAGGACCATAATTTAAATATGTGCGAGCCAGTCATCAATAATGCGGTGTGTATTTTGTCTGCAGAAATAGGTTCCCCAAGAGGGGAAAATGAAAATGAATTGGCCCAAAGACATTCTTTTAAAAATAAAAGTCACCAAGCAACGCTAATGCTCAAGCTCTAACTGGATGATTTTGCAAATATCAATGAATTATTCCTATTGAAAGAAGATCTTACTGGTTGTAAGAAACTAAAGGTTCAAGAAGAAATAGCATATAGTCTTGTATAAGCTAGGAAATGGGCATTTGAAATCATGAGCAAAACCTGACGTAATTTCCGTCAAGGAGAAATGGGAAAACAAACAACTCCTTCTAACTTCCGTTCCTGTGGAGAATTCCAAAGCACAACCTGTGCAAGGTACAAAATTGACATCAACTATCACGTACCATATCAAACCTTATTAAAATAATGCTCAGTTGTGTCATGAATGCGAAACCTTGAATCTTTTACTTTTGGCCAGGCTGGATGGAGCTTGTAGGACTGGGCAGCCAAAACATCTGGAGGGCTGACCATTTTCCCACATTTTAATCACATAATCATAACAAGATGAAAAGCCAGGTATTGATTGCCATGTCAAATAGAGTAGGTTAGATTGAGTGATCTTTTTGCTGTTTCCTGTTTACATAGTGAAGCACATTCAGCTGTTGAGTCTTACTGCTGGTGTGCTGCTCCTCCTTAAACTAATTATAGGCTCACAGGGGAGAGAGGCATAAAGGTGGAAAACTAGGACACTGCTGCTTCTCTAACTGTTGGGAAAAACAAGGATTTGTATCTCAGGATTCAAATACGGGAAGATTCATTTTGCCTGTGATAGATTGACACATGTTTTCTTCTAAATTCAGAGCCTAGTAAGGATACTTTTTGAGGCTGCAAGAAATACCTAAACCATCATGGCCACCCTGGCTAGTTGATTCTAGGAGTTACAGTGTAAAAAAAGTAACTCCCTTCCAATAATTGTTCGAATCCTCTAGTTGATTTCTAAAAAAGTAATTGTAGCAACTGTGCATAGAGACCAGCAGAGAGGTTTTGTTCCTAAGTAGACTGTATATTATTCTGTGGGAGTAGTAGCTATGTTTAAGTATTGCGGATGTGGCAAAAAAGCAAGAGTTGGGAAATGGAACCATAGAGGTTGGGTGACCATCAAGGGCCTGAACAAAGATAAGGAGGAGGAAAGAGCCATCATAGTGATGACGCCCCTATTTTTAACCTGACAAAGTGTCAGATCCCAAATACGTTCCTTTTTTATTTCCAAATGTGTAACCCTAACAAGAAGCTGCAGCTATTTCAGGTCATGTAAGGAGTGTTTTTGCAATCTGAATTTCAAATCAGGAGGGCGATTATAAAACTGGACAATGAAAACCCCACAGATTTTGTAGAACCAAACAAAGGCCTTTATAGAACACGTAAAAACTCATCATCAGGGAGAAGCAGCCAAAAATGTATGGGCTAATTAGCACCATTGCCCAGCTTGGATACCATGAGTGAAAATTCTAACTAAAGATGCACTCAGCTGCTAAACTGAGTAGGGTGGATGGAGAAACAACCCCCTCGAAGCTACTGTCTGTTTGAAAAAAACTACAAAGAGGAATGATGAGGCCTGTTTTGGATAGCTGAATGCTGAAGGAGCATATTTCAAATACACACAACAGCTGCAGGAAAATTGAATAGAAAGGCAATAAATACATTAAAAATGCCCAAAATGTTTTAAACAGCAAACATCAGAACCCTCTTGCTAAATGTGAAGCAAGGTAGTTTGTTTAACTTGCTTATTTATGTCACTTCCTAGACAATTCATCCCAGGGTCGGCAATAGCTTCTAATACTGTTTTTTTTTGGGGGGGGATCTCATGTAATATTGAATAAAGATTGGGTAAAACATCAGTTATAATAAAAATACATCATCTATCAAAATGTCCCATACCTCAGCAAGTGTATCTGTCTCAGTATCTGAACCGTTTTGGTAGCAAAGGAAGGGAATAGAAAATGTCTTGAGAACTGGCAGTTGTTCACTCGAGAGACCCACAATTGTTCCTTTCCCCCCAAGGGCCTGACATGGGAATGTTACTGTTTTCCCTTGGTGTGACATGAGTAGCCATTGCACAACCTTCATCCAGAGCGTTTTCATGTCTAGAAACCAAGAACAGCTGAGGCAAAGAGGCCTCACCAAATGGGGGAGGATGAATACTGTATGGTTCAAGATACTGATTTTTCTTTAAAATGACCACAGGACTGGTCCACAGCAGAACAGGAGTAAAGAAACAAAGGAAGCAGGGAATTTGACATAAAGCTGCAGTTGTGGTAGAGGAGGACAGAGGCAAGTCTCCTCATTGGGTTTAAATGGCAAGCTTTTTTAAAAGATGGCATAAACAGGTCAGTCAAGAAAGTAAGAGATGGAGGAAGGAGAATGCTTTATTTCCAAATAACCTGACTGCTCCATTTCAGGTAGTTACTAGATAGGGGGACAAATATAAAAACAGATCAGCTTTTTCAACAAAAATAGCCGATTCGTTAAATATTCCTTGATCTGTATTCATCAAATTTTAAGTCCCGATGAATACAGACTGATGAATATTTTCCCATTTTTATTCGTCTGTCATAATTTGTTTTAAAAAACCATTCTGCCTACCAGCTGCTGATCAGCGGATTGGAGGGCCGATAGGCAGCCACCCATCCCCACAGCCTAACTCCCCACCCTTTCCTCTCCCTACCTTAGCCCCCCCCCCACCGCCACTGACACCCCCTTACCATAATTGCTGAGGTCTCCATCTGGCTTCCTCAGCCACGACGTGTAAAAAGGGAGACTGGCTAACCTTTGCAAAGATGGTGGCAGCTTCCCTACCCATTTAGGGTAGGGAAGCTGCAGCTGCCATCTTTGCAAAGGGCAACCTGGATTCCCTTAAGGCCGGCGGTGGCAGCAGGGTGGTGGGAGGCAGTGGCAGGAGGGTGGCAGAAGAGGAGGTGGGTGTGTTTTTTAATACCCCCCCCATGAATCGACAAATAACTTCGTTATTCATCACATCATGGGGGCAACTTTGTGCTTCGTGAGTCGTCAGCGTTTGACGACCCACAAAGTGGGACGACTCACCAAAATTGTGAGTCATCCCCATTTCTAGTAGTTACTCATAGCCATGCTGAGGCTTATTGCATGAAATGATCACTTGTCAAAACCTGGCTGCTATCCAGTCATGTCTGTCCAGGGCTATTGTCTAGGTAGCACTAATGTTCAACTTTGCCCCCCTCATTTCCCCATCCCGTTCCCTCCCCAATACTGAATGAAAAAAGGAAATATTAAACCACAACACAATTCACAGTGTGGTATGTAACAAGTAACACGGCACCAAACCAACAACATTAAGTAACTGCGTAGCCAAGATGACCTTTTGAAGAGTGCCCTGAGGAAGGTGAAAAGCATATGAACCACTAGACAGCAGTGCAACTAGCATGAAGATGTTTTTGGCCTCTAGAAGGATGATTGGCATGTACTCAGGGCATTGGATGAGAGAAGAGTAGGTAGGCAAATCATGCTACCTTGCACACCAGAAGAGAAACTGGAGCTTATATCACCATGGTGAACTCGGCTGAGGTTTTGAGAGATTTGGAGGACCAAGATATTGCAACATGCAAATCCTGTGAAATCATGTGTCTAGACAAATATAATGCTAAGGCAGCAGCAAGGAGCCTAGATGCTATGCTGCCTCGGTGTGTCCTCTCTTGCTGCAACCTTCTCTCTACCTAACAAAGTGCTGGGGGTGGGGTGGGGAGGGGTTCATACGAAACAAGTAACAGAGGTGTGGATTCTAAGACAAGACAAAACCAGACATAAAAAAGAACGGCTGGTTTGTATGACTCCTGTAAAGGCCAGGAACAGCTCAAGATATTTGGTGCCTGAGGTGAGACAGAAAATGCCATCACTATGTCACTGGTCAAGTTACTATGTTTCCCTGAAAATAAGACAGGGTCTGTTGCGACTGCCACCTCCTCCTATGTCACCACAAGAGCTGACAGGTCACGATCCTTCACTCACATATACACAACTTCGCTGCCACCAACCACACATAAACCTGACACATCAGACTTATTATGGATTTCAAAATAAAAATGATGATTTATTGAATAAAAAAAATAAAATGTAAATCACTGAATGAATCACTTGTCACACTATATTTCTCAGACCTTAACCCTGCACAGTTCTTTATTACTTAACACTCAATTACCTAACCTATATCTAACCCTGTCTACAGATCTTCTTTCAAGCCCTCACTCAACTCTCTGTCCAACCCTATCTCAACCCTCTCTCCCCTTCTCTTTGCACTTCACCCTTATATACATAAACTCCACCCCTTTAAGACCCACCTCCTGTCCTGCCATAGGCCAGGAAACCCCAGCCTTAGCCAAGACAGGCAGGTGACGTCATGGCACACGTCACAGGGTCTTATATTAATTTTTCCTCCAAAAAATGCATTAGGGCTTATTTTCAGGGAATGCTTTATTTCTTTCATGTACAACAATCTACATTTATTCAAATACAGTCATGTCATCTTCTAGTTGCTGCACAATGGTGGAGGGCGGGGTTTCACTTAACTAGGGCTTATTTTGGGGGTAGGGCTTATACTACAAGCATCTTGAAAAATCATACTAGGGCTTATTTTCGGGTTAGGTCTTATTTTTGGGGAAACAGGGTAATCAGTACCTAAACTCACCCATGTTATCTGGATACTCAAGGAAGAAAATCCCACAAAGACTCCTCCTCCTCATTTCAATAAAAAGGCAATGGCCAGTATCCTGTTTGCAGTCACTGAGTCTAGTGTTCTGTATGCATAGGACGCATGCTGTCCTGTGCCTTCCCCACTGTTTCATAGCCACACAGTGGAAGCCAGAAGAGGAGGAGGAGGAAGAGGGCATTACTGGTGCAGTGAGTCCCTACGGCCCCAGTGGCTTTAATTGGGTTCCCACCTTTTATCTCTGAATCCACAAAACTAGTACATGGTGAGTAAAACTACTCTCTCTTTCTCTTAATGTGTTCACTGAGAGAGCTATAGTCTCTCAGTTCTCTTCACAGAGCTCCCTACTAAATCAGTAGATTCAGTTCATCTCCCAGAATTTCTCTCCGTTAAGGTTGTTCCCTGGAGCAAGGGTCAATATGTCCACACTGAGGGCAGATATGGTGGTATTCTCCCCCCAGCACCTTGGATCTCTTCGCTTCTTGGGGCTGACGGTCATGAGGTGTCTTTCTCTGCCAGCATCTATTCTAAACTAAGACTTCTTTTTCTAGGAGCTCATTGGCTTAACCGTTGCTTGACCTGAGTATCTCTTGACTATCTCCCCAGTCCTTGTCTCCTGAGGGTCCAGTGATTCTCTCAAGCGTTCAATTTCCTCAGCATTCCCAGGACTTCAAGCTCCTGGGCAAGAAGGCTGGTTGCCCCCTCTGACACTTCTCTCTCCATTTGAAGAGGTGCCTCCTCTCCCCGTTCCTCTGCACCACCTACCACTGTTTCTGACACAAGTATCTCTGCTTTTCCATCTGCCGCCAGGACTTCTGCCTCTCTCTTTCCCTGAGAACGTCTCCTACTTCTGGACCAGGGGGCAGCCCTACCTTATGGGTCTGCTTTTCTACCACTACTGTGTGACAAAATGTGATGGTATCTTCAGGTGGCCAATATATGTGTGCGATAGCCAGTGGGATTTGTGTATGTGTGTAATATTTTGCATGCTTCTTTGTAACAACAGTACACTTCTGGTGTAGCAACCAGTGTCTTACAGGGAACAGCTTAGAGCAGCCTAGGAATTTAAAGAAGACTTATTAAATTTCTTGTCACTGTTGATTTAGGCTGTCTTGATTCAATGGTGCACCTTTACAGAAGATGTTGAAAGATCCATTAGATGCCTCCCTTTCTGCTGAGGGGAAGAAAAAGAGCTCCCCCCTTGTCTGTGTGTGTGTGTGTGTGTGTGTGTGTGTGTGTGTGTGTGTGTGTGTGTGTGTTTGGTTAAGGATTCCATAATTTGCACAACATAGGCACAACATTATTGTTCTTCCACCGCTGCCCCTGAAGCAAAACAGAAACAGTAAGCACAGAAAGATTGACTGGGAAGTCAACAACCTACTCAAAACTTACAATTGCTTCATTTTCACAAACCTAAGGGGCTGTCGTCCCAGTTGGGTAGAAACATTTTTGCAAATGTTGTGCAAAAAATTGTCATTGTAAATATGAGGACAGAATTAAGAGTGAGTAGAAAATCTTACACATTATTTGCAGGCAAGAGGAAAATGTGGGGATAAAAGGAAGGAGAATTTACATCCACAATGTAGGTGTCCTGCTGATACACTAGTTTAGTATGTATAGGGAGCTTTATTTGTACATTTGGTGCAGGCAAGAGAATTTATCAGGAAACTGCATTAAGTAAGAATGGTTTGGAAGTACTTTAATGTCTCTATGATTCCAAAGCAATGATCCTCTAAAACTATAATATAATTAGCAATTAATTTGCCGCCCCATACAGTGACTGAGAGATAGTACCTGAAGACTGCATTAGTCTGAATGTGCTGCAAACCTTGTCTAACTAATGGTATAATCTGTGAGATTTGATATCGAATTGGGCTGGCAACAGGCACTGGAGCATCTTCTGTGTAAAAATGAACACATTCCTGAAAGGCTATAGAGATGGCTAACAAGTGGGAATTGTCACAGATGCCATAATTGCTTTTTAAAAAAAACTTAAAAGATAAATGAGCTCTGTGGGGAAAAAAAAAAAACCTATTCCAGCTGTATCCTATAAACTGCAGCCCCCATTATTTCAAATAGCTTTTAATTAACAGCATGAATGCAAATCAGCATAGGCATCAAAAGAGATGTCCTTTCCCAATATTTGCCAGGCATACAGAGAGGTCTTCTTGCATACTATTGCCTTCATTCAAAAAAAAATAAAAATGCGGAAATTATGTTAGTGTTTCGTTTGCATTCTTGATTCAAAAACCAAAGCTGATGGGCCAAAAACAGACAGAGGCAACTCTCAGCACCTTCTCCCTATGAAACTTGGAGTCACATTATAAGGTGCCAAAAGACTGCCAGATTGCTGCCATGAATCACCACTATAACTCACCAAGAGCTTTTGGCTTGCTTTTCACTGAATGTAGGCATCTGCAGTGCATTTGCAGTTGCCTTTACTTCCACAGGCTCTGTATTAGCTTCTAATTCTGAGAAACATTCCCCCTCTTCATATTCTGATGAAGGACAACTTATTATATATAGAAACCATCAGAAACTTTCAAAATTTGTGATGGCTTAGTCATATGGTTAACTAGCCTTTCACCAGACCATTCTTACACATGCTTCCTTTTGGCCATTGAGATCTGGCCCCTTCCTCTACAACTATAAGAGCCACAAACCTTTCTTTCCCCTTCACTGAGCTTCCCATTGCCCTACTCCTTATACATCACAGTGTCTAGGAAAATATTCACTTTATATAAAGCAGGGTGAGCAACTGTGATCCTCAAGAAGTCTTAGGGCTGCTGTTTCCACAACCCCTCACTATGGCCAAGGATGGCTAGGATGGCTGATGGTTGTAGGCAAGAGTTATTAGTGACTACAGGACTTATAAGATAACCAAGACTCTAAGGGTCTCTTCTCTGTTTGTGCCAGAGAGATTGAAAGAATCCATACCCTTCTGTTTATGAACAATCTTCTAAGTACATTTGACATAACCAGCCAAAGCACTTCCATGTCACAGTGACTGAATGTATATAGTCTAACAAGTGTGTTGCACTTATATATCATGTCATACGGGAGAAGCTATTTTGGCTATTAACTTTTTACTTAGACATTTGTAATTTGTGGCCTATATCTAGTGATATTGTGCTTGTACAACATGTCTTGGACTAGCAGTTGTCCATTTTCAGAGTTAGCACAAAAACAGCATCCAGTACAGTTTTATCCATGTGGTTGAACAACGTTTTGCCCAACAACTTGCACAAGCACACATTATTGAGCAAAGTGTTGTGCAACCACATGGATAAACCTGTGTAACTTTGTAGCTCAGCTGCATCAGTGGGGATGTTCACCTAGTCAGTATTACACAGTCTTTGCTGGCTGGATTGCTCAGTGAGTTAGGCATTGGGAGCTCAGTTTCCCACCATGGCCCGTGGGAGAAGAGCTAGCCTGCGTGGCCTTGGGTAAGCTGCACTGTTCCAGGGTGCGCCCAGAAGAAGGCAAACCACTTCTGAGTACTCTCTACTTAGGAAACCGTGAAAAGGGTCACCATGAGTCAGAATTGATTTGATGGCACACAATTGTTATTAGTAGTACTGTATTATGTTGGAGTTAGTCCCATGTTTCTGAATGATAAACGCAGAAGCATTCGACACTGAGCAATACCTAGGGCTATGATACTTTGATGGTCAGAGAGAGCAATGATTGCCCCACTGCCTTCATTGCACATGAACTATAGATCCAGTCTTGTATTCACACCTTCCATTTTTGAAAGAAGCTCTGTGACTTTTTAATATTGTCCTGAGTAATTTTTGCTCAAAAGACTTTCCCCCTTAATTTCTCCCTAGATTCCCCCCCCCCATTTCCACTCTTTTTAAAAAGGAAGGCTATATACGGTACTATATATTTGTTCCATCAGATGTACTTGATAACATTACTTTTAGCTCCTGGCAACACTGTGGAGAAACACTGCCACTGCTAGGTGTTCATTGCCTTCTGCATTATTTATTTATATGGTCCAATATTTACAGGAAGATCAACATTGATTCTTCTGTTTTGATGACTTTCTGACAGAATTCTTCTAAACTCATGAGGCCTATTCAATAGATATTCCTGAATCGGTGAAGGGCTGAAATCATGGGGTGGGTGGGTGAAGATGCTGCAGATCTTCTTGCTAAATATGGAAGGGTTAGCTTTACTTCGAGTTACAGTATGAGGGGGCAGCAGTTGCATGCATCCACACTACCCACCTAGCTCTTCATGTTTGTGAGAAGAGCTCCTGATAAGAATTAAAGTTGTCTATGTCCCAAAACATGACATAGTCATACTTGGCTTGTTGTATAAAGTGTGCACCATCAAGAAGACATGAGAAAATGTCTTGGGGGTAGGTACACCAAGTTGTGTTAATTTCTTAAGCTGTGTGGTTGACGCAGATTTTGTTTTTTTTCTTCTGAGTGAACTGCCACATGTTGCTAATAAAGAACAAATTGGTCCGAGGATGACCACGGCATCTCTCATTATCAAATTAGAACTCTGTGTACTCAAAACCATCTGTCCAAATCAAGCAGATTCCTCTCCCAAGCTACAACTAGTAAGTTTTTTTTTTTAAGTAGTTAGCCTAATAAAGGTATCACCCTTATAAGGAATTTGGATTTTATGCTGTTCTATTATGGATTAAAAATATTTTCTATTACAACTTCAGAATCTTGTCATTCCATTAATGTGTGGGTCTCTCTGGCAATATTACTCCTTGAAAAGTATGCTTCTTCAGATTCTCTGCATTGAAAAAGTCACAGAGAACATTTGGTGGAAAAAGCAGGAAAAAAAACCCAGTTCTTTCTCTTGGAACAAAATGAATTTCAGCAAATGTTTGGGAACATGTCTGCCATGCATCTCAGGAAAGCTTCATCATATTCAATTTTCGACCTTGCAAGAACTCAATTTGCAGCATAAATTGTCTTCAAAAGACTGCAAGGGTATGCCTTTTTCTAGTCAGCTGTAATGCAAGAGCTGATGGCTATTATTTTACGAAGAGGAAAGCCTTTTGTCCCATGTATCGTGTGTGTCATTATTAACGGTTTAGTTCGGTTCATTGGTATCCTTACAGAGGCATTGCATTGTCCTGTTTTTGCACAGACGCCATTATTTTCAAAGTAGTCATTAAAGTAGTGACCTGGTGACAAATAGAATATATTTTTCATGATCATGTTATCATGGAAGGTAATGATAATAGTTGGTCTTATCTTATTGAGAATGATCATGATATTCAGATTCCAAATAAGCAGGAAAAACTTCCTGGCTCTAAGGATGCTTGGCAGTGGAATGGGCGAACCTGGAATGTGGTGATCTCCCTTGCCTTGGAGGTTTTTAAATAGAGGTTGGATAGCCATCCATTAGGGATGTTTTAGCTGTGATTCTTCCATTGGCAGAGGATTGAATTAGATGACCCTTTTGGCGCTACAGTTGTATGATTCTCTAACAGGACATTTTTATGGGCTTCATGATGTAGTTTTCAATTTGTTTCTCTCAATGCACAAATTAAATTTTCACAGCAGGTTCACCAACACACTGAACACTGTAAAATATTCCAAATAAAGATATGTTCCTGTGACTTTCTGGCATATACTGCATGCATTGTTCAAACAAACATATGCTGCATCTGAACACAATGATTCCTGAACTCAGAAAACCTGGCAGACTGTTTCATACACAGTGGACATAAGACAGTACAAGAGCAACAGTCATAAGAAGGAGTCCTTAATTGACTAACATCATATCAGCATCCTTTCTCACCAGCCTGTTAAATTCCATCTATCTGCTTGTTGTCTGTGGTGCACCAGTTGACTTATTACATAGCAGTAATATTTTTACATACAGAGTATGTATTATACTAATTGTACTATAATTATATTATATTAATAATGACTTAACAATATTACAACTCTAGATAATTTGTTGTTCCCTGTTTTGTACCATTAGATGTGACTCAGAACCATTTAACCACAGATTTCAGTGGGATTCTGCTCTGCTCTGCTTCTCTTTTCTCTTAAGAAATCAAGACCTCTTCAAGCAACAGATTTAAAAAATCTCTCAAAAGCCTTGAAGAAAACTCTGAAGAAACTCTTTAACCATTTGAAAGCCTTTCTTTTTTTAAATTTTTTTTTTAAAATAATTTTATTTTCAAAACTATTGGGTAATGGGGAAGGAATACAAAAGGCAAAGGGCAGTGGGGGGGATGGAAAAAGGGTTTTGAGAATAAGAAAACATCAAATGCATAATCATTCAATCTTTCATATCAAGTATATAAACATCTAAACTATTCATGTTCCAATAAAGGTTCATCTTTCTTCTTCTTTTTCTTCTTCTTCTTTTGACTATTTTGTCTATGTATTAACCTCTTTAGCTTTCAGCTTATACGTGTAATACAGCTTAAATCTATGTTATTCCCACAGCATCAGAACACCCAGGCCAATTGTGAAATATATCCCCTCTTTCACCCTCCTTTTTCCTTGAGAATACACTCAACAGATCCAAAATAATATAAATTCTGCTCTCCCCTCCCCTTTCCTCCCTGTGCTTGTTTTGTTTCTGCGGCTCTTTTTTCTTCCATATTTTAAAAGGGGGAACAATATCATTCAAAGTTTGCTTTTCAACCATTTTCTTATCTGCTATCGCTACATTGCTTACTGGGTGGCCCTCCATCCCTTGTATATTATCTGATATCTTCATCAATACAACCGGTTCTGAGATCTCTTTTTGGTGTAATTTAACCTCCGCTACCTTCCCTCCCCTAGAGCCTCCAATCACGTCTTCCATCTGGTCAATATAATAATTTACCTGCATGAATTTTTGCAACAGTGACATCTGAAAAGAGGTTTTCCAGTCTAGCCACCGATCTGTAATTTTCTCAGGGGGATGTTCCATTTTCTGTTTCCACTATTTTCACTTAAAATTCTCTCTCCCCTTTACCCCAATACACATCCAATATTTCTAATATTTCACCTTGCAATTATACAATATTAGCAATAAGATAGCAGGTACATTCAAGTAAGAGATGGAATCTAAAACATGAATCTCTCAAGTGTCTTTGTAGTCCAGTCCTTTTCCACGTCGCTAATAACTTTCAGACCGGTTGCTTCTTCTTTTCCCTTCTTTTCTCTTCTCCAAGTTTGTTTTAACCTTCACCCGGCAAGACTCTATTATTAGAATGTCATTTGTCAAGATCCCAGTTCAGTTCAAACCACATAGCCCCCAGTTCACAGCTCACAGTCCGTTCTTCTCCCTTTTACTTCCAGAGGCTTCCTTCTCCTCCCCCGAAAAGAGAGGTCCAGCAATCAGGGTTCCGGCAAATATATTATCCACGGAAAGCAGAGTCCCATACAGTCTAAAAATATATATCCAAAGAGGAAAAGGGTCCAAAGTGAACAGCTTGCAACAGAATTTATTTTTTCAAAGCCTGTCAGTTGATTCTTCAAGAGTTATTTTTCCTCCTTTAATGGAGACACAAGCTATTTCTGCCTGGCTGTTCCTTTAGAAATGACTCGACCTTCAGCTTGAGTAAAAGCTGGTATGCTAGAAATGCCGCTCCTTATCTCATTTGGTCATAAATTTGCACACAGTCACTTGTTCTTTATTTAATGAGGTTTTTCATAGAACAAGGGCTTCCACTTACTTTGATGTATACTTTCGCCGTGCTTCTGTTTTCTTATTCTCGGCGAATGGAGCTGTCTTTGGCTAGTTGCCAAAAATGGCACCCGTCTTCGTCTGTGCTGATGTGAATTTCCAGAAGAAAGAAAAATCGAGTTGCTGCCCAATCTTCTAACTTCTGTGGCTCACCAACTGCTGCAGAAGGGTCTCTCCTGACTCTTCCTTGCCCCCCCCGTTTCTGAGAGGGTCCCAGACCGAAGTGGTTCTAGCTTTTCCCGGGAGCTGTTCCCGAGAGCTGCTAGCTTCACCAAGACGAAGCTCCTCCTCACCATTTGAAAGCCTTTCTAACAATCTTGTCTGATCTATCATCATCACCACCACCACCACTACCACCACTAAATCAAAGGTTCTGATGGCAGCAGACACCCATTGTTGTTTTATGTTGGAAATCAGGTGCCTTAAAAAACACTGTTCCAAGAATCTAGATGATTTTCTGCTGCACTTTTGTGTTCCATTTTTGTGGGTTTGGAGGTGTGTTATTAATTGGTATAGTGTTAAATTGATAGTGGCTCCATCACTGTGGAATGCTCTTCCACTGGACGTGTGTCAGGCCCTTTCTTTCTATATCTTTATAAGACCTATAAAGGCAAAAAGTCTACAAAGAAGTCTTTAAAAACATACTATTCCTGAGGCAATTTTAGAACATATAGCTGGATATTGCCAGCTGATTTCTCTTTGGTTTTTATACTGTGTTATTAATTTATATTGTTGTTCAATCCATTCATCCATCAACTGCCTTAAAAACACTTCTTCCAAAAAACTGAAGGAAAATTTAGAAAATACGTTCTGCTGCAATTTTTGTGTTGGATGGTTTTTTGGGGTGTGTGTGTTTTTGTTTTTCTTTTGTCTGCTTTGTTCAAATACAATAGCACTCTAGAGCTTTTGACTGGACTGTGCCACAGGTACAAAGTGAAAAGAACAAGCAGGTTTTTTAAAATCACACTTTGTTACAGTTGGCATGACACTTTCTTCATTATCGTTTCAATGTTCAAGTTTGAAGTGGTCAGTAAGGGATGCTCTGGTCTCAGTCTGGTTATATAAGAAGAGAGAACGAAGGGCCCATTTTTGGATTTTGCTTCTTGCTTTTGCTTTCGGGTTTCTTCTCATGGCTTAATAGGTATTGGCTGTACATATTTTCCATTACTCTCAGCATAGTGCCAGTCCCATTTAACATTTCAGCTTGTCTTTCAAATCTGTTGAATACAATGTACGTTGGTATACATGGGTAAATCTTTCCAGATAGTACAATCATGTTGTCTACAAGCATAGAAAGGTTTTGAATTGCTAGTGCAGTATCAGTTACCAGAAGTTTAAAATAAGACACACTGTCACACATACAATTCAAACTGTGTATCAGTTGCACATTTCCTGTCAAAGAAAGCACAGCAATGAGCAGGAGCACATGATTGGATGGCAGGTTTTTTCTTTTCTTTACTGATATAATAGATAAAGACCTTGAATGAATAGTCTTTTCTACTGTTACTTCTCAGACAGATGTTGTACTTCTTCAGTATCTGTCACCAGAGAAAATGCTGGACCCTTGTTAGGCTTTGATAACATGGGTGGTGGCGACAAATGTATTGGCTAAAGAGTATTGGAGCCAAGTCAGTGTAGATTTGTTTATGAGGGGGCCAGAAACATCCCAGAACTGGTTAGAGCCTTGAAGAGAGCATCGAATTATTATAGTGAGCAAAATAAGAATTCTGAGGAAAGAGAGCAATGCATTTAACATCAATGCTGCTATCCTCCTAACATTTTCTCAAATACAACTCTTGTTGATTTTAGTAGCGTTAAGATTTGGATAAACATGCTGGGGATTGCAATGTTATTTTAGCTTCCAGTTATTAAATTTTGACTTAGTTTAACTTCCCAAAATTGCTCATAGATCCTAACAAAAAAATCTTAATTTCCCCATCTCCAAACAGAATGGAGAAAAATAAAACCTTCAACGACACAATCTAAAATCAACGCGTCTGCAAAAAAGATTCTTCTAGCTCCTTTTTTTGGTGTGGGAGGGGGATCCTATCATCACACCTCTAGCCTTCCCTTAAATTAATTGTATCTCTAGCAACCAGTTTCTCAAACGATGGGTAACTGTTGTAGTGAAGGAGAGCAGGCTTTGGGATAAGGCTGAAAAAGCTCATTCCCCAAAACCCATGAGCATTGGAAGTGAGAGCCAAAAGTAAGTGATGTGGAGTACCAGAGACAGAGACAGAGCTGAGGCACGTACTTTTAAGAGCACTATATATAATGACCTGATGGTACCATCCTTGATTGAACAAGCAGTGGCAGTAGGATGGTGCTTGAGGTCCCAGAGTGATATCCTACCACAGCTTAAGTTATGGATGGCTTCAGCATGTTATCAAATCCATAATTTTAGAAATAACTTCCTAAGTTCTAGAGGTAACAGGGGATGGATGAATGCCAATAGCCTGGAAGGAAATCTTCTGACTCAATTCCACTCCAAAGCTGTCTGAATTGCTCCACTTTCTTTTACCCAAAGATAGAACTGAGCCCACAAGGAACATTTCATTCATATACTCTGTACCCAGAAGCAATGTAGTTCTTGCACAAAATCCAGAACCAAGGGTGAGGAAATTTGGGGGCTAGCTTTCAGGTTCTGTACAAGCCTTCATTAAGCTGGGACTTATGAGACTTGTGGCAGTATAGAGGGGAGAAGGTAGCCTGTTTCTTAAATATTAGTGGCTGAATAGTGTTATCACCCATAATTGTTTCGGGACCATATATATGCTGATAGCAATAAAGAACACTCTGAGTAGGTGGAAAATGCATCCTCTCAAGAATAATCACAGGGTCTGAAATGGGGTACACATAGGGTTGGATATGGTGAGTGTTCTCCTTATTTTGAAGAAAGAGTGCTTCCTTCTTTGCTTTCCATGGGTGTAATGGAATTGTTCTCTATTTGTAGATTGATGAATCAGGAATTGAGATACTTTATCCAAATTAATTCCATTTGACGATATTGTATAAAAAACAGTGGTGGTGTGTGGGGTTTATTTGTTTATTTACTTGGTTGGTGTGTGTCTTTTGTAACAGTTGGGTTTTTTAAAAAAAATGCTTTGGCCTTTTGAGAGCACGAGTTTTTTTGGGGAAGGATACACTGCAGGCCATGGTATATATTAGACAGGGAGTGCAGTTCATTGGGGACAAATGAATCTTCCAGGCTGGAGTTCCTCTGCTTGGAATTGCTCTCTGAGGCCTTGTTTCCTGAGTTCATTGCCATGAACTTCAGCCAGAAGCGGTCTCTATTAATCTGTCTAGAAGGCATGGGAAAAGCACGAGCAAATATTATGGTTCCAGTGCCAACGTTGTTTATGTTTACGAGTGAAGATAAGTATATATTTTCAATCTTATATTAGTCACAGCCTTCTGCTTCCTGGAAAGCTGCCATTATAGCCATTGCTGCTGCAAAGGTAACTGTGTGCTTACCTCAAGGACATGGCCTGGAAGCGTTTGCACTGAGGCATCGAGGAAGAGTGAATGCAGTTTGAGCATTCCCTTCCTTTGTTGTTTCTCCTTAAATAATATCATCTGGAGTTTGTTACATACGTATTTTGATATGCATATAGTGCAAGCTTATATATGTCTCCTCAAAATTAAGTCCCACGGAACTCACAGAGTCTTATTTCCTAGTAAGTGGTGATAAAATTTACAGGCTTAGTTGAGTAAATTTAAATGTCCCCAAACTTTTTTGAAAACCATATTTGCACAATACCTTCAGGACTGCCAGCATCTCTTTGCAAGGGTGTACACAACACCTGTATTTTAAACTCTCACATGATGGTAGACCAGACATGCCACATACCATGTGTGGCCTGTGAGTAAAGTCTGGCTCACTAAGTGAGATTCAGAAGTATGATGTCTTTTCCCCTGGTTATCACTGATTGTCAAACCAAAGGCAACTCTTTTAACTCACTGCCTTATGTATTTTGAAAGTGACATTCCTGAGGACCATTCAGGGAAACCGTATCCAGTTACCAGCTGCTTTCTCTATTAAAATTTGAGTTTCCGACTGTTCATGAACATGTTCAAAAACTTGCAGTCAGGGAGTATGCATTAATTCACATTTGATATGAAACTTTTCTGAGCAATCTGTTAGTTTTTTCCCCCTTTTCCTGAGTGGGCTAATTTAGAAGGGAAGAGGCTACAATCCAAGTCTTGAGAAATTCCACTGGCAGCTGAATTCATGAGGTGTTCGCGTGGCTGGTAGAGTCCCCACTGGGCTCCTTCATTTTTGAAAGAACATAGTGAACAATCTTGTCCAAGTGCTTGTATGCAGGAGCAAAGATCTCAAATGTGGAGTGTGCAAGGATGGATTCCTCAGGATATTATATTCCATACTTGCCAATAGTTAAATATGAAATGCACCTTCATATTCCTAATGAAGGAAATATGTTTACCAAGTGTTGATGAACACCATTTCTCACACACACCTCTCCTGCTATTACAGCATAAGAATAGTTGTAACGATTTAGATCAAACGTTTTCTCAGTCTTATCATTCTGTTCCCACGGTTGCAAACCAAATGTCTGTAGGAAGGTGAGAAATAGCACATGACATAAGTAATAGCATTCCTGCTCATGTTCCTGACCAAAAAAACATTGAAAGGCATGCTGTCTCCAATATTGGAGATACTGTAATATATACAGTTTTCCACAGATGGTATCTCCATTTTGGCTTTATTTTTGTAAAATAAATCATGACATGGTGTAATATGTCTTGTATTGTTGTTCATCTGAGGTTATATTTACCTAATTTTCAGGCCTGCTAAGGACCAGATGATTTTTATGATGTCCTGATACATAAAATCATAGAAGTCAAAGAGGGTGTACTTTCTGTTTCACATGACCATAGACATTAATATTAACCTCCATGAATCTATCCAAACATTTAGGGGGTTTTATTGAAAACTTTTGCTTATGTACTTAAGGCTGCACACCTGTGTCCACTTACCTGGCAGTAAGTGCTGTTGAACTCAGTGAAATTTACATGTGAGCAAACATGTTCATGATTGCACTGTAAATGTTTTACATTGCTAGCATTTATGAAAATCGTTGCCATTAATTACCGCACAATGTCCAGTGTGCAGGCCAAATTTGCACCAGTTTCCTTCCTTCCTTCCTTCCTTCCTTCCTTCCTTCCTTCCTTCCTTCCTTCCTTCCTTCCTTCCTTCCTTCCTTCCTTCCTTCCTTCCTTCCTTCGCCATTATGAGAACCCTGCAATTTATTTCTCAGATCTTCAGATAATTTAATTTTGAAACCTGCAGTAGCAGAAGCCCAAAGTAAAACTGCTTAGCAGTTGTTGGAGATACAGCATGCATTGTGCTGAAAGGGTTGTGTTTCAAATTAGGAATTCATTTGGAAAACAAAGCAATACAGGGGTGTTGGGCTATTTCTGTACTGAACTGATTTAGAGTGAAGCGAAGAAGCCCAAAGAGGCACTCAAATCAGACTGAAAGCTCTCTGAAGCAGTGAATTTTGTTTCAGAACTTCCAAGGCTGAAAATTCAGAGCAGCAGCCATAGTTTCAGATACCCCAGAGGTTCTGGGTCACAGTGCCTAGCTGATGGAGGATAGATTCACAGGAGGGTTGGAGCAGGGTAAGGAGTAAATTGCATGATTTCAAGTAGTGAGGTGGAGAGACGGAAGAAAGAAACAGTACAATAATTGGTGGCAATGAGATTCAACCCCCCATCCCAGGTCAGAGCCTTATTATTTTCTCTCTTTTAATCACCCCGCTGACAAATGTAAATATGTACGAATAGTTTAAAATATTTGGGTACAAATTGAATTGGATGGGCCACTTATACATTCAAATCAAATTGGCTGTGATTTATCAGACAAATAATTTGGACTTAATCAAAGCAGATAGTGCATGCACACTCCACTCAAATAACTCTTTTAAGACACACCATTCAATTTGTAATGATTTGATATCCGGAGGTCAGCGTAGTCTGTCATAGTATGTTCAGAGTCTTGTTCTTCCACATTTCTTTGCTTAGCGTACTGTTTTTGTTGGTGATGTTTGCACCAATATGCATCTTTTAGGCATCCTTCAGTCTCAAAAGACTATGGTCTTTATACGTAATGTAAATATTTGGGATCTATGAGTGTAAACCACAGAAGTTTGTATAGCAAACCTCAGGTGGATTAAAGGCATTCCTGTAAATTAAAAGTTTCTGAAAAAGAGGAATCTCTCTCCATTCCAAATGGTCACATCACATGTTGTTTGCAGTGTGTCTTATTTTTAGAGCCCAAATCCATGGTACCGTATTTTTTGCACCATAAGACGCACTTTCCCCCCACAAAACAGGGGGGTGGAAAGTCTGTGCGTCTTATGGAGCGAAGAAAACAGATTATATTTTCCTGTTTTCTTCTCCTAAAAAATTGGTGCGTCTTATGGAAAGGTGAGTCTTATGGAGCGAAAAATATGGGTAATTTGTTTGAGAACAAATTGCTGTTCTACTGGTAGATATGCAGGGATTTAACAACCACATGTGGCTTGCCATGTAATGAATATTAAGATGTTATTAGTGTTTAGAAGCACAGCTAAAAGCATTATATACTGAAGAACTTTGGAGAACAAATTGGTGTCTTATACTGGTGTCTTATACTGAGTCTTCTGCTGGCTAGTTAGGGTGGGCTTGGCTTCTATGATTTTTTTTTGTTTTGCTAATTTTAAATTTTTGTAAGCTGTGTTGGGGGCCCATTAGGATCAAATCGTCAGCTCTTAAATATCTTCACATTAAAAAACAACAACCCCAAAACGCTTAGTTTTATTAAGCCTAGCACATGCAATAGTAATTGCTTATGTAATATCATCATTATCATTATCATAATCAAGTTAGAACTGGAGAGCTGCAAGGGACCCTATGGATCTTCAAATCCAACTCCTAGCAAGGCAGCATAGTGGGAAATGAAATTTCCCATCTCTGTTTCTGCAGCCAGATACATGAATCACTGAGCTATAACAGCATATTCTAGAATTTAAATTTCTCATATCTGCCTATGCATTTCTGCATATGTTTTATTTCTAAAGCTTGGTATGGTTAATGTAGTGGACCATAACTCCCCAACCTTCCAGACTGTATGTCCACTTACTGCTGATGGCTGTACTGTCTGGAGGATTCTAGGAATTATACTCCAAAAAATAACTTCTTTTAAATATATTTTACATTTTTTCTTAAACTACAACATAAACATAAAATACATAAATCAAAATAAAAATCAACTTTGTTTCCCACCAACATAGTCGGGACATCTTGCAGTAATCCTCTTCTTCCTCTGTCTTTATTCTTCTTCTTCCTTTATTGTCCTCTTCTCCAGAACTGCACTGATTCTTGATTTGGAGCTTTCCCCTTTCCTCTTCAAGAAATCTGCCCCATATACCATAGAAATTCTTCTTCTTCATCCCTCCTCAAAAGGTAACTTCTTTAAGTTTGGTTTATTTCTGCAATTATGATGGTTAAACAAGATGACCATATGTGGTTTGGGTTTGCATTTTCTACCTCATTCTTCAACTAATTTTTTTAAAAAAATCATTGGTCTAACACAAATAACTGCTCCTAAGCTGGCGAAGGATATTCTTCAGCATATAGGCTTATTGTAGTGAGAAACCTGTTTCCTGTTTATGAAAACAATAGATGTTTTGTGCATGTGGTGTTTTCAGATTGGTTTCCACAAAAACTACACTGCTATCCCTGCCTTTCTTTTATTGTTCCTGTCTTTGGGGGACTACATGGTGAACAACTTGGTTTATGTTTCTGCTGACTTGCAGCTTTCTCCCATCTTTTTAATATTATATACAATACTTGGTATTGCTCCCTGGCACTTTTTACTGTATAAAGATGTGCTATTGCTAGTATGCTTTCAAACACTTTATGTAACATTTTACCAGAACCTTTCCCCCCTACAATACGTATAGTATGCATTATGTCAACCTGTAGGGGACTCTCATTAATGTTCAAGTTGTAGTCGAGCCACTTCAACACTGTGGCTTGTCTTTGCCTATCTCCCCAGAAATCGGGAGGCCTCTTAAGTCTCGTGAGAGCATTTCATATAAGGAGGGGGGGAACGGCAGGTTATTTAAGGGGCTGTTCCCCCTCCTGTTCCTTCACTGGCAATAGTGGAGAAGGAGTTCAGCTAGTGTTTTTCTTCGAGCTGCGTAGTTGGTGTGAGGCTAATTGTTTCATTCGAACCGTGCTTGGCTGATTGTTTCCTTTGATCGAGGCCAGCACTGCTCAGATCATTGGAAAGGGGGAGGTAGCATCAGCTCCCTCCCTTGGTTTGCTTAGCTTTACTTATTTACTTTTAGAATGATTAACATCAATTTGGCTTAGTTGAAATGTTTAGATTTAGCTTGGGTTAATTTATGCTAATAGGGGGAGGGCATGACTCCACGTGACTCACACCAGCTGTGCCATGCTGCAAATTGGTTTTTTCCTAGGCCACTTGGCTCAAACAATTGTTGGTTGGATTGATTAACTGATAATATTTTGGCTTATTTAGTGTTGCATTAGACTGGGTTGCTGCTGGGTGCCCGACTGGTTGTTTTGGCTAAAAAGCTGGTCAAGTACTGATTTGAGTGATATTTAACAAGGGGGGAAGCTCACATGGGCTGCGCATTGCCACAATCTCCTTTTTCTAGGCACTTGATCAAGCTGGTGTTTGCTCCAGTTAATCAGCTTGATGCCGGTTAATTGGCACCTCAGCCATTGGGCACTTCACTCCCCTAGCCCCCTTCCCACCCCATCCCACCCTTACACTCCCCATTGCCTTGAGTAGTAATAAATCGATGGAGGTGGGTGACACTTGAATTTGAACTGGGCCATGTGCTGGGCAGTTGGACCTTATCACGTTTCGGTGGTCGGCCATCTTTTTCAATCAGGAATTGCTGGTATTCCACAGGCTACTTTTAGTTATCTAGGGGCTGATCTTGTTTAAAAAATCGAATAAACAACTTAATCACTTAACTTAAGGGGGTCAATTTAATTGTTATTTGATTGCTTATCAATTCTCTGCATTAATAGTTAGTGCGGATCCTTCTTTTAAAGTAATTATTCAAATAAGCAACAATTAAATATATAGGGTAAGATTAGTGATTGGATAATTGATTAATAAACACTAGTAGTAAATGACCAAACTCTGGGATTTGACCAAACTCTGGGAGGCAGTGGAAGACAGGAGGGCCTGGCATGCTCTGGTCCATTGGGTCACGAAGAGTTGGACATGACTTTACGACTAAACAACAGCAACAAAAGTAGTAATTGAAATTTCATGAACAGTCATTGTAAGGCATATTAAATAGACCTTATTGATTGGATTTGGCGTTAATACTAATATTGGTAAAATCTTTAATTGGTGAGTTAATTAAAATAAATACATTGGTAAATTGATTTCTTTGTAATCTTACATAGTGCAATTGGATGCAATAAATAATTTAGGATTGAATATGCAGGCTTCATCAAATAATTATATAGGTATTTTAATTGCAGTGGTATAAATTGATGTAATACATTTATTTAGTAATTGGCAAATAGGTAATTGATTACAATACCCTCATAGGTATTGGCTTATTTTGGCAACACAAGTACTTACAGCAAAGAGGGATGTTGTAATTTCTTGGGTGATTGTGGTAGCAAGGTCTGTGGGGTTTCTTCTGGAATTGACCTCTGGGTGGTAATGGCTTCCAGGAAAGGTCAGGGTAACAAAAAGGGGAAGTAGCCAGCCAAGAAAAGACCAGTCCCTCCGGAATTGCCACCTCAGTCATCGTCAGATGAGGAGTCCTGGCCCGTTTGGCAGCAATTGCAAGAAAAAATAGTTGCCTTAGAAGCTGAAAGAGCGGTGAGCCAGGCCATGCAGGCCAGCCTGCAGCAGCCGCGTCACTCGGCCAGGGACGCTGAGAGCCATCACCAGGCTAAACTTAAAGCCATGGCTGATAACCTAATGGCTAGGTTTGCTGTTTTGGAAGCAGAACTGCAGTCGGTAGGGGCGTCCAGGTGGGAGCCAGAGGGGTCAACAGTTACACCAAGATGCTATTGAACTGAGGACAGTAGTGTGTCACCGATTCCAGCAGCAGAAGGTACAGCGGCAGCTGTCCAGGGAATGCCTGAAATGTGGGCCAGGGCTAGCCCCGAATATCAGTACAGCAGGGAAGAACCAACTGTGACGTCCCCTATGACTGGTGAGTCCACTGTTGCACTGGATACTCCTTCACCAACACCTGTCTGGCCTTGGCCAGGCAGTGGGCAGCTTAGTCCCCCCTTTTACACACCCTATGATGTGCAGAGTTCTGTGGCTCCTAATTACCCTTGGCCTGGCTCGAGTGTGCATTATGGTGGTTGGGTTGCAGCATATCCACACGTTGCATTCTCAGCCCCACAATATCCGGTGCCTGGTGCCGGGATTTGGCCATACCCATCTGTCCCAGACACAGGTTTTAATATGGTACCTGTGCAAGCTGTGCTGGTGGGGGATTACACAGCGCCCTTAGGGGACCACCTCACCCCAGCAACTAAAGAAAAAAATTGAAAGGGTGACCAACATAGATTTCTTTGAGTTGCTAAACAGAAATGTAGAGAAAAAGGATTTGAGCAAGGAGGATGAGAAAGATAAGGAGAGGCACGGAAGGAAGAAACCAGATAGGACATAGGTGAATTGGTTTCCTGGTTTTATAATCTACGCAGGGGTTGTCGTAAAGGCTCAGCCTTGGCGGGGCCAATCTCTCTTTAAATACTTGGACATAATCTACAGGGCTTATGTAGATTTTGCGGGTCAAGCTTGGCTTAGTTATGACGAATCATTCTGTATATGCAGTACGATTGAACCTAATCTTTCACTGCCTTCATATCTTCCCCTTCTCCATCCTGCCAGTCCTCCGATGGTGCAGGGGAAGCCTTTGGAGGCTTTCTCAGCACCATTGGAGGACTGGCGGGGGTCCCCCACAACGGCAATCACCACTTTCAGAGGTCCCCCGGCAGTCCTCTGATGGAGCTGGGAAGCCCCTGAAGCCTTCCCCAGCACCATTTTTGAACTTCCCACCCTTTTCCCCTGCCTTTTTCCATTTGGAGGCTTGCCTGTGATGGGCCTCGGCAAGCCTCCAAATGAAAAAGGCAGGGGAAAAGGGTGGGAAGTTCAAAAATGGTGCTGGGGAAGGCTTGCCCAGCACCATCGGAGGACTGCCAGGGAACCTCTGAAAGCAGCTGTTGCAGTTGCAGGGGACCCCCGCCAGTCCTCTGATGGTGCTTCCCCAGCTCCCTACCTGATAAGTGATTGTTAATTTTTTTCCCATATGAACACATTAATTAAATTTCAGTGCATTCCTATGGGAAAACGTACCTCCCAAGACGAAAATATCTTCATCTTGCGGGGCACAAAAAACTCGCTAGACGCTTTCATCTTGCGAGTTTTTCATTGCCCGAAGCATTTGTCTTGCGAGGTACCACTGTATCATTTTTGAGATTGTATCCCAGTATAGCTTTTCCCACTCTTTTGTTGACTATGAGGGCTGCCCCATTTCTTCTACGGGATTCGTGCACACAATAGTAGATATGATAATCGTCTGAATTGAATTCACCCATTCCCATCCATTTTCGTTCACTGATGCCCAGGATGTCAACGTTCGTTCTTGCCATCTCCTGTTTGACCACATCCAGCTTACCAAGGTTCATAGATCTTACATTTCAGGTTCCTATGCAGTATTTTTCTTTGTAACATTAGACGTTCCTCTCACTTCCAGGTGTGTCCACAGCTGAGCATCCTTTTGGTTTTGGCCCAACCACTTCATTAACTCTGGAGCTACTTTTTATTGTCCTCCGCTCTTCCTCAGTAGCATGTTGGACGCCTTCCGCCCTGAGGGGCTCATCTTCCAGCGTCATATCTTTTAGCCTTTTGTTTCTGTCCACGGAGTTTTTTTGGCAAAGATACTGGAGTGGCTTGCCAGTTCCTGCTCCAGGTGGATCACATTTTGTCAGAATTCTCCACTGTGACCTGTCCATCTTGGGTGTCCCTGCATGGCATAGCCCATAGCTTCTCTGAATTACTCAAGCCCCTTTACCATGACAAGCAGCAATCTGTGAAGGGATCCTTGTGTGGGCTATGAGATTCTGTGCCTATTAAATTACTACAAATCTATTGTGTTTATTTTTGTGGCAGTTTCAGATAATGGCAAGCACATTCAGTGGCTCCTTGGGACAGATGGTGAGGTCTGGGTTTGGATTATGGGAGACGCTCCTGGAGACAAACCGTATGAGCAGATTTCTGAGGAACTTATTGCTGAAAGAGCAAGACAGCAAGCCCAAAAGGAAGCTGAGGAATTATGGTGAGCATCTACAAAACACACTAAATTCCAGGAATTACTGATGCTAATAGTATTGGATAGAGATTCTCACATTCCACTCGTCTTTTCTGTTAAAAATATAGGGTTCCCTTCAAAGTGATTTTCAATGTTTAATCCCTGAGGTATGTAATTTATTCCTACCCGTTTTGTTATTTTCCTCTTTTAGCAAAATATCTCACTTTCCTCATGTTGGAGATTATATAATTAGCTGAAAAGCCTGTAAGTATGGCTATTCCATTTGTATTTGAATTGGATGGGAGAACTTTAAGATATAATGTCCCTCACTTACATTCCCCCCCTTTCCTTTTAAAGGAAGCAAAAAGAAGCTGAAATTACAAAGAAATTTCGGGATGCTATGGCTAAAGAGAAAGCTCGAATAGTGGCAGAGAAGTGGAAAATAGAGACAGAAGATCGCAAAGCCGCAAAACTGATGGAGGAGAAAATCCAGGAGGAACTAAAGGTTTGTTGACTTCTTTAACATCTGCCCCTGTATTCTGTTCTTGAACTTAATGTGGTGGGATGAACCAGCAGAATGCAGCAGCATTTCCATTGACAGTGAAGACTGTCTTTGAGAGGTGATGTATAGGGATCCCTAACAGAGAGCACAATTAGAGTGCTAAACTTCAGATATATGGAACTTGACAGGCAGGTTGTTACTGAAAACAACAGTTTCATGTAATATTCATCACTCTCTCTTCTTCTGGCTCACCCATGTCATTCATAACTTGTCCAGTTCCAGTCAGGAGATGGCCAGACCTGACTTACCTTCTTCTGGAAGATTGGAAGGAAATGGTAGCCCTGTATCCCATTTAGTTTTACACAGAGCTTATATATGAAGTTGCAGAGTTTGAGGCAGGTGGTGAAAAGTCAGTGCAGGATAGCAGGACTTTAAGTTCTGCAACAACTTTAAAAAGTAAAAGCAAATGTGGAGATGTAAACTTGATAGAAGGAGAGGGAAATATGGTGGGAATGGATACTGCTTTTCTTGTGGCCATTTTGTTTCAAACCTGGTTGTTCAAGGAAGAACAACCTGTCACTGTGTCCCATCCTTTCAGGGTCATTCGTGGTCCCATTTCTGAGGTGTGTCGCAGCAGCATTCTTTCTAGTCTTTCTGTTTCTAGACATCACAGGGAAGAAAACGAATTTGAGAAAAGGTAGCTGTGGGATCACTTTATAGACTATTGTGTGTTCTGGAAAACACAGACCTATGCAGAGTGGTCTGGGAGATATTCATTTCAGTTCAAAATCTGTGTGAAACAATTCCTCCACAATCCTAAAGACCTTGTATGGTCTTTATCTTCAGTAGATTCTACTGAATCTCAAATTTGTAGAGAAATCGTGTATACAGTGGGGTCTCGACTTACGAACTTAATCCGTATTGGAAGGCAGTTCTCAGGTCGAAAAGTTCTTAAGTCGAATCTGCATTTCCCATAGGAATGCATTGAAAACCATTTAATCCGTATCTGCTCTTTTCGCCCATAGAAACTAATGGGAAGCTGCTATTCTGCCTTCTGCCACTAGATGGGGATATTTTTTCTTTTTTCCTTCTAACCTAAGATGACTTAGCTTTAAAAAAAGGAAAAAAAGAGTTCGTAACTCGAATCTAAGTCCGTAAGTCGAGTCCATATATTCCTATGAGAGCGGTTCGTAAGTCGAAACGTTCGTATGTCAAGCTGTTCGTAAGTCGAGACCCCACTGTACTGGCTAGCTGGCTGTGCCTAAATGCATTTCTCTTTCATTTCAGTACACATTCAACAGCTTTCTGTGAAAGATGTCGGTCTTATATGAGCAGTTCTGGGTTTTGAATGGAGACAGAAAAAAAATGAATTATTAGCAAAAAGAATATGGAAAACAGTGGTGCTGACAGATAGGGATGGGCAAGTTTGTCATTTTTGCTTTCTCCCACAGGTTGTGTGACCTTTGGTGAAGTTTTGATAAAATTCTGAAGTGCAGTTCCAGAACATATGGATTGGAATTCACTCATATACCTTTAAATTTGCAACTCAGATGATGAATCAGGCATTTTCCCCAATTGATCCCCCACCCACAATTCCACCTGTGGTTTACATATCTGGAGTCCTTGCTATAGCATGGCAATAGGTAGATACAGATAAAATGTGGCCACATGTGGTCCTCAGGCCTCTTTTTGTGCCTCCACTTCTTTCTTTCCATTCTCTCTTTTTATCCCTCCCAGCAAAAGGGGGAGAGGGTGTTTCTGCTCTTGAAATATCCATTTGCCAAAAGTGGAACCAGACTTCTAGACACTTCAAATTTCAGTTTTCCCCTTTGGCATTTTTGGCAGAATGTGTGGGGGTAGAAAATTGGCCACTAGCCCCGCTGTAGTTGTTAACCCTGATGGAAAAGGAAGGGAGGGAAGGTGAGAAAGAAGCAAAATCCAAGGCTGTATGGTTAATATGTGGTGTCAAATAACCTTGAGGGGGGGGAATCCTTAAGGAACTGGAAATCTTGCTGAAACCAAAATTACTCTAGAAGGCATATATAACAGGTTCTTTTTCGCAGAACTGCTCGGTATTTACCATTATTCTTCCTGTGCTGGAAAAAAAGTGCTCTAAGACTCTTTTTGCACCTTTTCACCTATAGGGTGGCTTCCTTTAGACCCTACTCCAGATAAACTAAATCCTCCCTACTGGGATTGTACCTCTGCTGCCCTGACCGATGTTCCATTTGCCATGAATAGCAGTTGCTCAATGTGCCACAAGCACAATATACTGACACTTCCTATCTTGTGCTTCATGCAAATGACGCTGTGAGATATTCAGTAGGAAGCCCTATGGGAATTTCCTTGGTTGCGCAAATGGGAGAGATCAAAGGCTACCACCCAATGATATCACTAGTATCTAAATTAATAGGAGTTATTTCAGGCGTACTTTTCAGGGTCATTGGCCTTATCAAGATATTTTTTGCAGCCTCTCATTTTTGGGCGATTTCCCATGTTCACATGTTCAATTGCTGCTTTTTTCATACTTATTCTATTAGTGATTAAGACAAAATGAATCACAGCAGCTGCTTTCACTTAGAGTGCTTTTGTTTGTTTGTTTGACTGACTGATTGATTGATTGGTCTTCATCCTCTATCATTGACATCTTTTTCTCCTCTGGCTCCTATGGTCTTCACAGGAGATGACTGAAAATGGAGAGGTTGCTGCTCATGTGCACGCCCTACGTACAAGCAAGAACCCTGGAAAACTGCTCATTGGTAGAACCTGCATGTGAACAGGATCCTTCTTCTCTTCTTGTCTGGCACTAAAGCCACGAAGAGTACAAAAGCATATAGGAGGAAGGCTAACCACTCCCCTTTAATAGTGTTCACAGCACCAGATTATATGATGTCTTAATAGGATTAGAAAAGAGAGCACCCCCCCCCCCAGTTTTTAAATTAAATTGCACATGAGGGCTAGTCTGGAGTCATTGTTGTTTCTATGAGAAAAGGGGTGAGGTTGTTAGCTGTGTTTCTCCCAGGCAGCTTCCTGAGGAAGAGTGAATTATGTTGCTATGTGAGAGAAAGAGGAGGTGATTTCTTCCTGTCCTGATTAAAAGGGGAGAATGCTGAATCTCTGGGATGAGATTTCCAAATGCATAAGGTGGCAGTGTTGGAAAATACTGGCTTTTTTGTTTGCTTGTTTGTTTTGCTGTTGTACAATTCTAAAGGGAAAGGGGGTATTTGAGGGACATCCTCATGGTGAAAGGTTGCTAATTCTCTAAAGATGCTTGTGCAAGGGGCCTGAATCTGATTGCTAGTCCCAGCTAGAGGAAAAGCCAATAAATAAATGGGACTTTGCTAAGTCAGTACTCATGTAATTCCCACCAAGTCCGTAGACCTGTTCTACTTCCACCTTACAGTTAGATGTGGGCATAGAGGTTGATACTCTTTACTCACTCACTTGTTTTCCTTTCAAGAGTTGTCACTCCCTATATATGATGTCACCACCATTTCATTCCTCTTCTGTATTTTAGGAAATCATATTTTCATGATAGCTATAACATCTGGCATTCTGAAAAAGAACTGTGGAGGTCTGTAGGTATGACCTGCCTTGAGTGTTACTCTCACATACTGACGAAGAGGTTTGTGTTAACATTTGTGTAACAGTTTGAGTACAGCACCTTGTCTCTATCTGCCCTGTTATCTTTTTGGACAGTGTCATTGTAAAAAGGTAAAGGTTCCCCTTGACAATTTTGTCCAGTCGTGTTCGACTCTAGGGGGCGGCGCTCATCCCCGTTTCCAAGCCATAGAGCCAGCGTTTGTCGGAAGACAATCTTCCGTGGTCACACGGCCAGTGCGACTTAGATACGAAACGCTGTTACCTTCCCACCGAGGTGGTCCCTATTTATCTACTCACATTTTTGCATGCTTTCGAACCGCTAGGTTGGCGGGAGCTGGGACAAGCGACGGGCGCTCACTCCGTCACGTGGATTCGATCTTACGACTGCTTGGTCTTTTGACCCTGCAGCACAGGCTTCTGCGGTTTAGCCCACAGCACCACCACATCCCAATCATTGTAACACTTCTTTAATTAAAAAAGAAAACAAAATCCTGATCTTTTAAACATGCACCCAGAGGATTTTTAAAATTTTTTTAAAAAATAACAATAGTGCTTAAGTGGAAAAATGTTTTAAGTGCAAATGGGCATATTCTGTTTAAAACCATGGGGATAAAATGATATAATTAGCTGTATTTTCATTTTCCCACCCAAGTGACTCAGTAGTGGTGGATCAGAACTTGGAGCAATAAGTTATAAATAATGAATCTTCTTGTGCAATTCGTTTCCTCAATAATAGAACATAATGAAGTTATATTTCAAAAACAACACAATGAGGAGGAATGTAATCACTTTACAAGAGTAAAAGTTTCAAGTTATTTTCAAACGTTTCTTTTGAAGGGGTTCTTTGACAGTATTACAAACATTTTGAGAGGAATCTGACACCATACTTTCTCTAGCCTAAGATTTCTCTTCCAAAAATAATAGAAATTGAAACAAGTGATATGAGTTACTTTTTAACATTGTCATGAATGGGTTAATTATGATACACTGCAATCAGTAACATGAATGAATTACCTTTAGAAGGTAATTTCTGAACTTATGCTTGATGAAACATAGTGTGATGCGCAGAAAATGTGTTATAACCCATGAATTGAAAGCATTACGTTGTAATTCCACATGTGGCTCATAGTGGAAGAATAATGAATGGACAGAGCTAAAAGCCTCTAGTGTGGAAACACACAACCTTTCCTCTCTTTATGGGAATAATTATTATTAAAGGAACAATCACACACAAGTGCTTTGGCGAAAAATCTGTTCATGTTTGACTGAAGGCACTGAAGCCCTGAAGAAATTTAACTTTTATGAATGATTCAGGGTGATGGAATGAGATGCAGACCAGTTAACAAGCTCACTTTACCCAGTTTAAAATATTTAACAGATCATTAATCATTGCACCTGGGAAGATGACTGGGACCATGTCTGAAAAAAAGGAAAAAGAAAATCATGAAGGCCATTAAAGTTTTATTATCTGGAAGCATTTTGATTTGGGAAATTTAGACTGTCCATCCATTTTGTTAATGCATCTAACCTTTAGTCATTTGGTATCATTGCCCCTCCTTTGAAAATAACTTCTGTTCCTTTTGATATGCCTCAAGATTCTAAAGTTTGTTAGATAAGAAGAAAAACTGATTTTTTTGGATGCTAGAATATCTAGTGATTCTTCTCATGTCAATATTGATTTATTCCTCACATTCTTTCAAAAAGATACTAATACTTAAACTATGACACCGGAGGACTACAGCTATTTCTAGACTACAGTTCTCAGAATCTCTCAGTTAACAAGGCTACTGGCTGAAGGATTCTGGGATTTGTAGTACCAAACATATTTCTCCTTCCCATGTTCTGGGTTTAGGAAACCAGATCTTCATGCCTTTTTTGTTGTTGTTTTTTTTGCAATGAGTAGATGAACAAGAGGATTTGGGGCTGTAAAATGATCGGTTAATTCATTCAGTCTTTGCGAGACCTTATCCCTCAATTGATAAACTGCCCTAGGTAGTTATTATTAGCAACTGTCAACCAGAAAGCGAAAGAGCCACAACTGAAGCCAAGGGTTGTTGTAACAGATTTACAACAGAATCAATATAGTTTTTCTTTTTGTTGTTGTTGTTGTTGTTGCATGGGTGGGGAACTCAAGTTGTTTATTGATATATTCCCAGGTGTAATTTGTATCTTGGATTAGTTCTGGATGTGCTTTTACTACCATGCACACTTTCTATCATGCTTCTAGAAAAGGGCGCCCCATGGTATTCTCACAACAACATGCCACCATGACTAGCATGGCATTGTGAAGGATGAACTAGAATCTTGTGCTGGTTTTGGCTTTTTTATTAGATGTTTTTATATAGGAAAACACTGAATAATAGCATTCCCCCCCCCTCCAAATCTTTAAACTTCTTCAGTTCTAGCCTACATTGATACAATCCCAAAATGAATTCAAAAGTTGACTTACTATGTGAGTGTAGCCTGGAATCCATAGAGACAAAAAAGTGACTTGAATATATACTGTATGTACTTTTCTTTGTATGATGGTTGTCATACACCTGAAAGATGAATGTAGAAATGAACTCTTCATCATGTGTGGATAATGCATGTTTGGCACATAAGGTCTTAGAACTATTTGGGCTCATTCACATGGACTGGCGCATATGCAACATGATAAACATGCATGTGTGAACCAGCTGGAAGAATTTTGGAGAAGTTGACTTCAGTGGATTGAGTGTGTGTTCATAACTGTTGGCCAAATAAGTAGTGGGAAATGGTTTATTACATTAAAAAGGATTTGTTTTTCTTATACACAATTTTCTTTTGACTTTAATTAAAACTCTCTTCATGCTTAAAGACAGAAAAACAGCTTTCTCACTAGGAAAGAACTCTTTCCCAGCCTGCTCAAAGCTCTGGGATAGTTTTTATTGCAGTATTGTTACTTGATTAACAAAACAAATATAAGAGGATCCCACAGAGATGTATCTATGTGACAGTTCTCACCACCACATGTAGCAGGCTGCATCTGTTTTATGACTGTAAAATGGGTGTAATGCTCACACCACAGGAGTATGAATGTTTTGATTACTGAAACAGAACAATCTGGACTTCCTAAAGGCTTTTTATTGTTGACTTTTATAGTTTTTCCCTTTTTTAAAATTAATAATTTTTCTTGCTGCCATATAAAAAACTTCCATTTCCCCCTCTGTCTCAGTGTCATCTGTCTCTTGAAAACTGAGTTCTACCTCTGGCACAAGTATTTTTTTTTTTGGGGGGGGAGCATATTTTGTTTTAGGTCAATGTGGTAATTTGGCTTCAGATCCTTTGTCTTGGGAAAGTCCTAGAATCCCCTCAACCAAAGTGACCGGCGGCCATGTTGGCTGGCAGATCCTGGGAACTACCATCTAAAAAAGTAACTTTCCCAACAACACAGGTTTTTATTATTATTATTATGAAGCCTGTAGCCTTAAAACCTTTTCTCCTGGTGGTGAAAGAGACACACATTTGCAGCCTGTTGTTTTTAAAGGGTTTTTGTAGAGATGTAGTATCCAGATTAGGTCCAAATCTGTCCACAGGACCTTGGGAGAGTCTATTTTGGGGCATGTCACAATAATACAAATAGTTTGAGAGGGAAGTCTTATGGATATTATAAGAGAAGAGGGCCACAGACTGAAAAGAGAATGCCCAGTTCTCCCAGCATCCCTATTATGTCACCAGGAGCATTCAGGGTCAACAGCAACTATGGACAACTATGCCTTTCCACATAATGTTGGGCTCCTATCAAGCTGTAGTTAGCATAACCAGTGAAATGACTGTGGAAGTTACATTCCAGAAACATTGAGCGGATCACAGCAGCTGGTGGGTTGATGTGTAGAACTGACTTCAGGGCCATATTAATGTGGATCGGAGCAGGAACAAATTCACATGTTTCTTTTTCAGAAAATTTAAATTTATCTATTGAAAGAGAGAACGAAAAAAGAAAGGTAAAAGACAGCTGTTGAATTGCATATGTAAAAAGCTGTAGAAGATAATTGTGGAGAGCAAAGAAAGGGAGAGAAGCGGACGGAGAGACATAGAATGTAAAATTGGAGGGGAAATGAGAGAATCCTATGTAGTAATTAGATGAGCCCTGTTCTCAAAAGGCTGAAGATTAGTAATTACAAACTTGGTGTCCATGTGTCAAACCACCCACCCACCCATCTGTCCTTATTTGTTTTAAACATCTGGTGGACATTGTCAAAATTTGTAATAGTTCATGTCCACCTTGCCATGGGGCTAATGAACAGGGTGATCACTGTTTCATGACCAGTTTTTGTTGCCTCTTATCACCCAGTGTCCTGGGCAATTAGCTTCTTCCTTTAAAAACTATGCTTTGTATTTAGCTCGATAAACAACTACAGTTAAAAGTGTCAAAACCCGTATGCCAGCATGCACACTTCTCCCTTTGCCTGCATGACAGGTTTCTAAAGTTTCCATTCTCTGATTTTTAATTTTCTGAAGGGAAAAGAAATATCCAGCTTTAAACTGGATAAGGCATCCATTAATTTCCCAAGGGCTTTCTGATGTAAGGAGCTGATATTGCTGGCACTGTGGTATCATTCCTGGGTGATGTATTGTGTTTAAACTGACAGCTTAACCACATAATTGAATCTGGTTAAAATGAAAGGATGAAGAGGAAATAAAGGGACCACCTGTCATTAACACATATAAATGAATATTATATTGTTTAGTCACCAGAAAGCAAAAGTTTCTGAGACAAATATGTATACAGTTCCCTCCGCTAGCTAATAAAGACAGCAACATGTATTTTGTATTTTTGTAAACTTCTACATATTCTTTTTTTGTCTCCATTTTTATGAGACACAGAATCCCCTTGCAAGCATGTTTCCGATGAGCCTCATAAAGTAAAAAAATTACCTAAGAATCAGCTAATTGCATCCTGATTGACAGGTTCAAGAGTCCAGATGTGCAGCTGATTTCCCCTTTGTACGTAAGGAGACTGGTTGCCGAAATCCTGAGAGAATGTCTACTGAAGATACATGGCAAAATATCCCTGTTTCTGAGTTTTTTAACTCTTTAAAGAAAACCTGTATTTTCAGTCCATTTCTGTGACCTTTCTCTCTAAATAACTCCCTTCCCCTACGTGTGGATGTGTGCAATGTTTCATTTCACGATGTTTCTGTGTGCTAACCTGTACCAGGCATACTCAGTCATATAACAAAGTAACTGTTTTTCCTTCTTGAAATGCCTTTTTTGAGGATTACTTTTTCAGCCTGTGCAGCCTCGATTCTTACCAAATAAAGAAAAAGAGGATGGGAACAACCGTTCTCTTTCAAGATAAGCAAGATTGGTCTTCTGATTGTGATCTGTTTTATAACTGGGGACATTGAAGGTTGCCTATTTCTGAGTAGGGAAAGAGTTCTGGTTTTAAAAAAAATGTAATGTGAAAACCATTTGTACAGTCTTCCCCAAATTTGGCAAAAATCTGTCTGCTACAACTGTGTGAAATTCGGAGCTCATTTGAAGCCCATTATAAAAGGTATATTTTTTGTCTGAGCTGCCCCCACTTTTAGAGTTGTAGATTTGCTTTGCCAGCACAAGATAATTGCTGCTCTCTGATGGCGCAATGATTATGTGCTGGTTAATGGGACATAAGACTTATGTCCATACATTAAACCTTACTTGGAGGCTCTTTGTACATTTCCCGTACAAGCCAACTTAAAAACAGATGATCAGGGCAAATCACAGAAGCCTATACTGTATGTTTACAGCTGACAAATATTTTTAAGGACCATAATTGCTGACCTTATTCTAGTAAATGATTAATTCCAGAATGAAATCAAACCATCGCTGAGAGGCATTTCAAAATTCATTTGGATGTCTTAAGCATAAGTACTGTCTTTGTTGCAACAATTCCAGGCAACCCCAAAAGCAGTATTATCCAGCTTTATTTATCAACATTGCTTCCAGGTTCCATAATATAAAATTACTTTAGAGTTGTGGTAATTTCCAAAAATTTTACACTTGTAAATACAGTAGTACCTTGGTTTGTATAATTAATGTGTTCTACGTGACATTATGTAAAGTGAAAAAATTGTAAACAGAAACACAGATTGCCATAGGAATGGCACTATAAACCTCCACACATCCTGGGGAAACTTTCTTCGTAAACTGAAACAAACAAACAAAATGTAAACCGAGGCATTATTTTCACTGGATTTCCATTTGTAAACTGAAAATTATGGTAACCGAGGCATTTGTAAACCGAGGTAGTACTGTAACTTAAAATATAGGAGCATTGAACTTAGGCTGTAACCATATATTTAAGTCATATTATAATCATGTTTCAAAATTGCAGGAACATGCATTTTAAAATACTGGAACTTATAGCCCAAAAGGGCAAGGAATACATCTCTTTGAAAATCTTAAGATAATTTAAACCTCCAAAGCTTAAAAATACATAAAGAAATATCAAACGTTCTCAATAAGACAAAACATAAAATAAAAAGTGTTTCTGAGCCTCTGTGCATGTTTAGCCACACATAAAATCAGTACAAACTGTCCTTGCTCAGATCAGCCAGAATACAGTTAAATGTCTCAAGTAAAATCCATTGTTGACATTCTGATGTCTCTGTTTATAATATGCAGACTGTTATCTTATCTCTCACAGAGGCTTCATCTTCTGATTGTGGTGTGAGAAATCACTGGTTATTTATATATTCAAAGTTGTTTACCTTTTCCACCACACATCAGTGACTGTTACTTAAAATAAACAGTTTGTTGCCACTTAGCAAACCTTTGTTTACATTTACCACCTGGTGGCAACAAGCCCTACCATTAAGCAGGGAAATAAACATTCATATATCATCATTTTCACTTATAAGTAAAACAAAATATATTTACAGTAATTGCCCATAAGATCTCAGTCTTTACTATTTTCATATTTCTTGTTAATGCATAGCAGAATGGAACAGGATATTGCAAAGGACAGTTAGCATTTCAATGACCTTGCTTGCTGGACTGGTTCATTGCTTAAAAAACATTTGTGATAAACAATATTTTCATGCTGTAAGTTCAAAAGTACTAGACTTTAAGGGCAGTTCTAGGGCAATTTCTATATGCCTATAATTAGCACTCTTAATCAGAGAAAGTACAAAACCCTGACAAACAAATCCATCAAATTATCTGGGTGGCCTTAGCCCAGGCGTATTCTTTCAGCCTGAGCTTCCTTACAGTGTTATGAGAATAAAGTAGGGAAGAAGAATTGTGCACTTTATCTTAAGCTCACTGTAGGAAGGGATGATATAAACATAGTTAAAAATATACATAGTCTACCCCCCTCTTTGGCACGATTCATGCATTTTTAAAAAAAGAAATGACAAGAGAAATGAGCTAAGAATAGTGGTTTTGAACAGTGTACATTTTCCAGCTTTTGCTTAATATCCTGTCTATCATGCTTCTTATAAAGGAACCAAAATATTTAATTTAGTTATTTTTTAGAAGGAGCAAAGTTAACTCCAGGGATTTTTTTGGCAGATGTGATAAATATACTTTCTCTCTGAAGACTAAATGCAACAGACAATCCCCTCCCTATTGTTTATTTCTATGTATATTTTCTTTTCAGAGTTATATCTTGATTTTGTTTAATATTCCACAGTAGTTAATTATCTATAACAATAAAAGCACATCTGCCCGTCTTCACCATAATACCAACACCTTGACAACTAGACATGTGAAGTGTGGCACATGTACTGAGGGCACCTGGAGAGTGCTATTTAAAACTGATTAATTTTAATCAGTTGAACAATATTGGTAATTATGTTGACTTTTGCTTCCCCAAGCCCCGAAATGAAGACGCAGACAACAACATTCTTTTGGTATTAAACATGGGCCACACTTTATTAGCCAAATCAAATTTCCTTAAACCAAATAACACCATATCCTTAATTTGAGGGGGCCTGCGGTAGTGCGGGGAAATAACACCAAATAATTCCTTATATGCCAATGGGCGAGTCCCAGTCCCCAGGTTCCAGCTGTACTACCGACCGGAGGAACCTGCAAGGCTTAATTAAAACACCCCGGACCTCCAGCCATCTCCTTTAATGACTTTTTGGTCCAGAAGTGTTTCAGCGCCTCAGTTGCCTTCAGCCCTGTAATCGCACGATCCGCAGGAACTGTCAGCATTGACGCACTGTTACTTAATGAATATTACCAAAAGGGAAACACCGTGACGACCAGTTATTCCCGCACTACCCGCCACAAACATGAGGACTAGCATCGGCTATGTCCCATGTACCCACCAAGAAGACCAAATTCTTCAAGCAGGCCCCCTCTCAAATCATCCAGAAAGATGTCCAAACCTGCCTCAGACAGGTGGACCCCATCCTCACGGAAATACTCCAAACTGGTTGATACAATTCTGCGATGCCCAATCACAGAACCGAGGCCGCGTTTGCTGACACCTCTGCAAACTTCCTTGTTAACCAAACGACGGGCATTGTTTACCCTGTCCCCATTAATCGCACCACGCCAATTTAAGCGTGGAATGATTGTTGACCAAACGATCCTCATCTTGGGATATAAGGCATGTAGCCTATCCAAATCCCTCAATATATCCAATATTAATGCCTTACCAGGTACCTGGGGCAAATCATTACCCCCCAAGTGAACTACCAAGATGTCAGGAGGCGAACATCCAAAGGTAGTCAACCGTCCCAGTTGAATCCATTGCATGCCCCGCATGCCCTTCCAAGTAATCGAAGCCCGGGCTCCAAGCCCCAGGTCACTTCCCCAATGGGAAGCAGCCGCATAGCGAGCTGCCCAATATACGTAGCTGTGTCCTACAATCATGATGTTCCATCGCGCCCCCGGCATCTCTCCTCCTGAAAGACAAAAACAACCCCTACCTATACGTTAGGTAATTGTCTTATATACTTCCTGTAACAACCCGATGACCAGCGACCCAACTGTTTGATTCGCTCATCATCGTATCCAAGAGCTGCCGCCGTCGATACCGCCCCTATTCGAAATGAATGTGTACCAAATCTCAGGCCTTGAACACCAACTCTTTCCAGCGCCATGTCAGTTAGTTTCCAAAACTGATATTTTGTAAGGGGCGCCCCATCTTTGTGTTGAAAGAAATACCCCCCCGTGCCTAACCTAAAACGAATAAATTGGCTTACCACCTGAACAGGGCATATCTTTTCTATACTGCACCGTCCCAGCCTTATCTGCCCGCCTTTGCCTCATTGGTCAGTTTTAGATCTCCTAATCTTAATTACAACCTGCCCATCTTGAATCCCTACGTCATCCCACTGTAATGCCGTCCGAGACTCATCCGTTTTACTGAAAGCTACCAACTCACTAATACGTAGCGCCCCAAAAAAGGCTACCAACGACGCTGCATGAAAAAGCACCCGCTCATATCTATCCCTACATAAGGTACCCCACAGCTCTACTAAGCTTTCCAAAATCCTTGGAGAAATGGGTGTCCTATCATCCCTTAGCCTTCCCCGCTCACGAGACCATCCCTCAATCATCTTCCTAAGTCTAAAATCACCCGACCAATCCTTCAGGCCGTTTGCTTTCGCATAAAAACTCAACGCTGCTAACTTACCCTGAATAGTACCCGGGGCTAGCCCCCGCCTATGCAAATCCACCATAAATTGCGGCAGGTGTCCTACTGGTGCTGGCCACTCTTGTTCCAATCGCGCCCTATTCCTAAATTCCAAAAACTCAGTCACAGCCATTCTATATTTTATACCTGTTCTCGGGGCCAAAGCCATACCTATCGCCCGCGACGCTTCCTCACGCCAATCTGCCAGACCTCCGCCGGAAGCACCTCCGGCAGATCCCTGGCTTCCGGCGCCAGCTCCCTGAAACGCTGGATCTGTTGGCGTGAAAGAGCATCAGCGATCCGATTATCTATGCCCGGCACGTGTCGCGCGTGCACCACAACATTATTCTGTAGTGCCTTCAATGTAAATGCGCGCACCAAATCCATAACCCTTTCTGATCGTGAGGTTAAGTTATTGATGATGTAAACAACCGCCAGGTTGTCGCACCAAAAGCGCACCACGGTATTGGACCACTCCTCGGCCCATAGCCACAGTGCCCCAACTATTGGAAAAAACTCTAAAAATGTCAAATCCCTAGTAATACCCTGCCTATGCCATTCGTCCGGCCACACTCCTGCACACCATCTGCCCTGAAAATAAATTCCGAAACCCAACGCCCCAGCAGCATCTGAATTCACTTGGACATCAGCCCTAAGGTTCATGTCAGATCTCCAAAAAGAAACCCCGTTAAAATGTTCCAAAAACTGCTCCCATAACCTCAGATCCTCCCTGATACCTTTCGTTATTCTCGTCTTATGAAATGGTTTCTTCAACCCTGACATGGCGCTGGAAAGACGCCGCACAAAAGCCCTTCCCGGCGCTACGACCTTACACGCAAAATTCAAATGCCCTACCACGTGTTGTAGCTCCTTTAATGTTATCTTCTTTTTATCCCTAAAACTACCAACCAATCTCCGAATATTTACCAATTTGTCTTGCGGCAATCTTGAAGTCTGCTGTGTTGTGTCTAATTCTATGCCTAAAAACGTAAGGGTCGTTGACGGCCCTTCCGTCTTTTCTTCCGCCAGTGGCAAACCTAACTCCCCTGCCAATTCCCTAAATGTGTCTAAGAATTCCTGACACCTCCCAGTGTTTGCCTGTCCACAGAACAAAAAAATCATCCAAATAATGTGCTGTCAATCTACAGCCAATCCTCTGCCGAAGCAGCCATTCCACAAATGTGCTGAACCTTTCGAAGGCCGAACACGAGATTGAACAACCCATAGGTAGGGCCCCATCCACATAATAATACCCCTGAAATTGAAAACCCAGCAAATTAAAATCTGTTGGGTGAACAGGCAAAATCCGGAAGGCCGCTTTCACGTCGGCCTTGGCCATCTCTGCATTGACCCCGCAAGATCTAATCATTTTTACCGCCTCATCAAATGATGTATACCGCACAGAACACAGTTCATCTGGTATGGCATCATTGACAGACTCGCCCTCCGGAAAAGACAAATGATGTATTAGCCTGAATTCCCCTGGGGTTTTCTTTGGAACAATTCCCAAAGGCGACACCCTCAGGTCATCCAGCGGAGGCCTAGAAAATGGCCCCACGACCCTACCCTCACTAACCTCCTTGTCAATCTTCTTTTGAACTACTTCCTCCATTCCCTGTATTGACTTCAAATTTCTGGCAAAAAATGCCCTACGCTTACCCAATGCTGGAATTCTAAATCCATATTGAAAGCCAGAACACAGATATGCTGCATCTTCCTGCCTGGGATAATGCAGCAATCCCTTTCTCAAAATATTAATTTTGATTGGTGTTGGTCCCCTTTCCTGGAGGACCGCCACCCCCTTCAGGCTTTCTACCAAAACCTCCTTGCTTGCCCTGCCGCTGTCCCCCGGCCTTGAAACAATTAGATCTGGGGTGTTTTCCCCCACAAGTAATGCATTCATGCTTGAACCTGCAAGGGGACTTGTTGCAAGACCCTCTATTATTGTATTCGTAGCAAGGCAGACGGGGTTGAACCGTCTGCCCCGCCCCCTGGCGGGTTCCGGAAGTCCCTGTGAACTTAATGTTAAGGTGCCCACAATCAAATCTGTCACCTAAATTCGTTTTAGCTGGCGACATATGCTGCAACCAAAGACCCGGGTGAACCTCGTCCCATCGAAGTTCTGGCCTAATGGCGCTCCTCATTCGGAACGCCTCATCATACCTAAGCCATGCTTGCCCCTCAAATTCTGCTTTTGCTCTGCGCAATATATCATAATATTGAAACAGGGCGGAAGCCTTCCATGGTTGCATTTTTACCAAAACTCCTGCATATATGGTAAAACCAGTAACCCAATTATTCCAATTTCTGTCGGGCCTCTTCCGCCTGTGTTTCTCTTTAACCTTTTCGTCATCTTTATCCAGCTCCTTTACCTCATATTCCCTATTCAGGAGGTCATAGAAGTCAATATAATCGCCTTTCCAAATTCGTTCCTTAATTGCTGGCGTCAGATGATCGCCTAGCGGCGAATTATAGTCCGTGTAAGGCATAGCTGTGAATGGGGCTGAATTATAGCCAGTATTCGGCACGGAAGGGTGCCGTGCTATCCCTAACTCACTGCCATCTTTTGCCGAAGTGTTCTTGTTAGGGCCTGAAAAAGGCATGCCCCAACCCAACCATTGCGGAGCAACTGGCGGCCAAAACCCTCCGGGCCATGCCATAGGCGATGCCATGCCCATGTTGGGAGTGCCCATCGCCTGTGGTTGACCCTCAAACCACGGCCAACATACCCCTTGTGCTGCTGTGGTGCATGTGCTATCATACTCACCCCTCTTCTCACTCCTTGTGTCCTGGGCCGCCCCTTGCGGGTATGGATATGCATCATCATAGGGGTCATACCCACATGAAGTTCCTTCACCAGCATCTGTATTGCTTGTTGCCCCTGTCCGTCTGCGTTTGCTTCCCCGGATCCCAAGCGGCTCCGATGATACGTCTTCACCTCCATCTTGTCCTTCATGCTCATGCCCCTGCCCGGACTCAAGAACATCAAAACGTCTTGTCAATTCACGAGTCATCGCCTTCATTTCAGCCCTGCGTTTTCCCTTGGACTCCCTAGCCAACCGTCTTGGTGTAACCCCTATGCCCCCATGGGCCTGTGTCTCCAGTTGCTTAGCTTCCATGCTTACAACCTTCGAATGCAGTTCCCGTAGCATAGCCCATGACTCCTCATCAGAGGATGATTGTGGGGTTGAATGCTGAATAGCCGCTCTCCCACGCACGGGGTCCTTCCCCTTCTTCCTACCCCCCCTTTTTGGGTGGCATCTTGGAAAGGACTCCCTTAGACTCTAATATGTATGTAACTATATACCCTTCCTTTCTCTTAATTTTTTTTTTGTGTGTATTTATTTATTTATTTAACTATTTATTTATTTATATTTCTTTTATATATATATATATATATATATATATATATATATATATATATATATATATATATATATATATATATATATATATATATATATATATATATATATATATATATATATGTGTGTGTGTGTGTGTGTGTGTGTGTGTGTGTGTGTGTGTGTGTGTGTGTGTGTGTATATATATATATTATACAGCCAGAATCCTACCCCACGAATCCGCCTGCAAACGCACCCTGTTGTAAACCAAATGCCTTACCAACTGCTAAAGCCAGACCCAGACAGAATTCTATCTATATTTTCTATGCTTTGTGAAAGCGAAACCAACTCACAAAATGGCCACCACCAGTTCGGCCATGCGGCTGGGTTAAACCTACAAAATGGCGGTCCCAAAAAACCCTGCTGCAGCTTCCCTCCACGTGCTGCTGCCGGATGGACACTCTCCCACTCTCAATAACCACCCCCCCCAACCAGCACCGCTCCCCCAATTAGGCCCCTGTCCCACCAAAACCAGCGATGGCCCCTGTGGAGCCAGCCGATGACTAACCCAGATGGGGGGGGCGATCCCAGCCGGAAAAAAGGGGGGGGGACTCTTCCACAGTGTCCTATGGCGGCAGGCTTCGCCCCAACAAAAACCCCCCTGCTGCCTGCCTGCTCCCCCCGGTCTCTCTCCAAATGACCCCAAACAGCCACCAGCCAAGTGCCCAGACCGCCTCCCAAGCCACCCGCGAAATCCGGGATGCAGGCAACAAAACGCGGTGGGGGGGGGTTTCAGAGGCGGAGGACGTTCCCCCAGCTGACCGTCGGGGCCGCGGGCGCGGCCCGCCCGCCGCGCCGCCGCCCGCTCACCCTCTTCCCCCGAGCTTCCAACAAAGCCCCACGTCTTCCTTTATTTATTTTATTTTTTTTTTAATATTTCCCCACTACTTGCAGCCTCCAAGAAGGAATTGATGGTGGGGGAGGGTGAACCGCTCCGCCACAGCTTCCAGCTCCTCGCCTCTCTCCCTGGCCGCCGAAAGCAAAAGAGCCCCTTAGGACGCACCGGCGCTCCCTTAAATAGCGCCGGTTGCGTCATCAAAATCACGTGGCCCTTTGTTGTCCACGCTTCCGGCGCCGGGGGAAGCAAGCCCGCCGCGCTTTTCCGAGGGCGTTCCTGCGCCCCTTCAGCGCGCTACCATTTCTCGGAAAAAGACAATGATGCTGAAAGGTTGAAGGCAGAAGAAAAAGAGGAAGACCAAATGTGAGGGGGACTGACTCACTAAAGGAGCCCACAGGCTTAAGTTTGCAAGAGCTAAGCAGGGCTGTTGAGGACAGGATATTTTCGAGAGTGCTCATTCATGGGATCGCCATGAGTCAGAGGAGACCTGATAGCACATCATAACAACAGCAACAACAACACAGAATGGATGAGAATGAGAATTCCTGCTGACTGACATGTGCAGACAGAAAAATGAGGAAAGGAAAGACTGAATGAATAGTGTAGGAGGGGGAATGAAGGATAGGAAAAACAGGGAGGAAATTAAAAAAATGGAAGGTACAGAAAACATGGACACGGCTGCCCCTTTAGAAAAGTACTTAGTGGACTTTGTGCATCAAAATCCGGTGCAAACGATGTCACTGAGTCCCCAGCTGGTATAAACAGCCAGCATGATATTTAGCACCACCTCCTCAACTGCAGCTGAATGAGATGCCAGCATGTGGAAGTTTTCAGAGCTCCTGGCAAAGCACCTCAGTTATTTGGGAAAGGTAGAAACTGGCACCCTTTCCAATTTCACATTGCTTGAATATGATAATTGCTAGCAATTAGCAAACTGCCTACTTTCTTCCTATGATTCTAGAAATGTCAGTGGATAGAAAGCATTTAGAAGACTGTCAACTGCCAGGATCCTGCGAGGTGAACCATTCTTAAGAAGCCCAAGACACCTGTCTTTGTTTATTTACACTTGAGAAAGTATACCTGTTCTTTCCCTCTCCTTGCTAACAGAATGGCAGTTTTCGCTGAATGGTATTGTTTCTTTTCAGGTGTTTCTTGCCTCTGAGCATTCCAGCAACCTGGTATCTTCCAGCAATCCTTACTGGTATCTTAAAGGTCAGAGAGAAGCATTGCAGAATCTTTTTCTGAAAGATCTTCAAAATCTGACAGGGCTAAAATCCCCACAGTGTTCCCTCACATGTCTCTGGGTGGGAGGAAACCAAACAGAAATTGTTTAAAAGCATAAAGGCAACACAGTTTGAGGAAACAAAATGGTTCCTTAATTCTCTTGGGAAACCTCTTAGATTTCTTCTCCTGTCAACAGCTCATCTTGTTTGCTTGTGAAGAACAATGATGTCCAGAAACCTTTCTGACAAAACAAGCAATAAGTTAGGGTTCTATTCTGGTGTTATGCTCACCCTGCCATAGGTCGGATAAATGTGACTCACTTATAAATTCTCTAGAAAGAATGTTGGGTGCAGACCTCATGTTTCACCTCAGTGCATCTCTGAACAGATGTGTGGTATGCCGGGGGGAAATGAACATTTTCTGTTAGCAAGGAGAGGGAAAAAACAGCTATACTTTGTTAAGTGTAAATAATTGTCATCTGGTTTGATGAAAACACATATACACATCTGGAGACTCTTGAAGAAGTCATTGTTCTAAGACACAGTCACTCCCTGCTGATTACCTCGGGACACATCAGAATTTACATACATACATACATACATACATACATACATACATACATACATACATACATACATACATACATACATACATACATACATACATACATACATACATACATACATACATACATACTCTTATGTTTATTTTCCACAGTGGATAAAATCCTTTGCCTTTATCCTTTTCGGTTTATTGTTTGTTTTTGCTGAGCATCACATCATCCTGGAACATTGAGATCCTCATGGCGCAGTGGTTAAAACGCTGTACTGCAAGCCAAAACTGTGCTCACGACCTGGGGTTCAAATCCCAGGTAGCTGGCTCAAGGTTGACTCAGCCTTCCATCCTTCCGAGGTCGGTAAAATGAGTACCCAGCTTGCTGGGGGGGCAATGTGTAGCCTGTATAATTAAAAATTGTAAACCGCCCGGAGAGTGCTTGTAGCGCTATGGGGCGGTATATAAGTCCAATAAATAAATAAATAAATTGAGAAAATGGGTAGTGGTGTGCTAAAAATTTCTCCTATGCTCCTTCAATTTGATAGGACAGAAATTCTCATTGAAAAGGAATATGGAACAGGAAGTAATTAAAGAAAAATGATAAAATGGATGCAGGAATTAGGTAGAACAATTCAAACAGAGGATTGGTTTAGAGCATGGGATGATAACCAAGAAACTATTAATAAGTACAAAATTGACAGAAAATTATATGAAAATATTATGTAGATGGTATATGACACCAGAGAAAATGGCAAAGGTGAAGAAAAATGAGAAAGATAAATGTTGGAGATGTAAGACAATAAAAAGAACACTATATCATATGTGGTGGGGTTTTAAATTTATTAGGAAATTTTGTAAAGAAATAGAAAAAAAATAATCACCATAGAGTTAAAAATAAAAATGGAGACGAAACCTAAAACCTATTTGTTCAATATGGTAAAGCTAAACTCAAGAGAAGAGAGAAAAATTGTTTATACATATTAGGCGCAGCCAGAATTCAAGTGGCAAAACAATGGAAAGACAAGGAGGAACCTTTGGTGGAGGATTGTTTAATAAAATTACAGGAACTAATATTAATGGACAAACTTACAGACTCATTGAAAGGAAAGAGTAGAACGGAGCACGAATCTCAATGGGGGAAAGTAAAGAATTATCTTGAAGAGAAATGGAAGAAAGATTCCAAACCTGTACCAAGTGACCTAGGCTTAAATTAGAAGCAGAACTGCTCTCAACAGAAGTAAAAACAAAGTAAATCAGATTGTTAATATGGATATAAAATAAGAACTGAGAAAGGTATTATTAAGATTGCAAAGAAAATAAATGTATGGTGAAAAATAAGGAAGTAAAAATGTTAAAGACTTACTGTTTTGCAAAAGAGATAAATGATAAGAATGTTGTGGCGCCTTAAATATTAAGTGCTGTGTTTTAATGTGAGCTTCTGTGAATTAGACATGTTCCCCAATCCATTTCAGTATTTTCCCCTCCTTTGGTTCTGGACATGCTTATTTCCAGTCCTTGGTGAACCCCTCTATCAGGTGGGCCTTTATGTTAGCCTGGCTGAACATTTTCCCTTCTGAGGTTCTTAAGAGATGATATGCTCGGGTACCTTTTGAGCAAAGAATCTGCAGCTTCTGTGTTTTACAGCCTGACTCAGTCACACACACTCTCTGTTTCTGTCCTGAGTTCAAAGATAGTCGTGCTTGTATCATTTCAGACTTTTCCGGCCCTCCCCAGCTTCTCACAGGTTTCCTACTTTGTGACTACTCACAAGAAACAACGGCCTTAGTAGCCGAGTTTCTTGCAAAGGTTATTTTCTCCCAGGTCTCTAAAAATTAACCAGACTATCCCAAGTATCCCCTGTCGTGTTTTTTTTTTTTTGTACATTTTTAGCCATGTAACTATTATGCCTATCTCTATTTATTATTATTTTTATTAACTTTTTTATCTATGTGTTTTAGTTTTCCTATGCCAATAAAAGGTTATTGAATTTGAATTTGAAGTTTTATTTTTTTTTTCATTTCCTGATATGCTTTCTGTCACAGGGCAGAGTATTTTGACTGCCATCACATCATCATCTGGAATGCTGCTCGTCAACTGCTTTTGCCCCTTGTTGCAAGATATTTCTTTATACGCTCAGTTCCCTCCAGTGCTGATTTCCTCAACTTTGTTTTGTTTAGAAAAGAGAGGAGGAAGAGAGGCAGAAAGGGGAAGAGCAGATCCGGCAGCAGGAGGAACGCAGAGCGCAGGAGCTGTACCTGAGCCTCAAACGAGCCCAGCAGTGCAGCCAACACAATGAAAAGGAGGATCATGAATGGGAAGAACAGCGTGAGTGAACTTTCACCCAACAGAGGGGTTTTGTTGTGCCAGGAGGATCTTAGTATATCCTGAACAAACAGAAGCAGGGTGCCATATGAAATGTGAGCTGAGCCATGTAGTGATGAACAGCTGGCCCTTGTTATTGTTGTTTAGCCATTAAGTCATGTCCGGCTCTTTGTGGCCCCATGGACCAGAGCACGCCAGGCCCTCCTGTCTTCCACTGCCTCCCAGAGTTGGGTCAAATTCATGTTGGTCACTTCGATGACACTGTCCAACCATCTCATCCTCTGTCGTCCCCTTCTCCTCTTTCCTTCATACTTTCCCAATATCAGGATCTTTTCCAAGGAGTCTTCTCTTCTCATGAGATGGCCAAAGTATTGGAGCCTCAGCTTCAGGACCTGTCTCAGTGAGCAGCTGGCCCTAGATAAGTCAAAGATGGCTGCTCCAGAGAGCAGATTTTGGGGTTTTATGAATAAGCGACAAACTTCATTGGCTATTAATGATTTTTTCCCACTCGGTAGTGTTGTGGGGTTGGGGTTGGTGGGATTTTCTGACTTCTGTGCCAAAATACCTTTTCTGATTTTTGATACTATGCACCTTGACTCAGGAAGGATTTGGTTTGCTGTTCTATCTCAGGTAAATATTTCTCTTGGGTGAAAGCACACAAATCTAGACAAATAAATATCTTTATTGAGGATTTAGAGACATTGTTCCTTTCTAAATGACTTGACAGAAAAAAATACCTTTGATCATTTATATTTTGTATCATTTCTCAGTATACGCAGGGTACAGATTAGATTATGGCCAAGAAACATTTTTCAAACCATATTGAAGGTGTTTATCATGCTTTGTTTGGGTCAACAGAGGAATTGTAGTTATTTCATTGGAAAGTTTTATGTCTGAAGCAAAGCTTAGAATACTACTTTAAAAAATGCCAGTAATTTATATAAGATGCTACAAATTGTCTCAGAAGGAACAATAACAAAAACAAATGCATACACAGCAACAAATTGCAGCACTGTAGAGACTAAAGCATGTGATGAAGTACTGATTAGTACAATGGTTTAGTTCTCTGGCTGTAGAGCCAGAGGTTGGGAGTTCGATTCCCCACTTTGCCTCCTTGACAGGGCTGGACTTGATGATCCACAGCATCTCTTCCAGCTCTGTCGTTCTAAGATGGCAATGATGATGAGTTTTCATGGCTACAATCCACTTTGCACATACGAAGCACAAATCTTGGTAAACCTGTGGCCCATGTTTGTGCATGATAAAACTGGGGAAAAAAGGATTGTATCCATGAAAGCATGTACATGCATTAGTTACTCTTGAAGGTGCTGCTACGCTTTCACTGTTGTTGCTGAAACAGACTGACACAGTACCTTTGTTGACTGTTGAGTACCATTTTTAAAAAATACTCCATTGGAAGCATTACATTTTTGGAATCTGTTTAAAAGCTTTCAGTTGGAGAAAAACCATTAACTTTTGAGGTAGTCTATTCCATTGTCAACAGCTTTTGCTGCCAGGAAGTTCTTCTTGATTTTTAGGTGAAATCTTCTTTCCATAATTTAAATCCTTTATTTTGCTTCCTACTGCCTCTAGCTGTAGAAAACAATCTTGTCCCATCTTCCACATAGCAGCCCTTCAAATATTTGAAGATAGCTGCCACCTCACCTCTTTGCTTTCCTTTTTCCTGGATAAACATTCCCAGCTTCCCTGAGTTATTCTTTACAAACCTTAATTTCCAGAGCCTTTAACATTCAGGTTGTTCTCCTCTGGACATGTTACAGTGTGGTAATAACCTTCTGCATACTATAGTACACAAATGAGATATTGCCAAAGCAGATTATTACTTCCCTTGGCCTGGATGCTATCCTTCTATCGATGCATTTGTTGTTGTTGCATTTGCTTTATTGTTGCTGCTGCACCACACTATTAAATCATGTTAACATATGTATTACTTCCAAGTCAATGGTAGTCCATCTTACTTGTGCCTGTGATGTGTCTTGCCTAAATGTAGAACTCTGCATTTTTCCCTGATGAAAATCATTTTATTCATCAGTCTCCCAAGGTAATCTTGAATCCCAATTCTCTTCTGAATTATTAGTTACCCCTCTAATTTGGTGTTGTTTGCAAATTTGATGAGAGTCCCCTCTGTTCCTTCATCCAAGTCGTTTGTAAAGAAGATGAATAATACTGTGCTTGACAGAACCCTGTGGCATTCTATTTGTTATTGCTCTCCAGGATGATGAGAGATGCTGGTGAGCACTCTTCGGATACAACCCCTCAACCAGCTACAAATCCACCTAACAGTAGCATCATCCAGCCAACATGTTCACATTTATCCTTTGTGTATTCCCTTCTCTTTAGAGTATTTCCAACTATAGGATCTTATACAGTATGTCCTCAAACTTACTGGAATAAACTTTTCAAAAATTCAAAGTGCACATTATACAACTCTCACTAATAACAAATCTCTTCCTTAGTATAACACATCTCAAGTGAGCATGGTTAGTTCCCCCTATTTCCACCTCACTGACCAGGTTTTCCTGGTAAGGACCAGCTCTAGAATAGCTGATCCTCTTGTTCTTCATTCTTCTTGTGGAAAAGAACATTGTCAGCAAGACAAGTGACAAACTTGTTGGACTTTACATTCGAAATTGCACTTCTGAAAGTAATCTTGGTAGTTGAAGTTTCCCATTATATATCTCACCTTTGAATATTTGGTAAAATGATTTAAGAGGGGTTCATCAAAATATTCCCAGCTCCCTGTCTAACTGGGAGGTCTTTAGCAAGACCCTTATGGTGCTATGATTGTTCCTTTCTCTTCTGATTTTTACCAATATGCTCTCCAGATGCATTCCCGGCTCCAGTCATTTCTCGCTTCCTGTGTCACTCCCACACCCCTTGGGTGCAGACTTTATGGCAGAGCGATAGATAAACACAGCTGGGTTTGAGCCAAATGAGGCAAATTTGCTCTCAGAGTTTTTCTTATCTTCACTGGTGACAGTTGCCTTTGTGTATGAATTTTACATTTGGGCACACAGGTAAGGTCTCCTTCCCCCACAGTCTAGCAGTCCAACCATCACCAAGAAGTGAGCAGGAAAGCAGGCCACCCACATACTTAGAGGAGAACCCTTTTAAAATTTAACTTTCCTTCCCTCAAAACTATTAAATCTGGAGCTTTCCTGTTTCCCCAGGGAAGCAAATTCCATCCATGAGGAGGAAATAAGTTATTTTTACCTCAGAGCTTTAAAAAGTTCATTTTGGGAACTATAGTTTCTAAAATCCCCAACCAACATAGCTAGTGACATGCTGGCAGGGGGATTATGAGAGTTGTCATCCAAAAATCAGTGGTTCCAAGCTCTAACTTAGAGCAAGACCTTGTCCTGATAGTTTTAATTGACAGGAATTTCCGAGTTTCCCTGTGCTCCACTTTTTGAACGTTGTGGCGGCTAGCACTGGACTGACGTGACTTTGTCTTCTGAACATTTTTCATTTTTGCCGGTGAGATCTGCCTTTATTTATGAACATTGGGAAATGGCTTTTTCCTCTGCCTTGGTCTCAAAGTATACAAAAAGAATTAGTTGGCCTGGTAAAAGATAGTACCTTATCTAGGTTCATTTTCATTCATTGGTTTATAAAAAAAATGCCAGTGAAATGCACAGGAAAAGGCAATATGAAAGTGAATTTTATCTACATTATTATTAGGTGCCCTATTTTATTCTTGAAAAAGAAATATACTGGGAATTTGAGAATCCCGGTCAAAGCTTTATCACAAACAGAGCTGAACTACTTTCACTAATTGGGATTTGCTGCCTTTCAGACTAAGACTGCACGTTCTTTATTCACAACCAATTTTTGTTTAGAGTTTGTGACTATAATGGGGGAAAAACCCTCTGCATGCCAGCTTCTTGCATTCCATGTTTTTCTGTGGTAGTCTTTGAGTTTCTTTTGTGATTCTCTGCCGATATTTGTTTTTTTGTGACTCAGACTTGATCACATTTCTTGATCACATTTATGTTTTCCTGCTCTCTTTTGTTGCCTATAATTTTATGGCTTCCGTGCTGGGTCTAAAGAGGAGAAGACTTGTAAGTAGGCTCTGCATGCAAGCAAGAACCCAATTTTTAAATAATTTGTCTGTAGAGTCCACACATGAGCAGGAACCTTTGCTCTTCAAATACTATGACTAAAGATGGGTATAATATGCCAGTTCGGTGGTTTGTTCCAGTTTGTTTATCAGCCAAACAAATGTTTGGCACTTCCCAGGCCCGCCTCCTCTGGTGGATGTCCACTCAGAGGTGGTGGCCAGAGGAGGCGGGGAAGGGAAGCTGCCTCTGAATGGATGCCTGCTGGAAGAGGTGGGCCTGGGAAGTACCAAACATCTGTTTGGCCAATAAACAAACTGACACAAACGGCGAAATCAGCATTTCGTGCACATCTCTAACTATGACTACAAATGCAAAGCAAATAATTTTTTTAAAAATGTGATCCCTTTGGTTCAGTTCCTCTTTTATGCAAATAAAACATTATATAATATTAAGAAGTTTTTAAATAATACGCATGCCTTCCTTAAAATCCCGATAGGCTCCTCCAGCAGGTTTGCTCATACCCCATTGCATGAAAATCACTGGTCTATTTTATTTTCTATGCAATGGTGAAAAGTGATTTGTTTCGCCCTAAAGCAGGACCAGTCTTCCACTTCTCTGTTTTTCTCCAATTTAATTTCATTGCAAGATAATGATAAAAAGCAACTGCCATGGCTTCATAAATGTAACCGTGATTGTGTATTACACAATTACATATTATAATCCACAGTTCCAGTGTTTCACAGATGAGACCTGGGATACTCCTATTTTACTTCTATTGTCAAAGTATCACTGCCTGAGGGCCCCCCATTGTGGTGTATTGCTGTCTTCTTTCTCTGTTTGCCTTGCAGTGTGGTTCTTTTACCTGCAGAGGACTATCTTGCATTTACCTCAGAATCAGGACATGTAGCTCAACCAAACATAATGGGGGGGGGGTGGCCTTGAAAGTAGGGAGACCAAGTTGGCCTCCTGATGAAGATTATTTCAAGTGCCACAAAAAGGCAAGAAGTAGCTACTTATTTAAATTATTATTCTTATTATTGTACTTTTACTGATATAAAGTGGCTGCTGTGATTTTCTGCCTCGGGGCCAATGTTATTTGAATGGTTTTGGATGCCATGTATCTTCATTTCAGGGCAGAGATGCTGTTTGGTGCTGTATCTCAGGCAACAAAATATCTTGAATTTGTCGTGCTCATAATTTCAATGGCTGTTCATTGTCATAAATATGTAATGCATCATGTGTTTCTTGTTTCTTTTTATTTTCTTTGAGGCATCTAGTAAATATTACACACTCAAAATCAAAACAGTGGCTTTTGTTGAGTGTCATTGAAGTTGTAATAGGAGTTCCATGTTCTATGAATACATCCTTATTCATAGAATTCAGAGGAATTCAATCAATGTCAGTTACTCAGCCTTGTCTGGGATGCACACCTTAATGTGGTGAAGGGGTTTGGGTGTGTCGGTAATGCTGTCAGAAGACCTGACTCTATTATGAGCCTGGACTCTTAGCAGGGTCAACCCAAGGCAGAATGAGCAAAGCTGAGACACCAGACAAAGATGCCTCCATTCTCTTCAGGAGCAGTGGCTACATCAGCAGAAGAGAATGGATAGTTCCAATGGTGATAGAGGCAAAGAAACTTCTGGAGGGCAGCAGCGGTAGCTGAAGGTGACACTGGAGAAGGATCTTTCACAGACAATGGCAGTGATGCTCAAGCTAACTTTTGTTAGTGCTGCCTATAAGGTAGCAATGGTAAACTACTGCTGAACCATTCTTACCTTGAAAAACCTATGATGAAATAATCCAAAATGAAATAAGAGATAGTGTTAGAAGATGAGACTTCCAGATCAGAAGGGAATCATCAGTTCTGGAGAAGGACAAAGGACAATTACAAATAGTTCTGTTGCTAATGATGAATCTAGAGTAAAGTCAAAATGACATCTAGTGGCTAATGTGTACAGAGGTTTAAGGAGAGTCAAATATGGTACAATGCATAAAGCTGGAACATGAGAATTATGAATCAAAGTAAACTGGAAACCATAAAGCAAGAAATGGAATGTTTAAATATTGTAGTGCTTTGTGTTAATAAACTAAAGTGGACTGGAATGGGACATTTTCAGTCAGACAACTACAAAGTGTTTTATTCTGGAAATGACACACTCAGATGAAAGAGTGGCTCTAATATTGAAGCAAGATTTATTATATATCAGTCTATGCTTTGTAGACTACCCCAAATCCTTTGACAGTGTGGATCATAACAAGCTATGGAGTGTTCTGAAAGAAATAGGTGTACCTCAGCACTTGATTTTCCTGATGTGCAACCTGTATTGTGGACAAGAATTAGGACAGTTAGGACAGAATATGGAGAGACAGAATGGTTTCTTATAGGCAAAGGTATCAGACAATAAAAACAGGTAGATAAAAACAGAGTGGTTTTGCTGCGTGTGTGCAGCCACACCCTACTGGAACCAGCCATAGGCCTAGGAGAGTGATAAAAATGGAAAAAGATGACATGGGGCCAAGGAAGTAAATGTGAGACAGTTAGCCATTCTTCAGGTATACTTAATTTGGATTTCTGCATTCAAAGGTGTCAGAGAAGGATGCATTTTTTCTCTTTATGTGTTCAATCTGTACACAGAATATAACATACAGAAAGCTGGACTAGATGCAGATGAAGGAGCAATGAAAACTGTTGGAAGAAATATCAATAGTTTAAGATATACAGATGACACCATCATATTGGCAGAAGGCAACAATGACTTGAAATGATTTCTGGCAATCCTAGGCAAAGAAAAGTAGTAGTTTCTAGTGATTTTTTCCCCTACCGCCATTGTTTTCCCCCTTTAATTTATAGAAAAAAGTAGTCCTATATGTGATATGGGGTTGGAACAGAGGCTTAGGGAATGGATAAGCTTGATGTCAAAGAAAATAATCTTCAATAATATGTCATCTCACTGCTTGTCCCAAGTGATGTACAGTATTTTGAACAAAGTATACAGGGGCCAAAACAACATCTCATGAGAAAAACAATGGAACACAACTGATCCAGGTCTCCCTATTAAGTGTACTGACCGCTACAGCTAGATGATTTTAGGACATAATTAAATCAAATTAGATGAGACACAAATGAGAAGGTGGTAAAACTTCCTTCCAGTCACAAATTCCTTCAAAGGTGCTATGCCTGAGCAATCACATATATCGTGCGTGCCTCCTAATGAACCATTGGAAAGCAGAAGAAGGTTGACTTTCAGTGTGCAGAACTAGATAGACTTGTGCTAGAAAAAAGAATTATCTTTTATTTCTTAAGGGAGCTTTCTTAGTAATGACACACTAATTTGGTTTTATGTTTTGACCTTTTGATCCTGAACATAATACTTTTAAGCTGCTTCCCTTTTAGATTACCCTGTGCAGCTTTTCACTGACTGTCACAGAGAGACAAAGAGAACTATTATAATGGCCAGTGCAAAGAAATAGTTACTTGTGAAGAGGACAACTAGCATTTCTCTTCTCACTTCCAGCACTGCCATTCCATGATTTAAACCTGCTTCTATATTTGCTGGTAGGATAGAGAGAACAGCACAAACATACGCACCCACAAACAAAAATAATAAATCTGTCTGCTGACTCTGCTGAAAGGGAAGTGCTCTAATATTTTAAAGCCACTTAAATCATGGCACCAGTGTGACTACAGAAGGAAATGAAGTTTGCATCTGCCGTCCTTGTGCAAAACACATTTCTGTGTTCAAAAACATGTTTCAAAGAAAGGATAACCTATGTTTAAGATCAAAAGTATCAAGAAGAGACCAGCACAGACTACAAACATGATATGCTATAGTATTTGCCCTTGACTATGAAGTGTTTAACTCTCCTGCACCAGGATAGTCACCCTTTGTTGCAGAAAGTGCACAGAATGGATCCTGCAAAACAGCCTTGCCACTTATGCAGTTGTAAATAACGTTGTGGTAACATTGTCACCTGCACGGTTGTAAATCTACAATTTTCACAGATTAGCTATACAGATTTTTTTAAAAAATTGGGGGTAAAAACCCCTCAAAACAAACATGTGCCAAGCAATCTACTAGGTTTTTTTTTGTTTTGTTTTTGGCCACTGGGGCATTTTCCCCCCCGGTCCCAATGAACACTCTAATGTATGAAGGAAAAAATGGGCCCATGCCATTTTTCAGAGAACAATGATGCAGGGAAGCTAAAGGGATGTAGACATGGTCTAGAGGGGCGGGGTATAAATTAAATAAATAAATAAATAAATAAATAAATAAATAAATAAATAAATAAATAAATAAATAAATATGTGCTCTGGTGATCAAGAGGTTGGCCCCATTTAGTGAACATCACGATACCTTCCATTATAAGTAGTAGAAGTCTTATTGTGGATGTTCAACACTGACCGCAATCCAAACCCTCTCACTCATCCTCAATGCACTGGAAATTCTCACTGGAGTCAGAGAACACCCCAGAATTTATACAACACAAATTTTCTTATTATGCCATGCCATGACTGTTTTAAGGAAAGCTGAAAAAAGAGTGAAACCTGGAGCTGGGAGTGTAATGAAAGCAGATATCAAAGATTACAGTAACTATTGGACCATTATATTAATCTCTTATGTAAGGAGAGTGTCATAGATTTTATGTCATAGACTTTTACCATATATAGAGTGAGCAATACTCAATGTTCGGGAGGTATTTGGTTAAAAAAAAAGAAGCACTAGAGATTACAATACAAATATACATTGGCTACTGGAGTGTAGAAAATGAATTCAGAAAAAAAATCAGGTTATGTTTTATACATTAAAGCAAAGGCTCTGACTGTGCCTCAGGAAAACAACAACATTTATTTATTTATATTGTACTCTAAACCAGAGTGCATTCTAATAAAATCAATAATGTGCAAGCACGCAACACATTTAATCACAACCTTCATATTATGCATGCCTGTGTGTGTACATGCACACACAGGCATGTGAATCTGTACATCAACATAAAACTCCTCAGTATTGCAATGATAAAAAAGAATTGGCCAACTGTTAAAACTCAGCTAAAAAGATTTAAGAAACCCACACCAGTCACTGAGCTCTCTCTACACCAACATCTATTGCTCCAGTTTGAAAAGATAGGTTTTCAGACCTCATTGAAATTTGTCCAACTTTGGTTCCATTAGAAAATGCTGGGGTGTGTGTGTTTTAATTCCACAGCTTTGGAGCCGAGTGAGAAAATGCCCAAAGCCTGAAATTTGCCACCTTTGTCCATGGGGATTGGCAACAGTCTAGAATCTGCAGTCTGAGTTCTCCTAAGAGCAATATGCCATGACACCAGCTCTGCTCGATAATCAGGACAGTAAGAATGTAGGCCTTTAAATGTCAAGACAAGGATTTTAAACTATGTTCTTGACCTGCTAGGCAGCCAATGCAATACTCTATGGTGGTGGGAAATATGGGAGTAACATGGTAAGTGTAAAACCACTCTTACCACATTATTCTGTACCAGGGCAAGAGGTCAAAGTGAAGAAAGAAGACCCACTAAAAGTCTGTTACTGTAATCCAGGCATAAAACCATCAAGCATGGACAAAGAACTTTGTAGTCTCAGGAGTTAGAAAGTGATGGATCCGTCGGATAATAGCAAGACGGAAATTGCATCTGATCTAAAAGAATGGGTGAGCCATTCCTAATGGGTGTCTACATATTACGGATGTCCTAATGTGTAATCTGTAGTTTGGACAATAGGCAGCTGTAGAAGAGAACACAAAGAAACAGAATGGATTCCCATTGGCAAAAATTGTCATGGAGTATTTCTCTGTCTCTTCAATCTATATGCAGAACATATAGAAAACTAGATTAAATTCAGATGAAGGAAGAGTGAAAACTGGTAGAAGATATATTGATAATTCAGGGCATAACAATATTTACAAAGAAATTATAATTCCTCGAAATAAATTCTTCAAACTACACTTTCCAGAATCTGCAGACAGCACAGACAGCTGTGGTATATTCCACCTGGTTATTTAAACCGGAAACTGAGTAGTACTGAGTAGTATCTATGGAGAATTCAATACCGAAATATTGTCTCTGAGATATTTCAGGTAAGCAAGCAAGCAAAAAGAACCAGAACACACACATGCCGGATTTTTACTATATTTGTAAGATTATTTGAAACCACTTTCCAGAAATCTAAGATCCACAGCAAGTTTCTCCCTTAATAACCTCCTACTTGTCTATTGTTCTCACAGGCCCGTCTTCTGTAGAAGCACCCAGCTCAGGGCCCAGATGCCTGCAAAATATAATAAATTACTTGCCAATTTCCACTGCATTTCCAGCACTTCTTATGGCAGCATATTTGCCCCATATCTCCAGTTCTTTACAGGCTACAGACTTCCTAAAAATCCAAACCAAATCAGAGGCAGCGAAATCTCCAAACAGACAAGATAAAGATGAAAAATATATCAGTTCTACCCAGAAACCAGGTAAAACCACGTGGCCGAGCAGACAACAAAACATGCCCAATAGCTGTAGCTGTTTCCATGACCCCCACTAGAATTTTTGGTGAACTTACCTGCCACACAATTGATGTGTGGGGTGTTTTCCCAAACCCTGTACTGCCGGACTTACGAAATGCTCACATTCAGCCCCTTTGTGACTCATTTACTCTCAGGTCGTGCTCCAAGGTGCCAGAGTTTGTACAAGACATAGGTTCACAATTCATGGCCCTAATGCGCTATACCTACCTTGTTTTAGTCCAAAAGGCACAATAGGTCCAGATGCTTACATTGCCCTTTCTCTCCCTAGTTCTCCCTCTTCGCTTTTTTCACTTTTCATTCAGATACCATTGCCCTGGTGCTGGCCCCATCTGGGAAGGAGAAGACTTGATTCCCCAGGCTTTAAAGCCATCTCATCAGCAAAAATCAAATGGTCTTTTGCCCTGATTTTTGTATCCCTACCTGGACACCCAGGGAAGCGTAGCAATATCTTGATGCTTCAGCCAGTGCTCTGAGACCCAGCAATCCTACCTTGAACATTTTCAGGGGCACGGTCAAAAGGCATATTCTTAAACCTCTACCCTGCACATCCCTACACACTTTGACAGAGTTCTTAGCATGAAAAAACTATGACGTTATGTGGAAATCATGGGTTCTAGAGCTTAGAATGGGAAATGATGGTTGAAAGCTCAGATTGTAGAGAAGCAGATTGTTCCGGGACAACATTTTGATTTCATGAGGAAGGATCTAGTAAGGGAAAAGGATTTGACCCATGGGTTGGAAAGCAAAAGAAAAGTCCTCAAGATGGAGGAAGAGAAGGGTATTTTGTTCCTGAGAACATTTCTGCAGGCATTTCAGAGAGGTAAGAAACTGGGAATAACCGCAAATGGATTTAGAGCAAACAGACTTAATGAGGACTATTAAAATGAGATGCTTTGGAAATGTTCGTTCTTGAAATGAAAAGAATTTGCCTTTGATTACTATGCAGACCTTGTGCCCATCAATCTCAATTGGCACCTTTCTAGTGGTGTATTATAGGCTTGTGACTTCCTGTCATCCAGGGGAATGTGAATACCTCCCCCCATTTGTTACTTGTCCGCTGTGCGTAATAATAGCCTGGCTTCTCTCTGCCAGCCTCAGAGGCCAGGAAGATGCATAGATGTTGGTGTTCACATCTCTCTCCTGTTATGTGCTGATAGCTGAAGTCAATTTATCCATTAGGAGCAGAGCCAGGCCCCATCATGTCTTGTGACCACCAAGTCAGCTGTGCCAAGGGTCAAGCGGGTTGAAGAGGTGCATCGTTAACACAGCTGCTGCAGAGGGTGAATGTTGCAATGATACTGATGGCGCTACTAATTTATTTAAGAGATGGAATTTCCAGCAGAATGAGGATACATCTTATCATCCCACAGCTATTTATTGCCAAGTCAGTGGGTGAAGCATTCCTAATTTTAGCGTTCAGCTTAATTCACTGCTGTGATTCTTTTTCAGTGAGCCAAACAAATAACAACATAGCTCTTCTCTAGGTAATTGAGATATCGCCCCTGGTGCTTTTAAAAAGAGAGAGGGAGAAAGAAAGGGCACGTTTCTTAAATGTGAGCATCAGCGCTTCATAAATTGTTACCTTGCTATAATAATGCTGGACCAAGCAAAGATCAGAGTAAAGTCCATCCAGAGCCTGATTGTTGTTCCAAGTAGGGCATGGCAGTGGCGTCCTTCACCTGTTATTTGATCCCAGCATTTGGGATGGAGGAATGTTCTGGTCTGCCACAATATGTAATGATCCTGCTACCTGTCGTAAGAAAGCTGTCCTCCATGAACTAGAATGTCCCTTAAAATAAGGGTGGAGGCCATTTTTAAAAAAGAAAGATGTGTTTGCACCATTAGTAACCTTGCCTTTGTTGGAGGTGGCTGGTTGCAACTCAGTTTAAGCTGGAGATGCATGTCTTGGCATAAGGAGGCATGGGAGAGAGAACTCTTCAGGGTTCCTAGGCTGTCTTTTACCTGGTTTGATCTGTGGTAACTTCCTTTCATCTTGGACTCATGTTCTTAGGGTTGCGTCACTTCTTTCTTTCTCACGTTTCTCTCTTGACTTCATTCTCAAGAGGTGTGAGGCAGCCATGGTTCCCTGCATCTCCACCTTAGTGAACTAGAATTCAGATTCCTATTATATTGGGCTAAAAATTACTAACTATCCCACTTCCTTCATCCATGTCTTTGAAAATGCTGATATGCAAGCATTCTACTGTAGCACTGCAATAATTCTCAGTGCATTATTTGCTGTCAGACATCTCTGTGGGCCTTCTTCTTCTGAATGGAGGGAAGCCTTTGTTGCCTTTTACCTCATTCCCTACACATGGGGTTTCCTTCCTTCCTTCCTTCCTTCCTTCCTTCCTTCCTTCCTTCCTTCCTTCCTTCCTTCCTTCCTTCCTTCCTTCCTTCCTTCCTTCCTTACTTACTTACTTACTTACTTACTTACTTACTTACTTACTTACTTACTTACTTACCTACCTCAGTGGGCTTGATTCAAGGCTTAATGGCAAGCTCCTTCACAGCCCTACACAGAGATGTTGACCTCTCCAGTTTGAACACACATTAGACAAATGGAGGTGATCAACTCAAGCAACAGATCCAAAAAGCAATCGGTGCTATTCCTGAATATTACAGCTGTTCCCCTCTACCACAGAATTTGTCTTGGGTATTCTGCATTATTCTTGAGTCCTCAGGTTATTAGAGGCCACTTTTTCATTGAAATAATAATGAGCTACTAGTGCAGCTGGCTGCTGTATGTAGTATGGGGTACAGGTGACATCTTGTCCTTTACTTGGGTGGCAGGGGAAACATTTCGTACCAATCCTGCTTGAAAATTTCTTGCTTCGAATAGCCATCCTGCCCCTAGATAGGGTCAGCCTTGGTCTTTAATGGCGGCGTGGGCAACCCAATTTGTACGGGTTTACACATGTTCCTAAATGCATTCCACAATATTTCTCCTCCTTTTATATGAAAGAATAATATGCAATGTGTATTTACTGTATTTTGCTGTATATACGACCCCCAGTGTATAAAACTACCCCCTAATTTTGACCCTTAATGGAGGCAGACGAGCAGGAGCAGTTAATGGGCAACTGCTCCTCCACCTCCATCTCCTGCTGTCTCTGCTGCCTGCCCGATTACCTCCTGCAGTGCGACTGCCGACTGCTGGACCTCACCTCCAGCTCACATTGCTGCCTTGTCCCCTGCCTTAAGGAGATCGTGAGAGGAGGTGATCTGGTGACACAGGAAGAGATGCCAGAGCACACAAGAGTGCTTTTTTGCCTCCGCCTCCACCTCCTTCTGCCTCCACCGCCAGAGGGGACAAGGCGGTGACTGTGAGCTGAGCCCCACTGGAGATGGTGATTGGGCGGGCGGGGGAGGTAGCAGCAAGAGGCGCCCAAGTGCGTGTGAGTTCGTTCGCCTCCGCCTCCTGCTGCTGCTGCCTCAGGGCCACCAGAAGGGACAAGCTGTGAGCTCTGGAAGAGGCAATTGGCAGTGGCGGTGGCGTGCGCACGCGACTGCTTCCTTCCGTGTATAAAACGACACTCAATCTTTACTCTAATTATTTTAGGAAAAAGTGTCATTTTATACACGGTAAAATACGGTACCATCAAGTTGATTCAGACTTACAACAAGCTTTCCAGTGATTTCCAGTTATAAAGTACTTAGAAGTGGTTTATCAATCTTTTGGTGGCATTCTGGGATAGGACAACTTGCCCAAGCCACGCAGTTGGCAGGGAATGTAACCCCATAAGCTGCATCCGGTTCAGGTGATCTCAGCTGAACCTGTTCCTAGAATGCAGAACAGCGATGTTGGCAAGTCTTTGGATCTGAGTCCCAAGTCCAAGTCTGAGTCTTTGGCACCAAGACCCAAGTCCGAGACCCTATTAAAAACAAGCTTTTTTCCCTTTTTTTTTTTTTTTTAAAAAAGAGGGATGAGTGGTTTCCAAGGTATGAGTTGAGTCCAAGTCACTGGAGGAAAAAAAAGCTGTGCTGAGTCACCAATGCATCTTAAATCCAACTTGGCAGTGAGTCCTGTGAGTTGAGTCCCCGTCCCTGATACACAGTAGGGAATTGATTTCCCAGTCCCTGGCCGCACCACCAGGCCCTCCAACCCACCTAGACACTACATAGGCATCCTTCAGTCTCGAGAGATTATGGTATCGTGCTCTGCATGGAGGACTTGGAACAGCGTCTAGTGTGGCTGAGAAGGCCAATTTGACAGTGACAATCCCTTCCACACTTAGGACAAATACAATCTGTACCCTGTCTAGCTCCCTGATTTTGCTGCTTTCGGGACTGCCTCTTTGCCTCAGCCTGCTGGGCGAGGGTCTCTTCAAATTGGGAGAGGCCGTGATGCACCGCATGCCTCCAGGCTGAACGCTCAGATGTTAGGGTTCCCCATCTGTTGAGGTCCATTTCCAAGGCCTTCAGATCCCGCTTGCAGATATCCTTGTATTACAGCTGTGGTCTCCCTCTGGGGCGATTTTCCTGCACTAATTCTCCATACAGGAGATCCTTTGGAATCCGACCATCAGCCATTCTCACGACTTGCCCAAGCCAACGTAGACGTAGCTGTTTCAGTAGTGTATACATGCTAAAAATTCCAGCTCGTTCTAGGACTACTCTATTTGGAACTTTGTCCTGCCAGGTGATACCAAAAATGCGTCGGAGGCAATGCATATGGAAGGTGTTCAGCTTCCTCTCCTGCTGTGCACAAAGGGTCCAGGACTCACTGGAGTACAGGAGTGTGCTCAGGACACAGGCTCTATAGACCTGGATCTTGGTGTATGCCGTCAGCTTCTTACTGAGCCATACTCTTTTTGTGAGTCTTGAGAACATGGTAGACACACCTAGACACACCACCTCACTATATGAAACAATAGCTGTTACCATTATCTATAATGCATTTCTATAGAGAAAAACGAATCACTACGCATGGATGTACATTGATGAGCAAGGCAGAATTTACTTTCTACACCTGACATTGAGTCTCACCTGTCCTCAGTGCTGGAGATCCTACTGGGCTATGTGTGCCCACCCATATCCATTCAAGGAGCATATAACAGATATGCTGCTTGTCCCCTCCAGGAATTGACAATATGGAAACCTTTCTGTGCACATAATCAACATTTAATTGTTGTATGCACTTTGCTCATGCTTTATTAAAAGCCACACACAGAGTTTGTTTTCCTTGAAGTAATCTCACATTGTTTGTTTTCTACGGAAGAGCATAAACACAGTAATACGATATATTCAGAAAAATACTATTTGAATGCTGATTATTTGTTGTGAATTGTTCCCAAATTAGCTTCATGATAGACATTGGTGGGTGAATTAAAAATAGTTAAAAATAGTCTGAAATACATATTCATAGGACATTGTTATTCTATACATTCAGGCCTACCCATGTGAATCATGGCTCTTCAAAAGAACTAAGGAGTACATAAAATATGGAGATCTCCTAATTTATCCCAAATGATATGACTTACTCAAGCTGATTCCCTGCATGGCAAGCATTATCAAAGAAATTGGAGCTCGGAATCCTGTCAGAGCAACTAATAGGCTGTGGTGTTATAATATAATTAATAATAATCATGTGCTGTCAAGTCAATTCTGACTTATGGTGACTCTTTTCAAGGTTTTTCAGGTAAAGAGTATGCAGAAGTAGCTTATCCTTCTCTGGGAGTGTTCTTGTATGTAGGTGGACCAGCCTTGGGTGGAGTTTATAAATATGAATTGAAAAGGAGAGCTTTCTGTCATTAACCTGCAAAGGAAAGAAAAAACTTTTAAAAAAGTATTCTTTAGTTTTTTTACTATCTAATCTCTGTAAAACAAATATGAGATCATGTTTTTTAAAAAATTGAGATTCTAGGAACTGTGTTCCAAAAAGGAATCTTTTCTTATCTTTGCTCTAAATGCAGAGTTATAAGCAACCTCCATATACAGAGAAGAGCTGACAAAGCAGATGAATTTATTTATTTATTTATTTATTTATTTATTTATTTATTTATTTATTTATTTATTTATATGCCACCCATCTAGACATAGTCTACTCTGGGTGGCTCACAACATAAAAGATAAAAACAATTTAAAATATACACAGTTTTACATTAAAAAACAAACCAATATAAAATATAATATCGTAAATTTACAATTTACAATGAAGTGAAGTGGGAGGATGTCTGAATGATTTAGCTGTGTCTATTTTGAATGGTTCCAACTTCCATTGGAGAGTACAGACACAGTAGCATTGGAGCAACTTTAACTTGTGGATTCAGCACCTTGAAACTTGGAATAATCACCTGAGTATACTTCTCCATTTGTAAAGGCTTCTGTGGTGATCGCCCACGTCACTCATGCCATTCGTATTCATGAGCTGATCTGCATGAACCTATGAGAGGACTGGAGAGGCGGAGCCAGCAGCTACACGAGGCTTGGCAGGAGAAGTCGTCGTTAGATAGGGCTCATTAGTCAGAGAGAGGGAGAGGGAACAGATACTGAGAGAGATAGAGATGATTAGGAAAATAGGTAGGGAAGGTGGTAATGATATAGCAAGAGAAAAGAAGTACAGTCGTGCCCTGCTGGACGATTACCCCGCTCTACAACGAATCAGCATTACATTGATGTTTTTGCGATCGCTTTTGCGATCGCAAAATGATGGTTTAAATGGGGAAATTTTGCTGTGTGATGAATTTCGCTGTGCGATGATTTTTCGCTTTACAACAATCAGCAAACAGCTGATCGTCGGGTTTCAAAATGGGCACTGGCTTTCAAAATGGCCCCCACTGTTTTCTAGGCTGGATTCCTCACTATACAGGCACTGAAAATGGCCGCCATATGGAGGATCTTCGCTGGACGAGCAGGTATTCAGCCCATTGGAACGCATTGAACGGTTTTCAATGCATTTCAATAGTTTTTTTGTTTCGTTTGACAATGTTTTCACTCTACAGCAATTTCGCTGGAACGAATTAACATCATCAAGTGGGGCACCACTGTATGTACTGAGAGAACTGTTGATGAATTGCTTATGTATAATGTGTATCTGAAGAACTTCTGTTATTATTCAGTCTGCTTCACTTCAATAAATAAGTTCTGTTTTGTTCACAAGTCAAGTGTTCGGACAAACGTCATTTATATTGTGGATTGGGGTAATTCACTGGTGGCAGCGAGAAGAAAACGTGACGTGAGCCTTTGTGAGGGCAAAACATGCCACAGGTTCATGTCCAAATTTCTTTCTAAGGAAATAGGAAAGCAAGTGTTTATGAGGTAAATACACTTGGGATGGGAAAGGTGACAGAAGTCCTATTTCTAGCTAACTAAATTGGAGATGTCAGGAGCCACGGCTGACCCTTTCATCTCTTGAGTATAAAGGAAGGATGTCCTCTCTTTGGAAGGACAAGAGAGAAGAGGTCTGAGGGGAAAAGAGGTGACACCAGCAACTCTAAAAATAGCAAACTAAGGTCAAAAAAAGCTTAGCACAGATCAGAGCATCAAAGCAATGGCTCAGGAAACCAGAGGAGTTTTTCTCTCTCTCTCTCTCTGTCTCTCTCCCCTCTTCCCTCTACAAAGACATGCATCCTCTTGACTGTAAGCTGAGTTGCATCGATCATGTCTAACACCAACAACTGCAACTAAATGTTACAGAATTTGAACTGCAGTTCAACTTTATGAAATTTACAAGTGGTTTACTTTTGTTTTTTTTTACAACTCAGCCTAATATCTGGATTCATCTTAATGGATGGGGAGTGATGTGCTGTGCTGTGCTTCCCTTGTTGCTGTACTCCTACCTTAACATGACAATTTTCAGCAATCACGTAGGCTATTCTGAAGAAAAAAAATTGTAATGACATTCGTGATGAGTTTCTACTTTTTCATTCCCTGCAGTACGTCGCTCAAAAGCTGCTGATGAAGAAAGGAGCCATAAAGCACGCCGGGCTCGTGATGAGTATCGGCGGCAATCCTTGCGGGCCATCCAGAAAGGAAAAGTGGCTGGTCTAAGTAACCTATTTCAGGCACCTGGTCTGAATACCCAGCAAGAGGCAAAGTTGACCAATGCCTGCTCCATGTCACCATTGACTTTGACAATACCAACCAGGTTTGTTTTTATTAATAATATGACCCATAATAATCTGTATGGCATAGTTATGTCTGGTAGTTGCCACTAGCAATGCCCTTTCAGATTTAACAAGGAAACTGAAGTTATCTTGGATATTTTCAAAATTAAATTACAGAAAACCCACAAACTATTAATATGTTACAAACCAGTACATTTAAAGAGCACAATTACTTTTGTTCAGTGGCAGCTAGTGACTCCAGTTTCGAGGGTACTGTGGATCCAGCCCAAGTTTTTGTCTGCACTTTACCAACATTGGGTATGAAGGTCAACAACAGAAAGTGGAGAGAGGAAGGAAGAGGGGGGGGGGGAAAGCAGGAGCCCCTACCTAGACAGGCATAACCTTTGTCCGGTTGAAGATTAGGACTCTGGAGTTAACCCAAGTCAATCACAGAAGTTGATATTGAAGCTGGGATTGAAAAGGAAAAGATGGAGATACCCATGTTCTGGAAAGTTCCCAGCATTAAGCATAGCAAGAGAGAACAGGACAATGAACAGAGAAAAAGATCTTATTCATCAGGAAATTTAGAGGGACAGAGAGCGAAGCGTGATGATTGCAGGAGGCACATAAGATTAAAGGTAGGCAAATCAGTTTATTTCTGCTCAATGCCATTTTCCCATATATTGCTAGTCATGTCTCATTTCTACATGAAACATTCACATTTGAATATGTGATTTACAGGGCCAGTGTAAGCCATTTTTCTGCTTGAGGCTCACCCCCTTCCCACCTACCTAAGTGCATAGTATCTAAAGCCTGCTATATTCTCTGAGACAGGAATCCTTTCTTCTTCCTTGCACTAAAAGTATCATAAAAATGAAGTAAAGTACTGACGATCCCCTACATTTTCATGACTCCCCAAATCTATGGTCTGTGGTAGTCACCTCATTCAGCCTATTGTTTAGGCTGCTCTTGGTGGTTTAACATGAGTTTTCTCTCAAAATACTCATTCTAAAAATGTACTTTGACACTTAAAAACCTGAATCTGTACTGGAACAAACTTCAAGTGTAGTGACTGGTTGAAAACTGAGGGCCACACTAGATTAGAAATTGATTCAATATCTGGAAGTAACACACTCTTAAGACTAAAAGATTGAGTGTTTAGAAAAACATACCTTAATCTGCATTTGTCAAATTCAATTAGTTTTGTTTTGTAATTAGTCAGTTGGGAGATTGTCAGTTTTTTGGGTTTTTGTTGTTGTTGTTGTTTTTTTGCTTATATGATGACTCCACCATAGGCGTTGCCTAAAGAGATAGCATTGTGAAAGGAAGAAATAGCCATTTGTGATCTGACCCTGTCAGTCCGGGCACAGATCAGGTATTGGAATCTGTTTAAAAAAAAGTTAATTCTTCAAGCATTCCTAATCAGGCTACAAAAGCAGAAAGATAAGTAGGGCTTAAGCACAAAGAGCCTTTGATGTAAGAACAAAGATTTGTCCTGATAGGATATGATAATCTGCTTTTTCACCTTTTGAATGTGCAACCCAGAAACATATTATTGTCTTGCTTTCAATATACTTTTAAAAAACATATGAATGAGCAGGAACATGTACAGCACCACTCTCTGGCTTCCAATAGTACTCAGCTCCTGTGACTCTGGTGCACGGGGGAAACCTGTAAAGAGAGGATCATGCCAGTAATATATCTTCAATCTTAGGCCTTTTCATCTTTTACTCAGATATGACATCCGGTTGATCTTTTAGCTGTCATGACCAGCAGCTACCAACAGATCTGTCCTCAAAGTATTTTCCTTGTCAAGTTCAAAAGATTTGTGCTCTCAGCCATCACAATGTCCTGTAGCCAAGAATTCCCATCCGTTGATAGCATGGCCAGGCTCTGTTGATTGGAGGCTTCCTTTTATCTTTCACAAGCCCGGTTGCCTATTTATTTCAACAGATGATTTCCTGAGTGTTCTGAGAGGGACAGGTTAATAACATTTCCCTGTTCCTCATTCACCCCACACCTTTCCTAATCTTGTAAATCTCCTGTTCTCTTAATCTCTGAATTGAAACACACCATATACAGTAGCCAAAGATATTGTGGCGGCGGTAGAAGGCATGTTGTTTTCTCTGGAGGGAACTTCTCTTAGTGTGTGCCAAGCTGCTCAATGACAGACCCCCCTCAGTGACTGAGGGGGTCTGTCATTGCCACAGCAGTGTTCCTTTGTATCACATCTCACTCCTGCAAGCCAAGGCCTATCCAAAGTATTTCGTCCAAGGTTTTCTTTAAGCTATAGGGGATGGAAGAATGGAAGAGCTCCCTTTAAATGGATTAGTCTTCAGTGGTTTGGGGCATTCTAAGCTTCTGAGGGGATCATCATTTTAGAACTGCAGAGCTGGAAGAGACCCTATGGATCACCGAGTCCAGTACTGGCCAGGGAGGCAGAGTGAGGAATCCAACTCTCAATTTCTGGCTCTGCAGCCAGATCCCTAAAGCCTAGATAACCTTAGATAACCACTGAGTTATCTAGCTGTTCTGGAGTTAGGAAACATAACAGGACAATGCCTACTACTGAGTAAAGCTGTGGGTCCAGTTTACTTCCTATTTTTGACAGTGACTGGCAGTGCTCTTCTTGGATTCCAACCAGAAGTCTTTCACAGCACGGCTAGAAAATTCAGGACCTAATGCAAGAAAAAGATACAGTTGTTTACTAAGCAAGGGACTTAATCTGAAAATAAATGACTCAGTCTGGGACCCCCTGCCCCTCATTTTGTGCCTCAGAATCCCCTTATTCATTAACCTGAACATCCTTCAAATTTTGTTTCCTCAGGGGAGAATGGACCGAAACACTTGTTTAAATAGCATTGTTTTCACTTGCTTTTCCCATCTTGCTTGTCCAGTCGTGGCACGTCTCCATTGGCTTCCTGTTAGTTTCTGTGCCTAATTCAAGCTGCTGGTCATCACCTATGAAGCCCTTAATGGTTTAGAACCTCAATGCCTGTTGGAATGTTTCTCTTACAAAACAGGTACTCGTCCCATCCGCTCTTTGCAGTCCAAGGTGTTAAAAATGGTAACACCTAAAGAGGCCAAAAGAGTGAATATCAGGAATTGGGGTTTTTTTTTTTTGTTTTTTTTTGGTTGTTGCCTCATATCTCTGGAACAAACTTCCAACAGAGGTTTGCCAAGGTGCCTTCTCTCTCAGTTTTCAACAAATTACTTTACAAAGCAGAATTGTTTAAGGCTGTTTTTTATTAGTGCTTGTTACCTAGGATATCAAAAGTTATTTGAATTTGTTTATTTATTTAAACGTGTTTAGTTAGTTACAGTGGTTTTATCAATTTTATGATATTTATTTCTGCATTGTATTGTGTTTTTAAAAATGTGATGTATTGTGACCATGTTGTGAACCACTCAAAGTGTGATTGTACTATGCAGTGCTAAACAAGTTGAAATAATGAATGAATGAATAACTATCCCAGGAACCACAAACTTCCTTGCTTATGAAAAATACAATTTAAAAAAAACTTGAAATTGAACTTCAAAATCACTCCCAGTTTCAGGAAGGCTAAGCCTCCCTCACATTTTTTTAGTAGTTGTACAGCCTGCAATTAGTCTGAGGGGCATGAAGTGGTCCCTGTATCTACTGATGCTGTCCATTCTGGATTATAGGATAGTGAAATTTGTGCAGTCTCTGCCCTTATCCACTTTTCACACTAAAAAAATGATTTCATTTTGAATGAATATCAAAAACACAAATTTATTTTACTGTTTAGCAAAAAAAAACGTGCTGCTTATATACCGCCCCATAGCACTTCAAGCACTCTCTGGGCAGTTAACTAGTTAATTATGCAGGCTACACATTGCTGCCCCCCCCCCCCCAGCAAGCTGGCCACTCATTTTACCGACCTCGGAAGGATAGAAGGCTGAGTCAACCTTGAGCCGGCTACCTGGGATTGAACTCTGGGTCGTGAACACAATTTTGGCTGCAGTTTAACCACTGCACCACGAGGCTCTGTGGATGTTTAGGACTATTTCAGTACCTGCCACTTGAGATAATATTTCTCAATTGTTTGTCCAAAAATCCCACCCCCTCATCTGCTTTAGGACTGGATTTGCCTGTTTGGGAAAAAAAAACTGGAAATGATTTTTCATTTATTCCCAGATTTTAAAAATTAGGGAGGGGATACCACTGAGGACCAGGGATAGGTGAAAAAGACCCTAAATTCTCAAAGTTGCCCATCCGAAATTAACTTCAAAGTAGCAATTTAATTTCTGCTGATAATACCTTTGGAAGTCTACTCATATGCTAAGTGTAGGTCAGAACGGATGATTAAAAGGGAAGGCTACAATGCAGAAAGGCAGACACAGGCTTCACTCTGCATCAAACAACATCCTACTCAGAATGAGGAGCTAGGCCAATCAGTTGCTTTATAGGGACATGTGAAACATGATTGGTTGCTAGCATCACATGGCCCAATTGTGATGCTGATGGTTCAGAAGCTTGGTGTAGAGCTCAGGAGCTCTCTAGCAAGCTACCAAATTAGTGGTACAGATTAATAAGGCATTTGGGTTTTGCAGTTAGAATCCTTACCTGGAGACGACATGCACCCATGAAACCAGTACAGTAATTGTGTACCATCTGCTTTGTAGGGACATTTCCATACCAAGCGATATGCATAACAATCAGCACTGCAGAAAATGAATAAGTAAGATTTAGATTCCCCCCCCCCTTGAAATTTGACACGGGAGACTTTGGTTGCGAGTTCTCTCTCTAAATTCACCTCTGACTTGTGTGAATTTTTTTTTAGTTAAAGGAAATAATGCTTTCTCTAACGCATTTGCATCGATCCATCCAGTAAACTCTGCATTTCCAAGACTGAAAAGCAACCCAACAGAGCAGATGGAGTTAGAAAAGTTTTGTCAGGGGCTCCTCCTGGGTGTACATGGCACCATATGATATTATTAATTAGTCTTGGCGTTACGAACAAGCTCGCATGAACCATCACATGCTGCTGGTTTTTTAAAATTTACATGCACATGAAACACATGGATTCCACTAAGAGAAAGCCTCTCTGCGTCAGTTTGTATTTTCATTTTTTAATGTCAATGCTGTGATTGTCAGTCTTGCTTGCGTGAAGTCTGGCAGCCCAGAAAGGCAAAAGGAACCCTAGCCTCTTCCTGCTTGGTGTTTTGTGTTCTGCTTTGACGAACAATCCCTTTGACGTGCTGTGTTTTGATACAGACTCTTTGTCTCTCATGGTTTCTGGTGTTCTCAACTTGATCAGGGAGTTTTTAAAATGTGCTTCGTAAAAGACAGTGAATTCTGTATAGGATGGCTTTTATTTGTTTGTCCGAGCATCGTTCTTACTACTTTTGTATTCCAAGTCACTTTGAATAAAACAGGCTTCTCTGAAAGGAAGTCATAAAAGCATTAATGCAATTGCGCATCAGCGAGTTTTGAATTCTAAACCTTGTAAAGTGGAGGCATTTCACATGGGATTCAGCAGCTCTTACATATGAATTGTCCTTTAATTCTCAATTGAGGCTGAAAAAGCCCTTTCAAAGGCTGTGAAAATTATCTGGTGCTTATTCAAAAGCTGTTTAGTCATCTCTAAGTGAAATTATTACAAGATCATAACATCAGGTACTTTTGCACAAATAATATAGTGAATCTGTCTGGTTGTTCACAGAAAGAAGTAAGGACTTAAAAAGTACATTTAGATAATGTGTCTTGATAATTTTGAACAAAGATTGGGATGGCCATGTCGGCACCTGTCCCCCAAAATCCAAGTTTCATCCTGAGAGAATTACATTTATGCCCAGGGTGACTTGAGGGCTGGGATACAACTCGCTCCCCCTCTGTTGTTTGGGGGGCAGCTCCTTTCTCAGTCATGAGCCACCTCTGCTTTATGGACCAACTCCTTGTAGGCATCCTTCAGTCTCGAGAGACTATGGTAACATGCTCTGTATGAAGGTCTTGCAACTGTGTCTTGTGTGGCTGAGAAGGCCAATTCAAGAGTGACAATCTCTTCCACATTGAAGACAAATACAATCTGTCCCCTGTCCAGCTCCAGACGTCAAGGTTTCCCATCTGTTGAGGTCCATTCCCATGGACCAACTACAAGGGCATAAAATAATGTATGGAGACCACCGTGCCAGAAAATGAGAAAGTTAAGATCTTGTGGGATTTCCAGATCCGAACTGATAAGACATCTTGAACATAGCACACCAGACATAGTAGTAACAGAATGAAGAAACATCTGGATCATTGACATTGCAATTCCGGGGGATGCCAGCGTTGAAAATAAAGAACGGGAAAAACTATAAAAATACAGAAATCTGGCAATCGAAACATCTCACTTGTGGATGAAACACACTTCAGTGGTCGCCATAGTCATCGGGGCTTTGGGAACATATATCAAGAAATTTCACACAGTACTATAAACAGTTGCAGATCTCAGAAATCACACCATCAGAACTACAAAAATGGCAATACTTAGGAACAGCATGCATATTGTGCGGATATTTAACAGATACTGTACTTAGGTTTTTGGTTAAAACTTGTATCTGTTATATAACAGCAGTCAATATTTTTTATAACTTTGATTGACTGTGCCTGATGTTTTTGATTAATGATGATGATCTCAGATCATCATCAGAGCTACAAAAATGGCAATATTAGGAACAGCATATGTAGTATGTCAGTATTTAACAGATACTTAGGTTTTTGGTTAAAACTTTTATGTTATATAATACCAGTCAATGTGTTTACAATTTTGATTGGCTGTGCGTGATATTTTTGAACCATCACCATCATCATCATCATCTTAGAACTACTCATCATTTTCTTGAGGAGGATGTTACAGATAATCAGCTTACTCCATAATTAAATGTACAGTACATTGTGAATAATTTATTATTGGCCAGAATCCTGTTGGCTAATTATGCTAGTGTTAAGTGCAATGGCATAAATTGCAGCAGCAAACTGTCACTAGTTAATGAGTGGCTGTTAGTATCCCATGACTGGTGCATAGCAAGAGATTCAAGTGACAATGTGTTTATTATTCCCAATTCACTTTTGTAGTTTACAGCACTGCAGTTAATACCAGTGTAACTCACCAATAAGATCCTGGCTATTATTGTTTAAATCGTTGTTTATATAGCTGGCTGGATAGGTCTGTGGCTTAGCAGAGCCAGAGGTTGGGAGTTCAATTCCTGACTCTGTCTCCTAGGAAAAGATCTAGCCTGTGCAGTCATAGGCAAGTTGCACAGTCCTGGGGCACCTCTAGAAGAAGGGAATGGTGAACCACCTTAAGTTTAAGTTTATTGATTAATTTATGTTTATTGTTCATTTTTATATTAATGTAATGTTTATTATTGCTTGTTGTGAGCCACCCAGAATGGCCTTTGCAGCCAGACAGGCGGTATGCAAAACAAACAAATAAACCTGGAAATGGTCACCATAAATTAGAATTGACTTAATGGAACACAATAATAATAATAATAATAATAATAATAATAATAATAATAATAATAATAATAATAATAATAATAATAATAATAATAATAATAATAATAATAATAATAATAATAATAAAGTTGTCTATATACATATTAAGATAAATAATGTGATTACCATGGGATGCTATTCATTGCCAGAAGAGGACACTCTCTTGCAAGATGCCAGGGCTTAGGAGTTATCAGCAAGTCAGTAACTAGTCACAAGGAAGCCATTTTTGGCTAGTGTCCCTCTGTGATGACTATAATATGCATGCTGACCCTTGCAAGCTCATATAAGCAAGGGCATGAAATCTGTGGTGAACTCTCCTGAAGGAGATACTCTAACATTTTCTCAGATATATATTGCCATTGCTAATTTTATCTCATGTTTTGGACTGAATACAAAATTACACCATTTTGCTTCACTGAATGGAGAAGTTGTTTAGAAGTTTGGAAATAGTTTTTTGCCCAAACAGTAAGTGGCCTGTTTGAGCCAGAGTTCCCCCTCCCCTTATGAGTAAAAAAAAAAAAAAAGATAGAGAGAGAGATAGATAGATAGATAGATAGATAGATAGATAGAGAGAGAGAGAGAGAGAGAGAGAGAGAGAGAAACATGCCTTTTTTCACTGTGGCAAACTTTCTTTTTTGTGCATCACTCTCTGCATGGCTCTCATCTCATTTTCTTTTAAATTTTATCCAGCAAAGCTTGGGAACGGCCTCCGAGACCTTTCTCCAGAGAAGTCATCATTCAGTGGTTCAAAGAAGAACAGCTTCCACGTCGTGCAGGGTTTGAAAGGAACTTGGACATTGTGGCACCTTGGTTTCATGGTAACGTCGATCTTTATTGGCATTCTTGTATATGAAGTACATTTTCAGGGTGCTCTTGGTGACAGTAGTGGATTCCTGGAGAGGTCTGTTTGTTTTTCTGAAAGAAACTGGAAGAAGAACATATGCAATGTGCTCAAACTAAGCCCCAAAACAGAATGTTCTCTCTTGTTTCAAAAATTCTGTGAAGCAGCATATGTCTCTCTCAGAATGGGACCACATCAGCTTCTTAGATATTTATCAATTACAGTATAATGGCTCAGCTCAGTGTTGCTGTGTTCTAATTCTTCAAATGTGAGGAGCCATATTAACATATTATGCAAATTAGACAATCTTCTTTGCACAGTGTGTAAATTTGCCCATTAGGCAAATTAATTTGCCTATCATTAAGCACATTACCTGTAGCATTGTTTTTTCTTCTGGTATGTTTTGGTCTCGTTGTTATGTGCTGTCAAGTCAGAACTGACTCACAGTGACCCCAATAGGGGTTTCAAGGTAAGGGAAATATGGTTCTACCAAGTCTCCACACATCTCTGTGCATTTCCATGGCAAAGCTCTGGAACTGAACCCAGGTCTCCTGAGCCCTAGTCCATTACTTTATCCACTAGACCACTCTGTGTACACAGTTTTCAGTCTTAGGTATCATTTATATTGTAAACCTAGCTACTGATCTGAGAGAGCTAATATAGTATAATTGTTACAGTGCTGGCTGTGGAACAGCAAGACCCAAGTTCAAATCCCTGTTTAGTCACAAAACTGGGTATCTTTGCACTGCTAAGTACTTCTCAGCAGAAACTAATTTACAGGATTATACGGCTGGAATAATGGAGAGAAAGGAAAGCATGTAGAAGAGGTGCACTTAAACCAAGAAATAGTGCCAGTTCACCAGTTACTATTAATTAATTAATTAATTAATTAATTAATTAATTAATTAATCAATCAATCAATCAATCAATCAATCAATCAATCAATCAATCAATCTATCTATCTATCTATCTATCTATCTATCTATCTATCTATCTATCTATCTATCTATCTATCTATCTATCTATCTATCTATCTATCTATCTATCTATTTATTTATTTATATCCCGCCTATCTAGTCAATTACGACCACTCTAGGCAGCTAGAGTGCACATGGGCTCTGATAAAAAAAATTATGAGCTCAATGTTGGGGTTTTTCTCCCATTAATTTTTATTGGTAGCAATCTCGCCCCCACAGATCCATGAGAACATCATAGAAATCTCTTACAGGTGACATACTGTCTGATATGTTCTGAATAAATGCAGGGGGAAGTAAGTGCAAACTGCAGAAATCAAAAGAAAAACAAGGCATGATTTCCTTTAGAGATACAGATTTAACTTTTTATTTAAATTTTTGTTTACATGCACCTTGATATATAAAAGCAAGTATCAGACCAGTGTGGAACCCTCTTCTCAACACCCCTACCATTCACTGCTGTTTTGTTTCACTATTATGGGCTGCATTATAGCAAGGGATGATATTCGTAGCAGTCTTTGGGAGCTACAACATCCAGAATCCCTCAGCCAGAATGTTCAAGGACCATTTTTGGAGTTGATGCTGGGAGTTAGTCCCAGAAAGTAACGTTACCAGTCTCTGCTTTCCAGTAACTATAGATAACATTGATTCCATGTGCAGATTTACTGAGAAGTAGCATGTTGATGTCTTTGCAACCTCACATGCTGTCTTATTAGGTCTGGGTGGGAGGTGAGTCTGTTGAGGCCTGTTGCTTGTTCTTGTTCACTGTAAGGAAATGAAACTTTTTATTCTTTCTTCTTACAAATGTCCCAGAGTAAGTTATTAAGACTGTAAGTGCCAGTTGATGAGAAAATGGAGTGAACTGCTCTGGGGAACTTGAAGCTAATTTTGCTTTCTTCAGGGCAGCATCTAGCCAAGATCCCAGCAAAACAGCAGAAACCCGTGGAATGTGATCTTTCTGGGAAATCAAAGACTCAGAGATTCATAGAATTACAGAGCTACAAAGGACCCGAAGAGCCACTGAGTCAAAAACAGGAAATACAATAAGACATACAACACCAGAATCTGGAAATGTTCTTGTTTTGGATTACACCTTGCAAAATCTCCCACCCAGCATTCATTTTGATGGATGGATTAAGTGCATTCTGTGCACGGTTTACAGGCAGTTCTTCAAGGATGAAGAACTGCCTGTAAACAGTCGCATCTCACATACATCTGCAACATTGACCCAAAATCTTTGGTTTATATGAGGCGTGGGCACTTTGTATTCATTTCCCTGTAAAAATGAATATGAACTGTGGCTCAGAATATGCTATGGTGGCCCAATCCTGCCTAATACTACCCCCCAAAAACCTGGCAGGGTCACTTACCGGGCTCTGTGCAGCTCTTGACTCTGTCATTGTCATCGCACGAATCTTGGAATGAGCCTGGCCAACCTTTCCCTACCTCCCAACACAGCTGGCCAGGTTCATATTTATTTACTTCCTGCAAATCCTGTAAATCCACTGAACATTTTTTGCTCACTTAAAAAGAAAAACTAATAATAAAATCTAAAATATCCTAACGTAGTAATTTAGAACATAAGTTACAATGTAAAAGTTTTCACAGATAATAAAAATAACAAATATGTAGGCTACAGTGCAGATCTCTAAAAGCAAGAGAAAACCATATGAGGGTATTGCTACACTTATTATCTCTTGTATAGAAATGGGACATACTGCTTGATGTTTCATTGGCTTCAGTATAAACACTAGAGATGGGATATTCATATTTGTAAATGAATATGAATATCCTGGGTCCAGGTGGCTGGGATCACCAGTCCCTCCTCCCTGAACCGACCTGTCCACTTATGGATCGTCACACAGTGCGTGTGGCCAGTGTATGCTCATTGGATCAATTTCTGCCACTTCTCTGCCTTCCTGTTCTTCTGGCCACTCAGCAGCTAAGCGGGGAGACTTGTCATCCCACCCCCTGGCAGGAGTGGCCAGAAGAGCAGGAAGGTGGAGAAGCAGCGGCTGGGCATCATGGGAGACTCATTTATGAATACAAATATCCCATCTCTCATAAATACCTTACCTGATATCACATCTGAAAAATTCTATAAATGCTGGCTTCTCCTCCTGTGAAAGGGTTGCTGAGACTGTTAGAAACAAATAAAAAACATATACAGTGGTGCCTCGCTAAACGATGATAATCCGTTCCACTGAAATTGCTGTTTAGCGAAATCATTGTCTAGCGAAAAGCATTTCCCCATTGGAATGCATTGAAACCTGTTTAATGCATTCCAATGGGGAAGAATTGTCATTGTCTAGCGAAGATTGGCCATAGGAAACCCGCTTTGTGAACCGCCGATCAGCTGTTTAAATAGCTGTCCTGCGAAGCTTAGGTCCCAAAAATACCTGTTTGCGAGTGCGGAGGGAACTGTCAAAATCGTTGTCTAGCGAAAATTGGTTTGCGAAGCAGGGACCAAACATTGTCCAGCGAAATTCCCCCATAGGAATCACTGTTTTGCGAATTGCTATAGCGATCACAAAAAGTCAATGTCTAGCGAAAAAACTGTCATGCGGGGTAACTGTCTAGCGAGGCACCACTGTAGATATCTGTTTTGGGATTGCAGAATAGCAATAGGTATCTTTTATTTTGTGATCAGTCAGGGTAGTGATGGGCAAATCTCTTCATTTTGTTCTGATCAGATTTCCTTTTCAATGTTTGTATTTACATTTCCTATATTGCTGCAGTTAAGAGGGAAGTATTACCTTCAATGGATTATAGCAGGAGAAAGATATCTGGATTTTCTCACTAAAACAGAACATCGGTTTTTTGAGGGGGGACTGCTTTTTTTAATATATAAAAGAAAATAAAAGAATGGCACAATATCCTCCAAAGAAATTTTGGGTGGGGAGAAGGAATAAATAAATATAAAAAAAGAATCCCAAGGAGGAATGCTGACACAGGCAAGCTGCCTGGTAGCAGCAAAAATAATTCGAAGAAAAAGGAAACAGGGAAAATCCCCCTGTAAAAAATCAAGGAAAAAAGCAAATGAAGAAAGGATCCAAGACCCAAGGCACAGGCACAAGCAAGATGTAAAACAAGATGTGGGGGGCTGCAGGAGCTCAGCAAACAATAATCCTGCGTACAACAAACAAGTGAAGCAAAACCACATAAAGAGAAACAGAGAACAACAACAACAAAAACTAAATCCCTACTGGTTTCCAAGGTCTTCTGCAAATTTAATATCCCCACTTCTCTGCATACAGTATATTCTGATTGGCTGTGGGCAGGCTTTGTTGATCACAACACCGGGTCTTTGCAGTAGCTCTAGTGATGCCGTTGGGTGAAAAATTTATCATGTGATTCACCATGCAAAGGGTAAAAGAAAGGTTTGACCGACAAAGGTGAAAGGAAGTTTAAACAAAACAGGAAAACATGAAAGAATGTGAAAAGTTTGTGTACACCTCCCTTTTTTCATGCAGTCATTCGTATTTTAGAGGCTCTGTCTTGGGAATCAATGAAAGAACACAAACATGAATAAAGAGCTTTTTTTTTGTTTTTGTCCCCCCCCCCCTTTTATATAAACATGAAAAGGTTCATCCCTAGTGGCATTCCTGAGACAGAAGGTGTTCTGTGTTCTCAGATATTCCCAAAGTTATGTGACAACAATAGAAGTAGTTTGTTTCACTGCTTTTATCATTGCTTTGCATTGTAGCTTGTAGCACCCTGCACTTCCCTTGGATTTATGTATTTATGGCTTTCATATCACTTGATGTAGGATGGTGGGAAGTAGGGAGTGACAAGTACTCAAAATAGTTTTGTATCTTGTTGATTTTCTGAGTCTCATCATGCTGAGACTTCCTAAGAAGACCTGCAAGATTTCCTGACTTCCTGCAAAAATGATAGCTCAATTTCTGCCTCCTTTTCCCTTCTGCTGTTTTTTTTTGCCTGCTGTTCTATGCAGGAAACTGTCAAATCCTACACAGCCTGATGACCTTGCTGGTGAATCCTGCACAGGCAGGTGCTATTCTATGTAGAAACCATAATAATTCTGTGCAGCTTGTAATTCCTTCAGGAAAATCCTCCAACATATCCTGTGTGATTTCTTTGGGTGGAAAATATTTTGCCCAGATAAATCTTGGCACTAGGAGAACAATGTCTTTTCTCCCAGATTTTCCCCCCAAGAGTGAGGAAAATGTAACTTGTCTCTATAGACAAAGTAATTATTTTCTAAATTGAAGAAATCTATGGATTTCAGGGGGAAATGTGTTTTTAGAAGGAGACCAGCTGAGAATCTCCAAAGAGTATGTAGCTAATGGGTTATATGCTCTGTCACCTATGTAGCCTTGAACAAGCTTTATGTCCCAGAATGACAGAAGAAGGGACTGGTAAGTCACTTCAGAGTACTTTATGCCTAGAACATTTTAAGAAAGCAACCATAAGTTGGAATCAACTTGATCTTGATTAGAGATGGGAATGAATCAGAAAAATGGTGATTCGTTTTGATTTGTGATTCATCAAGGTTGATGAATCAAAAATGACAAATTTACATTTTTTTTCTGAGAAACTGACAAATTGATTGATCATGTCATTTTTGCCTTTAAAATCCTATAATTTTCTCCAAGCCCATAGAGACACCAAATTCACAGGTAAGCTTCCCCTAACTCTCCTTTACAAGCCCTATAGGTTTGGTGAACTTTGGGTTTCAGATGTCCAAGTTATATACCCACAATGAGGGCCCACCCAGGAAAGCTCCCCCAAGGTGCCTAGAGACACAGAAATCACAGAAAAAAACTTCCACTGGCTCTCCTCCACTATCCTCCAAATTTGGTGAAGATTGGGTTTCAGACATCCAAGTTATATACCCCAAAAATAAGTCCTCCCAGGAAAGTGCCCTTTAGCACCTGACTTAGGAAACCCCAATCTTCACCAAACTTGGCAGGATTGTAGAGGAGTGTCAGGGGAAGCTTCTCTGTTATCTTGGTGTCTCTAGGTGCCCAAGGGGCTATTTTATGGCCAAACAAATCAATGAATCAAAAATCACTATTGATTCATTTTTTTCGTGCCTATCTGTGATCCTGTTTCTTAATAACATGTTTTAATTTCTTTTTAGTTTAGTGTTGTTCCAGATGTGTATCAGTTTTGATTTGCAAGTGCAATAATTAATGTTGATGTGAGAGACCATTTTATTAGGCAAATCAATTTCCCCCTCTCCAGTCCTTTTCATCAAATATTATCTCTTAACTATTTTTGATATTACCCTCTATCCACTCTCCTGCCAGGAATATACAGTATCTACCTTCTCCTTTTCTAGGAGGAGGGGAATCACATTAACAGAACAGGATGATGTTTCAGTTCTGTGATGCCAATCAGATTGTTGATTTGATGTCAGAGATAATGTGGCACCGCTGAGACTGAGTGAGGAAAAATGGGAACAGCAGCATGGAAAATTACACTTTGGAGCCCAAGTCCCCGAATCCCCTAGGAAGTATGGGTAGATTTTGTGAGACTACAAGTCCCAGGCACGAAGGCCACTTGATCAGTTTCTGATGGTGGGGGTTTAAGGTTTTGTACTCTAAAAAGGGAACTTTTCAAAATTCCACTGGAGATGATATAACTAAAGAAACAAGTATTTCCATAAAGAGTATCAGAATTACTGGAAAAGACATTTTTCAGCACTGTCAACCAGGTTGACTAATTTCAGCTCAGTTCTAATTTTACTGTATTTGAGGATGGATCTGGGCTGTTTTTATCGTCCTGGCACAGAGAAAGCATTGTCAAGAAGGCCTGATGAAATTACCTTATGCATGAAACCATGGCTCTCTGTTTCTGATATGATTAGTGAAGCACTTGATCTAGAGTAGAGTCTGCTTGTATGCTAAAGGTGCTCAAGTTCCATCGATCACATAGCCTGGTTGGCTCTGGATCAAAAACATGTCAGCGAAAATTGAACTTGGCTTCTGGTGGGTCCAGGTTCAAACTAAGCACTTTGACCCTGATTTTTTACTGGATGCAGTTATGGAGAAGGTGCAGTAAAACAATGCTTTTAAAGATGTCCTCAGTTCTTCCTACCACAGAAAAGCTATACCGAAGCAAAGCTTGGAAAGGTTATTTTTTTGGATGACAATTTCCATAAACCTTCAGCCAGTAAGCCGGTGGCTTTACTAATTGGCTGGAGGGTTTGGGGAGCTGCAGTTCAAAAGAGTAAGGTGAACAATTTTGTAGGTAAACAATTTAATCACAAGGATATGAATGAATTAGGAATAAAAGCAAACCCCCATTACAGCCTGCTCACATCAACATGCAAAGTTGTTAATGAAGTTAAAATGGTACACTGCATGGAAGACAATTACTGTACAAAATAGGATGTATGCTAATATTAAGAAACTTAGCAACCAGCTTTATCTTAATCAGGGAGCTCTCTCAATAATGAATAACTCTGCCATTGGTTGTATTCATGTCAGGTTAAATCATGGTTTGTCACCGGTGGATTCAGTAGAATTGAATCAAAGTCTTAGGGTTGTTGTTTTGTTAAAAAATACAGCATCACTTCCAATCATATCTGCAATTTCCATGGGTAAAGCAGTGTGGGATAGGCAAAAATACACCCATTAACCTTTTCAAGCCATTTAGGTGAGATGGACCACAAATTCCTATCCGGCCCCAAAGCAACCACTACAGCCACACTGGATGCGATGACAGGCAGGGGGGCAGTTTCCAGTAAATGAAAAAGGGCTGGTTTGGTGCACACTGACCTTACAAAGGGTCTCTGGTCCCACCCCAGCCAGCCTTGTGGTATTGGCACACCCACCTGCCCAGGAGGAGAGAGCAAAGAATCATGCTAACACCAGCAGAGAAAACATTCCATAAATCAGCATGAAGGGCTGGAGAGGTTGATAAGAGAACCTGTATGATTGTTACAACACTGAATGAAAGGAAGCCAGTTTTTATAAGACAAGTCTATATTGGAATTCTGGTGCCTTATTTGTGAGTGTGCAGTGAGTTTCTCCATCAAGGCTAATTTCCACACCTTAGATTCCCAACCATTTATTGAAATTTCTGTCACTGTCTTCCAACATTGAGCCACTGTTTGTCTGACTGCTACACATGAAAATGTAATTCATTAATCCCAATGCTGGGCTTACAATCATACTTTGTGATATTATATTTATGTTTAATTTCTATTTTTTTTTTTAACATCTTGACCCAGAAATTATATATTCTAGGGCAATGCCAACAGGAATGTAAATACATCCCATTTCTTTGCAGCCTCTCCAACAATTTGGGTCCAAATGTTTGTTTATAGGATTCAGTTTTAATGGTGGTATATTTTCATAGTGGCTGAAATCCTGTCATGCAGCTCTGCATGACTAATGGGGCAGTGGCATGCTGGTGACTGAAGACAAACTGTTACTGATTGAAGGTGATTTTTGGGGTGCATGTGACTCCAACATAATTCAACAAAACTACGTGTACCTTGAAATTGCCAAAGGAAGCCTTTAATGAGTGACAATTTGCCATTGCTTTGTGTATGCGGAGCTGCACAACAGGATTTCAGCCATGATTTGGTGAGATATGGTGTTGGCAGTTGATGCTGGCCATTTTCAAGGTCAGTTGGTCTTTGGTCATAGAAAAAAAAATATTTCGATTGCTTTGCCAACATCAGTTCCTTTTCCCAAGGAGGCCCACTGGGATGTTGTTGTCCCCCCTGCCTTTGTTCTGAGAAATAACCTGATCCTTCAAACAGCATGTCACTTCACTTTAGCTCTTAATGATTGCTTAAGTCTGTCCATCCTTTTGAAGGCCTGGTGATTGTTGTCCCAGAACCATTATAGTTGAGACGTGTCTGCTTCCAAGAAGTTATTAGCAAACACGATAAATGTTTCAGAACTATGGCCTCCCGGAGGAAGAAGGCAGAGTATCCAAGCAAAGTAACACGAGCCAGTGACATATGGCAAGGAGAAAGGAAGCAAAAAAGGCCAGCACTGCTGTTGTTCTGAAACTAGAGAGCCAGGGACCTGAATAATTCATGACAACCATCTAAATTGCTATTGTTAAAATAGGCTTCACTAACCCTCCGCAATGTGAGAAACATTTTTGCTTTGTGCTTAACCGGGAGTCAAGGTCTGTGTATGGTGGGAAAAGACTGTTATATTGGACAGCTGTTGTTGATTCAAAAAGGGGACAGGTGATTACACAGAATGTTAGCACAGAGAGGTGGAAAGAAGCTGCCTTGCTAAAGGAGGATGCAGGCTTAGGAACTTCAGTGGTGGCTCCCAAAATGGTGGACATGACACCCTCATTTTGGGAAATCTTTGTGCCTCCTCACCTTTCCTTTACCATTATCCAGCCCCCTTTTAACAAACCACAGAGTTCAGAATGTAAAACAAAAAAATATGCCACAAATCTTAATTAAAATGTGAATTGTTTTTGTTTTTTAGTCGTTAAGTCGTGTCCGACTCTTTGTGACTCCATGGACCAGAGCACACCAGCCCCTCCTGTCTTCCAAGTTTCTGTCCATGGGGTTTTCTTGGCAAAGATACTGGAGTGGCATTGCCATTTCCTACTCCAGGTGGATTGCTTTTCGTCGGAACTCTCCACTATGACCTGTCCGTCTTGGGTGTCCCTGCACGGCATAGCCCATAGCTTCTCTGAATTACTCAAGCCCCTTCCATGACAAGGCAGCAATCCGTGAAGGGGAAAATATATATATATATATATTCTTTATGAGAAGCCCATGACCCTAACCCTGGAATTTCTTCAGTGACCCAGTTTTGAAAAGCAGTGAACTAGAAGAAGGCATTAGACTTCCAAAACAAGTTGTCCATGACATTTCAGTTTCAGTGCAGAAAATGTAATCTAATCATGCAGTATAAGTGATATGAAACCACCCTGGCCACTAATTAAGGATAGGCACTATTGCTGGCGCATATGAATTTGCATATATTTTGCTTTTATTTCCATTTTAGTCCATATCTGGGAAATACTGGCAGTGACTAATTAATATACCCTTCAACCTCTTTTACAAGATAACAACCATCATTTATGGAATACATTATAAAATCTTTCTCTTACAGTGATGGGAAATATATTATTCTGAGTCTGATTTGTGAGCATGAGAAAAACTAGTTTCATCCCATAGAAGTTTCATTAACGAATGATAGCAGTACTTGATTATCTGATACATTTAATTCACAAAGTTGCTGTATGACATTTACTATTTATTGCCATTATTTTGGAACATATAAGAAGCAGGATTTAAATAATCTTCCACTCAAAATGCCATTGTAGCCTAATTTCGGAGAAATTGACTGCAAGGTAAATTTGGACATTTTGCTGGTTAGAGAATGAAAGAGGTTAGTAGATGAGTTAATCTAACTCATTAATCTAATGCTTTGGTGGTAATCCATGTAAAACTTTTCTTGCTTGCATTTTGACTTAAGTCTAGTATTTGTAGAGAACTGTTTAAAGAATTTGGTGGGAATGCCTTGTTAAGGTGTTTGCTTTTTTGGCTCAGCCTGTTCCCAAGGGCCATATGACACAGGCAATTGGTCCCCCAGGAGGGCCAACCAAGAACCAGACAGTGTGGTCTGTAAATCCATTGCCCAGCACAAGATTTGGTGCCCATCCACTTTAAATAATTCCTGCAAGCTTCTGCTTCAGACACAATGTAGAGAACAAGCAACAGAACTGGGTATGATAATTGCCAAGTTACAATCCTGACAACAGATCGAACTGTACAATTTATAAGTGTAAAATGTGAATAGAAGCCGGAAGAATGGGGATAAAAAAACCTGACTTTCTCCCTTCTATGTCTTCCCTTTGAGCACTTAGCCTTCTACCTGCAAATCTTCAGCCCTCTTATTTTTGTGGACTGCACATGTAATAAATGTCCATGTTTGTCCAGTCATAAAATAATCCATTAACATATTCATCACCTGTTTAAAAATGCAGTGAGGGCTAGAATGCAAGCAGTTGAGTTCATAGGCTCAGATCTTTTGACTCCCCTCCACGTGGGAAATGCCAGTCTGTGGCTCAAGCTCTGTGGTGAGTCACAGATGTAGCTGTTTACTGGTTGTGTGAAGCAGGAAGCTCTACAAGATGTGAGGAATAGAAGAGGATGTCTTGTATGAATATCATTAGGGGAATGTCTTTCATCAAGACATATGGGCTCTGTGTAGATGAAAATGCTGGTATAGTGTACAAACCTTAAGTGATGGAGATACCTTCTAAGGGCTTGTGTTTGAGTTATTGAAAGCAGAACTGAGGTGGGCAAGTCTCCTGCCTTGAACTGACTTTTACTCATCTGCCAGCTGCTACCTCCTTTGCCAGAATATTAAAGTGTGGGGAAAAGGAACTGGAGAACAGGTGAAAAAGGCACTGATGAAGGCAGGAAATGTTCAGTCACAATTCAGTCACAGGACCTTTTGCTGCCAGAAACCAGGAGGTTGAACGACAAACCCTATGTTCCCTCATGGGAAGTGATCGGCCAATGAGAGGTCCATGGCTCAGTTGCAGACTGGACACTGAGAATGCAGAATGCTTTTGGATGCAATCTGCAATATTTGAGGTATTTGATTTTCATCATGTCTTTCTTCTGTAATGGGGATGCAAGGCCGTGTATTAAAAATGCAAAATCAACAATTAATTAAATCAAACCAATTCAAATTTAAGACAGTATACAAATATTTTAAAAACTACAAAACAGATATTAAAATACTTTCTCATCTCAGTTGCTTACTGACTCCCCCCCAAAAATCTCTAAAGAGGAAAATTTTCAGTTAACAGGAAGGAAAGGAAGGAAACAGTCAATCACTCCCAAGGAAACATTTTCATAATCTGGGAGTAATGGCAGAAAAAGCCATTTCTTGAGTCCTCACCAGATGTGCTTGTGAAAGTGGTGCGGCCAGGAGAAGGCACTCCAATGAGAATATTAATATTCGTATGTGTGGATCTGATATCTCAAACAGATATGATAAACTTTTTTTTTTAAAAAATGCTACATCTGGAATATTGGCCATGCCGGATTAAGCACTTTGGCAGTTATAGTCCAAAATGGCTCTGTTTCCCATCTTTGACAGCTAGGTCACATTGAAAGGATTCTGAAGTAGATACAGTAGACCCATGTTTGATATATGGCAGGCTCCTTTTATTTCTTAAAGCTATTGCTACAATCATTTGCTCAAAGTAGTCTTCCACCATTTGTTACTTGATTTCTCTTCTTTACAGTGAGTTATGTAGCCTTGATGAAGGGCCAGTGAGTAGGCAGTGGGTGTTCACATTTTCCTTGATTATTCAAGGGTTAAAGCGTTCGGTAAGGATGCTCAGGATTATGCACCCTTCTCTTGACCTTCAGCAGCGTCCTAATCACCACATTAAATAATTCTAAGAAGACACCCGTGGCTGCCATGAGACTAGAAAAATCATCCTGCATAAATACTTCATGAAACTATAAGCGATCAGAGCTATGCCAAAGTTTTTCAAGCAGTTCTGAGAAGTAAGTTTTTAAATATCCCTTTTAATAGTACATTCCTCCCAGTTTTTTCAAAATGCCATTGTATTTCCCATTTGTCACATCAGAATCTACAACTTTCCCATTGGGTTTTACTTCTACTTGGAATAGGCAACTAGGAATCCAAGCCAACTAGGGATCACATAAATGAATATGCTGATGTTACACAGCTTCATAGTCGCCATGCTGATAGATAACTGAAACAGAGAGGGCATGTCTCTCCTCCCCCTGCAGAGACTCATATATCTCGTGACTCTACCTCTCCAGCACTCTCATTGGTCCCTGCAGATAGTACATCAATATTCATGGCCTGGGCGGATGCCACAGCATGTTTTAGAACAAAATACTGTACTGAATACCTTTGGCTTAGTTCTGTGAGAGCTCAGTATGAGGTATAGCAAATCACATCCCTAAATATGGAAGTTTAATTAGTCAATTTTTACATTTCTCATTTCACTCAAAAAGGAATATTTCCTTCAAGGCTGACCCTACAGGCAACTTTCTTTTTCTGCAAACAGTCCTCTTACTGACCCTGCTCCTCACTTTGCTAAGTACAGAGACTTCAGTTTTATTGATTCAGCCTTTAGGCAGAAGCCACTGAAGCTGTCAATCTGAAAATGCCTTCAGAATTATGATATTTCTGAGGCTTGTCAAGGCAAAATTGTGTTCATGAACTGGCTCTCAGTGGGGTTGCTCGCCCTCCGCAATCATAGGAAGGAAATGCACGCGATTACACTGAAATATGTAGAAAGATCAGACTGCAAAATGTTGCCACTCAAGAAGCAGTGGGAGGCAACACTTAACCTACTGACATTACAAGAGAGAAACAGCAGGCTGAGATTAGAAAATAAAGAAATCAGGCTGTCTTGTTGTGGTAGCTTTCTATTAGGTATTCTATACCCAAAACTGGGGGTTTATTTGCAGAGTAGAGGAGTAAGGTAAGAAACTGGAATCCTATAAGAAATATAAATTTGGTAAGCTCTGGCTGTCACATCCCTCAAGACATCTGGAAGATCTCAGCACTGTTTCCAACCCTGACGTCTCCGTGGCTTGCACTTTTTACCTGCAATGAAAATATCAACCGCCCAAAGTTAGAAGAAAAACAGAAAAGAAGTCCACACACAACAGAGAGATGATGGGGCACAGTGGCATCCTTAGGCTCTAGCAATTCCCTCCACTGTGACGGTAGCCCAACACCTGAGAGAGGGCAGAAACAACATCTTCCAGGATCCCAGGCCTTCTGTATTTATTTATTGGGGAACAATCTCATGTGTGGCTGAACACTCAGCTGACAGCTGGCTGTATTTCTTTCTTTAAAATTACACTAGTTTTCCAGAATTTGAGCTTGCAAAGCAGCAGCTTGCAAAAGTGCATTCAAAATACATCATAGGCACAATCATAATAAGAAACAATAAGCTAGTAGCTTTCCATCAAACCAAACAACAGGGACAGGGCTAGGTTATATGCAGCAAACTGTGACACGTCTGGAACCAGTAGCCAAGGACAAAACCCATAGACAGGACTGAGGAGCTAACACACACACACGAGGAGGCAGAACTGAGGAAGAAGTGAGAAGTCAGGACTGAAGGGCAAAACAGGAGGTAGGACTGAAGAACCAGGTCAAAGGAAAACCCAACCAAAGGATCGGGAGGCATGTCAACATTTTGAATAGCTGCTCAGACAAAACTGAAAGGGAACAGGAATGTTTCTTAGTGTGTTTCTAGTGCAGGAGGACACAACAACCAATGTGGGTGAGGATGGCCTGAGGATACGAAATGGTTTAAGTCAGGGATAGACAACTGTGGTGCTCCAAAAGAAGTGGTTTTTCATTGCTGATGTTGTTATTTTGTCTGTTGTTTTTATTTATTTATTTTGTTTACAATCCCCAGCAGCCTCAGCCATTCTAGTCAACAGTGAAGGATCATGGAAATTGCTGCCCCTAATCAATCAATCAATCAATCAATCAATCAATCAATCAATCAATCAATCAATCAATCAATCAATCAATCAATCAAACAAGCAAACAAGCAAACAAGCAAACAAGCAAACAAGCAAACAAGCAAACAAGCAAACAAACAATACATTCATCCATCCAAAGCATCTGTGAAGGCATCCTACACACAATATGCTACAGTAGCTTAACCTGGATGTTACCAGAGCCTAACCAGGATGTTATCTATAAGTGTGATGAGGCCCTTTTTAGAGGGGAAGTGTCTGGTGGCACCAACCAGTAAAGCGAGTACCCAGCTTGCTGGGGGGGGGGGCAAGGTGTAGCCTGTATAATTAATTTGTAAACCGCCCAGAGAGTGCTTTCAGCGCTATGAGGTGGTATATAAGCAGCACACTTTTTTGCTTTAGTGGAAGGTGATTTATGCCACCTGTGTCATGTGTGCAGCCAAGACGAAGATCACATCTAGCAATAGCTATGCCAAGCTGTGAACCTGGTCTTCTGCAAGGCATGCAGTCCCATCCATTAGTGACCAAATGCCATCTCCCTGCTTAAGCAACACCCCTCCCCTTGTCTCCATTTAATGAAAAGTAGGAATAGGTTGGATGTCATTGGATGGCACACATTTTATCCATGCCAAAAGATGGGGATAGCTAAAATGTGGCCTATTAGACATGGCCGCACTGGAACATCCATGATCCCTAGCCCAGCACAGTCCATGTTGTATGATGGGAGTTGTGCTTCAGCTCCATTTGGTGGGCTGTATGTTCCTTATCCCAGGACAGAAGAAAGGTCTCAATGATCTACAATGTGAGGACAATGAAGGAAATATAAGTAATGTGACCTGGAGTCTGCTGAAATCTTTGCAAAGACAAGATTGCCCCATTAATAAAGCTTCATTTCTTCACTTCTCCAACTGCTACTATGTCTAATTATCACTTTCTCAGTGTTAGAAAGACAAATCCTATTCTAGCACCCATTAAGTAAAATCAATATGTAAATACATCAAATGCAACTAGATAAATATTAAGTTAACTTTGTTAATTAGAAAGTTCTCAATTTAGCTCAAGTGATTTAGAAAACCAAGGGAAAAATCCTTTTCAAATCCCCTGGAGCTACTTAATCTTTAATTGAAAAGTAGTTTCTGAAGGGAAAAAATATATACAAATTTGTCTTTAATGTTGGGGGGGGGTGATGTCAGTCTTAAGAGTATAATTTTCACCTGATTGTTTTGGACCAAGTTCGCTTCTGCATATTTGATACAAAGCAGCTTAAAAACAGAGCAAAACCATAATTTACATTGTCTATTGATATGCTGGAACATGGGGGCATGTTGAATGCATTTTGGGGTTTCTGTGTGGGATTGTATCAGTTTTGACTTTTCTTCTTTGGTTTTTGTGTGTGTGTGTTGTTCCAACACAAACCAAAGAAATGAACACGTGAGTACCAAAACATTTGCAACTGCAACAATTTTCTGAGAGAAGGGTTGCATTTTCTGACAGAATTGCAAGGGTGCCAATATTTTTGGTCATGACTATATTTGAGTTTGAAGTGTGCACTTAAGGTTGGAGATTCTATGTATCCGATGAGGAACCACATTTTACAAGGTAAGACAATGGAGAATTAATTGAGTTACCAGTATTCCTTTTTCTTTATAAATGAGGAAATACAAATGCTTCTGCATCCTTGAGATGAAACTTGCAGCAAGATATCTTAAGGTGATTCTTTAAGTTTGCAGCCTCCGTCTTTGAAATTTAGTTTAACTACAGATCCTGATGCTTCAACACCAGGTCTGAATGCTTTGAGGGCCTTTCTATAATATCCATCCCGTTCATAGGTATGATTACATATGGCTTTTTGACCAAAAAGTAAATAGTGACTCCAGAAAAGGCTGAGCAGCTTCCTGTCTGGGACAGGATGGGGGAACTGAACTCTTTCTGTACCTGCCACTGTTCTGACAGAAAGAAAGAAAGAAAGAAAGAAAGAAAGAAAGAAAGAAAGAAAGAAAGAAAGAAAGAAAGAAAGAAAGAAAGAAAGAAAGAAAAATCTCCAAAATGGGCGCATAGGGAGAAATCTATCTTTCTTCCACAAATGTTTTGGAACCTCTTAATTTCCACCTTGAATATGTCATTTGAATATGCTCATTTTAGAGTTTTTCAAAAACGAACTGATAATTCTTCTCCTGCCCCCTCCTCCATCCCCATTTGTACTAGTCAAACCTAGCTATTTCTGATATGGAATGATCATGTGTACAGTACTTCCTTTCCATATAAATGTTAAAAATGAGGAGCCTCTCAGAAGAAAAGAAATGGCAACCTTAACTCATGGTTGGATAAATATCTCAGCTTTTCTTTTCTCCCATGTTTAATATCTTCCATTGATCTCAAATTCTCTGCACTCTAAATATGAAGTAATTTTTGCATTTGGGCAAATTCTTATAAAAAATGAACCTAAGCAAAATTTTCATTCAAATAATCCATATTTCAAGGGTAGCTCCTGCTGGCACTGTGGTAGCTTTTCTCCCCAAGCAAACAGCAACTTTGGCAAGACTCTCTGTGTTGTGACTGTGGCAGGAAGGAAATTCGGTTTCCCTCATCACTGTTCTGCTCAAGGCAGCTGTTACTAGAAGTATGCATGCTAATTACATTTCTCCAATTTCTTTTTGTCATTTTTCACTAGTACTATGAAAGACAAATACAAGGTGGATGGGGAAGAGGGGGAAAATCAGAAATGAAGCAAGTGCACAATGATGAAGAAAGTGGAAAATGGGGACTGAGCAACCATAAATTGGTGATTATAGATGTAGGAGAGTAAAACTATGATATTGTTCAGGGGAGCAAATCAGCATTCTATAAGCTGATTCTAAAAATGGGAACAGCCCAAGCAAAAAATAATTAACTTTGAAACTTTTGAACTTCAGAGCAGCACTAAATTAGGGACAACTGTAGGAAACAGTCGGCTCTTGCACTGTGCCACAAATGGGAAAGTTTGGACAACCAGTTTTGGGGGTATGTTTTTTTTATTAAAATAAAACTCTTTTGCTTCCCCATTCAGAAATAGATGGCCACAAGTTAGTCCAAATTTAAAATAGTTCACATACACTGAAAATACCAATCTTGCTTATGTTACAAGAGAATTGATGCCCCCACATTGCTTTTATTTATTTGGAAAGAAATAAGACTGTAGGGGCTGAAATATTGGTCTTTATAAAAGGCCTTTCAAGGAGGGAAAGAACAATTTCCTGACCATGGCTTGCCAGGAGGAGCTTCAGCACAGGATGCATTGTATTTCAGTGGGTAGAGGAGAAGTGCAGGTCAGCTAAAATTCTCAGCCCATATAAAAGGAATAAGAAAAGGTAAAGGTTTGTTTTTAAAAAAGTGATGGAGTGCTAGTCCCCCAGAAAGGGGACATTTTGCCATATACTTTCAGGGAATTAGCACACAATTTTATAAGGCATATTCAAAGTATTTCCAGATTTCCACGCATTCAGAGCTAAACTTGTAGTTCAGTTATTATATGATATTCCCATTTGGATCAATGCATTCAACCAGGTCATAGAGAAAGTCCAAGCAATTTTCCTATGTCATGTTTTACATGTGCCAAATTGTGTGGGATATGGAGCCATGTGTCTGGAAACTGGACTGGAGCTTGGATGTGTCTCCATTTTTCACCTGAGTTTCTTAATTATGGATATCCCATGCTAATGAACTTTTATAAAGTAGATGGCCACTTCTGATTCTCAACAAAAATTAGTTCACTTGTCATGCCACTTGAATCGGTCCTAATGTTTGAACAACCATAAGCATTTCTAATGATGCTTCAAACATTGCACAATGTTGGACAAAGTCCTTTTGAGTAATCCATAGGTTACATGAATTTTGTGCTGACTTAACCTAGATTGGCCACTGAAAGCATTACATTAAATGTTTCTCATCCCCCTCCTTTTAGGTTCTGAGGCTCCCTAATGCTCCCTTTTGGGAGCCTTTGGATGTGGGGAAAGAGTGGGAAATGTTTTTAAAAAAACCTGTGAAAATGTTCTTGAATAGCTACACCAACAGCATAACTTAGAGAGGAAAATAGCCTGCAGTTAGGAAATCACTATATTACCTTTTGTGCACTGAGCTGCACAACTCAGTATGCAAGAGATAATGTCTATAATGGTTTCTTAACTTAAGGCAATTCACCTCCCAAAATTACACCAATTGTGTTATACCGTTATAACTAGGCAGGCGATTTTGGCCACTAAGTAATTTCCCATTTCTGGCACAGTGCAAGACACATTAATTCCACATAGGTCCTTGACATTAGGTTGAGCTTGGCCTAATGTATTTTACATGAGGATATTAAAGTGTGAACACACACACACACAAACAAGTGTCATATGAATGGAGTCCCATTTAGTCTGGTCCAGTTGCTCTCTGTTTAATGTACATTGTGTGAAGACATTGAATTTGCTGCTATGCATCAAATTGTGTGTGGAAGTCGTTCCTTCTTACAGTGCCTTAGGACAGTGGTTCTTAACCTTGGGTTACTCAGGAGTTTTGGACTGCAACTCCCAGAAGCCTTCACCACCAACTGTGCTGACTGGGGTTTCTGGGAGTTGCAGTTCAAAAGCATCTGAGTAACAAAGGTTAAGAACCACTGCCTTAGGAGACTTGCTATGATTTCAATGTCTTCTGGTTTTAATGTTTTGTTCCTGGTTTTGTAATTAAGAATAGGCTGCATTTTGCAATGCATTTTTAAAGTGTATTTTAGGACCGCTAGTCAATTTGGATAATTGACATTATAGCACATGATCTTCTGAAGTACTGTAAGCCAGAATGATATAGTATCCTGGTTAGGCCGCATACAAAATTCATATCCTAATTTCAGCAATGATTCCCCCTCCCCACCAGTCATGTCACTGAAATTTAATAATTCAGATTAAATGGTTTTCTGGCTCTAGAGTGCAATAGCACTCTCCAGCTCTTTCCTAGCTTTGCAGGCTAGTAGTAAGCTGCTGTTGGATCTAGGAAGGGCACAGGTAAGCAATCGTAAAGGTAGCTTCATCAAACAAGTAGGGATGGATAGGTTAGTCTGTATATGAGCAACTAGCTGTAGAAATTTCTTCTTCGTTGTTTGTGTTGGAAGCAATCCAGTGGTGCTTCAGGACTGGAAGGATCAGCCAGAGGGTGCTGTAATTTCCTATCGGATGCCCGGATGTGTATTCACAATCTTCAGGAAGCTCCTTCTATGTTCTCTAATTGTAGAGACTAAAATTGGATGGATCAGGAGGAACATTCCTGCTAAGAAGGTTCATGCATAAGAGTGTAATCCCCAGACTCACTCTGATGTCTGTGAAGTGGTTTCATGTATGGTTCGATTGGAAGGAACAACCTGATATTTGCACTATTGTGTTATAAGACCCTTAACAATGGTTTCAAAGAACTTGATGACTCAAGAGTGAGACTCCGGCTATACCAAAATGGGAGAAGAAATGGTTGCATTGGATAAGTGAATGGGAGTGCAGAATTGTGTCTGTAATGTGGTGGGGTCAACTAGAAGCTGGTGATATGAGGAGAGGAAAGTCTGCAATTAGAACAAAGGCAGAGTCAAGATTATGATAATTTCCACCAAGTTCTACCCGTGTCACTTGCGCGAGTCAGGAGGTGAGGCTGAGGAGCCTAACGCCGAGGGAGGCCCGGAAAGAAAAGACGAGAAATCAGGCCTTCTCGGCGATGGTTCCTCGCCTCTGGAATAACCTTCCCCCTGACATTCGCGCGGCTCCCTCGCTGGGTATTTTTAAAAATCAATTAAAAACACTGATGTTTCTGTGGGCCTTCCCCTCAGCCAACTCCTAATCTTCCCTCTTTTTCCCCTGTGTTTGTCCCATCTTGTCTAAAGTTTTTCCCCTATTTAAAATTGTTTTAATATATTGTATTGTGCTTGCTGTAAGCCGCCTAGAGTGGACTCAATGAGACTAGATAGGCGGGATATAAAATAAATAAATAAATAAATAAATAAAATCAATTTACAATGGGCCCAGTGAACACTCAATAGGACTGGGATTTTTGGATTCCCATTCCTGCCCGGGTGCTGGCTTGGAGCTTTCGTTCTGAGCAGGAAGCTAAGTGTCGCTACGCAGCAAAGTCTTCCAGTTTAGGCCTTGTTCCGAGGTGAGCTACATTTTGGTGTCTGTCTGCCTACCTGTCAGGTGGATCACCCAGAATAGAGAGTCTGTATGAGTCTGTAGTCCAAAAATCCTGTCCCGAGTGCTTAGCAAGAGGTGCTAATGGCTGCAGGGTTCCTTTGCCAGAGCTCCTTTGTATAAATCAAGGTGGGCTCTAGTGCGCAATGTGGATGGGTGCAGGCAACACAGATACACTTTTCTCAGTTATAGGGAAGATAACCTCTCTTAACTCAAACAGAACAAAAGCGCAGCCAAAACTAAACTGATTTCTACTTATTTAGCTTTCCAGAGCAAAAATCTAGTTGCTGAAACCTCTTCCAAAACAAACAAACAAGCAAGAAAGCAAACAAACATGTGAAACACTTGTTTCTTGGTATGTGAGCCACAGGGATCACTTGTGCAGGAGCCACCGTGCCTCAATGTCCTTGTGAACAGTACAATATTCTACCTTGTGGTGTGGTAGTACACACCAATTGTCTTTAACAGTACTGAGTACATGGAGCATCTCATGTCATAGTACCTGTGCATGGTTATTGACAGTTCTCAGTTGGCTTCTGCTTTCATGTTCTTGCCTTCATCAGAAATGCTTGAAGGCAGGAGCAGGGAATCATTGATGGCAGAAGCTTCCTGGGACTATTTGCACTGCATGTGGTGGTCATGGCTGAAGTAGGGAGAGAGAGTGCTGCCCTGTTTTAAAAGGTCATTTCCACCTTTAAAAACACCCGGAGAGAGATGGATTTTACCATAGCCATCTCCCAGGGATGGCAGCTTTTCATTTGCAGGAATCATATCTGTGTGATCCTGTCTCCCTAAAGAGACAAAGATCTCAGTCAGGGAGTCCCTCTGGGCACAAAACTGCCACCTTTATTTCCTGAGGGAGGTCCTCTAGGCCTCAGAAGTGCATAATAATTCCCTTAGAAAAGCCTGAACCTTCAATGTAACCTTTGATCATACCATAGTCTCTCGAGACTGAAGGATGCCTATGATGAACCTTTGATTGCTTCTAAAGCAATAAACCATAGACTATGTGCCTCCTTAGAAAGCACACCAGCTTTGCAAAGTAGAACAGTAGGACCTTTTAACTCACAGTAACAACCATTGACCTTTCTTTCATCCACACTGGATTTAGATATAGTCCTGCTGTAGCAAAAGACTAGTCCTTTGTTGAAGAATTATATTTGTTTTATTAAGAAAAGAAAATAAATTCATTAGCATACAGTTGTAGCTTTAAAGCATAAGCACTGAGCATTTCCAGTCTATTACAATGTTCAAATAACCTTACAATTTCTAATTAAAATAAAAACAGCTGGGTAAACATATTTGCTCTACATGTTGGCATCTAGAAACGACTGTTCCTCCCCTTCTTCTTTCTAAAGAAAAGCAAGCCTTTCTGTCTCACATTCCACAGCATTCATGGACCGTTCTACACATACACAAATCCACAAATTTTGCAACTCTTTAGGACCTCTTTCTTCATTACACTTTCAAGCTGTCAACCAATTAAGTCCCAGTAGGCGTAATTCAGAACACTACAATCACTGCCCAAAATTCTCATGATCCAAGCTTCAAGTGCCTTATCCTTTCCTAGTGATTTGTTGTTTCGTCTTTTTTTCCTGGACTGTCCGACCTTGTGAATTAGGCAAACAACTCTGCACAACAAGCTCCTGAAAAACATCTCTTTTAAATTCATCTTACACAGAACATAACAGACTCCATTTTTGCATGACTACAATTCCCAGGTTCCTTCCATTTCCTTACAGTACATCCTAAATGGCCTATCCTCCATACTTTTCTTGAACCTTCATGACACCTTTTTTGTGTGTGATATTTTTATATTAAAGTGTCTCCAATTTCTTATGTCTCATGTAGTTACATATTCAGGCTTCGGAATCACTTGTTGTCTTCTTGTTTTCTTCTTGACAGCCAAACTGAACCTGACACTCGCTAGGGTTTTCCAAAGAGCCGTTTGTTATTTTCTCATTAAGAACAAATTGGAATGAAAGCATGGAGGGCACAGTTCAATGTCAGTTGTCACTTGAAGGAAGGAAGGAAGGAAGGAAGGAAGGAAGGAAGGAAGGAAGGAAGGAAGGAAGGAATTAGCCTGTCAGTTGAGTAGCTTATCAGTCACCATATTTCTCTCCTATCAGACTGCCCAATTAACCTTAATAGGAGGTTGATATTGTTGCCCTTCCATTCTTTGCCACCTGTAACCATCATCTCAGTTGAGCTAAGGCTACTGCTACCTGTGTGGCAGGTTCTTTCTTCTGGATTAAGACATCCAAAAGTCCTTGGAGTGTTAAGCAGAAAGAGCAAAGTTGTATTAGTATGGCACCTGCTCAGGAAACCCTATGACAATGCTGCTTCTTTGAGCTGCTTCTTAAGAGTAATTACTGTTGATTCATATGGCTGTCTGATTGTCATAACATTTCTGAGGCCAATGCAAAATGTCCCTTAGGGTTGGGATTTTACTGAAATATAACTGACAGGAGCAAAATATTACTGGTATTGGGTGCATAATTATCAGTGGAAGTGTGCATGCAAGGGCTGGGGCATCTATAATGATCTCAGAATTTTCATGGATTTAAATATGAGAAGTACAAGGACTGTATATTTTACAGTTTGGGCATGTATTGTCGTTGTGCATTGGGATGATATTTGTCTGAGGGCAGAAAGACACACTATAAACATCCTCTGGTAATAGTTGAAAGCACATTCGTTCCCCCACCCTATGTTAAATTCTGAAGACCAGTCATAAAACTAGGTAGACTAATTTGCATGTCCTTGGAGATAAGAAAATATCCTGTTGTACACTTTACCACTTTCATCAGACAATTCCAGGGCTGTCTGTAAGGTTTATTTCTGCCCTAATGTACTATATAGCTCTAATTGCATTGCACATGCTCATGAAAGTTAAAATTCTATTCGCGTGAGGGCATAAATAAAAAATTGAAGTAGATTTTTATTGGGGAGACATTGAAAATTGTGTGGGCAAATATTGCTTCATGCCCATCACTTTTCTCTTCTGTATTTTCTTTTGATGCCTAAATACAGCTTCTTGGACCTTTAAAATATCAGTCCTTTGCTTCCCACCCTATGTAGTGGCCTATACCTTGAGAAACCTGTATCCAGGAGTGGAGAGCATATGACCTTTCATATGTCTCAGATTTCACCTCCTAGAAACCTTACCCAGTGTGGCCAATGGTAAAGGACTGTTGGAATTGTACTCTAAATGATCTGAAGGAACAAATGTTCCCCATCCCTGTGCTATTTATAGTTTGTTAAAAGATCTGAACAAATTACCATAATTTAATGTGTTGTATGGCTCTCTCCATATGCTCTAACAATGGCTAAATATGTTTTTAGTGCAATGATAGGGAGAGCCGGTGTTGTGTGAGATCTGCTGTGATGTAGCGGACAAAGTGCAGATTCGGACTCAGGAGACCAGGTTCAAAACTCTGCTTGGCTATGGAAACTCTGTAGATGACAATGGTAAAACTATTCTCTAAATATCTCATAAACCTTGAAAATCCTATTAGGGTTGCTATAAGTTGGATGCAACTTGATGACACATACCAAGCCAGGGAATGTGTGGTCCTCCAGATGCTATTGGAGTGCCTCTCCCACCATCACTCACCATTGACTAATCTGGCTAGTGCTGATGGGAGCTGACTGTCATGGGTTGGATCTAGACTTCAATAGGATTTGCATAGGCATGTTTAAACTAAGTTCCTCTTATTTTAATGATCCTATTATAATCACAATTAGCTATCTATTGAGTAGCTTATCCGTGACAATATTGTCACGGATAAGCTACTTCAGTGGCGGCCCGGAGGCGCTCATCCTTCCAATTGCTCCCAGAGCACCGCTCTCTTCCCGCTCGCCTAACCACTCCAGGCAGCGAGTGAGAGGACAAGTTTCCCTGCACGGCAGCTGAGTGGCCAGCTGAGCGGGAAGAGAGCAGCACTCCAGGAATGATTGGAAAGATGAGTTAGGCTGCCGTTGGCCCCGGACACACGAGTGGATGATCCGGCCCCTGGGGCCAGCCCTTTGTTAAGTCCAACTGTGCAGGGATGTTTGTATTCATATATGAATACGAGCATCCCCATCTCTAATCATAATTTAAACCTTGTTCCACTCTGTACCAGTAGTGTTACAGCTGTTGTACAGGGCATAGAAATGTTATGTCCCTTCCCACATTGTTAGAACATTTTGACAGAAAGATATTAAAAAGTATATTCTTCCAGTTTGATTTAGGCTGCATTCAATTTCGGGAATTTAGTCATTCATTTATTTAGTTTTACACAATATACAAATTGTTTGCAAGGTACATGAAAAGAAAGAATTCAAGCCTACAGAATCATTGCTGAGATAGAACTAGAATCTGTTCATTTTTTAATCCTTCCCCCCCGCATCTTTTATTCATCCTGACTTTGTTGAAATATTTCAGCCTGTGAATCATTTGTTCAAAGGAAATTTGGTGCAAATTAAAGAAAAATGCTGAAGACACTTGAAGCCTAGTCTTCTTATTAATTCAAAATGTCTTGACTGGGATGGGGTGAGAAGAACATATGTAACTCCTTTTCATGTTCAATACACTAGTGACAGTGAACTCTGTGAGATCCCTGAAGGGTTATATCAAAGCCTTATAGGGGAAAAGATCCATGAGTCACTACATGGTGACTCAGTTTATATCACAAACATGGTTCTGCTGAGTTAATCCATCATGGTGCAACACTGCTGAGCAATAACGCCACCCTGTAGTGTGAGAAGACAGCTACAGAGGCGAACATTCATAATACTTTAATATATCCCCAAGGATAAAATGTTTGGAAATGTACTGTTCTCAGCAGGGGTTCCTAGATGAAACTTCTCAGAGTTTGTAAGAGCTAAGGATATTATTTTCATGTCTCTTAGGTTCACAGTTACCGAACACCAAAGTGAAATCCTGTTGGCGTCAAAGATCTTTGGTTTCAGCCACAGACGTCCGGGTAATCTTGTGCCCAGTGTAAATTAATATAATTTATATAAAAACAGAGTGGACACCTTTTTTGGGCTGGCAGGCCACACTGGTTGTCCTGATCAAATCTCCCCCCCCCCATCACAGCCAAAAATGCTGCTTAAATCTAGTGGCAAATGAAGCTGCTCTGGACCAGAGTGTCTCATAAGGTTTGGAAATGAAATGGAAGACAGGAGGGGCCTTCTAGTATTTATACTATGCTTCACCAATACAGAGACTGACACTGAGACCCCTCTGTCCCATTCTTCAAGCAAAGAACATACCATCTGAGTTGTATCACACATGAAACTACCTAGCATAAGGGCCTAGCTGGAGCTAGAAGTGGAACCTAATCCTGAGGGCAATTCCCACATCTGGAGATATGTGTGCCCAAAGTTAGTGCAGGAATACTAACTTCTAAAAATGTAAAATGAAACAGCTGCAACATGTCTCTATATACTTGGGAATCAAGGAGCAGAGATCTGAAGCATATTTAGAAAAAAAGAGAGGAAATACTGCCTAAAAATCCAAGCATTCCATTAAGTCAGTTTAGGGGTGCTTCTTTTGGCTTCTAGTTTTCCACAACGTGGAAAAGCTCACCAGTATTGTAAGCCAGAAAGCAGAAGAAAGAGCTGTAGTCCCCCTATCCTGTGTCCTCTGCTCAGAGACAAGGCCTTGATTTAATGCCATCTCCTGATCCTCCCAATCCAGGCGTTTCCTACCCAACACTAGATATTATCAAGACGCCAGAAATCTACCTCAGACTTTTTGATGGCGCCTTCTTTCACTCAAACCTAGCATTTTCTCCTTTCAGATGTTCTCCCCTATCTTTTCATCCCTACCAGTATACCTTTCCTTTGTATTTCTAAAGTGCCTTGTCTAGATATAGAGGAGCGAAACTGGGGAGAGGAAAGCTATTCCTTCATTCTCTTTTGAGCTCCCTAACGACCCCAACTTTTCACTCGAAGGCTTGCCAAGTCTAGTTAAGGGATTGCGACGAGAAAGGCGAATGGTGCATTGAGAGAACAAGTTTCTCACCTTGCAGATGAAAGGCAGAGGAGACAGTGGAAGTCCAGCTGAATAGCAGAAACCTTTCTAACTGTTGCCAGAGGAACAGGTCACTGATGTCATAATAATCATATCAACCAACAGTAGGCAGCATCTCATGTTTCTCCAGCTGTTAAATGTATTCTTCCTCTAGCCATTGATTAATTACAGGACTGGCAGAGTACTGTACTTGAGATTTGATTCCTGTGCAAGCTGAGCTCTCAGTTTGCTCGGGGAGAGAAGGAGGAAGGATGAAAACATGGTGCCACTGAAGTGCGATATCTAGTGGTATCCAGCAGACGTGGCCTGTGGACTAGGACAGGGGGCTGACTTACTTCAAAAAGCTATTGATGGGAACAGTGCCATGGATAATTAAGGGACCTGGCCAAATGCTGAGGGAAATCGTAAACTCCAAATAGCAGAAATAATGAGTATAGAGTGGTATCTTTAAAAAAAAGATTGTCTTCCCTAATTTGGTGTCCTTTGGATGTGGTGAACAGCAATTTTCATCATCCCTGGGAATCGTGGGTGTTGTAGTCCAACACATTTGAAGGGCACTGGGTTGGGAGAAGCTTGTTGTGTTCTGGTGCCTGAAAGTTCATGTTTCAATTAGTAAAGGGAAGCATGGCAAATTCTCTTGCATTATTTTTGCCAAATGTATGAGCATCTGAAGAAAAACTGTGGAAACAAAGTGAGCTCCTTTCCTCTCCACAAACTAATTAGCTGAAACAAAGGCTCTGACAGCTTCACATGAAGCATAATAAAGGTAGCATCACAAATTGTATAATTTTCTTTACAAGCGTGCATAACACTGTATGTCGTGGGCCACATGTTTTAGTTTAATAACCAGTTTCACACTTAGGAAAGAGCTGTGAAAAAAAATAACCTTGTTCTCTTGTTCTGTGTATTGTTCTCTCTCAGCTAAAAATATGATTAGCTCAGTTGTCTGGAACAAAGATCTTTTTCATTTCACCTGACCAGGAGTGCCTCTTTCTGCCTTTCGTAACAGTTTTTCTGGTGTTTGTGAGTGAAACTAAGGGGATACTTAAGAAATTCTGATTAAAATTTCTCAGGGACATTACAGACCAGATAACAGTGCAGTGTGGACTGGATGAGACCTAAAGCCTCTTGGCTGGCGATCTCTATACACATAGAGAGCATTTATGCATCTCTTTCCTGATTAAATTTTTACTTTTAAAACAATATATTATATACTGTGCTATACAATTTTTCTTCAAAGAGGGAAGATGCAGAAATATCACAACTATTTGATACACTTTTTTAAAAAAATGCATAGTGAAGATACAGATAAATGTGCTCTCCCTCTTCCTCTCCATTTTTCTTTTCCCTTTCTCAGGCCATTTCCTCCTCATAATGACACAGCTCTAGAGATAATGTAGTTTCTTATGAATGCTGATGAAGTACATAGGTGCTTAAGAAAGAGCTGAAGAAACAAGGCTCCATTTTCTGTGCATTAGTAATTAGTCCCCCCCCCACACACACAATGATCAAATATTTTCCATACTTTCTGATGCTTGTGGAACAATGCCACTGGTTCAAATGTTTATTTTGTAGTAACCTCTAATGGCTCCTTTTTAATCAAAGGCTCCATTCATTAGGAACACTTTGTACACAGATTGCTGCAGTGATTTAGGATTAAGTCCTGACTCTGTAGTGGTCATGAAATGCCTAAGATTTCAGAATGCAGAGGCATTTTAAGACATCACTCCAAAATTGCTGCTTTGGGTGGCAGATTTGGTGTACCATTCAGAGCAGCAGAGCCTGAGGCAATGTAATCTACCATAGACTAGGAAGTAATTTTGGGCATACCCAAAGAAATAAGCTGGAGTAATCATGGATGTGCAGTAATCATGGATGTCAATAAGGCATGCTCCAGAGAATGGCACAAAAGCTTGTGCCTAGTGGTTGCCCAAACTACTTATGTTGCTAAAGCTGGAGTGGGCGACTCAAGTACCTCAGTGTCCCCTAGCTCTCCTACTCTGAATTGTTTGTTCTTTAAAACATTTATTTTCCTCAAAAAACACTTCTGGGCTTTCTAGAGCAGTGGTCCTCAACCTTGGGCCTCCAGATGTTATTGAACTACAACTCCCAAAAGCCTTCACCACCACCTCTGCTGGCCAGGATTTCTGGGAATTGAAGTCCAAGAACATCTGCTGAAGGCCCAAGGTTGGGGACCACTGTTCTAGAGAACATAGGGGCAATCGTACCATGTTTTGAAGGCTTCCTTCCAATTTTTTAAAAAAGGTTTTGGCCACTCCAGTTCCTCCTTCAATCTTTGTAAGAATAGAGGGAAGTGTTACAGGGGTGCATGTGGTCCTCCAAGGGATGGTCCTTTGGAGACCCTAGAACTCTGGAGGTTGCCCATCTTTGCATGAAATGCTTTGCTTTCAGTTCCACCTATTGCCTTTCCTTATAATCAAAATAGTTTTTATGTCACAGGAGGCAGCAGATGCATTGGGGCAGTTAAATTCTTCCCTTCTCTCACCACAAGAGATCTGCTCTTAACTCTTGACAGGAAGCCACCTTGGTGCTAAAAAGGAACTATTTTCAGGGACGCTAAAAGCAGCTTCTGGTGCACATGGATTCATGTGATCCCAATCCCACTTATGGGAAAGCTTCCTGTGTTTGCACTAAAATTTCCCAAGCACCCCAGCCACTAGTCATCTTGGCTTGGGCATTCTAGAAGTAGTGTCAAGATATGAAATGTTATATTTATAGAGTCCTGAAATAATTAAGGAGGATGTAGAAAACACAGCCCTTGAAATGTACATTGTGCTTCTAAAAAAATCGAACAAACAAACAAACAAACAAACAAACAAACAAACAAATAAATAAATAAATAAAAAGGAGCCTGAACTGCAGTTCACTAATATCACTGCAAAACAGTTAACCAGCTCTCCAAACTGAGCAAGGCCACTGTATCATAACATTCCTGACAGTTGAATGTGTTTGACAAATGTTAACAATCTGTAAACAAAGGAGAGAATTGAAAGTATATTGAAATAAGTAGAATATTGCAATGTGTTAGTATGAGCAGAGATGGTGCAGGTCCTATAATTTGCACTCTTTGTAATTACAATACTTTGGTGTTACAATATCTTGGTATGCCAGAGCCTTTATTTTAGAGGGCTTTCTTCCTCCAGGCTTTGCAAAATTTTAGTCAAAACAATGTTATCATCATAGTGGCAATCTGCTACACATTTGAGTTACCATAGGTGAGACAACAATAAAGATTCCTATTTCTTAAAAAAAGTCTTGGTGCACCAGGTTCTTAGACCTCCAGGCTCTAAGAACAGAAATGATTGATAGTTAATGAAGGGGAGATAAAGGTATAAATAATGGCCAGAAAAAATAGTCTGGAAGAAACATCACATACCAAGGCAGCTCCATGCCATGCACACTGGATACCAACAACAATCATGTAAGAGTGACAGCAGATGAAGACAACATGGATTTTCTTCCATAGATTTAGACTGGCTTGGCTGCATGAGAATTAGAAAAAAAGTCTGTGTGTGTTCTTAATATGCACAGAGGCTAACAAAGTAATTTTCATTAAATATTTTTAAACTTAAGAATCTTGATATTTTAGAGCTGTGTTCCATAACCTTAAAGGTGCATTTTTAGGCTACACGTTACATTTTTAGAATGTAACTAAAACATTCATTTTGCTATTTTATTGTACTTTTATGCTCCTCTCATTTGGATCTAAACATGGCTTAAGTATTAGCCTGCAACTTGTTTAGTTTTCATTTATTTTTAAGAATTTATGCCTACAATTTTCCACAGCTAATACTTCTGAATGTTTTCAACTTTGAAGTATTTTTTTGCATATGGATTTTTATTTTTATACTCAGATGAATTTTGAAATAATTGTTTGGTTTCATTCTGGAACTAATTGTTCACTAGAACAAATTGCAGCTGTGGTGAACGCAGGTTTCTGTTTTTTCTCTTTGTTTTTCTATTTGTGCTGACAGGTTGCTTCCAACTTATAGCAAGCTATGAAAGAGCAGTCTCCTAAATGTCCTGTCCTCACAGCCCTGCTCAGCTCCTACATACTTTGGCCTGTGTTTCCAACCTTTCCTAGCATTATTGTCTTTTCCAGAGAATCCTTCCTTCTCATGATGTTCCCAAAGTAGGACAGCTTCAGTTTTAACATTTTTGCTTCCAGAGATCGTTCAGGATTGGTTTGACCTAGGACCCATTTGTTCATCTTTCTGGTAGTCCAGAGTGTCCACAAGGCTCTTCTCCAGCTCAACATTTCAAATGAATCACCTTTTTTCAGCTTTCTTAACTGTCCGGCTTTCATGTTCTTGATCTTGGTCTCCAGTGATAGATCGTTTTCTCTACAGGTTTATGAATTTCTGTAGGGAGATGTCCAGGACTGTCTGACCTTAAACTGGTAGTCCAAAAATGTAACTTTTTTTCATTTTCTGCCTGATGCTGATTGCCTCCCCCATTTGTTTTGTGTTTTGAAAAGAATAATTGATCTTGAAGTGGTATTTAGTATTGTATGGACTTAGCACAGACATTGGCTATTTATTTATTTATTTATTTATTTATTTATTTATTTATTTATTTATTTATTTATTTATTTATTTATTTATTGGACTTATATACCGCCCCATAGCGCTACAAGCACTCTCCGGGCGGTTTACAATTTAATTATACAGGCTACACATTCCCCCCCCCCAGCAAGCTGGGTACTCATTTTGCCGACCTCGGAAGGATGGAAGGCTGAGTCAACCTTGAGCCGGCTACCTGGGATTTGAACCCCAGGTCGTCGGCACAGTTTTAGCTGCAGTACAACATTTTAACCACTGCGCCATGAGGCTCATGTGTATCAGTTCATGCAACTTGGTGAAGCAAAGCAAATGTGTATATTAACCTATGGCAATTCATCACAGGGGTGTATGCTGACTGAGTTGTACTGAAATTAAAATACAATAGGATTGTGACTGATGTACAATTTTCCTAGAACCCTCTAGTTTTCAGACACTGCAAACCTCTAAATTCTTCATAGATAACTTTCTTGCTTTTCCATAGATAAATGAAGCGATTGTACATCCTTCTGACTCTTTACTACTAGCACATTGAAATACCTGTCAAAGTGATGGGTAGAGGACTAACATTGTAGTGATCCCTGGAGTGTCTAATGTACCTCTGTACAAGGAACATACTGTATTCAGGGCCAGCCTTAGGACTGCACAAGCTGGGCAGTCACCATAAGTGTCAAACTGAGCAGAGAACCAAGCTGAGATGAAGGAAACACCAAGCAGAGCATAATATCTGCATTTTTAAAATTCACTGTCTATATTGAATTAGGAAAAGAGAGGGACTGCTAAGAAACAACAGCAACAACAAAAACCCAAGACAAAATGTTAAAATATAAAATTTGTTTTATTTTAGGGTTAAAATAAAATAAAGTGAAATAAAATAAAGTTATATAATTTCTCTCTCTCTCTCTCTCTCTCTCTCTCTCTCTCTCACACACACACACACACACACACACACACACACACACACACACACACACACACACACCTTTATATATATAAAAGGGAGTTGGAGTGTACTGAAAGCAGAGGAGACAACAAGTGGTAGATTGCTCTGAATTATTTCCAGAAACATTGATAGCTTGGCAGTAGCAGGAGCCGTTACACTGGGACTGTCTAGATTGGCGAATATATATGATATATGGATTGCTGACTGCATGGCTTGGATTTTTTAAAAAAATCCAAATACTTTCAGTATTTCTACTGAAAGTATTTCTACTTAGAACAATCCATCCTTCCACTTTAAAAGCTGCTGCGCACCTTTCTGACCCAGTGGTAGGGCATGCATTCTTTTTGGCTCATTGTTGAGCCTGTTTAGCTGGGAGACAGCAGGCTTCAGCAACTTCAGTTTCCAACTGCTATAGTCCTAGAGAGAGGGAGAGAGAAAGTGGTGGTGGAGGAGAATGAGGAAAGTAAGAAGGGGGGAAGGGAGAAACAACCATCAACAGAAGGAGAGAGGTGCAATGTAAAAAATAATCATTTTCCCTGACTCTCAGATGATCAGAGGAAATGCTTAATTGATTGCTGACTGGGCTACAAAGTGTCATTTGCTGATTGGATGGCAGGAGCACACCAAATGACACATAATTTTGTCCCCCAAACCTCAACACATCCTTTGCACCCCAACACCCAAAATGGCCAGTCTGAACAGGCCCACTGTTACAAGCCATGCAATTGGTGAATATTGGAAAACTTCAGGGCAAGGAGCAGACTGGAGCTGTTTACTCCAAAATCCTGCAAATCAAGGACTCACTGCCTCAATACCTGTCTGTAGAATTGGCCCCTACCCTGACCCTGCCAAACAGCAGAATTCTGGATATAGTGTTTAAAGTTTTCATAAAAAGAAGGAAAAAGTACATTAGAGTGCATGGCGACATTAAATCTTGACAAGTAATTGGGACATAATAGAAACTCCCACAAACCATGATGTAGAAAATATTTTACATAGCCATGTGTGAAACAGTATAGATGCTAATCTGAAGCTTTAAATAATTACTGAAAGCACTGGTGTGCATTCAGTCTGGTAAAGATCAGATTAAAATAGTTATTTTTGTTCCTTTCATGAAGCATAAAATAGTTTTAAAATGCATCCTTATGAGACTGAGCCAGGAGGAGGGGATTGTTTTGCTAGCTAGCCTAATTGTAAGGAAGTCTAAATGCACCATGGTTACTATAGATAGAGTCTTTATTTCTAGGGAGCACTAAGACTGGTCACAAGACTTAGAATTATTTCAGGCCAAATAGCCCCAGGTACAGGATTTTTTGTAAGGACAGAAAGGATATGAATGATTTTAAGGAGGGAGGGATTCTGTGGCAAAGGACCAGCCTGTTGTCATCATCACAGAAACAATTTCAGGTCAGGTAGAGAAAGAGTTCCAAGTAGCTACCGCGTGGGAGAGTGAATAGCACCTAAGATTTCCAGAAAATATGCCAATGGGAAGTAAACTTCTATGGCAGTTATCACACGGAAAGGCATAGGACTTGCACCAGTAACTTCCCATTCAGACTACTGCAGTGCGCTTTACATAGGGCTGCCCTTGAGAACAATTTGGCTGTTTCAGAAAGTGTAATATGCAACAGCTAGACTGCTGGCAGGAATAGTTTTTGGAACCCACATGGCATGGCTTCTGAAAAAAATCTCACTGGCTACAATTTATTTTCAGTCTGAAGTCAAGGTGTTGATGATGACTTTCACAGTCCCAAAGGGCTTGGGACCTAGGAATCAGAGGGGGCAGCTCTTCCCTATGCACCTGCCCAATTGTTAAGTTTCATAAAGGAAACCTTATTCTATGTATTCACGAAGGCTTTCACGGCAGGGATCTAATGGTTGTTGTGGGTTTTTCACGGCCAAGAAGCCCGAAAAACCCACAACAACCAAACCTTATTCTGTGTTCCACCACTGGGGACTGACATGGGAGAGGGCTTTCCCAGTTGTAGCACCTTGATTATGAAGTACCCTCCCCTGGTTACCCAGCTGGCACCAACCCTGTTTCTCTTTTAGTGCAAAGTTAAACCCCAGCTGATTTTCCAAGCAATTGGTGATTAAAGAGATTATGGATTGGTCTTCAATCTTTCAGTCAGTTTTAATCTTGTCTTAATTGTTAAACTCTTTTTAAAGTATTCTAAATTATTTTTAATGTTTTGAAGTATTGAAACTGTATTCTTTTAATATTTTTATTGATTGTACCCCACCCTGAGATCTGTTGATAGAACATGGGTTAGATATGAATGCATATGTGTGAATAGTGGAGAAAACCAGTATTGGAACTTGTCTAGAAGACCAATGAGACTGAAGGAAAAAAGAGCTTTTTCAGAAGGGAACAGGAATTTTAAAGAAAAGCTCTTGAGATTTATACCCTAGCCTATAGTGCCTTATTCCCATGTGGATATCCCATCTATATTTCTGCTTGATTTCAGGGCAAAGAAGAGCTGAAAGTGAGAATTCTCATATGCAATGAGTGCCTACAACAACTTTCACTTGTGGCCCTCAGCTTTGTACACACATGCTTTGCCCCTTGTAGGGAACAACAGGATGGATAATACTACACCTGTGTGAGGCTCCAAAAATCCTCTGGGCTCACTGTGCAGAAAGGCGCTACCCTATCATGACACTTATTATCTTAGGGCCAGTCTTGATCCTAATGCATTCATGCAATTCTTTGGTGCAGGTACACATTGGATCTTGTGCAAAATTAAGATTAAATTTTGTGCAAAATTAAAATTAAAATCAAAATTATCTTTTTTCATAATACTGGCATTCAGGATAGACTCTTTCAGCCTTTTATTCTTGGAGAGAAACTGGGGAAACCAATCATTCGTGTCTCCTCACAGTAGGATTTCTCTGCATGCAATGCTCCTCCAAGAAATCTAATGGGAAATCTACCAGGATTTCTTTGACATTTGACAGCCATTTTGTGGGGAAGAAATGTCAAGCTGTGCAGGATTATTGTAATTCCTTCACAGAATGTTATCCTTCCTGCATAGGGATTAATTGAAAAGGGCAGCAGAAATTTCCAAGTTGTGCAGGATAACATCTTTTCTTTTGCGCGGGGTCCAATTCCCATTTGAAGGACGGTTGAGCTGCTCTTGCTTCCACATCATACAACACTCGCTCCAACTTGTTGCTCTGACACTAGAAAATTTCTTTGGGACTCTTTCTGTGATTTATAGATGACTGCATGGCAGGATTAGCTTCCTTTTACCTTCTATTTGTGTTAATCCTTATTCCTTGTTTCTCACTATGAATTGTGCTTTTGCTACTAGCAGTACAAGTATGCCTGGTGCTATTTCTTACTAGTGTGTCTTTGAAGTCAGCCTTCAGTGCCAGCAGATGGTGACTCCCTCAAGCAGTTTAGTTCCCAGGGCCAGCCATCTTTGATTTACTTTGCACTACTTTTCAGTATGCTCCTTCTTTTCCTCCTAATACTTCAAGTCAAACAAACAGTATCTCTTGAACAATGAGAGACATAGCCATTGACAGAATGTGGGATTTAGATCTGTGATGTTGCCCACTCAAATGCCACTCAGTTGTGGGGTTCTGCAGGTGCTCGATCATCTCCCCAATGCTGTTTAACATCTATATGAGGCTGCTGGGTGGGTTCATCAGGGTGTGTGGAGCCTCGTGCCATCAGTATGCTGATGACATGCAGCTCTACATCTCATTTTCACCTACTTCAATGGATGCCGTTCTGTCCCTTCAGCGTTGCCTGAAGGCCATACTGCAATGGATGGAGGAGAATGGGTTGAGGCTGAACCCGGACAAGAAGGAGGTCCTGAGGGTGGGTGGCCCCTCCATTGGCGGCTTGGGAAACTCCCTCTCTTTTGGGCGGGTGACTCTTGCTGCAAAGAGTGAGGTTCGCAGCTTGGGAGTACATCTGGACCTGGGGCTCACCATGGAAACCCAGGTGTGTCAGTACTCTGCTCAGCCAATTACGTTCCATAGTGGATTGCCCAGCTGTGTCCCTACCTTGATGGTGGGGCCCTCATCACTCAGGTCCATGCGCTTGTAATCTTGAGATTAGACCACTGTAATGTGCTCTATGTGGGGCTACCTTTGAGATTGATGTGAAAGCTTCAAATGGTGCTGAATGCGGCAGCCAGATTACTTTGTGGAATGAGAAAATTTCAGCATATCTCTCCCACTCTGGCTGCTTTGCATTGGCTGCCCATTCGTTTCTGTATTGGCTTCAAAGTGTTAATGATGACATACAAATCCCTAAATGGTTTAGGACCTTGATACCTGGCAGAACGCCTTCTCCCACCTAGATCTACTCGAGTCACTCGATGTAGCCAGGAAAGATGGCTAAGGGGCCTGATGCCGAGAGAGGGCCAGAAAGAAAGAACAAGAAACCGGGCCTTCTCAGCAGTGGCCCCTCAACTTTGGAACAGCTTGCCGCCAGAGATCTGCCTGCCACCCTTACTGGGTGTTTTCAAGAGCCAATTAAAAACTTGGCTCTTCAGGCAGCCCCTCCCTCCTGCCAATACTTGATTTCCACTTTTCTTGGTTTTTTGTTGTTATTTTTCCATCTTGATTATATTATTATTGTAGATTTTAATTGTTGTTTTTAAATCTGTTTTGTGCACAATATATTGTGAGCCGCCCTGACTCGTGTTTAGAAGAGTGGGATAAAAATCTAATTAAAAATGAATAAATAATAAAATAATACTCCCCCCTATGGGCTTCACTTGCCCACTCACCCATAATGCTCAGAGCTTAATCATGTAGCAACCATCTACACCAGTTTTTCCCCTCTCTGTACTCTGAATTCTGACTTGCTTCCTTATCATACAACGCTCGCTCCAACCTGTTCTGACACTAGGCCAGAGCCTAATTAAGTCCAGCTGTGCAGGACTTAATTTGTATTTGTATACGAATATGAATACCGCCATCTCTAGTTCCAAGTCTGAAATCAAGTCTGAATCACTGGGGGGGGGGGGGGGTCGGAATAAACCTGAGTCTGAGTTGAATTACCCCAGTACGACTTAAGTCCGACTCTCTCTATCTACAGTTTTCACCCTATTGATTGATTGATTGATTGGTCGGTCGGTCGGTCGGTTGTAGTATCAGTAAGCCCAGTTCCCTACAGAATGTCATGGATGTTATGTCAGATAAGATGTGTGTTGTTTGGTTGAATGAACAGCTAGTGGTATGGCTGTATGGCTGAGTTGTGTAATTTAGACCTGTAAAAGAGTGATGATATCATAGGCAGGGAGAAATTTTCAGTATTTAAAAACTTCCCTCTTCTGTGCCACGGCTTTTCTGATTTCCTTACAATCCCTCTCACTGCACAGAAGCCATGAGAGCCACAGGAATGAAGGATGAAGTCTTTCCTTGCCAGTAACCTCATCAAGTGACAGTGATTTTATGTAATTAAATACTTCCTCCCTCTGCCCCACAGATACCATGCTTCTACACAATGAAAGAGATTACACAAGTTGGAAAAGCCATAGGACAGAGGGAGGAAGTTTTTAATTACCCCAAATTGCCCCCTCCTGATGATGCCATCAGCATTTTGTGGGTGTATTTACACAACAGGATTTTAACCTCTATATTTGGGAGTGTACTAACATCACTGTCTCCTTTTCCACTATAGCTCAGTGTTAATTTTTTCCCCAGATTCTCCTTAGGATACTTTTTGGGGGGAAAATCATGGTTTTTGCAGGCTAGCAGCCATGTGTCTTTCAAATTAGCAATATTACATGTGGCTTTAAAGCTAAAATTTGACAGATGATTGACTTCGTGGACAGAAAACCAGTGATTTTTAAAAAGACCATTTTCTTCCACATTGATGGAGCTGTGCAGAACACCCAATTTTATTTTTACCCCTGCGTGTCTATCTTGCTCCACATTTGCAAAAGGTGCATGCAGCTACCAGACTTCAAAGGGGAGAAAGCAATTTGAAATGACAGTGTGACTTGCCACATTTCCTCTACTTCCTGCATAACTAATAAACCATACATGGACTTTTAAACTTCTCTTATCTCTCCCACAATTGCAGTGCAGTGCCAGAAGACATGGCCCTGGCCTGTGTCATGAACACCACAGATATTGCAACACTTTAAAAAAATTCAGCTCAGCAGTGCCACAATCAGAAAATCCCATGGGGCAACCTTTAGCTGGGTCATATTCTTTCAGATTACATGGGGGTGGTGATGGCATATTTGTAAGCTCTTCTATATGAAAACAACAGCAACATGAACAATCCAGAAACAAAGACCTGCTTGTTTTACAAAGCTAGTGCATCAAGGACAAGCATAGGCTAACCCTCTTCTACTGTGTTTGTTCTATATGTACAGATGTTGTGTGGGTGGGGAGAGTGTCTACATGACCTTCCATCTCCCCATGTCTGAATCAGCCATGTTTGAGCAAACATTCTTAAGGGTTGGTCCCAGAGTTTCGAAGCTTTTCTAAACTTTTCCCCTATGGGCTGCTAAATCAAGGGCTGTACAGCTTTCCAGAGATTTTAAACAGAATCTTTTGTACATATTCTTCCAGTCTTAATGAACAATAAACAAAAGGTTAAATCTAATACAATGGCAGTAGAAACAAAATTTGCTCCTTTTGTTTTCTTTCACACTTGCAGTTGTATCTGGAGTGCAAAAACTAACTCTGAAATATTTTCTAGCCTTCCACACTTCTGGAGGTACAGGTGGGACAGCTGTGGGAAGGGAGGAATCACTCCCTGCCCCTTTTATCCAGTGGAATCTTCTGTTATATTTGCAGATGTCTACTTTTGGATCCTGCCCAAAATTTACAGTTGGAAGTAAACCACAATGGAGATTTTTTTAAAACTAGAAAGCGCAAAAGAAAAAAAATACTTAGCTCTCAGACTGGATGCAGTGTTTCTGATTCTTAAGCCTTTTATCTATCATCTCTCTCTCTCTCTCTCTCTCTCTCTCTCTCTCTCTCTCTCTCTCTCTCTCAGGATGTGTGTATGGCAAAAAAACATAAGACCAAAATGATGCCTACTGGATGTAATAAGAAGCTGGCAAAATTAATTAAATATTGCAATTTTAATACACACTTAAAACCCAATTTGCCTCTTTAATAATAGTAACAATAATTTATAATAATAATAATTTATTGTCATTGTAAGTATATACACAGTATACCTATACAATGAAATTCACAGACACCCAGAGACCAGACACATCACACATCAAATTCCCCAAACACTTCCCCACCCACTAAAAGTCCCCCACTAAAAATACAAACATTTACAACGCAGGCCAAGTAACACAGTCCAACTAATTATTCACTACTGGTGGTCTTTAAGCTCATTATTAATTGCAATTATAGCTCTGGGATAAAATAGTTAATAGTTACTCCCTGTCAATTTAATAGTTACTCCCTGTCAGTTCCATCTTACGGCAACCCTTTCCAGGGTTGTGTAAGTATAGAATGCTCAGACGTGGCTTACCATTCCGTTCTTCTGGGGATGCTCTGGAAGTGTGCAGTTTGCGCAAGAGCACACAGACTGACTTTCCTCCCAGCAGGCATAGTGGAGGATAAAACATTTAACCTCCAGCTCCAACAGGTGTTCTATGATTTGGTTTCCTGCCTCCTCAGGATGCACTCTGGCTTTCCTGCCCCACCTCCTCTGGGTGCTGCCTCTGAGTGGGTGGCTGCTAAAGGTGTCAGGGTGCTGATCTGTGGAACACCTGTTGGACCATCAGCCAAAGAGGCACATACCACCAAACAAGCAGTTCATGCCCATCTTCATTTGAGCATTTTCCCCTCACTGGTATGAGACATGTTGAATAGCTTGTTAGGAATAGAGCCACCAGACTTTGACCACATCTGGTGCTGCTTGTCTGATAAGAACGGGCGATGAAAGGCTGAATGGCTGTCAACTCAGTGTTTCTCTCTCATACATAAGTTTCCAGTTTGCGATCTAGCTATAAAGGTGCCTGTTCAGCTCATGTTAATTCTCATGGCATCTTCAAAAGAACAGTACTGCTGAAAACATAAAATGAAATATTCATTGGAGAAAATCCTGTTGCTTAGAGTAGTAAATTGCACTAGTGTAGGCCCATTGACTTAATGGGTATTTGGTGAGCCAACTCCTCCATAAGTTCCACTAATTCAAATGGGCCTACTCTAACTGTAAATGGCAAAACATTTGGCTCACTAAATTCCCATTAAGTCAATGGGCCTACTCTAGTGCAATTTACTACACTAACCAACACAATTTTGGCTGTTGTGGCAGTGTTTAGGATGTGACAATCTCTCTTTGCTGCATTGTATTTCTTTGAGTCATACTTGCATTTCCTCCCTACCTTTATGCAGTTTCAGATCAGGATTATAAGTATGTTAGCAATTAGAAAGTACTTTCTTCTTATTCCATCAATCTGTTTCCTAATTTGTGCTTTTATTTATATGTTTTACCATATGTGCATAGTTTCCTTTATTGATGAAGCATGTTTGCGTTTATTATGCAATTATTTGTAAATAATTTTAACAAAATAAATACTTTTAACAAAATAAATACATAGTAAATTAACCAAATAATACTTTTTAAAAACTAATCAAACAGGGAAAGCAAACAAACAATTAAAGGCCAAAAATGCAATCAAGGCTCCCTCTCAAACCAAATGTACTCTTCTCTTCTTTGAGTCCAGCAGGCAGCAGGCCTCAAAAATAATACAAGAAAGGGAAGGAAGGGGAGGAAGAAGGGGGGGAAATCCCAAAAAGGCACATTGACACCAGCAAAAATAACTCAAATAAATGAATTCCCACAAAAGTCAATAGGAAAGCAGCACAAAAGAAACATAAAACTTCATGTAACTCTCTTTTGTAAACACAAAATGTTCTGTATTTTTTCAGCAATTGGGAACAGAACACAAATTACATGAAAGAGGAACTCTTTTGTGTTTGGAGCTTTTTTTAAAGACATGAAAGGCCAATCCATATCGGTAATAATTGTGTAGAGTAAGGAATTTCAACAAGCGTATTTTGCGTTGAAAACTACAGCCACTGAAATATCCCCTTATAAGCAACCATTAAAGGTACAGGAACGATGTTCTCTTTGTCATCTGGTTATCCGGATGAAGAGCCAAGAAAGCCAGGACTGTAGTGAGTTTCTTTGGGGTACCATCTATGTGAGAAATTAGTTTGTTTTCCATTGGTCCTCAGCTCATAAGGTAATGTCTAGAGAAAGCCTTGGATCTACATTATATTGAGAACACACTCCTGGAATGGGATGTAAATTTTATCTTATCTTCGTTTTTAAAATCTCTCCAGTCTGACTTCACTGCCTTGCCATCTCTAGTATGCATGCAGTTGTTTCCTAGCTGGAAACTCAGGAGGAGCTAAAGATTGTTCATTCTTATAGGACCCAGGGAGGGTTGTCCAGTGAACACAAGTTTTGTTTATTTTATTTTATTTATTTTTTTGAACTGGCAAAGGTGATGACACTCAACCTGTTTCCCAAAGCAAAGAAGGGATTGAGAAATGGTTTTTGTGAAGCCCTCTTCTCATTCAGGGATGAGAATCAGGGTAGAAGCCCTGACAGATCCGTATGCTAATTTTGATGGGCAGCAGTTCTCCTAGGTCATAAGCAAAGACTTTGCCAACTGTACTACCTGATGACCTTCTAACTGACAGTGAAGACTGTCCTTGGAACTGTATCTGTGCAGAGCAGGCGTTCCACAGCTGACCGATGGCCCAGCATCTGAATGTGGAGCCAAAATATTTGCCTACTTGTTTGTTTCCACGAATCTCAAAAGCTGCTTCCCATTTTTACATTACTTTTAAGCACTTGTTGCAACTTTGTTCACATTGTTATGATGCTGTTCTTTCTAGCTTTCTGTGCATGACTATTATTTTAATGTTCAGAGTGATGGACTTCAAACAGAATTCTTGACAATTCGTTCCAAAACTATAGATAACAAATTAGACACAGCTACACAGTATCTGACTGAAAGGAACTCGGATCTTCACTCTTATACAGAACCTCAAGACAGAAAGAAAAGCCTGGGCCCTAATAGATGCCAAGCAATTGCCCTGCTTTTGTATTGAAATGAAGAATGTGCATTATGGACATTTCCATGTTTCTTTCACTTCTGGTTCTTTCTTCAGTGGTTTTTAAATTTTTGTTTCCTTTTCATGTTTTTGCATGTCTGTCCTTACATTTAACATGAAAGGGAAAACCTTTTTCAGGTTCTTTCATTCTGGGTCTTCATGTTTCCTGGCATTTCAAAAGCCCTACAGAATTCTTGAAAATACTCAGAGAAAGCAGAGGGGCAAGGCAACAGATAATGAATCTACTCCAAAACCAGGTGACACTACATGAGAAAGAAAAGGCATCATTAGACCAATGCTGACACTAACTTATAGAAAAAGCCTCTAGCAGTGCCCACTCTCCAGTGGCCACTACCAACAGAAGCCACACAAAGATACTCCTCCAGCCAAGATATTCCTTGACAATCCTATGCACACATCAAAAAATACCTTGCTCACCCACCATTCAATTCAGAAAGCAATGAAGCATTCAAAAAATTACAAAAAGAGAAAGCAATAGAATGAATGCAGCACCTGCGCCATCCACCTGCACAGCAGACTCTCTGGGCCTTGGCAGCACAATAGGAACAAAGGAAAGGAAGCTTGTATTCGTGAAGGCTTTCACGGCCGGGATCTAATGGTTGTTGTGGGTTTTTTGGGCTCTTTCGCCGTGTTCTGAAGGTTGTTCTTCCTAACGTTTTGCCAGTCTCTGTGGCCGGCATCTTCAGAGGACAGCACTCTGTGCACAGAGTGGCGAAACGTTAGGAAGAACGACCTTCAGAACACGGCCAAAGAGCCCAAAAAAACCACAACAACTGAAAGGAAGCTTGGTGTACATCAAAGCAACCACCACCACCAGAACAAACAAAACACTTCTAAAACCCTACCCCACCATGTACATCTTTAGTGAATCAATCAAATAATTGTTTTAAATAATCAATCAATCAAACAATCAAACAAACAATCAAACAAACAATCAAACAAACAAACAAACAAACAAACAAACAAACAGGAAAAAGCAGTCCCACAAGGGAAAGAATAGTCTCTCTCTCTCTCTCTCTCTCTCTCTCTCTCTCTCTCTCTCACACACACACACACACACACACACACACACACACACACACACTCCCATACAGTACAAACAAAAAACAACAACAACAAAGAAAGCAGTCCCCCAAGGAAAAGAATAGCAACACCTCCCCAAAAAAACCACATGCCCTTACCTTGACAACCCTAGTAGGGTCACTATAAGTCAGTTCTAACTTGATAGCACATTAAAAACAATAATCTTTGCTTAGCCTCTCCCAATTCATGCTTTAAAGATGAGATTCTAGATACCACCAGGCAATTATAGCAGCTACATTTTAGCACACAAAAAAGAGTGAAATAATGTCTCACAGATGCAATTTCTCAGTGTGAAAGGGTTGTGCTAGATCACCATTGGTGTGATTTGAATCCACTTCAGAATCTTGGATTTCAGTCACTGTTTGACGTTTGCTCTGTATAGGCTGCAGCTCGTGCTGCTTTGACACAAGTTGTCTGGTAGACAAGCCAAAGCTCCCTGAGGAGAACATGGCCATTTGAGAATCACAAGGTCGCTGAGGAGAATGCCAGTCACTGCAAAAGTCTCCACCATCGGATTGATGCTATTATTCCAGCTAAAGCAACCTTCTGGGCTGAGAACAAAGATGCCTGATCTGTCTCTGCTTGTCTTTTCAGTAGACAGGGTGACAACCATCAGCTGAAGGGAACATCTTGTTAGCCAGGTCAACTCTCATAGTTGAATATTCAGAGTAAAATTATTCAAAATGCAGAAGTGGCAGAGACTTGAAATCTTCAGTCAATGAAAAAAGTACAAAATTTTGGAGTGATTCTTCTTGGTACATGGCGCATTGCTGTTCACACCATCAGTGTCACGGGAGAGGGGAGTTGTCCATAGCAATCTTGTCCTGTGCAGTCCAAATTATGCAGATTTAAATATTTTCTGCACGCCTCCTTAGTGTTCAATAATTCCCCATCTCTGGCTGATCTTTCATCAAACAATTCTGTACATATATATGCACAAATGAAAACTGGATGTTGCATTTTTCTTAGGTTAGGGAGAAAGAAACCAAACCAAACAATCTGGACTCATCAGATGTTGAATCTTTCTGTAATCTGCAGGTATTGTGTACTGTTCTTTTGAGCAGGCTGAAAGGTTAAACTAGCTCTGGGCAAGCAGAGGAGAAGCTGCATGCCAGCAGTGGATGAGGCTATCATTTAATGTGCCCGGCGCCAGTGTTAGCTCATTCTCCCCTTTTTTGTACAAAAAAAAGACAAGCATGAACACACAGCACTGATACCCCTTTCATATAGGTGCATGTATATTCTTGCACCTGAGCTGCTAGCCCATACAGGTTACTTTCTCACTTCTATTTCATCCATTGTGGTGCTGGCATGAAAACAGGTGATATGCAACAGATTGCAAATGAGGTTCTTTCTCTCCCTCTGTGCTGGGTCAGAGGAAGGCTAAAAGGTCTGAGAATGGAGTGAGAAGGTCAAGCTTGGAAGGTCAGATCTGAAAGTCCCACCAGGAGGCTAGATTTCTGCCTTACCAGATTAACAGAGCAAGACCCTCTGCCTGGTGTATGTGGTGGTATCTTAAAGGTTAAGCTGATTGACATTCTGCAAGGCTTTGTAGGAAACAGCCTGCTTCATGTGATTTCTTGAGAGGTCCCATTTAAGGTACTTCACATGTGTTTTCAAGATTTCTAGAGGCCATGAGTGGCTTCATCTAGTTTTTATTCTGTTTTTGGCAGGCATTATTACTCGTCAAGAGGCAGAAGAACTGCTGATGAACAAGTCTGAAGGTGCATTCCTGGTGCGGGTCAGTGAGAAAATCTGGGGATATGCCCTCTCCTATCGTCATCAGAGTGGCTTCAAACATTTCTTGGTGGATGCTTCTGGAGATTACTATAGCTTTCTGGGAGTGGATCCCAACCGGCATGCAACACTCACAGACCTTATTGATTTCCATAAGGTATTTATTTGCTCTCCAGAGATAAATTGTTGAACTCAGAAGAGGAGCAGTTCAAAGGAGAGGAGTAGGGTACTTGTCTATTATACACAACTAATCTTTATAAGCAGATTCGGCTCCAGGTTTAAGAAGGCCATGGGCAAAGTAACACTCTGTGCCATGCTAGTTTAGCCACCATTTTATTTGCCTCTTATGCATTCTAGGAAATGAATTATGGGAAATGCTTCAAAGTATTTTGTGCTGTAAATTCCTTTAAATGAAAGTCCAGAACGACATCAGGAGACAGATCATGTTGGGACATGGTATTTCTAGCAGGTGGCCAAGACATTGATGATGGCATTGTCTACATAATACAAACATCCATAACTCCTTTCAGGGCTCATAATTATTATTTAAAAAAAAAAAATCCTTAGCCCTGCCATGTGATTGAAAGTTCTACAGTTTGCAATTGTTTGTTGAGCCGGTGAGAAAGAATGCACCCACCTGCTCCCTCCTTTCCTCCCTCATGTCCAGCGAGGCCCTCCAGGAGTCCTTCCAATAGCAGATGAGGGACAATTGTGTACATAGAAGAGGGGAAGAAACAAGCAGAAGCAGAAGGGACTTTATCCATCGTTGCATCTGAAGAGGTTAAGGTGTGTGCCCACTGGGCACTTCACCAATGCCTTGGTGTGGAGAAGCATTTTTCTTTCCTGGCAATTATTGCTCGTGGTTTGTTAGGGAATTCTCCTCACTTCTAAAGGGGACAGACATGAAAAGCAGGCATCCTGACCTGGATGTCCCAATACACTCATGAAGTTTCTCTCTAGGCAAATCATTAAGCTATCAAAATCATGCCAATAAAATGAATTTATATAATTTCTCTCTATATTTCATAATTTCAGCAACTTCTGGCTTGACACTGCGACGAGACAGCAGCAGGAAGACGGTGCTCCGTCTCCTGGGCTGAATTCCGACATGTTTGGGACCCCCCCGAGTGTTAAAACCACCCCAAAGAGGTGGTGAATTGGGGGAGAAGCCTGTTGATCACGGGGGGCGGGGCGGCGGTTGTCACCATCCCCGCTTTCTGAGAGCCATCCTATTAATGTAGTTTGGCCTTGTATGGTAATGTTTGTCGCTGTTTTTGACCAACTGCTAGAAAGCCAGATCAAGACCATGATGTTACAGGGTGACAGGGTTCATTAAATCTTTGCCCCCACTGTGCTCCTAATCAGAATTGACCCTACCCCATAAACTCTTTCTCTCTCTGCTATCAATGAATATTCCTTTCAATTCAGATAACAAATACCTCCTCCTCCTCCCATTCTAATTGGGGCCATGGCAGGGGTACAGGATTCAAGTCCTGATCCTCCCATACCATGATAACGATAAGGCTTGTATCTTCACTGCAGCAGCTGCTTATTAAAACAAACAAAAAATGTGCTACTTATATACTGTCCCATAGTGCTTAAGGCACTCTCTGAGCAGTTTACAATTTAATTATGCTGGTTGCACATTGCCACCTCTCCCCGCCAGCAAGTCGGATGGAAAGGCTGAATGGCATCAGATGATAATTTGTTGTAACATTATTTGGTCCTAAGATTTGACTGCTTTCACAGACATAAGAGAATATCGATCTGTATTTGATTAAAAAAAAAAAAGCAAAGGAAAGATGAGTTGGTCAAGCAACTCAGTTCCAGTCCCAGTTTCACCTTCTGCACTTCTTCCAGAGGTGGAGAAAGTCACTTCAGTGTCATTCTGGGAGTCCTACTCCAAAGATTCCACAGTAGAGACAGGCAATAAAAGTTTGTTTATTGGCCCCACATTTTCCAGAGGGTGCCCACTCAGAGGCAGTGCCCCAGCGTCCATGCCCCACCTCCTCTGGGTGCTGTTTCTGAGTGGGTAGTTGCCAGAGGAGGCAGAGCTGGGAAGCACCAAACAGCTGTTTGGCCAATAAATGCACCAGCATGAACTGCCGAACCAACCAGTTTGCGCCCATCTCTAGCACACAGCCGGCATGACCAGTGGCCATATAGTGGGGCTAAATTCTTGGAGCCCAAGCATGGAAGTGGTAACTTCCCCATCTGTGCCCTGGCTGCAGGCTGGAACCAAGGACAGTGTGTCTTACAGACTACAATTGTTGCTCATGGCAGTGGTGACATTTTGTGAGATACAGATGGAAAGGGAAAGGGGGAGAGGGAAAGAGATGAAATTTCCCCATCTCTGTTTTGCACATAAGTTGAAAGCAAGGACAGTAAGTCTTACAGACCTCAGATATCTGGGCCACCAGCTGATGCTGAGCCTTGTGTCACTGGAGAGCCTGCTTCTCTCTCTGGAGGAACTGAGGTGGAACTGGAAGTTTTTTCTCTCTCAGGCTCCCTCCTTGCTTGTCATAGGCAATAACAGCAGCACGAAAAGCCCATTCGTCTGGGGAGAAAGCACAGGGACACCTGTCAGAAGCAAAATGTCCATTAGCCCCTGACATTCAAAATAAAATAGATGGGGATGTCCCTTGACAAAAAAAGAAGAATCAATGGCTGCAGCTATGACAAGCTTGTTAGAGGACTCGCTCAGCCTCTTGAGTGAGCAGGCAGTACTTGCTTAATTGTCTGTGGTCAAATGGGGAACAGATTTAACAGTGTTGTCTCGGGATGTTACTCCTTATCTCCCAAGCCACTAAGCTCCAGTGTCTTTCCTGTCTTGAGTGCACCTTAGCGACAAATACAGGGAGGGAAAAAAAAGTCAAAACCAGCTGTGGTAATGGCTGAAGACTGCAGTGGTGCAGACACCAGCTAGGCTAGCTTCAATTATTAAATCCACTTTGTTGTTGCTACTGCTTTTTTTCAAAAATGTTTTTCCAAAGGCACATACAAACACAAGTCCTTGATGTCAATTTCTTTAAAAAAAAGTCTTCAATATCTCTCCAGGGATCTTAATCCTGCTCTAAGCATGATCTCTCATTCTTCCTACCTTGTACTTAAACGTTCTGGTTTTCAAAGCAATAGATAGACATCCTGAGGAGTAGAAAAGAGCTAGAGATACACAATATTGCGTATTACCTCTTACATGCTGTCTGAAACATCTGTACTGTAAGGCTGGCCAGCTTAAAGCCTTTTAGATGTTGGATTGATATTCTCAGCATGTTTTACTGTGTGGGCTGGGGCAGACGGGCTCTGCAGCCCAACAATGTCCAGAGGGCTACAAGTTGCCCAAACCTGCTGCAGCAAACTAAGGGCCCTAAGGTCACAGTTCTATACTTCTCTACTCAGAAGTAATATTCATAAGAATGCAGGCCAGTAGTCTGTTTAATATTTACTTGAGTGAGGCGCTCCAACTGTGCAAGCTGCTCTGACAATCTGAAGCTGGTTGTGCATGACCAGGTACATAACCAGCATCTTGTCAGATAACTGTCACAGCTCCTGCAGTTGAAACTCTGCATGAATAGCTATGAAACAGGATACTGGTTTTGGATTTAATAAGGCTAACTTGCAGTGATAGATTGGTGGTCTAGGACTCTGGAGAACAGGGTTCAAATCACCACTCAGTAGCTGAAGATGACTTGTTGGCCTAGTGCTAAGCAGGCCCCAGGCCATCTACACATACATGTATTGAAGACAAAACACATCTCTCTTTTTTTTGGAGGGGGGAGACCATGGCTTTATTAGTTACAGCAGCAGTCCTTGGGCCAGTATTGTGGAAATTCAATCAATTGTACTGAGAGACATGAATGCCTGCTGATGTCCATCACTGATCCCTTCAAAAGACACTGAAGGTTCCACTAGGAAAGGCAGTCCTGTGGAGACCACATGGGTATATACTATTCCATGGCTTCCTGCCACCTGAGAGCAGGGCCACGCCAATGGGCTCCTGATGTGCCAGACCACAGCCCTGGCCCAGGTCCCTCCAAGAGGATCTTGTTAACAACATGGGTGAGCAGGCTCCTGCCTGTTGGACTCTCACCATCTGGATCCAGCCCCAATGTCCCAATTAACCACTACGGTTGGGCAATACTCAGCTCCAGCCAGAGAACTGCAACTGTAACCAATCTGCTATGGCCACATAGATATCACTTAGCTATATAAGTCCAATAAGTGGACACCTCAGGACCCTCCACTGCACAATGCTGCACTTGTCTCACCTTCTGTGGTCTTGAATTCACCACTGACACTGCCGTCTTGGCATGATTCTGGCACTCGCCAATCTGCCTTGTGCTCTGCACTTGCTGCTGCTACCACCAATGTTGATGCTGATGAGGTCCCTGCTCATCAAAAGCTGGTGAGATGTGGAATGGCTGGAGATCCTTTTTATGTCAGACAGGAGGACCAGATCGGGGGCCACTGTTCTCCAGGTCTAACTTTCAATTTCCTGCTAGCCAACAGAAAGCAGGTAGGGAAAAACCCTTTCCTGTTGGCCAATGGGAAGCCATCAGGGAATTCTCCATGCCTTCCTCCCATGACCCTCAGGGCACTGCAGCCATGCCAGCTCCAGCCCCTTTTGCGCCTCACCACCAGCCTGGGGACTGTTGTTCCAGCAATACCTGGGAAGCCCCAGGTAAGTCTGGACCCCCTCCCCTTTTATGAGAATCTTCCCGCCTTTCAGAATATTAGTTGTTGTGGTAATACTCTTCCTTTTCACAAGTGCAATGCTAACCATTAAAACTTGAAACATATGACAGTGAGGAGCTAGGTTTGTTTACTGAGGATTAAATTCAGTGCAACTGTTTAAATGTATTTACAATGGCCGCCTTCTAGTTATAACCAACATGATTATTTTTCGTACCGCTGATACCATTTATCTTCCTTTGCTAATTTAATTCATTTTCTCTTTCCAGGAAGAAATAATCACATCTTCTGGAGGAGAATTGCTAGTAGAACCTTGCAGCCAGACAAAGAACCCTCCTGACTACAGTCCCTTGTTTGAATGACAGTTCTTTTGTTTTTCATTTGAGGACTACAGTGGCATAAACATGCTTTATATGACAAAGCAAGCCTGTTATCACCAGCTAATGACCAAAAAACCTTAATCCACAGAGGTCTTATATAAACGATCCAGCTAATAATGTGCAGACATCATTTGTATCATTAGTAATACAAAGCTGAAAGAAATAAGAGGACAATTCCTTTGTACGTGTACTTCAAAATATGGCTGAAGTGATGATAAAAAATAATAGGAAAGGAGGTGCTTGGTAATAGATGCAATCACTTAACTAGCCTGTAGTGAGTTTTGAAATTCTCAAGAGTGTAATCTTTGGCAGCTAGATGTATACTGGTGAATATTTTTTTTATAAGTTTATGGTATGGAAATGTAGCAATAGTTTTTTTGTGAGCTTCAAATGGAACATGATGGCAGGAGAACTATTTGTTCAAATTTGTTTCTTCTCCAGTTATTCATAGCATACGGGTGGGCAGATTTTAACTGTAGCATGAAAGGGGTGTATTACCGAGGAGAATAAAGCTCTTCCTCCACACACCACTTTGCTCTTGTAGTCCTTTCACCAGTCGTAGGGACACAGGAAGCTGCCTCATACGGAGTCAGGCCCTCTGTCCATCGAATCCAGGAGTGTTGACAATGAATGGCAGCAGCTCTCCTGTGCTACAGGTTGGCATTTTCCTAGTCCTTCCTGGTCGTTCCTAGTCCAATCCAGAGGTGGATTGAACCTGACTAAGATATTCCACATGGAAAGCAGCAGCTCCACCATTCAGCTACAGATTGATCCCTCCTGGTAGTACAGCTAAGCTGGGGAAAAATGGGGTAGGAGTGGGGGTACAAGAAGGAAGTAAGGCATTTTCTGGAGAAAGGTTTAAGGACTCGTTTCTCTACCTTCTATGTTTCAAGAGACAGACCCTCATATCCTTTAGCCATGATAGAGGTAACTGTGGATTCATGTATTTTGGACACATGTGATTAGGTGTTTATGTTTATGGAGCCCACAGGTTTTCAGTGGGTGTGTAGCAGTTGTTGTTTTTGTGGCCCTTGTCTTCACTTCCAGAAGTGGTTCTCTCAATCATTTCCTACTATTCCATTATGAAAAGGGTTATTCTTATCATGGGCCTTTGAGACCCCCCCCCCATATACCAGACTGAATGGTTAAGAATCAAACTAAATGTATATTGCCCTTTGGCAAATATTGGAAAACATTACACTTTTCAGCAGCACTCATTGCCAGCTTTTATAAAGAACAATAAAAACTTCTGATGCATTGTGGGTATTTTTGTCTTGGCATTTATATAGCTGGGAAAACCTTCCTTACACATCTCCAGCTTTTCACTACTAGTTCTGTAAGGCCAACTGTGCCCATGTGTTTATATTTTGTATTAAGCCTTGGTTATGACAGATATGACTGTTTGATACTTTGGTGAGTTTTTCCACTGAAATATGAATTATATTTTTCTTCCTCCCATTTGTACCCTGGCTTTCTACTCAAAGGGCTCTCCAGGTGATAGTAGCAATAAAACAATTAGAAAAATAACTCAACCATGAAAAAAAATAATAAAACCAGAGACAACACTATCAGCAGTGCAAGCAGCAAGAAAAACTAACAGTGAACCTTGAAAACTTGGCACAGAAAAATATCTCAGCACTTGGGTGTAGGCTTAGTTGTACTTATATTAGAACAATCAAAATCAATTGAAGTTACTTCAGGAATGACTCCCTTCTGTTCCATTTATTTCTGTGAGTTTTTTCTAAATAGTAACACTTCTCAACCTATCTCTTTGACATCAACCTTGCAGACCTGACAGGGGAGAGCATTCACATGGGAAGTTGCCACTGTGGAAAAGCAACCAGCCAACTCTAGACCATCAGATCTGAGTGCTTCCTATTTGTCTTCCAACAATGAAGACAGTCATGGTACTTCATCTTAAAGAATTCCCTTCAAAGGTTCTGGTAAAATTGTGTTTATGTCCCACCTTATAATCAAAGCAAAGAGCTGCTAGATAGCTTAAAAACAACACTAGGAATGTAACATACAAGCATCTCATATGAAAGAAATTGTGGAATCCAACAAAATAGGAAGGAACAGAACTGAAGCAAAGTTGGACAAATTAGTTTCTCCTGTATCAAAATACTGTAGTAATATGTGTAGCCACATTGATTCCAACTTATAGCAACTCTTGCTAAGATTTCCAAAGATAAAGTGCTCAGAAATGGTTTACTTCTAGTCCCTTCTTCTGGTTGTGCTCTGAAGCTGTGCAGCTTGCCATGGCTTAGCTCTTCTCCAGGAAGGCAGAGTAGATTATCAAACTCCCAACCTTTGCCACTGCGGCCAAAAATAAACTTTCCACTATTACAGACATGGAAGAAAGCATTTCCTAAAGCAGTCATTCACAGTGGGGCCCATATGGCCCCTTTGGGGGCCCTAGCACATTTGACGGGGGCACAGACTGGAAACAATTCTTCACACACCACCTTTTCAGATTCATGTGATTTATACAATCCTAATTTGGCCTATATTTCTTTCATATTGTTTTTATGGCCAAGGCCAAGAAAAGGTTGAGAATAACTGATCTAAAGCATAATAAATGCATAACGAACCTTATAAGGTGGTGCGTGAAGAATTGTTTCCAATCTGCAGCCATCTTCAAATGGTCCAGGGCTCCCCAGAGAGCCTTACATCCTTCATCGAGATTGGCTGCTCTAAAGTATTCTGGGCCCCTTCAAATATGAACAGTTAATACATAGGAAATAGCTGGGAATCAGTGAAACTTCTTCAAAATTACTGCAGTCTGCCATGACTAAATATTTCGGCCTCTGCATTTTGGATGCTCTTCAGAGATGTAAAGCATTCAAGGAGTTACTAAAACATGTTGCACACTGGCCATTTTGTCCCCAAAAGAGGACAAGAGTTGTGCGCTGAGCTGAAAATATTCAAAACCATTCTTAGCCATAGATGTTCTTTGAGCACCTTAGGACAGTATGCAGATCACTAGTAGTCCCCAGAGAGCGAACAGCCTGCATGGCAATACATAATGTTTGGTCTAGGACAGCTGAAACTTTGGCCTTCCTCCCATCTTCTCTGCAATTCCCTAATGAAAAAATTCAGAACAATGGCCCAGTTTTTCATCCTGTAATCCATTTTCATTTTTTCCCCAGTCTGTGCTTCATGCATAAGCTCATATTTTAGGTTTTACCTGGCTCTAAAATAAATTCCTGGTAAATTCCCCAGCAAATGAAATTACCGGCTGGAAAACTGCAATTTCGTCTTGAGAGTTTTATTATGCTAATAAATGTCAGGATTCTCAAATAAAGGAATTGGGTTTTTTTTTTCTTCCTAGAGTCCCACAGAAATAATGAAAAACAGCCCACAACATATAGAATAGCGGGCAAGGAAAGCTTCAACAATATACAACCAGAAACAGCAGCCTTCTAATAGAGTAGAACTTGAAGATAAATTTCATAAGAAACAGAAAGAGATTGCGGCAGAAAGGAATTTAAAAGGAGCTTTAAATGGAAAAAGGCACCGAGATTGCCAGTACGCTGGAGGGGCGAGGAGCAAATACAAGTGGATGAGGGGTGTCTGTTTCCTAAGCTTTCCCGTCTGTCTTGTTGAATCTGAGGGGGAAAAAAACAGGTCATTAAAAGACAAACAGCGTGTGGGAGAACATAGGGAGAAAAATTGCTTTGCAAAGTTTTAACAGAGTTTGCCAGAGATTTGATTTTATGTTCAGGGATCCATATCTGTTTACAAAGCCGCCTTACACTGACTGAAATCATCCAACATGCTTTTAAAAAGAGCACTTCTGCAGGAAAACAAAGCCAACAAAGAGTCTAAGGTCATCTTAAAGGCTAACACATTTTATTTGGGTATAAGCTTTTCGGACTACTTCCCTCTGCATCACATGCACCTGTCAAACTGAGCTGCTGCCCATGAAGCCTCAAGCCAAACAAAACGTTATCAGTCTTTATGATGCCACCAGATTCTTTGTTACTTTTGGTGAACTAGACTAAACACAACTACCTCTCGAAATGTCTCCAGTCAAGGTCTTGCCATCAGAGAGCCATTAACGACAGGCACTAGGGATTAAATCTGAAGAGGAGCTCTCCTGCTTATAGCAGAGTGGGCAAAGTGTGCTGGAACCTCCATCAGATTGAGCTGTCAAAGTTAATGGTAGGAAATTCCAGGGAGCTGCAGCCCAAGGATTTACAGAGGGCCACATGTTGCCCAACTACGGTATGTGTTTGAGGATACACACCTTCTCTCTCCTATCCTTCCTATCCTTCCTTCCTTCCTTCCTTCCTTCCTTCCTTCCTTCCTTCCTTCCTTCCTTCCTTCCTTCCTTCCTTCCTCAGTGGTGACATCCATCATTTTTTCCTGGTCAGTTTTTGAATATGACATGTGTAATAACCTGAATAATCTAGTGGCTGCATTCCACCTTTTTCTCTGCTGTGTTTGTCATTGCTTCACTGGTGTTTCATAGAGAACAGTATGGCTTCTGGCTAACAACTTTGTTCAGATTTTTCAAAATGCATATTGAAGAGATGAAGCCAAACTATTCCTTCAAAAACTTCTTGCACAATTCAGTCAGGATCTGTGTTCAGGTTCTGCCTGCTGCTATTCTTTGTGCTTACCAGCTCATTGCTGTGACATTTTCTGCACTTCCTATATTTACAAATCTGTAGCTGTGATCTTCACATTCAGGCTGGTAACTTGGTGTTCTTGCTATTGTTAATCATGTTAGAGCAGATTTGAATTCTGTATATTTCCATTAGGAGCCTCCCCATCAATAATTTTTCTCAGTGAGATTTCAGGGAATTCATTACATGACACTTTATGCTCTCCTGTTATTAAAAGGGAAACGTGATTCTGTCTTAGGGGGAAATTTCTGACTTTTATAGGCTCCGGCCATTCACTTCTGATTTTATTTGCAGAATAGAAAGTTCATAAATATTCAAGGGCTACATCATTGAACGAACAAGCAAACTTGATTTGCTTGTGTTACAATGAGAGATGGATGGTACTTCCTAAATTTTGCCAGCAACTTTTCTTGAATAATTCCTTTTTATCACAAATTAGAGGTGTGTGTATCTGTGCTTTTGGGCAACAAGTCCCAGAACTCTCCAGGTAGCATGGCTACTATTGTGCGGAATTCTTGGAGCTGTTATCTAAAGACACAAATATGTACTAGCAATACTGCATCTGTGTCATGTGACATACTTGTGGCATTTTTTTCTTTGCATCTACTGACTTTATTGGCAATAATCTTTGCACTAACCTGCTCCACTTAAATCCATTCGTAGTGCACTGTTTTCAGCCAGCCCATTCAGCTTAATCATCTAACTAGCCCATTAAGCCATCAGATGGGCTTCATTTCCTTGTAGGCAGTATTCATCACCTCATCTCAGGGCCTGGATGTTCTGCTTTGCTTGAAGGAAGTCCAGGAGGCTAGGGTTTAGATAAATGGACAGGTTCGAGCTTCTCATTTGTTAGTTTAAGAAAAGCTCACCAGTGCTTGGCTGATGTTAGTCAGAATACCTACTTTCAGAATGTATCTGTGTGAATAAGCTCAAAGTGTATGTTCTTTATTGGAACTTGGAAACTGAGGCAATAGTCCTACAACAGCAAAGCCATCTTTCTGTTTAAGGATGTATTCTCAAGTGACACATCCATTTCTAATTCCTCAAAATCAGCTGAATAACCTACCTGATTGGTTTGGATGCAACACAACATAGTTTAGAGCTGCCATATCCGAAGTCTGTACAACCATTATGATGTCTAAGCTCTAGTTGGAAAGGAACAACAGCAAGAAGAAGAATTGCTGAAAGTACCTCAACTTGAATGCCCTAAGCCTCTATTGATAGCAGCTTCTATGACACAAATGCAAAGAAATGTGCTGCTTATATACCGACCCATAGCACTTAGAGCACTCTTGGGTGTTTTACAATGTAATTATGCTGGCTATACACTGCCACCCCACCAGCAAGCTGGGTACTCAATTTACCAACCTTGGAAGAATGAAAGGCTGAATCAACCTTGAGCCAGCTATCTGAATCCATTGGGACTGAATATAAGTCATGAGCAGAGTTTTTGACTGCAGTACGGCAGCTTAACCACTGTGCCATGAGGCTCCTATCGGCCTTTATACTTTGGCACACTGTAATAGAATCTTCATATATACCACTGTGGCTTTAAGCCTCAATTAATGAGTCCTTATCTTTCTAGGTTTTTTATGCTGACTTTACCACAGATACATGTTAGAGTGAAAGTGGCTTCTATCATCCTGGAAGCATTTTTCTTTTCCAGCTTCTTTTCTACATGAATGTATTCATTTACATCATTTACTTCGTTGGCGTGCTACTGCGAGTAGTTCACAGAACTGCAATAGCTTTACATCCCTTTGTTACTTCTTTCACACTCCCTTCCCTTGGGATTCAGGATCATGAACAGAGATACAAAAATAACTCTGAGTGCGTTATCGTTCTGGGGGAAGAAGGAATGAGCAGCGGCTTCTGCCTTTTCTAGATTGAGCCTTATTAATGGGATGTACTGCAGACTGCTTGCTGATAATGATATATAATTGATTTTCCCTCACAGCTAATTTCTTTCCATGCCTGCACTCTCTGGAAATTTCTTCTTCAAATATTTGCTTGCTTGTGTTGATTAGCCCTGCAGCTTGAGTATTTACATTGGGACTGGTAGCTAATGCAGATCCTTAGAAGAATTCAGTGCCCTTTTTAATGGGCAAGTGTTTCCTCTCTTTTGGCAACCAGTCCAGTTTTCTTTAATTGATAAACCTATACTGCATGTGGAATTGGACTGGAAAAGGAATTTGCTGGTTTGCATTTCCTTATGAATAGATCCATTTTGTACCTACCGAGGTTGCTGTGGAGATGGAAGTGGATCATATCCTCCTGCCAGGAGGTCATATAAGCGGAGGTGTACCAACAGATAAAGACTTCCTTATCATGTGCGATTAATACAGTCTAACAACCTATCAGGGAGAAATGCATTGATCCTTCAGACCTATCAGGGAAAGAAACCTTGTTCTCCTGGATTTGCCTGTATTAGCAGTAATTTGCCATTTGCTGAAATAGTTTGAAACAGGAAGAAAACAAACACTGAAGTAGCATGAGACAACAGGAAAATAAATAAATACATGCAACAGAGCATGAGGCTGCAGAATGAGGTGGTATAATGTAAGGCTACACTTGGATTGTGTGAACTTTGTCAGCAAGAAGGATGCTGACAAAGTGGAACAAATTCAGAGGAGGGTAACAAGGATGATCAGGGGACTGGAAACCAAACCCTATGAGGAAAAACCAGAAGAACAAGGCCTGTTTAACCTTGAAAGAAGTAGATGGAGGCAAGATATGAGAGAAGTCTTCAAATATTTGAAAGGTACTCATAGAGAAGATGTCCAAGATCTGTTCTCGATCATCCCAGAGTGCAAGATATGTAATTATTGGGCTCAAGTTACAGGAAGACAGATTTAGGCTGAACATCAGGGAAAACACTTCATAACTGTTAGAGTGGTACAACAATGGAACCAATAACCTCAGGAGGTGGTGAGTGTTCCAACGCTGGAGACATTCAAGAGAAAATTGGACAACCATCTGTCAGCTCTACTTTGGTTTGGATTCCTGCACTGAGCAGTGTGTTGGATTTGAGGGCCTTATAGGCTGCTTCCAACTCAATTATTCTATAATTATATGATTCTATGTTTCTCTTCCACCATTTAATGAGGCCACACCACAGTAACTAAAAGGAACAAAAAGTACATAAAAAGGTGAGGATGCATGAATCTGTTGGTATAAAAGAAAATCCATGTTCCCTAAACCACAGGGGGGAAATGCCTTTATTACTAAGAATTGTAAATGTATAAAATATACAAGCTTTTGAGCCGTATAGAATTCTTCCTCATGCTAGATGGGGAAAAAACTGAGAAGGTGGGAACATGGGTGGGTGTTTCAAACCAGCTAAAAGACAGCTTCAAGAAGGTACAGTTATACTGCAAAGGAATGGAGTTATCCTGAATAGGACACAAGCTGATCTCACAGACATAAATACTCAACTCCCAAACAAACTGCACCACGCGCAGAGGAAAAACACACGCGGCTCATATCTAAGGAAAGCAACACAGACAAAACAGGGATGGAAAAGGCAGCAAAGAGGGAGGTCCTGGTGGCACATATTCAACTACATCAACACATGAAAGGGAAGTAGGAGCAGAAAGATGAAGGCAGAGGTTTATGTCTGGCTGGCAAGCAAGATTTCAAAGTGTTGGCAATTGTGGCCCATCATCTGAGGTTGCTTTGAGGCTGCAAATTGTCCTGGGCAAACCCTGATGTGCATGCTCTGTTGCTGCACTCTTTGCCAAATGCCCCTGAATATCATCCGCAGCAAGAAGCAGGTCCTTTACCACTGCACAGCCTCTTCAATGAGAGTCAAACAACACATGAGGGGAATGCATGTGCCCTGCCATTAACCCAGTTCTCCTCCCACAATGAGGATTACTCCAAGATAGGTGGCTTAGCAATCAGACTTGCAAAGTAAACCTGTGCTTTTCTTCTAGTGGCGAATCACAAAAATGAAACACGCTAAATGCAGGATCCAGAGGGGAAAGAAAATTGCATGGTACAACAAGCAGATGCCCTTCTGCAAAAATAAAGCAAATAGCACACACACACAAAAACCCATGATAAACATAGGGAGGTGAAATCTTGTTGCACAGATACACTTACATAATTTGAAGCTGTAGAAATGGAAGGAAAACATTGCAGCAAATTGGAAATAATATCCATAAAGCACTTCTGCAGATGTACTACACAACAGTCCTCTTGATGTAAACTGTGCGATCAATTATACAGCTGCAATGTTTCAAGTAGATCTATTTGGCATTCTAGCCCATGGTTCACTGATATTATTCAGAATCTAAAGGGTTTAAATATTTGTAAGCATGAAGGTTTTATTAAAAATTACTGAATTCACACAGTTCTGATTATTTGGGGGGAAGGGGATGAAATAAAGTGAAAGAAACAAGAACTGACTGATTTGCCCATTTTTCTGGACACCTTGGTGCAGAGTCCTTAAAAATTTGGATTTGAATCCTTCCGTATTCCACCATGTTTGTGGCACTGAATTTGTGGTCCTGCTTTCTTTTTCTCTGAGAGGCTCTGCAGTTTTAACAACTACCTGAGAGATAGATGGCACCTTTATCCCTGTTGAATGTGGCTGGTGCAGATGGGTGAGAATTTACGTTCTGTTCTGAGGCTTCACAAATCTACTACAATTCAAGACTTTTTTCATACTCAGGAGGGAAAGAACTTAAGATCTAAAAAATTGCAAATGTAGGAGAAAATGGAACTGACAGATTCATTTACCCTCCTGTTTGTTTCCTTCTCTTCTCTCCTGTTCCCCTTTGTTTCGTTCATAATTAATGATCATCTGCATTGCCTTTTATAAACATTCTTCCTGTGCATTTAATTTTAATTCAACACAATGAGCCAATAAAAATTTTAATGCAAGAGAAATGATTACTTCAGTCTCAATCAAGGCCTCTTTATAAATATCGTAAGTATCACAGACACTCATGCTTCAAATGTAGCTTTGTTCTGTTTTTGTTTAGATGGGTGGGGTTTAGGTTTTCATCTCTCCCTCTCCCTCTCCCTGGACCTTGAAAACAATGCAAAAGGTTTTCAAACTGGCTGTAGGCAATGGTCATAAGACTGAATGAGGTAAGATGTGTAAATGTCTCCACCTCCAAAGAATAAAATGGAAGGCAGGGTCAATTGATATACAGAAAATAAGTAACGTTTTAGAAATCTCAGTATGTGAGCTGAAGGAAGTCACCACAACAGAATAATGAACACCTTGTAGTGCTGAAAGACAAACTGTTCATTGATGGCTTAGGTGATGGACTACATATTGGTACTGAAGATGCAGAATGACTTTTGGGCCCAATAATATGTTATCAATAACGTGTTCTTCTAGCCTGAATTATCTCATGAGCTCCTGGATAGCTCAGTGGCTCAGGTCTCTGGTTGTGGAACCAGAGGTTGGGAGTTCAATTCCCCACCGTGCCTCCTTGAGAGGGGTTGGTCACGATGATCCACAGGTTCTCTTCCAGCCCTGAAGTTTAAAGGTTATCATCATCATCATCATCATCATCATCATCATCATCATCATCATCATCATGTGCTGTCAAGTCACTTCTGACTTATGGTGACCATTTTCCAGGTTGAGAATAGTCAGAAATGGTTTACCATTCCCTTCTTCTGAAGATATACTGGGACTATGTAGCTTATCCAAGGCTTCATGGGCTGGCTTTTCTCCCTGCATGCTCAGTGGGGGAATCAAACTCCCAACCTCTGGCTTTGCAGCTTGAGACCTAAATCACTAAGTTATCTCAGCCTGACATATCAGATTTCTGATGCTGGCCAACCTTCAAACCTGAGAAACCAAACAATGAAGCCCATCTTTATCTAAAGAATGTGAATCACAAAATACAGCATGTTAAGTTGCATTAATTAGAGGAGGTGTGAGAAGCATCTCTAGCAGTGGCCATATAATATTTTCAGCACTTAAGACCCAGAGCTAAAGCTAGCAGTATCAAGATATTAGGAATTTAGTGGGGTCAATGATATCCTAAGACATACCTCTTGGACTTCCCTTCCCTTAATCATGATTATGGTCGTCATGATCATCATCATCATGATCATCTCAGAACTGCAGAGTTATAAGGGATCCCATGGACCATTGAGTCCAGCCTTGTCAAGGACGCACAGTGGGGAATCAAACTCCCAACATCTGATGCCTAAACCTCTGAGCTATCCAGCAGTTTAAGCTTAGCTGTCAATCCTCACAATAGCAAAGAAATGGAAAATGGATTCTTGAAGCAGCAATATATTACTGCAGGCTATCCCAGTTTGAAAAGAACTACTTTGTGATGTCTTGGTTTTAAATATACAGTTAAGGTTACTAGCTTTACAAAACAACAACAATGATGAAAACTGCTAGACCTGATTTGTTGAAATGGATCAGGACAGCAATCTAAAGTTGCAGATTTTTCTTGTGCTATGGAGCAAGGATATTATCTCAATGATAGTCTCCATTTCCAAATTTATGACTACACCAGTAAAGACCAGTGACTTGCACTTCTTAAGCCAATCAAAAACCACTGTGCAGAGCTAGAAATACATTTTTAAATACAATGGATCGAGCAGAGATGTCCAGCGCTCCGTCCTGCCCGGTAATTCTCAATTCTTTTCAGCCTGTAACATCAGAGCTGGTAGACAAGGTGCTTGATCGCTGTCGGGCCACCACCTCTTCTCTCGACCCTTGCCCGGCCTGGCTAATCAAAGCAGCCAGGCCGGTAACAACTGAATGGGCCACTGCAATAATTAATGGGTCTCTCCAGGAGGGCAAGGTACCCCTTGCCCTCAAGGAGACACTCATTAGGCCCATCAGGAAGAAACCAAATCTGGCGGCGGATGAAATTGGCAATTATAGGCCCGTCGCCAGTGTGTCCTTCCTCAGCAAAGTGGTTGAGAGGGTGGTGGCAGACCAGCTTCAGGCGCTCTTAGATGAAACCAATGCTCTAGACCCATTTCAGTCGGGCTTCAGGCCGCGCTATGGTACAGAGACGGCACTGGTCGCACTGCTGGATGACCTGTTGAGGGAGGCCGATGGGGGCAATGTGTCCTTGTTGGTCCTCCTCGATATCTCAGCTGCCTTTGATACCGTCGACCACGGTATCCTCCTGGGGAGGCTCTCCGAGTTGGGAGTTGGTGGCCTTGCACTTGCCTGGCTCCGCTCCTTCCTGGAGGACCGCCCCCAGAGAGTGCAGATTGGGGAGAATGTCTCGGCCCCGTGGAATCTCAATTGTGGGGTTCCACAGGGGTCGATCATCTCCCCAATGCTGTTTAACATCTTCATGAGGCCGCTGGGCGGGGTCATCAGAGGGTGTGGGGCATCGTGTCACCAGTACGCTGATGACACACAGCTCTACATCTCTTTTACTCCAACTTCAGTGGATGCCGTCCAGTCCCTTCAGCGCTGCCTGGACACCGTACTGGAATGGATGCAGTCAAATGGATTGAGGCTGAACCCGGACAAGACGGAGGTCTTGAGGGTGGGTGGCCCTCCCGTCAGCGGCATAGGTGACTCCCTTTCTTTTGGAGGGACGACCCTTGCCACAAAGAGTGAGGTCCGCAGCTTGGGGATACATCTGGACCCGGCGCTAACCATGGAAACCCAGGTGGCGTCCGTGGTCCGTTCTGCCTATTTTCATCTACGGCGGATTGCCCAGCTGCGGCCATATCTTGATCGGGGGGCCCTCACTACTCTAGTCCACGCGCTCGTAATCTCGAGACTAGACCATTGTAACGCACTCTACCTGGGGCTGCCTTTGAGGCTCTTGCGGAAACTCCAGATGGTCCAGAATGCAGCAGCCAGGCTTATTAGTGGGGTGAGAAAATATCAGCACATCTCCCCCACTCTGGCTGCGCTGCACTGGTTACCTATTCGTTTCCGCATTGACTTCAAAGTATTAATGATTACATATAAAGCCCTAAACGGTTTGGGACCTCAATATTTGGCAGATCGCCTCTTCCCACCCAGATCTACCCGAGTCACCCGACATAGCCAGCAGGGACGGCTGAGGGGACTGACGCCGAGGGAGGCCCGGAAGGAGAAAACAAGAAACCGGGCCTTCTCGGCAGTTGCCCCTCAGCTGTGGAACACGCTTCCCGCTGAAATTCGGCTGGCACCCTCGCTGGGTGTGTTCAAAAACCAACTTAAAACATGGTTATTCAGACAGGCCTTCCCCCCAGTCACCTAAGTTCCTTCCCCTTTTTTCTGGTTCTTAATGTTGCCATCTTGGATAATATTAATTATAATAATTATGTTAGTTATTTTTCTACATTGTTTTAATGTGTTTTAATGTTTGTAAGCCGCCCCGAGTAGACGTTGTCTAGAGGGGCGGGGTAGAAATTGAATAAATAAATAAATAAATAAATAAAATAAATAGAAAAAGATAACTCGGGTATCTAACTAGAGCAGTTGCTTTTATGAAAGGGAAATTGTTGGAGAACTGATCCCAGAAACACTTACAGTATTCTCCAAAATCCAGAGATTCCCCCCCCCCCAAACTTTGGCTATATGCCTTTTTCACTTTAAGAGCTTGAAAAATATCTGTTGGTAGCAGACATATTATCCATATTTCTGACAGAGATTATGATGAGGCATTCACGTTATCTGTGTCAACATGATAAACAATAAGCTGCATAATATCAGAAAAATATGTGTTAGGAATTGACAAAGATCAGAAACAAATGCCAGCACACTACAGCAAATAAAGATACTGTTCCAGATTAGCCAGATCACAATAAACGTGTTCCCATTTTTTTCATTTAAATTAATGCTATCAATAATTTTCCAAAGGCTACAGAAAAATAGCCACTATTTGCTAGCCACAAATTTCCAGGTATTTTCACCATCTCTCACTGAGTCCAGAGTATCTGTAGTCAACTAGTTTTCTGAAACAGAGCTTGAAAAGTTACTATCTGTAATTCTGAGAAACCTCCCATACATCACACCTGCAATTATTGAACTACAACTCCAGGATCACAAATAGCTGGTCTATTGGTTAGGAATTGTGATCCTAAAGTAAAATTTCTAAGTCCTATTCTGGAAAATGGAGTAAGGATAATGGAAGGATGTTGAACATTTTTTTTTTTTGCAAGAACAGATCCTTTTCTAATGGGAATACGAAACATCAAAGAACTATCTATGTCATTTGGAAAACTCTTGGTGGAAACATTGTTCCATCAACAATGTTGTTTCATCATAGTTCTGTAAACATAAAATTTCTGTAAGGTAGTGGATTAAGGAAGGCATGGATTTTTACTCTGTATCTGAGACAACGTATATATGGTGGAAGGTCACAAGGTTTTTTATACTGGAGCAATCTCTAAATCTTGTGGATTTATATATTTTGTTAAATTACCTATTTGTTTCTTGGAAAACAATGAAATATTAAATGAAAGTTTTATGCCCTTACAGTGGGATAAAAATTGATATTGAAACACTGGGAGGATAAATGCCCTCTCCCATTAATCAGTGGACTGAGCACGTTAAAACTCTTCAACATTGGAACCTGTGAAATTCTAGAGGTGAATGCACAACATGGATGTTCAGTCAGAATTCATTGAAGTTTATGTTTATTTTTAAATAGATTGTGGGTCTTCTTTGGTCTTGCCGTTGCTGTTGCTTTGTTCTTTTCCTTTTGGAGGGGGTATTTATTTTTCCTTTGTTTTATTGTTTTCGTCTGCTTGTTCCATAAATGAGCTTAGCACAATTCAAATAAAAGTAATAAGTATTAAGAATGTAAAAAAAAGTTGTTTGCCAAATGAAACTCATGAGTATTCAATATATGGCCATTCATTAAATACATGTCTTCAGTAAATATGCTTTTCTGCGTGAATGGCTTTCTGCAATATCTTTATTGTATAAATCATTTCATAAAAAAAAATCATCTTTGCAATTTTGTTTCTATAATTAACGAGCACACAACATTGTTCTGAATTGTTTTTAGAGGTTTGTTTAATTGTCACATCCTAGATGTATTTAATGTAATTCTGACATTTTTAAAGCAAATCTAAAGCTGGAATTTTGCTGTCTTCTCCCAACTTTCACCAGAGATAATGGGAGTCATTAGAAACAATTGCTGTTCTCTCTTCCTTTACCTATGCTGTCAATGCATAGATGGGAGAGGAGATCACACCTCTGCGTCTGCCTCCCGGGATCTACATGTCAGGGTTGGTTGGTTTGAGCAACAGAGTTTGGCATGAGGACAATGAGCAGATAAAAATGGTTCTGGCAGGAACCTACAGAGCAGATTAAACTACAGTCCCCCTTAGTAGACCACCCCTTAGTTGTTAGTTTACTTCAACAGATTGTATTTTTCTTCAGTGTGGAAAGGATTGTCACTCTCAAATTGGCCTTCTTAGCCACACTTGACACTGTTCCAAGACCTCTGTTCAGAGCACGTTACCATAGTCTCTTGAGACTGAAGGATGCCTACATGAACCCTCAACCTGGAAAAAAAAAACCCAAAAAACCAAGGTGTATGTTAACTCCCAACCTCTGGCTCCATGGCCAGATACCTAAATCTTTCCTCATTTTATATTGTACATCATGTTTCCTAATATTAACATTTTTGGGACAAATATCAATATTAGTTATGCAAGGACTGTGAATTGCAACTTCCTCTCTCTCCTTTGGTCAACAGGAAAACCATCTCATCCTCCACCCCTGAATAGCAATATGATGCTCTTATTCTAATAAGAAAGAGAATAGCCCAACTGACACATTTCAGTCTAAATTCAGCTGATCTGTGGCATGTCCAAATCTGGTGGTCAGATCTGATTCTACTGCTGCTACATCTAGGGCTGGGGCTACCCATGAAAATGATTGATGAGAAATAAATCTAGTTTTGGATAACTTTTGGCTAGTCTGTTTGCCTCAATGACTGGCGAAAAACAACAGCATTGCCTCCCCTGTCATTTGCCCTACGTTGCCTTCATTGAGGCCAAACATGAAACAAATCTAGCTCGATAGATAGCACCACAAGGTTATGGCCATCTTGATCTGATTCCCAGTTGATTATGTTAGCCGGTGTGGTTGACCTGCTGAAAACCACGAAGCAGCAAACAAGGAACATTGTTGACAAAGCTGCAGCAATCCTGGGGATGAAAATGGCACTGAAAGAAATTAAAAAGAGGCAATTTTTACTTAATCAAGATCTTGGGGGTAAAAAATTTTACTTCTTTGAAATTATTGCTTTCAAACTGAACACCATACTTGAGAGAACCCAACCAAACTTATTACAGCCTATAGCACATCCCCCATTGTTGTCTCACACAGTTGAAATAATGTTCTGAGTTGTGTTCTGACCTTAAAAAAATAACATGAGATGCAGAAAATGTCATCTGAATCTCTCCTTGTTCTGGAGGTCTTTGGAGCAATTTTTGCTGGACTCAAGATGCTTGTACTTTCTAGCTAGGTCCCCAAGAAGCATCTGTACTCTTGTGTGAATAAATGAACCCCTGAACTTTTGGAGATTAACCAGACTCTAATAAAAATGTCCTTATATAGTTTTTAATCTACTCTGGCAGAAGTGTGTTATGAAGATGTTAAGTTCTTAATATCTCTCGGGAAAGCATCCAAATGTCAGGTTGTACAATATAGTGCCTTTCTTTGTAAAACCTGGAAGCCAAATTTACAAAAAAAGAATGTAATACAGTGCGAGATCATTGTGGATTACAGCATGGCTTCTGGAAATGTCAGTGGTAAATAGCCAGCAAATCCCTTATTATCAATATCATGGCATTGATATACAGTAGAAAGGTAGATATGATGCTTGCAAATCCATATCGCTGCAAACATTTTAGGCTGTAACAATCCCATCAGCTCAAAGGAAAGCACAGTTCTAATACATGGGGATCATGGGCTTTATGAATACCTCGGAAACTTGTATTAAGTTCCAAAGACTTTTGGTATGCAGATGGACTTGGCTTTAACTGAGTTCTACAAAAATGTGTCTGAAGTCTCTTTCTCTTCCTCCCCCCCTTATCTTTGAACACCACTCACAAACCAGATTAGAAATGGTATAAGCTCACTATTAGGAAATGGGCCTTCATAAAACAAGGGTAATGGTTTCTAGGTTGCCTTTTCCCCATGTATTGCAATGGAATGTGCTGTACCCCATGGCACAACAAATTGGGCACTAACTCCAACATATGTTATTTGCTCTGGGCCAGTTTGTAGCTATCTGATTCTATTTGTACACAAATATTTCAGAGTACTTGTACATATTTGTTGGTGTTCAAATACTGAAAAAAATGGGGGAAATAAAGGGTTCTCACATGGGATGTGTATGTGTGTGAAACTCAGTGTCACCAACTACTGCTCAACCTCCAGTGTACAGGAAAAGCTTGAATCAGTTTCCTTCCTTCCTTCCTTCCTTCCTTCCTTCCTTCCTTCCTTCCTTCCTTCCTTCCTTCCTTCCTTCCTTCCTTCCTTCCTTCCTTCCTTCCTTCCTTCCTTCCTTCCTTCCTTCCTTCCTTCCTCTGCCTCCTTTAGGGAGCTCTGCAACTTCTTCAGATTATTTCATCAGGTCAGATTCAGAGTTCCCAAGCCACATGGCCAAAACACAACACAACACAACAAATCAAATCAAATGAAATGAAAACAAAACAACAAACAACCCAACACAGAGGACTGGGAAAGAGGATGCTTAGTTGCTGAACTTGGCCCTTTGGTGAGAAAAACTGCCCTGTATAATAAGAACAGAGCAGCAATGTGAGAGGCCTCTTGGACAGCTATCCTAAAAAGTGCCCCACCCAGCCAAGGGGAAACCAGCATGTGTAGTGAAAAAAAATGCAATTTGCTACCCCACTCATATCCCGCACAAGAGACTCAAGGAGACATCCATGGCTTACTGAAAACACAGGCACTCAGTCAAATTGTACTGATACCTGCAGCTGCCTAAAAGAAAAGAAAAAAAATATTCAGTGCATACCCACTCTAGATCAGATTAAAATGAAAGCAATGAGAATAGCATTAATAGGCTAGAAACACACTTCCTTCACCTGTCAAGGTACAAAATGGCCAATGGATCATAGGGATAGGGGTGGTTGATCTAAGCCCTCCTATAAGTTCCATGATTAGGGTTTCAAGCTCCCTGTTTCTACTGTCAATCATCTGTTTTGGGCTTCCTGGTTCTGCTGCAATATTACATTTGTTTTCCATTGAGATGTGTTAGGACCTTTAAAAAATCGTATGTGCAGTGTTTTTCACATGTGAACCACTAAAGGAGAATTTGGCTCTTCGTAAAATCCAGATTTGATTTGAGTGCTATTTAGGCTTCCTCATTTCACTTTAGATCCATTCAGAAAAGGACAAATATCCTTTCTTTGCTTCATTTTCCCAATAAATTCTCAACTGGAAGCACATCCCTGTTGTCTAGCATATTGAACATGCAAAACCTTACCCAACACTTCTCTGATCACTTAGGACATTGGTTAACCCAGGTGTTCTTGAACCACAGTTCCCAGAAACCCCAGCCAGCGCAGCTAGTGGTGAAGGCTTCTGGGAATTGCAGTCCAAGAACTCCTTGGTTAGTCAAGGTTGAGAACCACTGTCCTAGGGCAAGAGTAGACCCACTAAATGTTGATGGACTGCAACTTCTGCCAACCTTCAGCAACACAGCCAGTGATTAAAGTTAATGGTGAAAGATTTGGGGAGCCATATCCCTTAACAGAAAAACAATATTGGGGTATCATGTGAGGAGACGGCTTTCCTCTGTTTAGATTGACAACTTGTGCAAATTAATCATAAAAGCAAAAAAACCGTGCTGCTTATATACCGCCCCATAGTACTTCAAGCACTCGCTGGGTGGTTTACAAGTTAATTATACAGGCTACACATTGCCCCCCCAGCAAGCTGGGTGCTCATTTTACTGACCTTGGAAGGATAGAAGGCTGAGTCAACCTTGAGCCGGCTACCTGGGATTGAACCCCAGGTCGTGAGCACAGTTTTGGCTGCAGTACAGTGGTTTAACCACTGCGCCACGAGGCTCTTCTGTGATATCTATTCCGGCATGAAAATATCATCTGTTGATATTTTCATTATCATTTCTATGTTTTGGCCAAAGATACTTGATTTTCAAAAGATTGAGGATGGTTTTTCAAGGAATACTATTGGGTATTCACTGCTCAGTTAGGTACTGCTTATATGTGAAGTATGGGGAACAAATATGAAATTGTAGTGGAGAAGAAACACTTCTGAATTTTGTAACTAACTATAAAGAACATTCTTGGATGAGTGATCTAATATGCTGCTGTTCATTTTGGGGGAAATGATGCTTCACAGACAAATTCTGTCTTTCTGTTGAATTGCTGGATTGCTCAGTATGTGTAAAGGAAACGATAAAGGTTCCCCTTGACAAATTGTCCAGTCGTGCCCGACTCTAGGGGGTGATGCTCATCCTCGTTTCCAAGGCATAGAGCCAGCATTTGTCTGTAGACAGTTTCCGTGGTCACGTGGCCAGTGCGACTAGACACAGAACGACGTTACCTTCCCACCATAGTGGATGCCACAAAACAACCATAATGGCAGTTGGTAATCCACCAGGGGTACATAAAGACTCTCCTTCTCTCCCCTGAAAAGACATGCAGAACGTAACCTCCTCTTTCACTCTCTCAGCTGGTGAACTATGGCTAAAAAGGACCAGAGAACTAAAAATATTTTTATATGGAGGTTAATTAGAAAAGGATGAGTGTGGTGCATCAATGTAAGGGTGAACTAAGTAGGAGGACCAAGAGAGCACAGCGGAACAGAATCATTGTGACACAAAGAGAAAGCACAGACTAAAGCAGTGGTTCCCAACCCAGGAAAGCTTCCCCACTAGCTGTGCTGGCCAGAATTTCTGGGAGTTGTAGTCCAAGAACACCTGAGAACTCTGGACTAAGGAAACAGCTATTAGAAAGCAACTTAACAACACTAGTACAGGGACAACGCAGGAGGGAATGATCTAGATCTAGAAGTCGAAAGAAAATTTGTTTAAATAAGGTTTTTCATTCTGTATATAAATTCAGGTATGGTGATAGGCCATGTGGAGATCACTCATTCATAGGGTCACCAGAAGTGGCTTTGTAGCACGTAACTGTGACAAACCCAGACCTACTGGGATATGTCACACAGTTACACTAAGCTGCCACCAACCATTCCCTTTAAGAAGTCACACAGACCAGGGATGGATTTTTAAACAATAAAAAGAATAAGGTTTATTTAAACACACACATGGAAAAATAAAACAATCAGGTGAATAAATAAAGTAACGTGGCTTATTCTCACTCATACATACACACAGTTTGGTTCACCCAGAACCCTTAACTTGAAGCACAGACCCTGAACCTATCAGTTCTGGCTAACCAACAGACACCTGAACCTATCAGGTTGGTACTCTGACACACAGAAGTACCCTGTCTGACACACAGACTCCCACAACAGCTTCTTCTTCCCAGCTGCTGCTTCGTCACATCCCAGTGTCTCCCAGCATCTCCTATCTTCACCACACAGGCATCACATATTTATACAGTACAGCCCCTCCTCCTGATGTCCCGCCTTCCACTCCCCATAGGATGGAACTTTCCCTCCAAACCCATGACAGACAGGTAACATCAGTGCTGTATGTAACACCTCCCCTCTTTATAAGTTGTTTTGTAGGGGGAAAGCTAACGTGCTTTTCACCAAAAAACAACCTTGATAAAACACACAACAACAGTTATACATACCATATTATACTCACTTATACTTACATTCTAAGTTAAACCATAGCAAATAGGCATTTAAACATTTACCATCTACATTACATCAATTTACCTTTATTCATACAAACCAATTCAAAAACAGGTACATTTTACTTTTTGTCATCATTATATACACATAGTCCATGTTCTTTCGCCGTCTTCATTCTTCAGGTCTTCTTGATAAGGCGTCAGCAACACAGTTCACTGACCCTCTGACCACCTTCACTTCAAAGTCATAGTCCTGTAGGTTTAAAGCCCACCTCATAAGTTTGCTATTGTGGGTTTTCATTGTCTTTAACCATTGCAATGGTGAATGGTCAGTACACAGAATAAAATGTCTTCCCCAGATGTAAGGCTTGGCCTTCTGGATCGCGTAGACTATGGCCAAACACTCCTTCTTCACGGTTGCCAAATGTCTCTCACCTTTTTGAAGTTTCCTACTCAGGTAGGACACTGGATGCTGGTCACCATTCTCATCCTCCTGGCACAGAACTGCTCCTACCCCGCTGTTAGACGCATCGGTGTAGATGATGAACTCCCGGTCGAAGTCTGGAGCACGCAGGACAGGATAGTTGATTAACGCCTCCTTCAACCTCTGGAACGCCGCCTCACAGTCGCTGGTCCACGGGATGTGGTCATCAGCCTTCTTCCTCGTCAGATCGGTCAGCGGAGCTGCAATCTCGCTAAACCTCGGGATGAACTTTCTGTAGTAGCCCACCAACCCAAGAAATGATTTGACCTTTTTCTTGGTGTTGGGTCTAGGCCAATCACGAACAGCTTCTATTTTGGCCTCCAGGGGTTTTATCATTCCTCCCCCTACCATGTGACCCAAGTATTTTATTTCTGGGCTACCCAGCTGACACTTGCTGGCCTTTACTGTTAGCCCTGCTGCACTTAACCTCTGCAGCACTAACTCCAGGTGTATCAGGTGATCTTCCCAGGTATTACTGAAGATCCCTATGTCGTCAATGTAGGCCACTGTAAAGTCACTGAGCCCTGCCAAGGTCTGGTCCATCAGCCTTTGGAATGTGGCTGGTGCATTTCTGAGACCAAAGCTCAGGACTCGAAACTCATAGAGACCAAAAGGGCTGCAAAAGGCAGTCTTTTCTTGATCCCTGGGATCAATTCTTAATTGCCAATATCCCTTTACCAGGTCCAATGATGAGATGAACCGACAACCCCCTATGGTTTCAATCAGGTTGTCTAGCCTGGGCATTGGGTAGGCATCAGGAGTGGTTACACGGTTTAATTTCCTGTAATCGACACAAAACCTAATGCTCCCATCAGGCTTGTCCACCAGGACTATTGGAGAGGACCAAGGGCTAGAAGAGGGGACGATTATGTTCTCCCTCAGCATCTCGTCCAGCTCCTTCCGCACCTTGTCCCTATAGGGTCCCGTTACTCGGTATGGGGATACTGCCTGCGGGGGTGCATCCCCTGTGTGGATCCGATGCATCACTCCCTTCACTATCCCCGGCTTGTTGGAAAACACCTGTTGATATTTACTAAGCAGCATTTTTAGTTCTTGCTGCTGGTCTTGGGTGAGTGCAGGACTGATCTTCACCTCCTCTGGGTTGTATTTTACTTCCCCTCTACCCTCCCAGAAGGGTAATTCAGCTTCCTCACTCTCAGCTGCTTTTATCGCGAATAAAACCCTCTGTTCCCCTCGGTAGTAGGGTTTTAGGGCATTCACATGAACCACCCTCCTTGCTTGGTTCTCCTCCTGCTCTATTAGGTAGTTCAGGTCTGACATCTTGGAAATGACCCTATATGGTCCTGCCCATTTGAGCTGCAGTTTATTCTCTCTGCAGGGCCTAAGCCAAAGCACTTCCTCCCCTGGGTCAAAGTGCCTCTCTCTAGCTTTGTGGTCATACCATGTTTTCTGTCTGACCTTCTGAGCTTGCAGGTTTTCTGCTGCCAGCTCTAGATTTCTCTTTAGGTCATTCATCAAGGTGTCTATGTATGTCACAACGTCTTGTGGGTCATCCTGGGTGATCTGCTCCCAATCTTGCTTGATCAAATCAAGGGGCCCTTTCACCCCTAAGTGTGCAGCAAACATGTCAGAGTGACCCCTTTGTAAGATCATGGGGCGATACTTTTCAGGTACCACCAGCTGACTTCTGATCCCATCTCCCCCTTTTGAGATATTCCTCAGGGTCTCTCTATATAAAATCCCCTTTTTCTCCAGAAATCTCACTGGGGTTTCAGGTGTTAGCTGGGCGTCAGTCACCTGTTCAAAACACTTTTGGAGAGTGGCGTCTGCCTTTTGCTCCTGTCCAAATCTGCTGTCTGTGGTTAAGGTTTCCACCACAGCTTCTGAACTCCCCTCTGCTTCCGTCTCTGGCTCATCATTACCCCCCTGAACTGTCCCTGTGGTGGCTTGTGAGCGTGTAATCACTAGCACCCGTTTCACATGTTCAGCCAGGTCATTTCCCACGAGCACGGCTGCTGGCAGAGTCGATGAAATCGCTAGCCGCCAATCTCCCCTCCAGCCTTGAAAGTTGACAGGTACCTCTGCTACTGGCAGAGAGATTACCTGCCCCTCAATCCCTGCCACCTTCATGCTCTCATTTGGGATTATAAACTCCCTAGGGATGATATCTGGATGGCACAGGGTTACCTGGGAACAAGTGTCCCGCAGCCCCCTATACTGTCGGTCAAGTATTCCTACGTCCACCCCTGCTGTCTCAAACAACTGAGAATCTGTTTTCACCAGCAAGCAGCGTTTTACCTCCACAAGAGGACCATTTTCCTCAGCCTGATCAGCAAAGGTAGCTGTTCCAGACTGAGTAGTCATGGCAACCGGCTCCCTCAGTGACACTGAGCCTTGCTCTTTCTGGACACAGAACACAGCTTTTGGCTTGGTCCCACTAGCATTCTGAGGCACCATTCCTTTTAGCTGCTTTAATTTCTCACACTCTGAGATTAGATGACCCTTTCCCTGACAGAAATAACATTTTCTGGTGTATTTTGATTCTCTCTCATCTTGTTTTGGTTTTCCCTCCAAAATCTGAGGTCTTAGTTTCATGTCTGAGGGCTTCCCTTCACCATGGGCCCCTCCCCCTTGCTGGCTTTTCCCTGGTCCCTGAGAGTACTTGCTGTAGGTTTCTTTGGGTTTACCTACAGATTTCCCCTCACCCAAGGGCTTTCTTATTTGGGAAATAAAATCTGCGATCTCTGCGGCTGCTGCCACAGATTTCGGTTTCCTTTCCCTCACCTGGAATTTCAATTCCCCATGCAGGACTGAATAGAACTGTTCCAGCGCTATCAAATCTTTAAGCTGCTCATAGGTCTCTGTCCCTTCCTGCGATAGCCATTTCTCAAGCAGCCTCACCAATTGGGCCCCCACTTGGGTAAAAGTCTGTTCTGGTTTTTTTTGTGAGGGACCTGAATCTTTGTCTCAGCTGCTCTGCATTTATCCCATGTCTCGCAAACACCAGTTTTTTAAACTCTGCAAAATCTTTCATCAGTTCCTCAGGCATCTCGGCATAGACCTCAGCCAGGCTACCACTGATTAAAGATCGCATGATGGTCATCTTCTCAGTTTCCCTCACTGAGAAGTCCACAAACGCTCTTTCCACTAAGGAAAAGAACACCTCAGGACAATCTCCCTTGTGGTACACAGGGAATTTCTTCAGGTCAGCTTTAGACAGTTGGCCTCCCTCAGAATCCCTATTATTATTATTGTTCTGATTCATCAGTTCCAATTTTTTTAATTCAAACGCCATTTTCTCTCTCTGCAATTCCAATTCAATTCTCTGTCTCTCTAATCTTTCTTCTCTTTCCCTTTCCTCCATTTCAAATTGCCTCATCCTCAGTTCATGCTGTTGGACTATGAGTATTTTTCTAAGTTCTGGGTTCTGCTCTCCTGTGCTGTCACCTTGCACTGAGCCAAATTCATCCTCAGAACCTTGGTCAATCTGGGGGTCTTTCACTTCACTCATTTCGGCCATTTGGCTTCGAGTCAAGGGCATAATCCCCCCTCAGAACAGGCTGCTTTAAAAGTCAAGCCTCAAAATAAAACGACCACTTTTTTCCTTCTTGCCTCAGAACCAGCTCTCCCTAGAGATTGCTGCTGTTCTTCAGCACTAACTTGCAACAGTATCGAGTCAGAGCCTACCCCCCTCTGCTGGGCCTCTCAGCTGGCAAGCTAGCTCACTGTTACTACGCAGTTTTGCCTCAGCTTTTTCCCGCCAAAACTAGGCTGCCTCAGAGCACCTTAATCTAAGTCTCCCCAGTTGGCACGTTCTTCTACTAGCGCACCTCCCCGTGAGGTACACCTAGAAGATTACCTACGCGCCTCAGACTGTCCCTGACTAGACCCCCCTTGCTCTGGGCACGCTTGCCAAGGCTTTGCTGGACCACTGGACAACTGGACCAGTCGTATCCCACACGCTGGACACCAATCAATGTGACAAACCCAGACCTACTGGGATATGTCACACAGTTACACTAAGCTGCCACCAACCATTCCCTTTAAGAAGTCACACAGACCAGGGATGGATTTTTAAACAATAAAAAGAATAAGGTTTATTTAAACACACACATGGAAAAATAAAACAATCAGGTGAATAAATAAAGTAACGTGGCTTATTCTCACTCATACATACACACAGTTTGGTTCACCCAGAACCCTTAACTTGAAGCACAGACCCTGAACCTATCAGTTCTGGCTAACCAACAGACACCTGAACCTATCAGGTTGGTACTCTGACACACAGAAGTACCCTGTCTGACACACAGACTCCCACAACAGCTTCTTCTTCCCAGCTGCTGCTTCGTCACATCCCAGTGTCTCCCAGCATCTCCTATCTTCACCACACAGGCATCACATATTTATACAGTACAGCCCCTCCTCCTGATGTCCCGCCTTCCACTCCCCATAGGATGGAACTTTCCCTCCAAACCCATGACAGACAGGTAACATCAGTGCTGTATGTAACAGTAACCACATTTCATATAACCCCTGCTTGATTCTTTGAACAAACTCTGTATAAAATGTACGAGGACTCTTTTTAAAGAGTTGGAAACCGTATCAGCAGCTGTACTGCCTGCTGCAGAAGTTTGCTCTTGGTAAGCTTTGCGTATGTTCGTAAAAGCTGAATATTATAAAGTTAAGTCTCCCATGTGATGTTTTCCAAAGGAATCAGAACTCAGTACGCTGCCTTAAGTATCTTCTTACTGCTCAGAGAAATGAGGAGCAGAGGACAATATGTTTGTTACAGAGTTTAAAATTTCACACTGTGATAAAGCATAAGAAGCAGAGCTGGTGCTAGCTTTAGAGTGGGTTGTATAACTCTTAAGTGATTCACTATATATCACCCCACAGCTGTTGCTTTTATGGGAGCCAGTAAGTGCTGCATTAGCTTATACAAACTGTGGAAATTGAGAATTTTCCACAGCCTCGAAAGATACAAAGTCCCTCGTCTTATTTCCACCACAGTTTTATCTGAGCCATTACTTTGAAGTAATCACTGTTCGTTTGCTGTACTTTTTGATTTCTTTGTTGTGCTAACTTTTCCATTGCTTCCACCCCTTTATTTTGCCTTTATAATCTGCATGAGGTCTGCCTACAACAAATAATGCACTGATAATAAAAACGGATCTGTGGCATCCCTCTCTTTTATCTGTCTCAGGCCCTCAAGTCACCTGGGGTGCATGAACCAGGACGTTTCTGCTTCCCTGCTCAGTCTGTAAATCATTCAGCTAAACTGAAAGACTCTGAAGGGAAAATATCATTTCCCCAAAAATACATATGGTCAGCAGACAGGCCAACAGAGGTCACTTACTCATCATCTTGCTTTCACTGCTAGATTTGGGGTAGCCAAATCTCAAATAAGTCAGCTGAAGTCTTAGGAAATTGCTTCCCTTTCCTAGATCTTTAGGCAGGGAGGTAAATATTAAGGCAAGCAGTACTGAAGGAAAATAAAGTGAGATGGCTTTAAAGCCTGGGGACCCATCTTTATCCATTCTCAGCAGACACCAGTATACCACACATGACATTAAGACACCAGAAAGGTAAAAGTAAAGGTAGGGGGACAATGGAGAGATTAGTGGGAGACTGGCCTTAGTCCTATCCAGATAAGGCGCATCATCGTTGTTTAGTCGTTTAGTCATTTGTGACCCCATGGACCAGAGCACGCCAGGCCCTCCTATCTTCCACTGCCTCCCGGAGTTGTGTCCAATTCATTCTTGTCACTTCAATGACACTGTCCAACCATCTCATCCTCTGTTGTCCCCTTCTCCTCTCGCCTTCACACTATCCCAACATCAACGTCTTTTCCAAGGAGTCTTCTCTTCTCATGAGATGGCCAAACAATTGGAGCCTCAGCTTCAGGATCTGTCCTTCCAGTGAGCACTCAGGGTTGATTTCCTTTAGAATGGATCTGTTTGTTCTCCTTGCAGTCTAGGGGACTCTCAAGAGCCTCCTCCAGCACCACAATTCAAAGGCATCAATTCTTCGGCAGTCAGCTTTCTTTATGGTCCAGCTCTCACTTCCATACATCACTACAGGGAAAACCATAGCTTTAACTATGCGGACTTTTGTTGGCAAGGTGAAGTCTCTGCTTTTTAGGATGCTGTCAAGGTTTGTCATTGCTTTCCTCCCAAGAAGCAGGCATCTTTTAATTTTGTGGCTGCTGTCTCCATCTGCAGTGATCGTGGAGCCCAAGAAAGTAAAATCTGTCACTGCCTCCATATCTTCCCCTTCTGTTTCCCAGGAGGTGATGGGACCAGTGGCCATGATCTTAGTTTTTTTGATGTTCAGCTTCAGACCATTTTTTGCACTCTCCTCTTTCACCCTCATTACAAGGTTCCTTAATTCCTCCTCACTTCCTGCCATCAGAATGGTATCATCTGCATATCGGAGGTTGTTGATATTTCTTCTGGCAATCTTAATTCCAGTTTGGGATTCCTCCAGTCCAGCCTTTCACATGATGTACTGTATTCTGCATATAAGTTGAATAAGCAGGGGGACAATATACAACCTTATCGTACTCCTTTCCCAATTTTGAACCAATCAGTTGTTCCATATCCAGTTCTAACTGTTGCTTCCTGTTCCATGTATAGGTTTCTCAGGAGATAGATAACGTGGTCAAGCACTCCCATTTCTTTAAGGACTTGCCATAATTTGCTGTGGTCCACACAGTCAAAGGCCTTTGCATAGTCAATGAAGTAGAAGTATATGTTTTTCTGGAACTCTCTAGCTTTCTGTATAATCCAGCGCATGTTTGCAATTTGGTCTCTAGTTCCTCTGCCTCTTCGGAATCCAGCTTCTGGGAGTTCACAGTCCACATAGTGCTGAAGCCTACCTTGTAGGATTTTGAGCATAACCTTGCTAGTGTGTGAAATGAGTGCAATTTATGGTAGTTGGAGCATTCTGTGGCACTGCCTTTCTTTGGGATTGGGATGTAGACTGATCTTTTCCAATCCTCTGGCCACTGTTGGGTTTTCTAAACTTGCTGGCATATTGAATGTAGCACCTTAACAGTGTCATCTTTTAAGATTTTAAATAGTTCAACTGGAATGCCATCACCTCCACTGGCCTTGTTGTTAGCCAAGCTTTCTAAGGCCCACTTGACTTCGCTCTCCAGGATGTCTGGCTCAAGGTCAGCAACTACATTGTCTGGGTTGTCCGGGATATCCAAATCTTTCTGGTATAATTCCTTTGTGTATTCAATCTGATTTCGGTATGGCCCATCTGGTGATTTCCATGTGTAGAGTTGCCTCTTGTGTTGCTGGAAGAGAGTGTTCATGATGACCAGCTTGTTCTCTTGACAAAACTCTATTAGCCTTTGCCCTGCTTCGTTCTGAACTCCAAGGCCAAACTTCCCTGTTGTTCCTTTTATCTCTTGACTCCCTACCTTAGCACTCCAATCCCATAGAATGAGAAAAACATCTTTCTTTGGTGTCAGTTCTAGAAGGTGTTGTAAATCTTCATAAAATTGGTCAAATTCAATCTCCTCAGCATTGGTGGTTGGTGCATAAACTTGGATTACTGTGATGTTGAAAGGTCTGCCTTGGATACGTATTGACATCATTCTATCATTTTTGAGATTATATCCCATTACAGCTTTTCCCACTCTTTTGTTGACTATGAGGGCTACTCCATTCCTTCTGCGGGATTCTTGCTCACAATAGTAGATATGATACTCATCTGAATTGAATTTGCCCATTCCTGTCCATTTTAGTTCACTGATGCCCAGGATATCAATGTTTATTCTTGCCATCTCCTGTTTGACCACATCCAGCTTCCCAAGGTTCATAGATCTTACATTCCAGGTTCCTATGCAGTATTTTTCTTTGCAGCATTGGACTTTCCTTTCACTTCCAGGCATGTTCACAGCTGAGCATCCTTTCAGCTTTGGTCCAACCACTTCATTAGCTCTGGAGCTACTTGTACTTGTTCTCCGCTCTTCCTCAGTAGTATGTTGGACGCCTTCTGACCTGAGGCTCCCATCTTCCAGCGTCATATCTTTTAGCCTTTTGTTTCTGATCATGGGGCATTCTCAGCAAAGATACTGGAGTGGCTTGCCAGTTCCTCCTCCAGGTGGATTGCGTTTAGTCGTAACTCTCCACTATGACCTGTCCGTCTTGGGTGTCCCTGCACAGCATAGCCCGTAGCTTCCCTGAGTTACTCAGGCCCCTTCGCCACAACAAGGCATCAATCCATGAAGGGGAGATAAGGGGCAGAGACTGGCATACGGGTGTCATGGCTCATAAATATTCTTGTTGCAGAAACCTTAATGGTTCTGGTGCAAGCCTCACAAAACTCACTGTATGTCATGGATGTTCTACATGAAGCCATACAAGGTATGAGCTCTGGTGGAAAGGGCGGCAACTGTTAAAACTGTAGGGTGCTTTTTTGCCCAGTTGCTGAAAAATGTCTTCTGTCTATCTCTGGCTTGCTATATTGCCTCCACTAGCTGGATTGTACACGGATTCTTGACCCATTTCCCAAGATTCCCCTCATGCTTACATCCACAACCAGCTGACATAGACATCATTCCTGCTACTCTTACAACCCCTATCCTCCACTCATGACTTAGGAAGGCTGCCACCACAGACTCTGATGTTGGCTGTGGAACTCAAGTATGGGATGCTACTATTTCAGCAATCCTAGCCAGGCATCATCAGTTGGAGATGCTCCCAAACAGAGTTGAGGCAAACACACTCATACTTCTGCGCTCAGGGCACGGGTTCTAAGGGGCTTGCCATAATTAGTATTTAGCATTTTATTTTATTTTATATTTGTTTCATTTTAGATGTAAACCGCCCAGAGCAGGGTTTATCCATAACTGTTTACAAATACAAGTTTAATAAATACATAAATAATAATGACGCCATCTGGGAATCAGGTATTACCATACTCAAATTCTTCTCTAGGCTGGAATAAAAGCTCAATTGGAGGATTTCCCCTCTACCTCCATAGAAGGACAACAGATATTTGTGTGTTTGTCTTTCTGCAAGAGATAACAACACCTCCCCTAATTTGTGGTGTCTATTCCGGCATGAAAAAGTTAATCCGGTCCTTCAACCCACAGTACATTGTAATTCAAATCCCCACACAATGCAGCTATTTTTATCAGAAGAAAAGAACATTGTGAAATGAATTCACATGTCTTCCATGTAACATCTAGTCCAATCTTTAGAATGTTAGTCACACCTACAGTGTGTTTTCTTTCTCCCTGGAAACTATGGCTGTGTGATAGAGGTTTAGAGGTTTCTCGTGTCAGGTTTTGGACCTCAAATGCCAGAGAGGGGGGATGCTGCTAACCTGCCAACTCTAGCTTGGAGGAATCTTTGAAGTGGTTCTCATGGCCTCAGGACATCACAGTTAAATATCCACAGAAGCAGCTCTGAAGCTGCTGTTGCTAGCTATCCTATTTGTGAGACATCTGTCTCTCAAAAAAATTATGCCTTTCCTGAGACAGATCTTCCTCGCTTCCTCCCTTCCTTAAATCTGCAAATGTTATACAAAGACTGATGAGCTCATAAATAAACATTGGGGTCAGGATCCAAAGGACTATGTCTGCGGATGGAACTGGATTCATTAGTGGGATCAGAAGGTGGGGAAATCTCCCTGTCCCTCTGCAGCTATTCTGTACATTCAGAAAATTTGCTCTGGAAGACTAAGAAATCATCAAGAGGTAAATTCCAAGTGGTACAGAAGAGTACAGAGAGATGAGCTAAAAGTTCAGTCATGTTGTTGTTGCAACAGCTGAATGTTGGATTTAGGCCTAGATTTTGTTTGCAGTTATAGCACAACAAATAAAAATAGAATCCACCTATGCTTGTTCCTTGTCTCGAACAACACAATAAACAGAAATTGGAATGTGTTCTATCTGATTATAAAATATTTTGAACACTATACTTATTTTTCCAAAATATTGAGGAAGACTTGCTGCTTAAATACAGCCCCCCTTGAGAAACAAATGGTTTTGGGTAATGAAAACTCCCCAACAACTATGAAAATTTGAAGAAAACATCTGTCTGTATATCTACCATCTATTGTCTGTACAAAAAGTTTATTATATAAAAGTTTTATTTTCAATGAGCTTTCATCAATTACAGTCATCATCATTAGATGCACAGACGATAGTATTCAACCCAACAGTTTATACGCAAGTGGTCATAGTGGAACGGAGAGAACTGAGATGCAGAAGATGACAAATGTATTATTAATAGTGGTCATACATTTTCCAAGAGTTGATTAGCACAAACACCCTACCAATAGTAGGGTCAGGAATAAAAGTACAGTGGTGCCTCGCTTAACGAGTGCCTCGCTCAACAATGAATTTGCATAACGATGGCCTTTGCTAGAAATTTTGCCGTCTCACCTAACGATGTTTCCTATGGGGGATTTTCGCATAACGATGTTTGGGACCTTGCTTCACTTAACGATGACAGTTTTAGGTCCCCTGTTTCGCTTAACTTTTTTTTTACAGCCCTGTTTTCGCTATTTTAAAAATATTCTAAAATGTTTAAAAATGTTTAAAATGCTTGGAATCGTTAGTGCACCTAATAAAACCTTCGTTAAAGTAATTTGGCTTCGTTCTGAGTCTTTTTGAATTTTTGGTGATTTTTTTTCACCATTGAAATGTATTGAATAGGCTCCTATTGGAACGGATTAACCGGTTTTCAATGCATTCCTATGGGAAATGGTGTTTTGCTTAACGATGTTTTCACATAATGATGTTTTTAATGGAACCAATTAACATCGTTATGCGAGGCACCACTGTAAACTGTTCCCTGAATTGTTAAAGCCATTGTTACTACTTTCAAGATAATGTCTTACGTAGCAAAAAATCAAGAATGATCTGTTTTGTCTTACAATGCTTTTGGGAAGAAAATATTTCTTGCAAGATACAATATCAACAGGGTCCTGGTAAACATTATAGTTGGCAATCTAATATTTAATTGACCAAGTAAAATTTCTATGTTTTTATAGGGTTATTTTCATTCCCAGGGAATGCCATCTTTGTTTCTTTTATCCATAATTCTGAACATTTATAGCTACATGTTCATCTATCTATATCTTTATAATCTATGCAAACCTTTAATATGTGTATTTTAATGAATATTTTTGTTAAAATTTGCTTGAAGCTCCCCCTCAGCATACATCTTACAGTATATGGGTATTTTGTTATATGTAAATTGCTGAGAACGGCATTAAATACTGAAAGGATGTTGACACCTCTTTTTTATCTTCTTGTCCAAAGGTGATTAGGATATTTTGCATAAGAAGTTTACAAATCCTTCTTCAAACATTCCTATGTCTACCTCTCAGTATCTGCAACTAATTATGAGCAGTAATAATTTCTCCATTGTTAGTTCTCCAACTGTTTCTGTAACAAGGAGCTGCTTCTTCTTTTATTTATTTTATTTATTTATTATTAGATTTTTATCCTGCCCTTCTAGACAGGAGTCTACTCAGGGTGGTTCACAACATATTTTATTTCTTTGAGTAAACTAACAGTCATTTAGTGGCCATAAACCTGTTTACCGCCATTTCTAAATGCAAAGTCATGCTAGATCACATCAAAGGCCTGTTTAGTCCAGCATTTTGTTCCCAGAGTGACCAACCGGATGTCTTTGGGAAGGCCTTGAAAAGGGAGGGGTGCACCTGCACCCTTCTGCTCACGTCTTCAGCATTACCAGTGATTGATAGCCCCATCTTCCAATGCCTTGTCTTTGCTCTTTTTCTTTGCGTTTCTCCAAAACGTGAGGGTTGATGTCTACTCTTTATATCAAAATATGTATATAGGAGATGCAAGCAAAATCCACCTGCCTCACCCTACTTAGCTGCAGTGAGGGACAAACTATGCATTTTATGCAACCTATCAGTACAAATTTGTTAGTCCCTATGATTTTTTTTCTCGTGTTCCAGGGACATGATGCAGGCAGAGTTTCATGATAGAATAATTATGCTTGTAAAAAAGCCTGTGCCTTCCCAGATAGCCAGTCACAAAATTAATCAATCTAATTTCCAAACTCCAGGAGTCACAAAAAGGCTCCTGCTGTAACTATCAGATGTTATCACCACTCAAGGAATTCCCTGTAGAATTTGCCCTTGGGAGGGCACTATGTTATGTTTACTCACAAGTAAGTCCCATTGCCTTCCATAACTCTGAATGAGATTGGCTTAGTTTAGTTTGATTTAGTAATTTATACGCCATTTTTTAAAAAAACAATCAAGTTGTGCCCAAGACTATGCTCACTATATTACTTGCCAAAATGCATCCCATTTGAGAGGGGGCACCCGCAAGGCATTTTGCCAATTGTTAATATATTCAGAAGCACAACGCCACAAATATTCGGTAAATGCAATCCTACAATAAAATCATCAGAGCCAAAGGAAAAAGAACAGACAAAAACACTATGCACCCCATAGGACTAATGCTGGGAAAATTTCACCCTCTCCCCAGTTCTCCAGGTGTCCCAAGGGTTGGTGTGAGTTGTGCTGTAAGCCTCTAGTCACTGTTTCAGTGTCAGCGGCATCAATTGCCTTTTTCGCCTTTGTCCAACTCTTAGTACCAGGACTGAATCATGCTTCAGGGAAAATGACATAAAGGAAGGTGGCCAAGCTGTTTTCTCGATGCTGTTTAACTGCAGGTCCAATCAATCATATCAGTCCCCATAGCCAATGATGAAAAGAATGGGAAATGCAGTCAAACAGTGTGTGATGCACCTGCCAGACTGCAACATAAAGCATCTGATCACAGTGATGTAAAGAGAGAGAATGGGAGAGATCTCTGCCCATTTCTGTATGTTCAGTTTTATATGTAAGACAGGAGGTATGAGAAGCTCCTCCTGTAGCAATCAGATGTTTCAAACAGTCATTTAATTCACTGATCTATTCATAGGCTTTCTGAAATGTGTAATTTGTACTGTATTGCATGTTTACTCACAAGTGTGTCCCCTTAAGTAGTTTTAGTGTTTCATCAGACACAAGCTCAGACAAAATTTTTATTGCCAAATTATCAAACTATGGAAGCTCCTGAAGAGAGATGTTCCTCTTCCATGGACAGATTAGATTCCAAATTGTATTTATTTATTTATTTATTTATTTATTTATTTATTTATTTATTTATTTATTTATTTATTTATTTATTTATTCATTTATTCATTTATTTATTGATTGATTTGATTTGATTTGATTTGATTTGATTTGATTTGATTTGATTTATATCCCGCACATCTGGTCTATTCAAAGCAATGATGGGATGGGTGGCACATGTAGTCCTCTGGATATTTTTAGACCACAATTCATCTATCCAAGCCATCAACACCAGTATTGAAGGATGATGGAATTTACAGGCGAACAACCCCTGGAAAGTCACATAAACCCCACCCCACCCCATCTATGACCAAGATCTCAAGCACCACACAGGTAGTTCCTTCAGCCCAAGAAGAATACATGTTTCTTAGATAGCAGATTTGTACCCTGTCCAATGCACTACATCAACTCTGTCTGAAACTGAAGGGACCTACAGAAGCAGTTTGTGACATGGGATTAGATATTCTGCTGGGCATACTTAAAAGAGATATTAGGGATGGAGCCATACAATTCCACCTTGATGCTAGAATCAGAGCTTGTAAAATTATATTTTGAACTACAGCTCCAAAAATCTGCCAGAGGACATGGTCAGTGATTGTCCTAGTTGAGGGAATCTGGGAACTGTAGTACAGTTCCCCCCATCTCTGGGTAGAACAACATGGGGGGGACACCAGCCTTTGGGCTCTTATCCAGAACTCTCAGCTCTAAACAGGTTAGTCAGCGTTTATGGCTGCACATTCACATGTGCTATTTTGCTTCATTAAATCAGAGCTACAAGCCTGAAGGAAAAAACAAGTTATTGAACCATTATTCACTCCAAACCATGCTTTATTGCAATTAGGCAATTACATTTAAAATGGTAATTTTGGTGAAAAATCCATATTTTGCTTACGCTAATTGATGGGGCTCATCAAATTGAAGGAGAGATTGATTAATGCTGTTCTGAGGTCTTATTAACCAACCCCAAATTATTATTATATTTGTAACTTCTTCTGACAGTTTGTAAGAAAGCATATTTACCGAAAAAAATGTAATTTGCCATCATACAGGTAAAATATTGCTGCAGTATATAACTGTGAGGAATTAAATCACTGTATAAAGCAGGGAGATACTCAACAAGAGTTTGGTGGACAAGATGATGGATTAGAACTCAGGACAGCCAAGTCTGTAATCCTGCCTGGCCAGGGAAACCTACTGGCAGAGGTGGAACTGGTAAAACTACTCTTTAAATATCTCATTTACCTTGAAAGCCCTATTAGGGTCACTAGAAGTCAGTTTTGACTTGACAAGACATAACACCCACACAAGAAAAATAAGGGATGCCCATGTATATGTGATGCTCCCAATATTCCTGAACTACAGTTCTTATCATTCTCTACCACTCAATACGCTGTCTAAGGCCAATGGGAATTGCTCTCCAGTAGCATCTGAAGGACTACACATTTGCTCTGTTATAAAACAGAAAGTAGCACTTCCATAGAAAGTTTTCAAGATTATCTGTAGAGTTGCTTTAACATTAAAAAAATCTCAAGTAGTTAGGCGAAATATAAAGGACAACAGCATTTGTAATTCCAGCACACAACTATTTTTGCCCTTAGGTTCTATATGATGTTTTGTTTGCAATGTCTTTCTTTGACCTCCCTGTTTTCTCAGCTTGGCAACCCTGTCACTGAATTTTCGGACAGTTAAGTTGATTTTGCCCTTGGCCCCATTTGACATTTTTTCTTCCAACTAAACATAACTCTTCTTTTCCTCAAAAGGCACGACAATTTTCAAAATCCCAAATGTTACCATTAAGCATTTGCAGTCCCTGTGAACCCTGCACTCATTCTCCATATGCGGATGCTGTCAGAGCTAGAATGGCAACAAGCATGAATGAGGATGAAGTTATTAACAGGCTTAGGGGCCCTAAGGGTTTCAGCAGGGGTGGGCAATTAATTTCTATAGGGGGAGGCCACATGAAAAATCTGAACTGTGTTCAGGGGCTGAACGAACTTTACTTAAAAATAAAATGAAGCAGTGATGTTATGATTGTTTTTATTTTAAACTTGTTAACCTTCACAAATACTAAAGAGTTTTTTTGTGGTATGTTAAAGATAAGCAACTGATCAACTTTAGACAAAAAGCTATAAAAGGTTTTGATGTCCGGTGGGCTGGACAGGAGTGGCTCACGGGCTGTATGTGGCCCTTGGGCCACACTTTGCCCAGGTCTGGTTTTCAGAAACCTTTAGGAATACTTTAGGAATACCTCTTGGAGAGGCACACTTGAAATAATTCTGCTGGGACCAAACACTCTTAGTAGCTACACTGAACTGAGCAATAGCTGGGTAAAAATGGAAAAAAAAAAAAAACAAGGGGAAAGAGGATTAAACCAAAGTATCCTGAGTAAAGAGGATAGTGAGCTTATGGGACAGGAAGGTGCCATACTGTAACATTTTGTCACATGTCCCACTTGTATTCTGCAAAGCCTTCCCACCATTCCATGCAGGTTTACAAAAGGAAAATGGATTTCTGCCCACCTCCAGTTTTGTTTTGGGGGTTTAGTGCACCTCACAGTGGATTCCGGAGACCAAAAATTGGTCTCCCTATTTCTTGATCTTGCCTATTCCTGCTGTACACCTTCCAATATTTACAGGTATGGAGAGGTATGTCAGAGGGAAGACAAAAGCCTTATTCTGAAGCGTACATACGCCAAGAAGTGGGGTAGGGAGAAATACACATCCATACATGTCCTTTCCACCTGAAAGACATTCAGATTTTCTTGTGAGGAACATGAACATCTGAAACAGAACCTATAAGCTCTTTTACTTGAATGCACATACATACAGCACTTGCATGATCAAAGCTCTGTTTTACCAGGGTCAGAGTCACCTGATTTCTAAGCATGTTCAGCCAAATATATGTCCAGGCTCTGCGTCAGAGTTTCGCGTTCCTCACACAATGGACTCTTAAAGAATGACAACTACCATTGGACCAAATTTTTCCAACCCCCCCATGTTTGTTAGAATCATTCTGAGATTTCCCTCCCACTTTTTACCCTTCCAAAAAGGAACAAGTGTGAAACACCACACATCTTTTCTTTCATAACCAGTAAGAGATTGCTGAAAAACTGCAACCTTTGAGATATGCTTAGCATGTGGTTATAAATTAAATATAATTCCTTGCTTTTGTGTTGCAGCTATGAGCATTAGCAATTATTTTTGAGGAGAAGGTACCCTCTGTTGATATAGCTTTAGTCATATTTTTCAAAAAGCGAAATGATTAATAGATTATGCAGTTAATTTGGTTCTGTGCGACTGTGTATATAAACTCCTCGAATCTCATTAACTGTTTTCCTGTAGTGAGCAGGAAAATGAATTCCCAAAGAACTGAGTTCAAATTGTATCTCATATTCTTAAAATTAACAACTGAAGGGGAAAAAGAAAGAAAGAGAATGTATAACCTGGTGGATAATGTTAGTGTTTAATACAGGTGGGAAATGGTCTGTGTATAAAATCCCTGGTATTGAATTAATATAAAAAGTGGCAGTTCTCTACTCTAGCATGCCACAGCCTCTTAGAATTGTTTCTTACACCTTGCTGAGCACCCATTCAATATGAGTAATCATTCAGAGTGATACCTATGGACTAATAATGCTCAACAACCCTCTGGTTAATTTTGTGGTTAGTGAGTTGGGAAATTGTGGAGATGCACCATGAAAACATTGAAAAGGAGTAAATTATCCTAGACTCAGCTGTTGCTAAATTCCTGGAATCAAAGTACATTCCACACACAGAGAACATAAGAAGGCTATGTATGATCGGGGGAGGCTCTTCCAAGTTGTGTTCTGTAAAACCCTGAACCTCAGAAAGAAAGTCAAAATGGTGGACAAACAGATGCTTGACCACCATTATTAACCTTCCCTTGCCATTCAACCTCAGGGGAGTGTTAATTCTAGTCTGGATTCACTTCTGGTTTCTTTGGGCTAAAAGTGAGGCAAACCAGTTCTGGTCAATCTCCTCTGGGCAAGATATGCACACCGAAACAAATCCCAGAGTCTTTTGCAAAGAGGAGAGCTTCACTGGTGTATATTTGTGGGCCTCACAGCAAACATGGACAGCGTTACCTGATTTAACTGATGCTTATGTAACCTTTTACAATTAAAATTTCATTTAAAATCAAAGCTGCCCAGTTGCTACAACAAATTCACACTTGGTCAGCTGGGGGATATGTTTTAGAACCAATGGCACAATTGCCATTTTCAAAATACTGAGGCATTCCTTTATCAATTGAGTGAGAAACTATGGCAGAATGTTGTCACACAAGGGGAACATTACCATGTTCTCCATACACTTGTCTGATATGAGCAACAAGCAGTGTATATTGTTTGCATATAATTGTGCCTTCACTCTTGGAACATGATCCATATCTCAGGGCTCACAGTTCAATGAGCGATTTGTTCTCCTCTGCCTCATCTCGCTAACCAATGAGCCTCACTCAGCCATGGTCACCTTTCATGCTTATTTATTCCATATCTGTTTACCCTTAATGCTATGCATAACTCAGTCATTCTGTTTTTCATTTAAGAGCATGCGACCAGCATTTTATATTGCTCTTTGGTGGTCAGCCTGGCTAGTGCTCCTCTGTGGGAGACCAACCACCATTATTCTAGCTGTGAAAAAGAAAGGTGTGCCAGCACATATAACAGGAGCAAGGAACTGTCCATGACAATAGGACTATGTGCCACCTCACACTAGGACTATGTGGCACTTATTGAAGTTTTGTGAATAACATAGAAATTCTGTCAGTAGAACAGATACATAACTCCTTCCTTCCTTCCTTCCTTCCTTCCTTCCTTCCTTCCTTCCTTCCTTCCTTCCTTCCTTCCTTCCTTCCTTCCTTCCTTCCTTCCTTCCTTCCTTATTCTTATCTATGGACATAATGAATGTAAATTCTTGCTTGGAAGAACTGCACATTTTTCTTCTCACCCTTTGAGAGGATGAAACCTATTCTAGTGCTATTAACTTGATGGTTTTATGCAAAGTGCAGAACTTGTACAAACTGTAATTTGTGCAAGTGGCATAAAATTGCAATTGCATTGTTTGATTGACTTCTAAACATCTGAAATATCAGAGGAATGCTTTACATCTTTTTTCAACCTAGTAATACTGTGTTTCTTATCTCTCTCTCTCTCTCTTGAAAATTCCTCACCTCTCTCTTGAAAATTTACCCTGCTATGTGACTACATAACAAGGTAAATACTATGGTTAGCTCCACCCTTGGCTTATATAGCTAGCCTAATGCTAAGCATTTGCAGTTGTACTGTTCTACTGTGATTTCCAGTTTATTAAATTGGGTGTTCAATGGTGAAGTTGCCGTAACCATCCAGATAGCAATTTGCAGGATTCAGCAGCAGCAGCAGCAGAGACTGACTTGATTGATTGATTGATTGATTGATTGATTGATTGACTGACTGACTTACTTGCCCCACCTTTCTCCTTAAAGAGGACCAAGATGGCTTACATCATTAAAAGACAATATTTAAAGCTAAAAACAGTAAATGTTAATATACTGTAAAGGATCTAATAAATACCACACTTAAACACAATAAACAAAAGCAATACTAAAAACATATTGAAAGTAGTAAAGTATAATCCTCCATTTAAAATTCCAACTCAGGCAGTCAGTTGCTAAGGGAAAGCTTGCCTGAAGAGAAAGGTCTTTTCCTACTTATGGAAGGAGAGCAAAGGTGGGACCAGCCTGGCTTCCTGTGGAAGGGGGTTCCAAAGGCTGGGAGCAGTGACAGAGAAGGGCCTCTTCTGTGTCCTCATTAAATGCACCTGTGAAGGTGATGGGACTGATAGAAAGGCATCACCTCATTATTTAAAAACCCAAGCAGGCTCATAAAAGGAGGCCCTTGAGATAGCTTGAACTCAAGCTGTTTAGGGCTTTGAAGCAGCGCTTTGAATTGTGCCTGGAAATGGATTGGCAGCCAGTGGAGCTGCTGTAACTGGGACAGGGGTATGTGGTCTCTGTGACCAGCCACAGCTAGCAATCTGGCTGCTGCATTTTGGACCCACTTTCCAGAGGCAGCATCACATACAGCATTTTACCGTAATCCAACCAGGATGTAACTAAGGCATGTCCCACTGTTATCAGATCAGATCAGATCTCTATAGGAACAGGAGAAGCTGGCATACTAGTTCTAATTTTGCAAAGGCATTCCTGGCCACTGCTGAAACTGAGCATGCAGGATCAGAGATGAATCCAGGTGCACCGCCAAGCTGAGCACCTGTTTTCAGAGGGAATGTAACCCCATCCAATACATGCTGCTTCCCTATCCCTTGATCTGCCTTTCAACTGTCCAGGAGCACCTCTGTATTGTCTGGATTAAGTTTCAGTTCATTCACCCCCCATCCAATCTATTACTGACACCAGACACAAATCTAGAACTGAAACAGCTTCCTTGGATTTAGATGGAAAGGAGAGATAGAGATGGGTGTCACCCACATACTGGTGACACCAAACCCCCAAACTCCAGACAACTTTTCCCAGCAGTTTCATGTAGATGCTAAGTAGCACAGGAGACAAAACAGCCCTGTTGCAAGGATGTATCACCATTCCTCCTATCCTCTCAAACAGTCCCTTTCTGGTGACTTTTATAAGCCAAGAAGGGCAAGGGTCCAGCAGACAATGGGGTAAGCCTTCACCTCTCCAAGGGTCCTGTCCACATCACCAGGTTGAAGAAACATAAACACACCCTTTAACACAGGACAAGCAGATACCATAGTTATAGCCACAGGACCTGTATCAACTATAGTATGCAAGTCAGAGCAGATCTAAGCAATTTTCCCTGCAAAGTGTTCTGCAAATTCTTCACAGTGAGCTTCGGTGTGGTCTGCCTTCTCTTCCTTTAGGCTGTGAGGTAATAGGCTCTTGATCACTCCAAAGAGATCAGCTGGATAGTTCTATACAGATGCAATGGCAGCAGAGAGCAATGATTGCTTCTGCCACTGCCACTGCCACAGAATAGGTCTTCCAATGGGCTTTAGCCCCTTGTTCAATCAGATTCACTCTGAATTTTCCCCATAGTTTCTCTAGCCTATGTCCTGTTCGTTGCATTGCCACCAGCTTCCTGATAAACAATATGACCTGTTTGATTCTATTGTGGGAGGAAACACTTACAGTAGGAACAATTCTATCAATGGCTTTTGCCATTTCCTCATTCCAGAGATGAACCATGGCTTCAACAAAATCACTTGCCAAGATGATGGGAAACTCCTCAAGAGACATCAGAAAACCATTTGGATCCATCAGCCACTGGGGGGGGGAGCACTATCTTAGTCTCCTCCACTGCTTCAAAGGTTCTGAGTTCTAGTGATTCTAAACCCCACCAGATGCTGCTGCTGCTGCTGCTGCTGCTGCTGCTGCTGCTAGTAGTAGTAGTAGTAGTAGTAGTAGTAGTAGTAGTAGTAGTAGTAGTAGTAGTAGTAGTAGTAGTAGTAGTAGTAGTTTTATTACGGTCATTGTCTTGGACAGAATCAAGTTTGTCTTGATTTATAAAGGTAAAGATAAAGATTCCCCTTGACAAATTGTCCAATCGTGTCCGACTCTAGGGGGTGGTGCTCATCCCCGTTTCCAAGCCGTAGAGCCAGCATTTGTCCATAGACAGTTTCCGTGGTCACGTGGCCAGTGTGACTAGACATGGAACGCCGTTACCTTCTCACCGTGGTGGTACCTATTTATCTACTCACAATTTTTACATGCTTTCAAACAGCTAGGTTGGCAGGACATTTATACAGGGCACCAATTGCAGAAGCTGCCTTAAGGTGCTAGCAAGGTATTTGCAATTTCCATCTCTCTCTCTCTCTCTCTCTCTCTCTCTGTCTCTCATTGTTATTCGCCTAAGTGCCCTAGTGATAGTGAGTTCCAATGCTGAGTAAAAACATTTTTAAATAAGTAGTTTGGAGACTAGGAACACTCAGTTGAGAGGAACTGACACCCCTGCGAGTGTCCCTTTGAACTGGATCAGGCAACCATACCAGTCAGAAAGCAGATAAAAGTGATGTCAATCTGATCAGAACAACTTTAAACCAACCCTGCTGACTGAGCAAAAAAAGGGTGAGCATTTGTATTTCTGAGACGTCATAATACTTCCAACTCATCATATGTGAAATAACCCATCAATTTACATCTTGGCCAAAATCCTATTTTCATTTTACATTGGTGATATGCCGAAGGCATAACTTTTCCCTTATTCTTTTGGGTGCAACTAGTAGGTGGCTATTGTGTGTCCATTTCTAGTGCCTTTTATACTGATGTTTGTTTGCTTCAAAAGAGGGTAGCGTGATTATTTACAGGGACTGACCTATACACAATAGCTGACCTGTAGCAGCATCTAGTTGTTTGCAGGCCCCATTTACAGTGTGGAGATTAACTTTTGACATTGTAAGCCACTTTAGGGCCAGGTTACCTGAAAATTTGTCTCCATTCATATTTATTAATGGATGCAATATTTATTTATTTAAAAACATTTCTAGTTTTGCATGCCACTCTAGGCAGACCCCTCATTGCCAAATGAGATAAAATAGAGGAGTTATTTTCAGTGTGGTAACCTTCTTGTGGAATGGCTTTCCTAAGGAGCTGATACTTATATAACCTTTGAAACAGCAAGCATATACCTTTCAAAAATAAAAATTTAAAAATCCCAGGCTTTTTACTCATTCAGTTTTGTTTGCTTTTAAATGTGACTGCTTTTCAGACTGCTGTGTTGGTGGTTTATTTTGGTTTTATGCTGTTGGTTAAACATTTTAGGTGTTTACACTGTGTTTTGCTATGCTTTTTCTACTGCACCTTTTAGCTTTATTTTGTAAACTACCCAGAAAACGTCAGCTCTTACGAGATACAGTATAGGCATGTAACAAGACCTAATTGGACGATAGATTCCATAACACATTCCAGGATAGAACAATGTGGTATAAAACAGAAATGGGGGGGGGGGAGGAACAGTATGTTCTGATTTTTAGCACTGGCTTATGAGCAATGTGCCTTCCTGCTTTGAATGCTGAACATGTACATCTCTGCGTCTATAATGCCACATAACAGATTTGAGGCCAAGACTTTAAAAGCATAATGTTTTTCACTCAAAGTTAGAGGAGGAATGATAGGTAAGCAGAATTTAATAATCACTCAAGTTGGGATTTATACAGAAGGAATCATTTTGGCAATCTCATTGATATTGCAGAGCTTCTGTGCCAGAAGATTAGTTATCCTTTCTTCTGTTTGCTTATTATATTGTATTGTTGATTTGGATGGTAAAGAAATTCTGGGGTGGGAAGCAGAATATGATCCTGTGAAGAAAAATGCTCTTTTGCTTATTTTTGAAACTATTCAAAGCCACACAAATGCAAACAGAGATGTATGCACCACAACAAAAATAAAAATTAATATTTTTGCAGCAACCTCTTTCAGATACTAAAATGTCGGGGATCAGCATAAAGTTCTCAAACCTATGACTTGCACAGCATTCCTTGATTCCTCCTGTCCCTATTAGGTGACTCAGGGTTCATGATCAGAGCAGCAGGAGTTTGGCAGAGTTTTGATAGAAATGGGTTGCTTTGTTCATAGAGTATTGTTCTGCTCAGAGATTATTCTGGGTTCAGTTCTCACATACTCTCCAGGGAACCAGAGTTGGATTAAATTCAAAATCATAGGCAAAGTATTAATTGGAACTGTGGCAATAACTCAATATTTCAAAGAATCATAAAAATGTGGAGCTGGAAGAGGGTCCAGAGGTTGTTGAGTCCAACACCTGGCCAAAGCAGGAAATCTACAGCTGAAGTATCTCAGACAGATGGCCATTTAACCTTGGCTTAAAATTCTCCAGTGCAAAACAATCTACCACCTGTTGAGATAGTTCATGCCATTGTTGAACAACTCCTACTGTCAGAACATTCTTCCAAATGTTTAGCCAACATTTTTTTTTTGTAATTTGAATCCATTAACTTTTCTTCTATCACCTGGAGCCACAGAAAACAAGTTTCCCTTCCCCCACCATCATGCATGTGACAGCCCTTCAGATGTTAGAAGATGTCTATCATATCACCGCTCTGTCTTTCCCCCCTAGGCTAAACATACCCAATGTTTGTCAAAGTGCTTCATTTCCAGGCTGTTTTCCATGTTGTCTGCCCTCTTTCGTTTATGTTCTAGTTTCCAAAGCACTTTTTCAAACTGTGATATACTAAGAAGAACAGAATGATGCTATTACTTTCTTTGATCTAGAAACCATACTTCCATGGTTCCAACCTAGATTGCATTAGCTTTTTTGTTGCTCCATCACACTGTTCACTGATGTTTAGCTTGTGGTCCAGCAGTACTCTTGACTACAGATGGGTAAGAACCAGAAAACTGGCAATTTGGGCTGGTTCATGGTTCATGGCTAATAGGAGGGGGGAAATTCACAGAGGCAGCAGGCTAGCTCCGAGAAGAGAGTCCGGGCCCACTGCCTCTGGAGATGGTAACAGGGGCATTGGAGGAGAAGGAGGAGGAGGAGGTTGTGGCAGGATCAGGTAATAGGGGAGTGGAAAAGCAGTGGGTGAGCATCCCCTTTTTTGCCAAACAAAATGAAGCACTGAAGGGGAAAAAGTTCAGCATTTCATTTTGATTTGGCAAAACAGGATAGTTTAACTGGTTCATGAAATGAACCATGAACCAGCACGATTCCTCATTTTTTTCTGGTTTGTGGTTCACTTTGTGCCCATCTCTACTCTAAATCAGTCATTCTCAGCCTTTTATTTTGGCCATGGCCATAAACATAACCCTATGAGTGTGAAGAATTGTTTCTAGTTTGTGCCCACCCCCTTCAAATATGCCAGGGCCTCCCAGGGGCCATATAACCCTAGTTGAGAGTGGCTTCTCTAGATCTAGATTTTATTTTTCTATCTAAATTTAGAACTTTCCTCTTTTTTTCCTGTTGATGCTCAGTTTCTGTCAGCCATTTCACAATTCTTCTAACATAAGTCTGCCTTCAGAAGTATCAGCTAGCCCTTCTAGGTCTGTGTCAATCAAACTAGAACTGCACCCCCATAGTTCCTTCATATAAAGTGTTAATAAAGATGTTAAACAACATCAGGCTCAGGTCAGAACCCTATGACACTTATCTCTCTCAAAGATGATGAGGAACTATTGATAAACAAGTCTAGCTATGGAGAGAGGGAGAGAGAGAGAGAGGCCTGGAATGACAGGTTTTTGAGAAACCCATATGGACTCTAAGTAATCACCACATTCCTGTCTAAGTGCTTACAGTCAGACTCTTCATTGATCTGTTATAGGTCTGTTCCTTTTATTGATGTCAAGCTGATCACTCTGTAGTTGCCCACACCCTATTTTTTATTTCTTCTTTTGAAGATAGATACTACATTTCCCTGTTGCTAGTCTTCAGAAAGCTGACTTGCTCTCTAAGAATTCATGAAGCAGAAGCATCGTGATCACATCTGCAGGGCCTTTTAGTACCCTTGGGTGCATTTCATCTGTTCTAGAGACCTGCACTAAGTAGCTAGTGTTACCAGGTATGCTCCTCACAGTTCATGTATGAATTCACGCGTCAGGGATCTTTGAACCATGGCAACAGTGCATCTTTACATAGTTTGGGCTGAACAAATCACACTCACACAGAATTATTCACAAGGGGAATTTTATTGAACACAAAATAATTAAAATATAGTAAAGATTCACAATACAGTATATAACTATCTGGCCTCTCTACAGGAAGGATAACCTGTGGGATGTCTCTTTGGCTGGAATATTCATGAATCCTACATCATTTTGATAGGGGTTCTTTAGAGCTATATTCCTGTTATTTCCTCTTGAGGGCTTGGCTCACTTTGAGATTTGAGGCTCTTTCTTCTCAGCCACTGTTTTTAACCTATACTTGTCTTTAGCTTGAGATGTTTTCCAGTTAGATTGGTCTGTGCCATGCACATAGATGTCTTGGCAAAAAAGAGACTCTGTAGGGGTGTCGTTTAGAGCTGGACAGTTTGGTAACACCCCCCTACTGATGGGTGGCGGAGCACCTGCCCATCACATTGTATGTACCATTTATCCTCAGTCTGATCTTCCATCTTGTGCTTGCTCATTAAATGCTTCATCTAGCATATAACTCCAAACAGTACCATTATCACACCAGTTCAGATGATCAAGATGATCACAATGGGATTCATCATTATTCTGAATGGACTGAATTGAGTGGACTAGCCAAAGAGTGAGCCCCACCAACTGTGTTCTCCTGAAGAGGCACCCGATTTGGAGATGGTGCCTGAATTGTTCTGAATCTCTATTTGATAAGCATTTTCTAGTTTAAGAATGTGGTCTGGAGAACAGGGTGAGAAAGATGGTTAGAAGTTAGAACCATAGGATAGACAGAGTTGCCATTCACAATCACTGACACACACACATATGCTTCTTCAAATGTCCTTTGGATTGTTGGCATCAGGGCAACATCCAAGTCCAATGTCCAAACATAAGGACATCTCAAATGTGATATGTCAGGGTATTAAAAGCAAAGCAAAGCCTGCTCTCTGAGTGGTTTACAAGTTAATTATGCAGGCTACACATTGCCCCCCCCCCAGCAAGCTGGGTACTCATTTTACTGACCTCAGAAGGATAGAAGGATGAGTCAACCTTGAGCCGCTACCAGGATTGAACCCCAGGTCGTGAGCACAGTTTTGGCTGCAGTACAGCGGTTTAACCACTGTGTCAAAGGATGAAAAAGACAAAACAAACTGCAGTTCAACAACCTGGGTGTAGCTAAACTGGCCTCCTTCTGCCACTGTCTTTGTGGGAGCAAGCAACAAAATTTCCTCAAGGGCAACTGACATGGTGGTTTTCTGACTGGAACATTTGGAAATTTTGGATACAGTGGAACTGCAGTCTTTTGCACAAAAGCCATGCATTCAACACATGAGCTTCACTTCTATTTTCATTTAAAAGCTGTATCCTCACTTGCAAAGTGGAATCTACAAGGGATTCTGGACTCAACCGGGCACCAACTTCATCATCATGGCTACAAGGCCTCTCATCAGCTACAGATTCCCCCACAAAAGAAAGCACATGAGATTTTCCCTTATCCTGTTCCTAGCTGGGGACCACTTAAACAGGAATAATGTTTATTTATCAAATGGCAGCATATGGTTTTGCTTTAGGGAGAAGATGGAAGCAAAATTGGCCCTGAACAATTCTACCTTTGGTTTACCTTTGGTTTCCCACCCATTAGCTTGTCTCCAACTTTCCCCTCAACAGAACTACTACTTTCTTGTCACTTCTCTTGCTTCAAGAATAACTTGAAACCTCTACACCCCACCCCACTCCCACCCTTTGGTTATTTTTATCCTCTTTTTAAAGTCTGGCCTCATTCTGAGTTTTATCTCCCTGGACTTTCTATCTACAAATACAGCTACTAATTTGTCCTCTTCCTCAGTTATTTCCTCCATATTTACACAAAGGGGCCTATTTTAAACCTTAACTGAAAACTCCTTTTGCAGTGACTCTTTTTTTAGTTGCTTCCCATTTTTTTGTTTCTGAAAGGAATGGTTTAGTGACTGTGCTTCCAATATGTTTAGGAAATGTCTATCCAATACAAACTGCCTTCTTTTTGAGTATTTCTGACCAGGATAACTCAGTCAGGATTCCCCAAACCTTGTATAAATCAGCTTTCTTAATGTCCCGAGTGCACATTGTATTACCCTGAGTGTTCGTTTCTCTCAATAGAATGTATCCCAAATGGGCATGGTCAATTCTCAGCATTTCCACTTCAATGCTCAGACCTTTCCTTTGGTGAGTACTGTATCTAGATAGTGGAAACCCAGGAATTGGTTGGCCCTTACATTCTTGGTGGACATGGCTTTCCAACAGATAACAGAGCAGTTGACGTCTCCTATTATGACCATATCCCTTCTCTTTGAATATTTAGTAGTCTTGCCAAAGAGGTCATAATCCAAGTGTTCCATCTGACTTGGAGGGCTGGAGCAGACCCCCACAGAAGTCCCATCCTTAGTGGCGTGCTCTCCTTCTTCAGTAGTTCTTAAGCAGAGACAGGATGGTAACCTGTGAGTAGTGCTTTCAACAGATTTGTCACAATTTTTTCCCTCCACTTTGATTTTTATTTGAATTAAAGTGGAGTAAAATCGTGCTTTAATGCAAATAATGCTTGCACAAAATGACAGTGGCTGCTGCTTTGTTGTACAGACTCTGAAAGACTAAAAGCATAGGTGGGCTTTTTGTGTCTCTTTTAACATTCAGCCATGGTCCTGTGTTTGCACCGTGTGTCTGTCTGTCTGTCTGTCTGTCTGTCTGTCTGTGCACACTTGCACTTTGCTTCTCAAAGGGAGTGTTTTGTAGACAGTTTGCCAAAAACATGGAAGCCCTGGAGAGTTATAAATAGCATTCTTTCTGTTGCTTTCACCTGGAGGTGAAGAATCTAGCAGAGGTTGAAATTGTCTCCTTGAGGTGCCTCATCAAATTGGGATACTCTCAGTTGAAGACAGTGAAGAGTTTGGCAAGTATTTCTCACATTCCTATTCTGAATAGATCTGCATAGGACGGCTTTTTTAGCTGTTAAGAAGAACTGACTCCTCCTGTCAGTTCTTCTTAACAGCCTGCTCCATCGTGCAGGCTGCCCATTGGAGCAGCCTGTTGAAATTCCTTGGTCCTTATACTACACACTATCTGGGAGCTTGCATGCCTCGGCATGAATTAATGAAATGACTGGCTTGCTGAAAGATTTGCAGAATAACAGTCATCCTTATGCCCCCCCCCGCCCATGAATTCATTTCAGACTTTCAGAAGTTATTCTTAGATAGCATATCCACTGAGAGTGGTCATGTGCCCCATTTTCCAAGGGAATCCATTCTGTCTAAAAAGGCTGCAGAGAACAGTCCTCCATTAGAAGGCCTATTCCATTTGAAGAGCTGCTCAGTCTTAGTCTGGTTTAACACCTGTCATTTGTAAGAATGGAGAATAAGGACCTTGATGTCGCTCATAAACACTTAGCACAAAGATATCAGATTGAGTGGTAGGCACACCAGTCAACTGTGCCCAGAGGTGGGGGGGGGTGAGCGTCCACTTTTGCCTTAGGCAATAAAACCTCTTTGGCCACCTATGTTTTCATAGCTGGGTCAACCAATTTTTTTAAAAAATGAATAAGAATAAGGCACACACATACATACAGAGACACACTTTCAGGGCTTTGTACATGCGGTTCTTAGAAAGATGAGGGTGGGGTTTTTTGTAGTTTTTTTAGGTTGGTTGGTTGGGGATGAGAAAAAACATGTGTACAATGAGAAAATGGAACCTTTCAATCATTCCTCTTAATTCAGGATTTTGCTTCAAAGCTCTTTGTCACCTTGACACCAGGCATTTCATATGAGGGGTGCCACAAAGATCACATCCTGTATATAGACAGCTTGGAAGCTGAATACTGTTCAGACAGAGGAGCTCTTCTGAATGACAGCGTCTGTGGAGTGAGCATGATCTTTTGATTTAGCACATCTTGCTGTTGTTTCAAATTTCAGCACTTCACAGGAGAAACTCTCTTACCCATATGTCTGCCTTTCTTCCTCTCTTTTGCTCCCTCTGTGCTAGAGCTCATTCTCTCATCTCTCAAATGGCTCGATTCTGTGGGTTGTGGTGATGGGAGAGACAGCCTCTTCCTGGAGCCGTTGAGGCTCGCTAATAGGAGATGACAGAAAGCAGAAAGGAGAGGGCCTTCTCTCCAATAAATAAAAAATGATCTGGAGTTAGATCACTTAAGCCTTTCTTTGTAATGGAAGAAAAGGAAGGTGGTTGGGTGGGATGGAAAGATGAAGATATATTCTTTGATAAAAGCTTTCTTCAATCTGAACAAATTTTGCAGGCAGCCTTTAACTCTTCGTTCTGCTTTTAGGAACTGTGCAACAAAATAAATGGTTGCAGAATGACACGTTTTCTTTTGCACAATATATTTTATGCAAAGCAAGGCCAGAAAGACCATCAACAACAAACTACATAGATTGCCTGTGATGAGGTGTTCTATATAGAATGAACGGATATGAACTGTTACCGGATTCCAGCAAAGTTTCAGCTGCCTTATGCTTTCATCCCAGTGAGTGGCGCAATTGAGCTGCTTTCCCCAGCAGACAGGGTTTTCAGACAACAGACGATGCCTTATGGAAGGAAGGAAGGAAGAAAAATAATAAACAGCCATATTATAAATTGCTGGCCATTATTTGATACAGCTGCACTGTTTTAAGAAAGGATGGCAGCTGGAACATTAAAAGGGAATGCCACTACTCAAAGTACTTTGGCCAATTTGCTTCTCATTAGCTTGCCTCCCCCCCCCAGCTCGCCAGCACAGCCCCCTTCCCAAACATGAATTATGGCTGGATTTCCCTAGTTAATATTTCTACAGAAACGCCAGTTTGTACTTGGATGTAGAATGGGAAAAGATATTCTTAGAATCAAGGCCACGTCAGGAGGAATAACCCTTCATCCTAAATTGCACAGAACTACACATTCTGTGCCCGACATTCAGAGACATATTTACATGGTCCCCCCCCCTTCTAAAATCCCAAGTGTTTATCAACACCACAGACCTAATGTGGTGATAGTAATTCAGTTTCTAAACTCTGGGAAATGTAGTTTGCTGTGTGTTAGAACGGACAATACTTGGCTCTTTCAGATTGAAATTTGCTTGCTTCTAATAATAATATAATAATCTTAGAACTGTAGAGCTGGAGGGACCTTATGGATCATCTAGTCCAGCCCATGTCAAGGAGGCACCCTGGGGAATGGAACTCCCAGCCTCTGGCTCTGCAGCCAGTTACATAAACCACTGAGGCACTCTTCTGGCCATCTACATTAAAATGGTGTAAAACTGATATTAGATGGTAATGTTGAGACACTTGGTGCTGCAATACCTCTCAACTTTGTGTTGTAGACTCCCAGATCCATAAGCTCCAATTAACATGGTGAATAATGAGATATTCGGGGATACAATTATACCTAATACTAGCAAATCTTGTTCCCAATAAGAAAGGGAAGCTCAACACATGAAGAAGCCCCATCCATCATCATCATCATCATTGTCAACCACTGTGATTCCCCCCCTCCTGCATAAGAGCGAAAAGGCCAGTGCTATCTTCACCACCATCTAAAATGGGGAGTTTTGTTCAAATTCCACCCATCTGTGGATTTTTCACAAAAAGTGTCAATACATGAAAAATGCACAAGAATCCTCATAATTTCATCTGCAGGAGAGAAATGGTAATTATGGATTTCAGGTTTTTAAATTTTTTCTTCTCACTTGTGAGGAAAAAAAAATTAGCAAATATTTCCACCATTGTTCTGGACGGTTAATTCCAAAACATCCGAAGGAACAGAAGCTGAGAACCATGTGGTCTGTCATCACACGCATTGCCTTGCATTGGCACATAGTCCACTTCATTAGGGTGGACTGTTAATGTCTTGGCTAATAGGGATGTCATTAATATGACAGCAGAGAGGTATTGTTTTATACACGAAGCATCGAGATAGGGCAAGATTTCTTCCCTGACCAAAGACATCTCAGCTTCTGTTTGGCATAGCATGATGTTCCTTGCTTAGATTGGAACTGGCATAAGCCTCATTTTGATATTTTTCAAAATCTCTGCCTTAAGAGGGCCTTGTCTTTGTATTGACTTGATTCCCTTGGTGTGAAGATGATACAGGTAACATTGGGATGCACTTCAGGACCAACACCAAGCTGAATGAGGTGGTCACCTTAACAGCTGGTAGCCATTGCGCATCAGTGCTCATTGATAAAGCATCTCCTAGCCATCAAATGTCACTGGTTGGTTCTAGAAATATTAGGACTGCCCTTATTAAGCAAACAAGCTTATCCAGCAGGATACCATCTCTACACTTGATACAACATAATAACATTTTTGTTGCAATGCGCTGAAAGTGTGAGAAAGTGTGTGACTCTTAACTTCCCCAAACACAAGGTAGAAGGGTAGTTATGAGAAAGAATAGCTATCCCAAGTTGCGTGATGCATGCTGCCCAAAAATCGTAATATGAGAGGACTATAGAGCTATGTTCCCATTCAGGAAGGTGACAGAATTCCACTTATGCACATCAAAATTGAAAGCAAGCCTCAAAGTCCAACATGAATCATTCCAGCAGGACCAAATAAATAAATAAAAATGGTTGAGTAAGATAAGATTCATACTCCAAACATAGAATACTATCTACAAAGCTATATCAGATAACTCTGTATCTCTTGTTCTATACCAGAGATGGTGAACCTATGGCACGTGTGCCACAGCTGGCATGCAGAGTCATAAGTCACTGGATCGCAACCTCCAGGAGCCAAACCTGAGGAAGCGGCTGCGGTGCTAGCGCCCCGACAGAAGGCAGGCCAGAATCCGGAGCAGCTGGCACTGGTGCTGGCGGTGGGCTGGCCGAGCTGTAGACAGTGGTGGGGTTGGGCACGACTGGAGGTGGATCCAGAGTGGGGTCTGGAGGCACCTCTGTGTCTGGGATTCCCCCTTCTGCTGCCACCTCCACTTCTGCCGCTGACACCATCAGCTGCCCACTGGCATCCCCCCACCCAGTTTGGGCATTTGGGATCAAAAGGTTCACCATCCCTGCTCTATACCATTCATTGATGCTCTGGAGAATCATTTACATGATATACCATTACATTGCTCCAGTAAAAAGAATTTATTATCCTCATTTTTCAGTAAACTGACTTAATCCACACTTCTTGGATTCTATGCAAATCAGAAGATGGAAATCCTTCATGCTTCCCTGAATTTATCCAGTGTGGTTCTTGAATCAAAAACTACATACACAAATGCACATTTTAGAGAAAGAAATTGTATACAAAAATTGTGTACTTGGAGAATATACATGGATTACCCATTAATATTGTTGTTTATGAGTAAAATGAGAAATAAGCAATTAATTACTTTAAAAAGAAGTCAAAAACCACAATAATCCTAACACAAATGCATAGTTGTTTGAAGTAATATTTACACTGAGTAAATATGTATGTATGTATGTATGTATGTATGTATGTATGTATGTATGTATGTATGTATGTATGTATGTATGTATGTATGTATGTATGTATGTATGCAATTTAATTTAATTTAATTTAATTTAATTTAATTTAATTTAATTTAATTTAATTTAATTTGTTTCTAACAAAGTATAAGCATAAACACAAAGAAACCAATCATCGCCCCCACCAACACCACAATATTTAAAAAATCAACTCAGAAAGAGCACAAGATGGCGACCACTGACAAAACAATGCATGTAAAGAAATGAATGAAATTGTACAAAAAACAATTACAAAGGAAGGCTGTCCTGAAATACTGTCTGAAAAGCTACATTTATATCCCATCTTCCCTTCTATTAGTCCAAGGTGGTATCACTGGGTCTCCTTCTCTTCTCTTTATCCTCATAGAAGTCTTGGGAGTAGGTTACGCTGAGAGAGAGTAACTGGCACAGGGTGTCTTCATGACTGTGGTGACTGAGTGGGGAGATAAACCCAGATCTCCTAACATATTGTTTGCACTCTAACCAGGACACTGCACTGGTTGTCTTTTTTTTTCTTTCAGAGAGAAGGAAGATGTGTTAGGGATTCCACGACATGGTGGGCGGATAAATTAGGTGGCCTGCAAATGCCTGCAAATAAATTTGCTGCAGTGTTGTCTAGCTTGCTCTTATACATGGAGAGGGAAGGGGGTGCCATCTTGGTCTTTTTTTTTCAGGCACCAAAATATTGCCAGTAAACAGATAATTGTTCAGATTTGATTATAATTATTTTGAAGGCCCTGTGTGTGGGATCCATTGTTTCTTTGGTACCATGATATAGTACAGACATAGGACTGAATATTGGAATGCTCCCTCACATCAAACAAGAACACACACCCATTACACATGGAAAATGTAGCATGTATAGAACCTTTTTGTGTGTGCATGCAAGACTGTCTAATGTGGGATGGTACTGGCTGACAAACATGCAGTCTGACGACCTGTCTATTCTTTTCCCTATTGATTAAGGAATTAATATAGTCTTGCAGTGGATACAAGAGTGAAATGATATGGTGTAGCAACTGATGTAACATGGGCGGCTTCTTCTCATTTGTGTGTTTAGCTCTTAATGAAAAGTCTTGACTTGTGAAAGGGGAGCCCAATGATCAGCTGCAAAACCACCAGCAGGCAATAACACTTATGTGATGCACAGCAGCTGTTCAGATCACTGCTGTAAAAACAATATAAGGGGAAATTTTAAAGACATCTAGAAGGGACAAATTTTACATCACTCTGGTTTTAGATCTACATTATCCAAGGTACAGCCATTGCTGTTTGCAACTGTGGAGCATGCTCCCCTGTGCCGTTGGGTTTATATTTGCACCAGGGAGCTCTGGACACCTTTTTGCTCAAGAAAAGACCAGCCGTTCAGTTGTGCGCACTGAGCCAGGGAAGAGGATTCAGACCCATATCTTTATCTGAATGAGCAATATGTTGTCAAATTGTAGATACTACAGGATGCCAGCTCCCAGTGCCTCTTACCATTGGTTATGCTGACTAAGGCTGACTGGAGTTGTAGTCTAACAGAACTTGGAAAACCATGTTTCTCACCCCAGATTTGGATTTTTTCACCCCTGATTTGCCTTGATAGCTACATCTAGTAGCACTCCTACACATGTACATATACCTACACACACTGATTGACTAGCAAGCTCTATTTCTATGAGAGGTAATTTTTCCTACAGAGTATATAATCCTGCACTTAGCAGGGATGTCATACTTGTAAGACAAGATTTCCAAAGGTGGTGGTGACATTCACAGCCTGTGTCTTCCAGGCATTTTGCACATATTAAGCCTCTATTCAGTCACAACTAAGCAACCCATTTACAAAAAGAAAAGAAGAAAGCAAAGAAGATAATGACGGAGGTTACATTGCCCCTTAGGGCTGAACTCCACAGTATGGTAAAATACATAGCATACAGCTAAGCCCAATCTTTCATATTTCTTACAGGCAAGCATGTGGGGCTTTGTCACAGATGGACAGTTGGATGGGAGGATTATAAACCATGCAGCTGCTTGTTTGAGGACCAGCCCAAGCACCTTTGCTCCCTCAGGTGAAGGGCAAAAGAGCGCCTCACCATTTTAAGTATTAAAGCCAACTGGTTGAATCTTCAGCAGTGGCAATGGGATGTAATCCATGAGCAAATCTGAGGGCAGTCGCCTAGTTTAGGAAGGTGGAGTTGAGTTGCACTCACTACTCTCCCCTCCCCAGAGTCTGTGTGTGTGTGTATCCCCATATGGGTTGAAGTACCATGAACCTTCTGATATGGAAAAAGGGAGAAGTGTTAGTGATGCATGTTTAACACATCATGGAGTTTAGCTCACACAGAAGAGTAACTCTTCTCTATCAGGCAGAAGATGAAGCAGGAGAATGGGTGAACTCTCAGAGCAGTCATTGGATTCAGCTAAAACCCCTCTCATATGCAAATTGCATTCATTAATCTTCATGAAATTAAAGAGAAGGACCCTACTGCTTGGAGTATCTTGAAATTATAGAGCTTCACTGACTTTGCCTCCTTGCTGTATATGGGTTGAGTGTGGCTATTAGTCTCTGTGTGTACAGTTTCCATACAAGATTGAATCCTCTAGGAGAAGAGCTCACCCCTGCAATGCAGACTTCACCAGTTTCAGATAATGCATGGACATCAGAAGTAGGGCCGAGGAAACTGTGTGACCATGAAGTGGGTGCACCAATGTTATCTCCAGTATGCTTCAATCGCGTGGATACCCTCCTTCACATGATAAAGACATGGAGCTGTAATGTTATGGTCCTGAACAAAATAATGTGGAAGTAGGCCTCACTGAACTCCATATTTACTCAAATATTTATGAGTAAACACTCTATTTTGCAATATAAGCTGTTTTCCAGAAAACATGTAAACTAGTAGCAGTTCCCATCTACTCCTGGCTGTCCAGTTGTACAAAAATTGCTTTTTTGATAGGTTAAATGTCGAATGGTTCTGTTCTGCTCTAGGAGCTTAATAACTTAATAATGTCTGTAACTTAGTCACAGAACAGGAGAGGTAATACAACAGCAACTCCATGGAACCTGTGGCCTTACTAGTTAACACCTCAGTGTCACCTCTAGGAACTAGCACCACTTATGTCAGTGGCCACCCAACCCAATGGCAACCCGATGGCCACCTTGGACTCTATTGACATCAGCCATGAGGACTCTTGAGGCAATGACAAACTGAACAAAAATCAACTTGCCAGGTAGAACTATTAATTTGACTAGTTTGGCTATAACTGGCTTCTTCTACCTGGTGAAGGATCTAAATTATAACCCTAGCCTTCTAACAGAGGTTGCTGTGTCTCTCTGTTTGACGTGCACACCCACAGCCCAAAAGAAACATTGTGTTTTAGAAGCAGGCAATGTGATGAGGGGATGCAGTCACGGGATAATTAGCAAACTCTTTATTTGACATTTGGGATGGAAAATTCCAACCACGCTGCTTGAGACTGCACCCCCAGTTGATGTTTCCAACCTAAGTCTGAATTCACCTCATGCAACCAGACTCAGTACAGATATCTGCCACAAATTTTTGAGACTCTTATCTACTGTTTTTCTGTGCTATCCATGAAGGGGTAGTGTCCAGCCTGATGAAGTAGGATTTTCTCCACAAAAGCTTGTAATTTGTTTGATTTTTTTTAGTGGTTCAATAAAGGTATAACCCTACTCTTTCATTTGTGTAATATTAAGCCTTCTCCTAATTCTGTCAGTGGTAATGTAATATTAGGTTTCCATTTTCTTTTCAGAGCAGACATGAATGCAAAAGGATGGGAGGGAGGCAATGAGAAACACTCTAACTACAGACCAAAATGGGAATACCTCAATAGGTCTGTACCCTATTATTCATCTGAATATGTAGATCAAATCAAGTCCTAAGCATATTTATTTGGAAAACTTATTTATTTCTGTAAAATGGGACTGTTGTTTTTAATGTGTTTTTAGAACTGTTTTCATCTACTAGTTTTTAATAGCATATTTGTTTAATTCTTTATTGATATTGTTACAATTATTTTTAGCTCTTAATATTGTATTTTTTAATGCTGTAAGCCGTCTTGGGTCCTTTTTAGGAGAAAGGTTGGATAAAAACAAACAAACAAACAAACAAAACAAGATAGCACATGACTGACTTGAAGTTACTCTTACAGTTATCTTAGGTTCCTAATGCCAATCTAGAAGTAGAGGATGCCTCTGTGTTTTTTGTTTGACCTCTGCAAAAGGCCTTATTATTGTGGCTATCTTCTGGGAGCACATAGGAGAAAACATATAACAGTATTCATGGGAAGGAATAGGAAATAAGTTACCTCACTGCTGCCTTCTCAGGCTGTGGTGGTGGATGATAAAACTACCCATGGGTTCTACACCAATGCAAAAAAGCAGGGAGTTTTGTTCCAGTACTCTTAACAGATGTTCCATTTTGACCTCTTCAGAGTAAGCAAAATTCATCATTGTTGTCCACAGTATGTGGCATTTTACTCCCAAACGTTTTGGCCAAATAAATTCACTAACCCTAAGTGTTGGATGGGATATCAAGAAATGGAATCTTATTACCGTATGTGATGGACATGTCCTAAGAGTCAACACTTTGGGGAAGAAATATTTAAAGAAACTAGCGTTGTAACAAGTCAGACTGTAACATTATGCTGATTGTTGGGTTCGCTGTCACTGTTTCTAAACAAGAATGCAATAGTGCTGCATACATCCTTGATATTTCTTGTTATGGAGCTGGATCTTGGATAGTTTCTCAGTGGAAGACACCTGTGTATCTCTCATTCATGCAATGGTATGGTATGATGTGGCAGGTGTCACTTATGGAGTAACTGACACAGCAGATGCAGGAGCTGAAGTTGGAGAACCACAGTTTATTGAACTTCATTTTGATAGACCACATCAGCATGAACAGATCAGTGCCATAGCCACCATGAAATCATGTGGATCTATTGAAAGATCTACAGATCTAATATTATTAATCATACCATCTACAGGAGTTGTTTTCCTGCTTTGTGAGTGCACATAGAATCTCTTTGCTTAAGCTATGATATTGTGTGTTTGTTACATGTTGTGTACAATTTTTATTAAAAATTGTAAAAATTACTATTGTCTACAACAATACTATTACTATTACTATTACTATTACTATTACTATTACTATTACTATTACTATTACTAGTACTAGTACTAGTACTAGTACTAGTACTAGTACTATTGTCATTTCTATCTGTCTGTGATGGCACTGGGAAGGAAAAAGTATATTGTGCTTGGAGCAGGAGAGAAATGATTTGGTGGTGAACAGACCCTGCATTTTGGGCTCGTGAAAGAACAAGAATACATTTTCAACTGAAAATCCTCATTTCACAGGCAATTCTTCTCTTCTCCTTCACAGTTCTCTCTCTGTACAATGATTGGGCTTCTGTCTTACTAAGGATTGGGCTATGTATAAATTGTTTTTACCTATCAGTGAGCTCAGTACAAAACTCCAATGGTAAAAATGTAAGCCTCAATGCTGAGCCCAGGTCAACAATTCTGAAACAACAGGCCAGTCCGGCAGCTTTGTGTCACTGAAATTGGAAGGCAATTTTTTTTAAGGCTCCCCCAAGCCTGCAACCTCTATTGTGGCAGAGAAAAGGCAGCTGAGACTCTCTGCCATTTCCACTGGTCAAAACTAACACAGAAGAAAAATGGCTCCCAAAAATATGTCCTGCGGAAAAAAGCAACCAACGGAATGATCGCTGGATTTGATGTATTTACTTGCAACATGTCCATCACTTGGGAAGCTAGGATGCTGGTGGAATTAAAGGATTGAGTATTGTCAAGAAGCAGGAGATCTACTAGTGATAGAGGTGGAAGAGCAAATATGGGGCTGAGTCAGGAACATAAAAAATGTAGCAACAAAGCTATGGGGGCTCTGATAGGAAGAAAAGTTGCTCCTGCTGAACTGGGAAGTAGCCAGGAAGACACTGTTGGGAGTTAGGTGTGCCATGTGCCCAGAGCAATGGGAGAGATGAAGGATTTTGGCAGAAGTTAGAAAGGGTACTTTTTGGTCCACAGCTCTCAAAATCTGCTAGCTAACCTGATCCTGTATTCAAGCAACCTTTCCAGCTCCCAGGTTGAACTGGTGGGACGGGTACAGGGTGAGACAATGGAGGACCAGAAAGAAGACAATTAGCTGTGGTAGTCTATGTGACAGATGATCATGGTAGCGAGTGGAGTTTTTATATAATGATATGGTATAATGAACAGAATGGAGAAAACAAAGCGGAGATGGGGGGGGGATTTAAAGTCCAAGAGTAGGTACCTGTCCAACAAAATGGATTAATGGCAAAATTGTCATTGGATATGGAGAGGTATTAACTACATGAGGTCAGAGTAGAGGGCACAGTTCATGTGTACAACGGTAGAGTTGTACATTATCTGCATAAATGCGGTACAGAGAGGTAAGCTTGTTTGAATCAGTCTAAATCTGGTCTGTGTCAATGTCAGATGTTTAGTCACAGATCTCTTTTGTCCCATTTCTCCATCATTTTGTGATTAAAAACTATGACATTATAATCTATATTTCTGTACACAGCTTTTCCTAATGCTTTGTGCATGCATTTTCTTAATATACCCATTTTCATGTATCATTTTCTCACACATTCATTTACAGATGCATCTTTCCAAACAAGATATGGTTTGATCTGCAGAACTGTGGAATCTAAAGGAGCACTGTGTTCTGATCTGCATGTGAGTGCAGGAAGTTAAAAATTAGGTCAGTTCATTTACACATGAGGACCAAACATAATCTTCTCCCTTCCCTTTTGAAAGTGATAGGATTTGATCATGTCACCTAGGGACACCGCATAGAGAGAGAATAGCAGAGGGCCAAGAGAAAGAACCCCATGGGACTCCAACAAAGAGAAAAATAATTTATCCCTGTGAATGGAACAATGGAATGATCAAACAGATCAAAAAAGAACAATTTGGGGACAGGATCATGGAGACCTTGAGTATAAAGGGAGTCATGCAGGACAAAATGTTCCAGTATATCAAAGACAGCAGGGAGAATTCAACAAGAATATAGATTGAGCAGAGAACTCCAGATGTTGTGATGAGGAGCTGCCAATGATTCTTGCAAGCGCAGTTTCAGGAGCTCCAAGGAAGAAACTAAACTGAAGCTGTTTGGAGATAGTCAAGGAGTTACGGGGGGCCGAGAGCACACATGGAGGCGGGGGAGGGGAAGGAGTTGCTGGAAATAAGTAGCGTAATCCCAAGATTATTACATGTTGAAATAGAGAGATCAGTTATCTGGGGGGCTTTCATGAGTCAGGACTCTGATTTTCCAGGTTGTTGGCTCCTGTGGGGAGTCACAATGGATAGTGGAGGTTTTCCCTCTTCACATCTGTTCCCTCCATGTGTAGGAGGATGGCAGAAGAGGTGATAAATGGGAGGGGTCAAGAGCACTGAACAAGGTCATTATGTAGTTTAGTTCCCTGTACGGTTTCATATCCGGTGATGTTTCTGTCAGGTCTGTTCAAAAAGCAATGCAAATATACATTATGCATCCATGTGTGCAATTTAAGGTTCTTTACCACCTGAGTCAAGAGTCCTTTATTGCACCTTCTGTACTTGGACCCTCTCAGTATCTCTATCCACCAATAATTCCACGGCTGTGCCTTGATTTGAGGTGAAGATTTATAATAGTGCAATTACTATTTTTTTCTTCTTCTGTATGATCTCCAAGCCTAGGAATAACATAGCTCCTACTTTTATTAGTTTCAGCTCCAGATCACGCTTTTGACTAGGGCAGCTTACACATGATTTTTAATTCTGTTGACCTCTGCTGTTGCCCATGTTGGGGGCTAGGGTTGAGGCAGGATATGGGCTTATCTAGGCTAGGAAATGGAACGGAGACAAAACCTGCACTCTGAAAGTGGAACTCACCAGAATTTGGTAGATCACTTCTTCCTTTGTATTGGTAGCAATCCAGTGGTGCTTCTGGAGTGGAAATCAGCTGACGAGGGCACCCAAATGCATTCACAGTTGACACATTCAGGGAGGCTCCTTCCATACTTCCCTGATAGATCAGTGGTAGAACTGTCAAAATACCTCTGGCCAGTTGTGACTTTAATGTCCACTTAAAATTGTACAGTAGGACATTTGCCAAAATGTCGCTTTTGTGGCCTGCCACATACGCTGTATGTATGTATGTATTTCAAAAGGGCCGTGGAGTGGTATCTTCTAGAAAAGCAAAACATTGGCTTTGAGGATTGCCTCAGGATTATCATTTTGGAGCTTCAACAGAAGGGCACGATTATGCAGTTATATAGTTGCATCTTCCTTTAACACTGGTGCTGAGATAAGGTCCATCACCCTACTCAATTTTACAGGGTTGAGGGCCAGTTGTATGAAACATATAGGTCTAATATCCAGCACAAGGGAACTGCTGGGAACCCCAGGAGGAAAAACGGTGAGTCTGTTGCTGGTGTCCCCTGGCATCTGCTACCTGAAGCAATCACCTCAGATTGTGTTATGGTTGTTTTTCTAGACTGTAGTGAAAGTTAATGCAGCAAAAAGGCTAGACTGGGACCATCAGGTGAGACAATGTTCTTAAACATCTTCACTGGCTACTTTGCTGTTTCTTTTACACAGATGAGTGGGTTGATGCCTGCTTCATAGCCAGAGTCCTCATCTGAGTTCTCTCCCACCATCCAGAATGAAATGGCTGAGAGACGGGGAAAGAATCTTCTCAATGGATGAACCAGGTTATGGAACCCCATCCTCTGGGAAGTTTATCTCGCACCTTTTTACTGCCATTTATTCTTCTAGGCTTCAACATTTTCAAATGGTGATGTTTTTATTGCTGCAGCTTTTATCTGCTCTCCCCCTCCATCATTGTAAGCCTTGCTACATTTTTGTTCTTACGTTTGTTTTACATTTTATTATGTAAGCTTCCTTCAAATACTTATATTGAGTGGTGGTAAATAAGAAGCAAGAAAACAAATACAATTTCTTTCTTTCTTCTTGTCCTATCCTGCCACTTCTGTGATATGGTCTTTAAAAACCCCCCGCTTAAAATGGTTATTTAAAACAATGCTTCTTCTTTCCATTTGGCTTCTCTTGCCACCTTGAGTCCTTTTAAGGAGAAAAATGGGGTGTAAGTAAGTAAGTAAGTAAGTAAGTAAGTAAGTAAGTAAGTAAGTAAGTAAACAAACAAACAAACAAACAAATAAACAAATAAAGCAATTTTTTCATATCCAAAACCCCATCAGAGATGAACAATTGCACACTGGCATTTTTTTTTTTTTTTTGCAAATTTTAATAGGAGAACATAGATTGCCTTAAAACCCTGCTTATGTTTGTTGGTAGTGTATTCACTGATCCTTTTAGTATTGTATATTCATTGTTACTAACTTAAGTACTGTTTTAAATAATAAATATATAAGTGATTGAGTGAGTTGAGGGTAATACAAAGCTCTGGAGCAGATGCAAAGTGTGCTGCCCTGAGCTTCTGGATGGAATGGCAGAATAGAAACCATGATGTAGCAAATAATGGTGTTGAGAAAGAATAATTTAAAAAACAAATTAAAAACATGCACTGGTGAAAATACTCATATTTGTAAATTGCCTTGAGAGAAGGACTTCCTTCCTCCCTCCCTCCCTTCCTCCCTCCCTTCCTCCCTCCCTCCCTTCCTTCCTTCCTTCCTTCCTTCCTTCCTTCCTTCCTTCCTTCCTTCCTTCCTTCCTTCCTTCAGAAAACACCAATGTGCGCTTCATGAAAAGGAACAAAGCCAAATTAAGGGTGTGAATGTGACGCTCCTGGTGATAATTCCCTTTCTATTCTTCTTGTGAATTTCAGCCCTTTATGCCAAGCAGGAGCTTTAACTATGGCACTTTACTTCAGAGATGCTCAGGAGGAGCAATGAAGCATGGGGGGAACAATATTGGAATGCAGAAAGCAGCTGTTGGCCTTTCCTTTCCTTTTTTCTTTTTTTCTCCCTTGGTGCTCATCCTATTGAAGCAGTAAATTTTCTATCTAATCAACAAGTTGCCATGTCATTCTAAACAAAGCAATGAAGGGGCTCCAAGCAATATATAAATCATTTCACAAGACTGGCAACTGGTAAAATTACCCAGTGTTTGCTGTTTCATTAACCAAGACAGTCTTTGATCGGTAGAATTAGAAATCTTATTTGCAGTCCATGGCCTTCTGAATTTGTGCAGTTTCATAATGCACACAACAACCATGGGAGAGAAAAAAAATGCAACTTAGCTTTGATTTATGGACAGCAAAACACACTATTGTGAGTGTTCTTCTTTTCACTTTCTGCTATGCAAAGCATGATTTTCTACATCTATCTGAGTAGTAACTGAATTGACTGACTGACTGACTGACTGACTGACTGACCGACTGACTGATTCCTTCCTTCCTTCCTTCCTTCCTTCCTTCCTTCCTTCCTTCCTTCCTTCCTTCCTTCCTTCTTTCTTTCTTTCTTTCTTTCTTTCTTTCTTTCTTTCTTTCTTTCTTTCTTTCTTTCTTTCTTTCTTTCTTTCTTTCTTTCTTTCTTTTGAGGTACCCAATGGAATATGCACAGGGCTTGGTTTTTTTTGTTTATTTACCTGGTTTTGGTCTCTTTGGGGGCTCTTCTGGTCCCCCCCCTGTTTTTGTGTGTGTACTGGTCCTTTCATTTACACGAAATAACTCTTTGGGGTTCTTTCATTTCAAGTTTTTCCATTGGTGTTTTCTGGCACTCCAAAAGTATTCTTTAGAAGCCTTAAAATCTACTCCAGATAAGCAGAAACAAGGCAAAAGAGAATTACTCTACTCCAAAGACAGGCAGCAGTAGAACCAACAATGATAACCACCTATACAGCCTAGTAGTACCACTGGCACAGTCACAAATTCCCCCCACCCCATCCCAGAAATAAACACAGCAGCCATCTCCCAAAATATACAGCTGCAACAGTATACAAAGTAAATTAATCAAATTTAAAATTAAAAAAATATCAATCAAACTGGGAAAGCACTCCCCCAGGAGACAATAGCAAAAAAACAAAAACAAAAAAAACACACCCAACAACAACAAAAGATTTTAAAATGAAACAAACAGAAAACCTATGCATAGCCCCTTCCACCAAAAAACAAGAAAAACAAGCAAGAAGGCAAATAAAGACAAAAATGCCAACAATGCCAGTCCCCCAACCAAAACTGCTATAATACAGGAAGATTTCTATCTTACCTTCCACTTGATGTTTTCTCTTTTCTTCTTTGAGTTCAACAGGCAATAGCAGGCAAGCCAGCAAAAACAGTCAAAATATGGAAGTGGGGAGCAAAAAAAGGGGGGGTGAGGAATCCACAAAGAAATCAGGGAGGAAAGAAAAAAATAATCCCAGTCAGGCATACTGGCACAAGCCAGCTGCCTGGCAATTGCAGCAACAGCAAAAATAATCCAAAGAAATACAAAACAAAAAATAAAAAAGCTTCCAATGAAATCAAGGCCAAAGGCCAAAAAAAGAAAGGATTAATCAGGGAAGCACAAAGGGGCAGGGAGGCGGCACAGTCCAAGATGGAGGACACAAAGGGCTCACACACTCACAAGGGATGACTAAACAAAGAAAAAAAAACACTTGTCAGTGACTTCTAGCCAATCTAGACCTTTTTACAGGTTCAAGATTCCCATTCCCCCCAAATACTATGATTGGCTGCTGGGAGCAGTCCTCATGATGCTATTGGATGAAAAGGTTCCTGGGTGATTTGACAGACAAAAGGTGAAACAAAAATTTAAATGGGAAATCCTTTTTTTAAAAAACCAGAACACTTTTATGTACCACCTTTTTATTAATATAAATCATTCATATTTCAGAGGTTCTCTTTACAAATCAATAAAAGAACACAAAAGCAAAAAAAGAGAGTCTGTTCCATGTTTGGAGTCTCTAATCAAAGCACAAAAGACCCATCTGTGTATAGCAGGTGCTCAAGTAATTGGATAATTATTTTGAGTAATTAAAGTCAGCATTTTAAAGACCTGGGGGGAATCTTAACGTGACACAAAGCAAAGTTTGAGTCAAATGCTTTTTTCTGGGGAAAGTATTTGTTCCTCGTAAATGGAGGTGGGGGCATCACTGAGAAGGCCCTGGACTCGTAGAAGTGTTGAGCATTGCTTTGGACAAAATTAGCACACCAAAAGGTAGGACTGACAGGATAGGAAATCAGATGCTTCAACCCAGATCCTAAAACCTAACTGTAGTCAGACAGTAGGAACATCTGATGTTGTAAGACAAAATAAAACTTGTGAACTGAGTGCATGTTTCATTGAGAAGGTGTGTTAGTAACAACAAAGTACAACTCAGCTTACAATAAAAAAGCAGCATGTCTTTGTATGAGGAGTAGATAGAAATAGAAATACCTCCTCCTTTGTAAACTGTCTTTTATCTTCTATCACCTAATCCGATCTTCCTTCAATGTAGGTTAATATTCTTAGGGTCATCAATGCTACTTTCTTCCTTCTAAAATTTTCTTTCTTGACTGTCTCTGAACAGGATAAAATAGTCATTTCACCTTTTTTTTTCTCCAGAAATGAGAACCTATGGTTCTTTAAGTAATTCCAGCCCTTACATAGCTAGAATCAGGAATCCTATTACCTCTCCTATCTGAATATACTATATATCTTTAATAAAACACTACTCTTTTAAAAAAATGAACTGAATTCACAAGGCAGTTGTTTGGTCTGCTGCCAGTGAGTCTTCTTGTTGCACAAGTCCTGACAGCAGCAAAGGACCTAAGGAAAAAAAACCTCTGCATTGGATGGCAGTAAATTTTCCTCTGTGACATCACAAGAGCACGTCCTTTGATATCACAAAGTCCTCACCACTGACATCATTGGGAGCTAGTCTCATTTTTTTACCTGAAGTGTCAGGGGGTGGGATCCTAATGAACTGGAAACCTGGTTGAGGAAAGAAAGAAATGGTTAACCTTCAGTTCACATGCCCATAAATCACCTATATAACTGGAATTTATAAGAATGACCTTGCTTCATCTACTCACGTCATTCTATATTTTGAATTTTTTCCCATTCTTTCAGGCCATCTCTGTTATGGTGGTTACTATATTTAGAAGATTCACTACCTTGGAGAGTTTCTAGAAAAGACCATTCTTTTGGTGCATATACTGTATGTCCACAGTGATAGACAAACATGAAAAGTAAGTATGGTTTCCAAATGTGAATTCCATGTTTACTGCTAGAGATGGGGGATGGTTCTTGAGAGATTACCTCTCTGACAAGAGATTATTGTTTTCACAGTGCAGGGTCCTACTCCATCTGAATTCAGGAGAGAAACATCACCGTCCTACAATGTGAGGAGAGCCCTCATTCATATCAGTCTCTTTAAAACACTCACCCAGAGGAAGAAGGGTAGGAAGAAGCAAAGACAGCAGTAGGAGTGGTGAAGATAGCAACTGTAGAACCCACATCACCTACATGCCACTAAAGAAACCCAGAATTGTTTTTACTGAGCATTATACTGTGTTTCCCAAAAAATAAGACAGGGTCTTATATTATTTTTTGCTCCAGAAAATGCAGTAGGGATTATTTTCAGGGGATGTTTTATTTTTTTCATGTAAAACAATCTACATTTATTCAAATACAGTCATGTCATCTTCTGGTTGCTGTACAGTGGTAGAGGGTGGGCTTTCATTTAACTAGAGCTTATTTTTGTGGTAGGGCTTATATTATGAGCATCCTGAAAAACCTCACTAGGGCTTATTTTCAGGTTAGGTCTTATTTTGGGGGGAACAGGGTACCAGATAATATAGATAAGACAAAGAACTACCTAGTTATATATATAGTCACTGCAGCCAGAATTCTTTATGCTAAGAACTGGAAGAAATCAGAGATACCAAAACAAGAGGAACTCACTGAGAAGATATGGGAAGTGGCAGAAATGAATATTCTGTCAGAAGTGTTGAAAGACTGTCTAATACAAAAGGCAACTGAACGATGGGATTTATTATGTAACTAGCTTGAGTCACCAGATAGTGGTTGAATAACAGAATTAAACTAAGATGTAACAGTAAGTTGAAACCTGGAGGGCAATCAAATTGTAGAAAGGCCAAAAGTTGACCTGATATCTCAATATGAACAAACATATTGGATGTTTCCCCCATACCCCCCTCTACCTTTTGTATTCCTTACCTTATCCCTAGTTTAAAAAAAAAAAGAATTGGGGGAGCAGCCTTTGGCTGAAAAGAGTCCTAGCTGCTCTGTGATATCTTTCTAGCCTGGTTTCCTTTTGAACAGCTATTTCAAAAATGTCTTATGTCTTGGGGAGTGGGGAGAGATTTGGGGTCAAGAAACCGTAATAAAGTCAATAATTGGACGTGTCATCATAGATCAACAGCAGTCATCGTGGAGCAATGGCTGCTATGCCTCTTCTTCCGTGGCCTATAGAGGGTGCGCTCACTGTTCTTGCTGTCTTCATCTTCCTCTAAGCCATCTCTACCCTCTCCCCCTCCCCCAGCCTTCTGGTAACAAGTTGCTCTGCTGACAGCCAGTGAGAAACGGGAGCAGTTCCATTGCTGCCCATACGATCATCGCTCTATCACCAGAGGCAATTGCTTCACCAGGGCTAATGACAGGGCCAGCCCTGTATCTCATGTGTCAAAGTAACTTGGATGGCTTCAAGTAATAGGCACCCATACCTAGATGGATGGATGGAAGCATGATTTATGCTTTACTTTGGTCAGGAACATATTTTGGAGTGCCCCAACATTTACATAGCCTACAGAGTCATGTTAGACATTGGGCAAGTGTCTCTGAAGAAGGCTAAAGAGGTGATAAAATAGTTTGCTTTCTGATGGAGGATATTGCTAAGCCACTCTACCCTTTGTTGTCAGGGACAATGAACCCCAATCTCATACTGACCAGAGTTAGCCATAATTGGTCTCTCTAAGGAGTTAGCCAGCAGTCACAATTAATCTGTGGACTTCTTTATGAAAGATCTCTAAATCATCCATTTGTTGCTTTGTATTCATATAGTCATGGACGGCTCATGACAACAGCAGCCATAATTGATTACCTTAGATAGCCTAGAGACAGGTAGTCATACTGAACAGAGGTGAAGGTAGTATGATGCAGCTGCCATTATCCATAGCATATGTACTCAGTTCTTTTGTCCTCCTGTCCTCTGGACACATTTTACAGATTTAGAAGCATTACAAAAGTGCTGCAAAGTCTGTAGGTTGGACAATGGGGGAGGAGCATGCACACATCTCTGTCCTAACCTTCAGCTGCATTCACCACCATTTTCTCTTGTAACAAAAGAAAACTTGAACCAATTGGAATCCAGTTGCTTTCCCCTCCTCATATATAGCATCACAATTATAGAGATAGAAGGAATCTTAAGGGTCTGTCTAGTTCAATCCTCCGTGATGTTAGTAATCCAAAGCTGCCACAGCCATCTAGCTTCTGTTTGAACAGCTGCAATGAACCACAGTCCACCACTTCCCAAGACAGTTCATTCAAATGTCAAACAGCTCTAACTGCCCATAATGTCCCCCTATTCTTTATCTGAAATGTCCTTAGTTGTAATCCATATTCCACAGAAAATGCATGTTATCTCTAACAAAGGGAAATTATGGAGTTTATTTTTGTGACCCCAGTCATACCCACTCATAACTCTTTCAAGGTCTCTGCTTCCTTGCATGTGTGATCTTCTAAGACAGTGGCAGATGTCCTCTGAGGAGCTGCTCTGATATTTTAGTCCTGAGCTGCATATATTAAAGAAGTCAGCACTGTAGAAAGAAAGTGCAATGGGAGAAATAGCATAAAACAACACAGAGTTTGTTCCTTTAAGAATCTTATATAAGCCGGTGCATCGCCTAAAAACACATTTAAATTTGAAGACAAGTTACAGTCTACTACATGAAATAAATCAAGTCTGCATAAAAGATGCATAGGCTGACATTTCCCTGTAAGATTAGTATTTGCATGACAAAAGCCAGCAGCAGTGGCAAAAATAAATAACTTTGCCAAATGGGTGTCAGGGGGAATATATGTATATGTGTGTGTATGCATGTGTGTAAATACAAAACATAACAATTTTAGACAAAGGCAGAATTTCTCTCCCATCATTGACTTTTCCATTACCTATCTCAGTTAAAATGTTCCATCCAAGAGCAAAATATTTGATCATCATTTTTCTTCTCTCTATTCAATAGACCAAAGCACTATTATTGATCATACCTCAATATCTTAGTTTGGTTGGAAGTGTGTGCACTACTAATTCCTCCATTTTTGCCTCTATGAAAGTAAATTCTCTCAGTCTTATTTGGAATTTCTAGTGGTGTTCCATTCTAACTAGAGTTGTTCAGATTTGTCTCAGATTTCATTTGATATAACATTTATTCCCAATAAGATGGGCAGTTGCCTCTCCTGGGTTAAAAGGAAAAGAATCATGTAAGAAGCCTGAATCCTCAAAAAAAATGTATCTCAAAAATGCCTGTAGGTAATTCATCTCAGTCTAAAGCCAGCCTAAAGGTTTTGCCTCAGCTGAACTTTCGTAACTTTAATTTTAAGTATTCATTGTGGGCACTCCACATGAAATAAAACTGCATGGGGGAAAATCCCAAGTTTCCAGAAAGACCAAAAAGCAAAAATTCACATTTTTAGCATAGTAAAAGAAATGCTTATAAATTGCAAATGCCTAATTCAAGTGGGATTTTTTTCCTTTCAATTGCTAGGTGGCAAAGGGACCACTCCCATTTTTCTGGATAAAAAAAAAAGTGAGCAAACTCACATTGGTTGAGAAAATCAAAAATGGAAGAAAAAGAAAGGAGGAAAATAAAATAAGAAGGCTCCAAATGTTGCTCGGGAATCGTTTTCTTACGTGGTTTGGTATACAGTAACCTTCAAGGAGAGAAAAACTCAACACTATCTTTCCCCCAGTCTTTGCCAGTGTACTTGACTAAATTGAAATCTCTTCACCCATGATCAAGCTAATTACCTTATTCAGAGTAAACTCATACCCAGTTAGTAAATCATTCACCTCCAATCCTTCAGGTGGGATGCTTAGACAAGGCTTAGAAAAGATTGGGAATTCTGAGCCTAAATATACAAGGAGCTACGTTTGGCTGCAATTGAGTAAAACAGAATGTTTATGAGACAGAGAGAGAGAGAGAGAGAGAGAGAGAGAGAGAGAGAGAGATCCCCTTCCCAACCTTTTCTTTTCTGGGAAGCACTGTGGGAGTAGGGTGTGTAACCTCTGGTTTGAGTATGACATCAGGCAATTAAAAAAAGAAAATTTAAATACAACATCATTTTTTGAGGAAAAATTATGCAGGTCTTTTACCACAGTCCTGTCTTGATACTGCAAAAATTGTGTGTGTGTGGGGGGGTAATTCAGGAAAAGAAACTTGTGTGTGCCACACACAGTACTGGGCTGAATTGGCACATGAATTTGAACACGATAGGTCAAAGACTTGTTCTTATTGCAGCCACAAGTCGCACCAAAGAATCCCGTACATTATTGTTCTCCATTTTTTAAATTAAAAAAGTCTTTACATCTCTGCAAGTGGACAACTAAGCACTGCTTAGGAGGTGAAAATGCTGTTAAAGAATCTAAAGAGAGGCAAGACCTTGGGCAATAATAGCATCCCATGTGACTTATTCTTTGATAATTCATATTGACAGATCATGATACTAGCTGCTCTATTGGTTTTTATTATGACCATAGATCAGCCATGCTAGATATGCAAGACTGAAAGCGGCCTTATTTACTTCTACAGATAGATATGAGAAATTTCCCTCAGAATGGGCTGAAATAATTGTGGTACCTATTTACTAGTAAGAGGTTCATAAGATCCTAGGAATTATTGCCCGATAAGCCTTCTAGACATCAGCAAATTGTACATAAGAAAACTTTTGGGCAAACTCGAAAATTGGGTTTCTTCAGAGAACCTCTTGGCAGGGGATCTTATGACTTCCAAAGAGGAATAATCACTCAGGAGATGTGTGTTATGGGGGAGGGGGGGAAGGAAACCTATTGTTTATTGTTTACTTTTTGAAGGAAATCCACTAAGACTCCAGGAGGATAAGATTTCTAAACTAAGCTCCTTGACTTGGCTTCCATATCTGCAGGTTTGCCACTCTTAACAAATGAGTGGGTCTAGGATCAAATCAAGGCTGAACTAACTCTGGAGGCAAAAATGTTGAAACTGAGGTTGTCCTACTTTGGGTACATCATGAGAAGACAAGATTCTCTGGAAAAGACAATAATGCTGGGAAAGAGAGAAGGCGGCAAGAAAACAGGAAAACTAAATATGAGATGGAATGGCTCCAAAAAAAGAGCTTGCAAGAGATAAATAGAGCAATTGAGGAAAGGACATTTTGAAGACCACTCATTCATAGGGTTGCCATAAGTCAGAGACAACTTGATAGTAACATAACAATATTAACAGCACTAGTGCTCACCATATGGCACAAGACTGTGTCTAGGTAAGTACATCAGAACATAGCATTTAGAACATGATGGGATATAAATCAAATAAACAAAAAAGGCATAGTCCCCAGTAACTCTCTAAAATGCCCTATGCCTTTTATTTTCTGCAACTTAATGAAAATAAATATATATGGAGAAAGAAAATATCAGAAGTGACTATAGTTGTGTTGCAATATCTAGCAAGGCAAGAATCAGTTATTTCAGAGGAATGGTCTGAACAGTGCTTTCCGAATGCCCCCTCCTGAGACTGGCCTCTGATCTGAACTTCACACTGGCTTTCATAAGTAGTTATATCTCTGTGTGATTTGCCTCCTGTTCTTGCCAAATGACATCCCCACCCAAAAAAACCATTTTACTTAAAATGTGAAAGAGGGCTGATTAGGTTCATTTACCAATCAAATCTTCTACTTTCTTTGCTTGGCCAGGGAAAACAACTGTGGGGGGTAGTCTGGCTCCTTTCATGTCACTAAGAAGGAGGACAGTCCTTTGAACGAAGGGCATCTTTCTAAAGGAGAACACAAAGCTGCCCTATAGCTGGCTGCAGATCTCAGAGTTTGCATTGCCCTCCAATGGGCTCTGACTGGCTGAGAAACATGACATGATCTGTGGCCTTACAGGTGTAATTGAAGACTATGCCAGGTGGCTGCACTGGGCAAATAAAAGAGCTAAATTTTGATTCTTCCCCATCCCTGATGTACTAATGACTATATCATAGACACTGAAATGGGATGAGGAGATGGCATTGTTGCTCAAGTGCAGCTACTCAAGATACTTGGGCAGTTGCTTTATTTTTTATCTTCTACCTCATCCCCTCAAAAGTAGTAACACTACCTGAAAGGTATTTGGGGAGGGAATTTTTAAAAAGCCCCTCCTCTCTCATGTGCTCAGTGCAATTGGCTGGCATAATTGCCTCAGTAAAATATTTTTCAAGAGTTGCCTTATGGCTGACCCTTCCCCACCACACTGGCAAGAACACCTGCACAGAGTGACATGTCAGAGCCATTGGGGAGCCATAGAAAGTAAAGCTAACCCATTTCCTGCCAATGCCTGGTGCATGTTTCACCACTAGGTGCATGGTGAGGATTTGTGTTTTAGAGAAAGAAACCCAGATGAACTCTCAAGCAACTGTCAGCTAGCCTCCCCCCCCCAGCAATGGACTGGGGGACTTAATAGAAATATAAACACGAAATAAGTTCCTTTCTTTTTTTTCCTTTTCCCTCCCTTTTTCCCTTTTTCTAGGCATTGCAGATTCCTGCTCTGACAGATGCTCTCCCAGACATTGTGTTTCTTCTTTGTTAAAGATATGCTCTGTATCAGAACTGAACCCATAAAGACATTCTTCACACCTCTTCCAAACACAACATTACCATTGAGGAAGAGGGGGACAAGCCCATCTATCTCCCCTTGTGGTGTAATGGTAATAAGGTTGATTTTTCTCCTCATATAATGGTTGTCTGATAGGGTGATGAACTACCTACCTGAAAAGGGCTCTGACCCATGCCACAATCTTGGAGATGTTATCTGGAGGATCTCTACCTCATTTAAAAGGCAGATAGAACAATCCTATTTCGTAACTGAGGTGAAGGTCCTGAGTTTTGAAACCTCGTATGTTTAAGAGAGTTAGAAAAATGATAGAATGATTGTGGGTGTGAAGGAAAAAAGTGCTTTGAAAGTTAATCTTGTGCCTTGAACTTCGTTGTTTTTGAAACAGGCCTTATTTTGCAAAAGGATGAACCAGTTCTGACAGAGCAAGGCCACTAAATTCATACAACATCTCGGCAACTGTATGATTGTTTTGCTTTTGAAATAATATTGTGATTAGAATTTGTAAACATAGATATGATATTATAGTAAACCAAAGTGTGAATGAAAGGGGTCTTTAATTGTATAACATTATAGTGCCATCTTTCATTGAATATAAATTCATGAGATATAGGATTTACTGTATGTAGTTATTTCTGGACAGGGAGTGGCAACAGGCAGAATATCACAAGTTACAAAGGATAGTCAAAACATAAATGTTTATCAACATATATTTCCTAATCCAGGAAATAGAGTAAGAATGAAATCTATAAGATATTAAATTATGATACCGCTTAAAGTTATTTATGAGACCAAAGTAAGCTGATAAGAATGATCGCTTTGCTTTCCTGCCTGGAGAGCAGTGTCACAGTTATATTACGCCACTTTCTGAGGGGAGGAGGGATGGAGCCTTTAAGAAGGCTTTGGTCCCTCTGGCTCAACCTCTTTGCCGTTTTGCAAGCAAACCCTACCACCCACCCTAAAGTTAGAATGAGATTAGCTGGTTGCCTATTGGAGCCGGATGGGAATTTTTGGTCTGCATCCTAGATTGGCCTTTGAATACGGCTATGTTTTTGCCCATCCCATTCTTACCTGATGGGTGAGGTAATAAAATTTTAATTGTTATAGTTAAAGTCATTCTGGTCACAGCTGCGGGTAGTGCGAAGGCAAGAGTTGGGGTGAGTTCTCGATGAACACGTGGTGCGAGAATTATGCCATTTCTCTGTCAGGTGGAGCTAGTCGGGCATCAGATGAGAGGTGGATTTCCATAGGGGGACCTCTCAGCCAGCAGCCCACTTAGGGTCATGAGACTCAGTGGGTTGAGAAGGTGGGGGTACCCTTAGCACAGAGTACCTGAATGTGTGCTGTACAATGGACAGCATGATTCAGAAATAGGAGTTCCCTCTGCTCTATGAATGGTCAGGATGTATAGGCTACTCCAGATTGAGAAGTATATCGCACTACGGTCAGGCCCCCTTGTAGTAGGGGGACTAGTTTAAATAGTTAATAAAGGTGTGGCCCAAGTTTTAACCCAACAACCTATGTCTCGCCTCTTTATTTCCGGGCTGGGGGAGCAAAATGTTTATAGTAAGAAGAAAAGGAAAACAACTGGGAAAAGGTGTAAAAACAGTTGAGAACAGCCCAACACCCTTTCGGGGGGAGCAAAAATGATGCCAGGCAAGCATAGCTGGAAGGGAGGAAAAGATAAAGAATAAGCATAGAAAAAAATACAGAGGACATAAAGTTTCCTACATAGGCTTCAGTTTGGTATGGCTGGTTGAGCAAATATTTTCCTGTGTGTGTGTTCTTGACATGCTTAGAGACTAAGAAAATAATTTCCTTAATATATTTTTACTTTTTAAACGTTGATATTTGTCCATGCTTTTAAAGGAAGCATGATATTTTATTACTTTATGCAATTTTATTCATAAGAATGTTAATGTTTTAAGAGATCATTTTCTTTTGTTTGTTTGTTTAATATTTTAGCTATGGGTGCATTTAGTTTTAAATGATGCCAACACATTTTGTATTTTGATGTCTGCAGCCTCTCAAAGTTGTAAGATCTATGGGTGGAAACAACAGCCATAACTTTTCATAAGCTGCAAGCAGGTATTTTAAAATATCTGTACCTCTAGTTTTCATTATAATTGTGAAACGTTTGGATGTTGCAGCAACTCCAAAGTAGCTTGTGCAAATGGAATATAGAGGCAATGTAGATAAATAAAACTTGTAGAAATAGACAAGCTGATGTTGCCTGGAATTTTTGCAACAATAACAATACTTATACTTTGATACTCTGATGAATTTTAATATGATTGTCAGCAATTGTTTGGTTTCATTCCGGCATTAATCTTTTACTGAGTAAATGCCAGCTGTGATGAACACTGGCTTCTGACATTTCCCTGAAGGTATATGTAATTTCTATAGGACTTAGGAAGAGTCAAGCACCTAATTTCTGAGTCTGACAGAGGGAGAAGATGCTGCTATGGAACAACTGCTACTTCTAGACTGCTGCCATTTCACTGTGGCAGGATGCAAGGTTATCAGAAAGGCTTAATCTTTTCTTCCTTTAAAAAGATTTTCACCAGAACTCTCCATTACTCTTGTATTGATTCAATTCTTTAAAAACCCTGCGGCTTATCAATGTGGAATATTATGCTTCTGTATCCATGATTCAAAATGCCAGGAAATGGCTTGATATTGCCACACAGCATCATACCTGCATTTTTAGTAGGAAAAGGGATGCCATTTTTTATCTAGTAAAGGGCAGCCTGAATGTTGATGATACCAATGTCAGCAGTCAAGATGGTCTACAGGATACCCTTTTGTACTCACTACCATTCACAAAGAGATACCAAGCAGGGGAAAAACCAGGAGCTGACTCCCTTTGTCATTAGTTAACTACTACTCACCCAAACACAAAGCAATCGTCAGGGCTGTTTTTATTTAATGAGTTCTCCACACAAGAGTTCAAACTAAACTTCTGCAAGTTATAGCTCTGAAAATACATTGACAAATCTGCAGTTTTGCTTTTCCACATTCTGCAATTTTCAAATGTTGGTTCTGCAAATATAAAACTCATTGCAAATGTTGGTGAATTCTTTTTACAAGGGGTAAAATAATTTCTCACTCGTACTGAGAAGCAAAACTTGGGAAATGAACTCCATTGACATATCACTTCCAAGATGCTCTGGGAGAGTTAGCATGGCCAGTGGGGAATATTGGGAGTTGTACTCTGACAAGTTACTTTCCCATCCTGTGCTTTGAAGGCATCAGCTGTGCCTGAGGACCTTTACTTCACACATGTGGAGTTCCTGAATTTGGAACGGTGCCATCCTTATTATAGAGTCTGACTGTGCACAAGGAGGCTAGTTTCAGTGACCAAACACAATTTTGCTCCAGAGGCAAATGTCTGGAGAGAAAAGAATGTCCTTCCTCTCAAAGAATGCAGAAGATGGTCGCCTGTGCCTTCGATTAAAACTTATCACAGTGTCAAGTGAAGCTGGCAGCTTTGAGGTGTGAATTATTTCAGGCCAGTGATGATGATGTCACCTATCTGGGCAACAAGAATTAGTTACTGTCTTCAGCCTGTGGAGAAAGACCCTACTTGTCAAAGATCTCTTGTTCAATTTATTATCACACTTCCCATTTTAATGGGAAAATCAATACCACAGAAGGAAACAGTGGCTGCTCGTCTCCCTTATTTTAGAGCCACAGTCTTTTCTGACATCAGCTCTGTGCCTTTGAGCAGATCCATTGGGGTGAGCGGGCATGTCACATAATACCGTCTTAATGTGACCAGGGGAGGGAAGGGAATGGTACCTGTTGAATTTCAGTTTATGAGCTGGTTGCTAAAAGGGAGAGTTATGTGATATTAGTTTCTGTTTACGATGCTTGACTTCTTATTCTGTTATTGTTACGTAATATCTAATATATTAGTTTGTGTTCAATGTTGTCTTGTATGTTTTTCTGTTAGCCATCCAGAGTAGTGGTTCGCCACTGGATGAGGTAGAGGTCCAATAAATAAATAAATAAATAAATAAATAAATAAATAAATAAATAAATAAATAAATAAATAAATAAATAAATAAATAAATAAATAAATATCACTGCACCTTTCCAATGAATATCACTCCTTTAAGCCTTCCATTGCCATGCTCCCAGGTTTTTGGTTGCATGCCATTTTCCGTTAACATCATATCAGACAATATGGATTTGCACAGCGGGGGGTCTCCTGTCTCCTACTGTTCTGACAACAACAATCCCTTAAAGCACTGCAAAAAGATTAAGCCTCTCAGCCCTACTTCAGTGCAGCTTAATTGCAAAGAGGACTGGCCTGATTAGCCCTTTGTCTCTGGTGTCATCCACTGCTTTCATTTATGTTTGTTTTCAGGTATCCCTAAACACTGGCTCTTTTTGCTGCAACAAATTAATGGTTGCTTTGAGAATCTTTTCTGGGTTTTGTCAGAGAATCTTATACAGATTACAAACCTTGTTCCAGGGCTGAAGAGAGTGTTGTTACGTCGAGTGCTCCCAGATTCCAGCTGTGAAAAACTGTTTTTTGAATCATCAACTTCATCACATAAACATGTTTTGGGTTCAAGCATAACCAATGACATATGGATAACTAGTGCTGTTGGCAGGCTCTGCCGTCATTTGTCACAATGCCTGACTGCCACAAAGAATGTGTTCCTGAAAGAAAGGCACCCTCCAGTTCAACGGAAGGAGGAGAATAGCACAGGCAAGGGTGTGGACCACTCCTAGCTTTCCCAGCCAGCATGGCTGACAGCAAGGGATTGCAGCTGTTGTGGGCTGAAATATTTGGAGGGTCAAATGTTCTCCACCTCTGGGATTGCTGAGGTGTGACCCAGTGATACGGCATTTTCTTTTGAAGGTTGTGAGGCTGTCCACAGGGACAAGAAGGATGCTGCCTTACCTCAGGCAGAGGCTGCCTTTAGTCATCCTACTCCTCCCTGTTTCTTACCAGAGGCAGAGAGCCCCCCCCCCCCCCGTATGAATGTTTGCCTCTCTCTTTCTCTCTGATTATCTTCTTGTGCTCCTGGCTCTCCTCCACTCCATTAGTTGCTGTGCCTTCTGTTCTGCCAGCCAGAATGGTCAGTAGTCATCACTGGGGGTGTGGAATAGGGGTTGTGTAATATCTTGTGGCTGCTGTTTCATATTAGCTGATTACTTTGCTAACTACTATTTTGTGCAGCATAGCCTTTAGGAAAGTCACTCATAATAATGAATAATAAAGAACAAAAGGCATCACCTGGCAAAAGCTGGGCCTGCCTAGATCCCATTTATTTGGGAGGGAAAGAATCACACATATGCTTATCTCTCCCTTGGAGATATGACCCCAATCTCATATTAACGAGCCAACTCCATATCCTGGGAAAGCAGACGGTCATCAATGGATCTCAATAGCTGCTTCAACTGCCAACATTTGCTGGTGTACATCTAAAATAAGTAATTTCTTTTCTTTTTTAGGGTTTTCATCTGGAATTGGAGAAATATATCTACAACCATTATTATTCACATGACTTTCAACATTCACATTGTGGCTGAAATCCTGTGAAGTAAATCACATTAGATTTGGTCCATTGATTCAGTAGGGATTTGGTCAGTCATCTGCTTGGAAAGTTCCATTGATTCAAATGTGCTGCTCTAGTTGCAACTTACTACACAAAGCAACAGGCTTTCATCCAGGGTATCTGTGTATGTATGCATGTGCACACAATGGTATCTCTGTACGTCGTGTCTGAGATGAGTACGAACTCCTGTGTAACCAAAACCACCTCAAAAGTGATTTTAAAAAAAGACACCAGAGGAATATTTTAGGTTTCCAAATGTGTGGGATTTTTTTTTTTAAAAAAAGAAACATACAAATGGAAAAGAGGCATCTAAGAGACACAGTAACAAATGAACATGATATGGAATAATGTTTCTAGGAGTATCCTATAAGAGGATACTTCTAGCTTGCTGGAATGTTAACTAGGAGCACTTCACACATTCTGTTGCAGTTCCCATAAATACACATATATGTATATGTTATGGTCAGTATGAAAACGTACATCTCTAGCATCTTTACTGTCCATTTTCTCTATATGATGAAAAAAAAGTTAGCTTTATAAAAGCTTCAACACAATGGTCCCTAAGGTGGCACAAGATTCATTATCCGTTTTGCTCAACCAAACTAACATGGCTACTCTTTTTAAATGGATCTCCATGGAATGAGAGCAAGATGGTTTCTTCAAACAAATGAACACAGAGGCTGAAATCCTGTTACTGAGAATAGCAAGTGACTCACTTTGTTAAGCAGCAAAATTTCAGTCACTAAAATCTACACAGTATGTGTGGAGTGTTCATCATTCCAGCTGCTATAAAATAGCTCTGGCATCCCTGGCTGCATCGCAAAAGCACACATTTAATATTCCCTGTTGGTGTTTAAGACATATCAATTAACTGGGCATTCCAGGAAGTCTAATGCATTATTCTATTGCAAGACAGTGATAATTCCATGTCAGTAATAAATGTCTGTTTATGTAGTGTTCCAAATCATCACCTGGAGATTTTTCCCCCTGAACATTATTAAAGAGATGCTATTAGAAAGATACAGGCTAGTACACGTAAATTGTGAGAGGGTTCTTCTAACTACCTGGGTGGCTACCATATCGCTCGCTTCTTTTTCCTCAATCTTTTGCACTCATTTATGTAATGAACACCAGACATGGGCCTCAGCATACATATACTGTACTGAGTTATTCAAAATTTTTTGCTAATCTAGGCATGATCAAACACTGTTGTTTCAGAATGGGCTGGGAAGGGGGAGAGAGACGACAGTATGATACAAAAGAGGATTAGAATAGAATAGGACAGGACAGGAGCAAAGAAAATCCCTGGTCAGCTGAACAAAAAGAAATGATTCTCCATGAGGAAGAAAACTGGACTTCCCTGAGCTTAGCTCTATATTGTGTAGTCACTGGTAAATACCTCAATTTGAACTGTGCTAGTTCTGATGCAAACCATGAGGTAAATTGCCAATGCAGTCCACCCAGAATCCTACTGTTTGGCTTTTATTACTTATGAAGCAGTTAATTGGATTTTAATTGTGTTTTACTGATGTTTTATGGCATCTGCATTGAGAGGGCTCTTCTATGGGCAGACTGTAAGCATCCTTGAATAAATAAAGTTTTCTGTAAGCTATGCATAAAACCGCAGCTGAATTTTGATACCTGGGGGAGTACAGTGGCATAAGTGGGGGGTGTATGTGTGTGTGTGTGCGTGCGCACATGCACGCATGGAAGTCACCCTTCAAATTAGCACACCTTTTAAAATAATCAGCTACTAAAGATCATTTGTAAAAGCAAAGAGGGCAAGCTTGTTTAAGTTGCAGCTGCCTGAGGTTGGAGTGCCCAAAGTATCTAAAGCCCATCTAGTCTCCTGTGAGCAAGACGGAAGGGAGGAGCAAGAAACTACTCTAACCTGAGTCAGCCATTCGTCCACATAGCCCAGAAATGATGGAACTGATGGGCAGTGCCTCTGGGAGGTTTCAGGCAAGCGGCTCTTCATTCCTGCCTTGAGGCACCATAGATCAAGCCTGACACTTTCTGCGTACCAACTATGGACTCTACTATTGAACTAAAACTGCTCTTCATCGTTCTTCCTCAGGAATGGCATTCTCCCTTTCCCATTTGGGACATGGTCCATGACTAGGACAGGTCCACATCGGAGGGATCTGTTGGCCCTTCCATGATCTGCTTCCCATTTTCCCTCTTTTCATGGCTGTGTCAACAGAGAAAAGATGGGTGTCAGAGTGTCTGTGAGGGAGAGAAAGGAAATGAGTTTGGAGCTCTGTCTCTGGCCGCAGAGGAGGAGATCAAATCTTTCCTATGGCCCTGGGATATTGTTCTGGGGACCAAAGACCCTGGAATTGTTTTTAAGGTACTAAGGCTCAAGACTGACAGACAGGTCATTGTAAGTTTTGTTTCCATTCAGTTGTATTTTTATAGCTGTTTATTTAATTGGCTAAACAAATAATCTTCTGTTGTCAAAATGAGTATCAAAATCGCACATGCTGTTGAATAAAGCTGATTATAGCATTAAATTAGTATCAAAGGAAAGTGAGGAATATGAAAAACCTTATTAAGTGAATGCAAAGATGGTTCTAAGGCTGGGATGGGTACAATGCAGCTCTCCAAATATTGCTGGACAGAAACAGACCAGCCTTAGCCAGCAAAAATAACCACAAATGCTGGGAGATGCAGTCCAATAACAGCTTCCATACTTTGGGAGAGCCACACTTTGTTTACCTTTACTTTAAACAGGTTATCTTCTAACCACACTACCTTAACAGCAAAGGTTCTTGAGATTGTATTAGCATAGACAGGCATGAAGACTAGATGTCTGAAAGGAAAATGTATAACGTGCATATCTACCAAGCTTAATGTGTAGAGGACCTTTTCATGCAAGACCTGAAGTTAGAGATGGACAGTGAGGTGTCACATTTGCTCCAGGTGTCATATTTGTTTCCAAAATTTGAAGTACAAGTGGTAAAATGACAGAACCAGTGCAAACCAGGGTATAAGGATGCATAACTGGGCAAGCAAAGCAACAGACATTCAGATGCTCGCACGCACACACACAACTTTGCATTTAAGCCAATAGGGTCTGAGCTAATGGGAAGAGATCTCAGGGTCTCTGTAGACAGACTTATGAAAATAATAGCCCAATAGCTGAAATTCTGTTTGTAGAGTAAGCCAAGCCATAATTTTCAGTCTATTCCTCCCTGGTAAACAAGCACTCCTACTGAGATTGCCATAAAGTTGAGAAATCTCAGTAGATATTATCTCCTGGATACTGACTTGGCATGCAACAAATAATGCCGATGGAAGCTTCTTAACTTACGGCAATTTGCATTTAAAAGTCACACCATTTGCATAACAAACAGCCATTGGGCATCCCGTGGATGCCTGAAAGAGATCTGAGAACAACTGCTTCACACAGTACTCCAGAAATAAAATAACTTAAAAATAATAAAAGAAAGAAAGAAATGACTGTGTCCATGGCATGGAGTCTCTGCATGGAGAACCTAAGGAATCAGCAGTCTTGATTATGTGGAGAAGTTTCATGACAAGAGGCTTTCAGATTGTCACTCCTCATATGACAACAAGGACAGGCCCAGGGTGGACTTACACGCCTCTCTCTGCTCATGCTTTCAAATTAACCCCAGTTTGAATGCCTGGATAGGGCTAATATCATCGGTTTGCCTGGGAGGAAGATCCACAATGAGTGGATTAATGGAAATTTGTGTTTGTGATGAACAGACAGCATGTCCTCTATTGACCAATATCTCTATGGAAGGGGAAAAAAATGTGGTAGACATTCTTGATCAGTTTTGTCACTAAATCCCTCACTGGAAGAAATGCAGACTACAAATAGGAAGGAAGGAAGGAAGGAAGGAAGGAAGGAAGGAAGGAAGGAAGGAAGGAAGGAAGGAAGGAAGGAAGGAAGGAGGGAAGGAAGGAAGGAAGGAAGGAAGGAAGGAAGGAAGGAAGGAAGGAAGGAAGGAAGGAGGGAGGGAGGGAGGGAAGGAAGGAGGGAGGGAGGGAGGGAGGGAAGGAAGGAAGGAAGGAAGGAAGGAATAATCTGCTATCTTTTCCAGGTTAGGATAAATTTCAAATATATACCACGTGGCTGCACTATAGCATGCACAACTAGACAAAGAATGAAAGCTAGTATGCCACTAGTACCTCCAGTGATTACTACAAGGCCATCTTGTACTACAGATCTTCTCCTTCCTTTGTTCTCTCTACATACCCCTGTAAGACTATCCAGAAGGTTGGAAGTACCTACAAAACATTGTCAAGTGTGTCTAGCCCAGGGAAGGTGAGAAGGAGGTATTCCCAACATTTGGAATGATGTGCATTTTTTCAAGTTCAATGGTTTCCTTCACACACTGCAGCCATTGAGGTTATCGCTGTGTCTGAGGAACTGAACTGGCATCCATCAATTATCACATGAAACACGTTTGCTACTATTAAAGGTTCCACACACAATTGTTTTGTTTTTGCTTATATGATTGCTCAGGAAGTATCCTCTACATTCTCATGTGCCTTTGTTTGCCTTCAGTGACATAATCTGACAGTGAAATCTGACTGTTCTTACTTCTTCTTTTTCTTTTTTTATCCCATCTCATTCATCCATGTAAGTAGCTTGGAAAGCCAGAACAGCAGATATAAAAGGGTGGGTAGGGTATAGCATAAAGAGAGAAGAAAACAAGAGAAACAGGGGCAACAAAGAGGATTGCAAAAAGGTGACTCTGTTCAATTAAAAGACATTTCTTTCTCTTCCCCCCACCCCTTATCCCAGTCCATCATTCTGAGAGGACAATCTAAGAGAGCAGTGCAACCATAAATGAAACAAAGGAACACATGGAATTGTTCTGTGTTCTCCCAAACATAGCATTTTTGTATGTTGGATTTTGGTTTGTTAGTAAATACTAAGTAAACGAGGACCAGTGTAGTGTAGTGGATATAGTGATGGACTAGGTCTCAGGAGACTGGGATAAAAAAATTCTGTTTGGCCAAGAAAATTCACTGGGGGAGGGGGCTGGCTATGATAAACCTGTCCTGAACATGCCACATACGTCAGGTACTCCATTAAGGTCACCATAAGTTGGAAGCAAATTAAAAGCATAAAACAACAAGAAGAAATAAGAAATCCGACTTTTCCCTTCTTATTCAATAACTTCGAAAATTATACTTTAAAGCATTTTGCACATTGGCAAGTACAATATAAATTATGACAAAAATCATCATTGATCAAAGCAAATGCAATAAGTGTCATAGTACATCATGCAAAGAACTCATTTTGTTTTTATTTTGTCGCCTATCTGTACACAAGCAGATGGCAGGCAGAGCTTATATTAGCTAGTTATAAGAGTTTGCTGGAAAATGCTGAGCCAAGTAGCTACAAATAAGTTGAAATGAAGTAGTTTGAGATCAGGTGTGGTTTGCAAAAATCAGACGTGACAGCCAGACTCTTAAAAATCATATAACCCCAAATGTTGCACAGCTTGTGCTTGGTAGTATAGTTTAATTTGCCAGGGTCTGTCTGTTCCTGTACTGATGTGGTTCTAAAGCAGAAGTGTACCTATTTAAGGTGACAGCACAACAGCTGTAGGTAGCCGTCAAATTTAATGTAATGTTCCACCAATGTAATCTGTCAGCTTACTGATCTCTCTTACCTCCACCCTCACTTTGACTTTATTTAAATTGTTGGTGTTTCTACAACTTCCCTGTTTTAGCAGTTTGAAATCTTTGGGAAATATTTAAGGGACTTATAATAATAACAGAACTGCAGAGCTGGAAGGGACCCTATGGATCATTGAGCCCAACCCCTACCAAGGGGGCACAGTGGGGAACTGAACTCCCAACCTCTGGCTCCAGAGCCAGAGACCTAACCCAGTGAGCCCCTCACTCAAAATTCCCTTTCGAGAATTTGTCTTAAAAACATGTTAGAGTCTTTTGGTCACAATTACTGAAGTCTCATGGCATTCTGTGAGGCATGCTTGTGACCAATTAAGTATATGAGTGAGCTTCTGTGCATGTTAAGTGTCTCATGATTTTTGATTTTATTTTTTGAAGGGAATGAGGAATGGCAGATTGTCGCTTTCCTGACTCCCTGTTATTCAATCCGGTCTTCATACTGCCTAGAGGTGGCTGAGCAATCCCATGGCTTGCATTGATGGATAGATGAAGAAAAAAGGTGAAAGAGTTGGCTGACCTCCATAGTTGGGAATGGTCTTAGCTAATTCCCAGCCCAATTTGACATTAGTCTGGTGTGTCTCCATCTCTTTTTTCCAGCCTATTTTCCGTGTTTCTTGAACCCACTGCACCCTTTCCTTTAACTCATTTACTTGGCTACTATAGTCATTAGGAGCAGGTACCTATGCAATGATTTTAATTCAAATTGTAGAACAGTTTTGGAGCTCATAATACCTGCCCTGTTGAGAAAGGCATAGGTGCCCCCAGAACTTGCCTCCAAGCCAAGAAAACTTTGTTAGTGCAATAGACAACACTTCCGTAACCAACAGGAAGTGTGATTTGCAGCCATATAGTAGACATAAATAATTACCACATTGATTTTCTCTCCTCTGTTACATAACTGGGGTGTAGAATTGCCAAACAATAAAACATAAATTTTAATCTAATTAAAAAGGAAAAGCACATAGCCCAGTGCATCGTGCTGTTGGCTCCTATAGAAAGTCAAGACATAAAAGTCAAGATGCAAGTCTGTGATAAGTGGGGATTCGCTTTGACTAGATATTAGAAGTGGAAGGAACACTAAACAGTAACTCACCCAGTACCTTAAATGAATTCTATTAAACTGTGAAATAAGACACCTTTCCCAGGTCATCCCAAGGAAGAGATCTCTAGGCATTTCATAAATTACTTTTAGAGGTACAATGTGTTGCAAAGGTAAATAAAATAAGGCTGTGAGCCCAAACACGATTTCTTGAGAGTAACTTCCAATGAAAGGGTAAGACTCATTTTTACAAAACTCGTGTCTTGCAACTTTCAGACATGACCTTAATAACATGATAAATGTACTTTAGACCTATAATGTTTGTATGTTCTGATTTGCCTCTCATATTAAATATCATCTACTGAACCCTCTATTTCCATAATAGACATTTGAGTGCAATAGAAATGAGGCTCTCCAGATGCCCTTGGACTACAGTTCCCATCATTCCTTACCATTGACCATGCTGTCTAGGGTTGTTGGAATTTGCAATTCAATAATATCTGGAAGATCACATGTTCTCCATCCCTGGACTACAATTAATACTGTGTAAATAACTTCTCCTGATTCAGTAAGGTTTTCTCTTCAAATCCTCCCTTGTCTAATGCAGATTTTGGGGGGTGTTGGGGACATGATATTCTATTCCACTAACAAGTACTGTCCATTCTGCTGGCTGACACTGTTAGACATACACTTGTTGGTTGAATGAAGCATCTCTACAGGGTGATGGGTGTCCTTAATTCATTTGTGTGTTCTGTGTCTTCAAGCTGAACTGACTCAACAGTGACTTTAATAGGGTTTTCAAAGTAAATGAGAAATTTAAGGAGTGGCTTTGCCAGTTCCACTCCCCTAGCGAGTTTCCATGGGTAAGTGGGGGTTCAAATCCTGTTCTCCAAAACCCTAGTCTGTAACTCTATCCACCATAGCACACTGGGAATTAATTCACTTACTCTACAATAATTCCCCCTGTATTGACTGTATTGTGATGCAGAGTATGTTTGCAAAACAATAGCAATAGAAAAGACATAATGATAAGCTTGTAAATAAACAAACATATAACATATAATCTCAGGTGGGCAGCTACCTCCAAGCTACCTGCTAGGGAAGTTGCTTAAAAATGAAACAGAGATGAGTTATTGCCTTTATTTCACAATGCTAAGGTGCCGAAAATGTTGTGCTATGTGTGGGTGGCAGAACTTGAGGTGGGGTAGAGTTTTTGTGGATTAAATGCAAAGTTAAGGAAGGAAGGAAGGAAGGAAGGAAGGAAGGAAGGAAGGAAGGAAGGAAGGAAGGAAGGAAGGAAGGAAGGAAGGAAGGAAGGAAGGAAGGAAGGAAGGAAGGAAGGAAGGAAGGAAGGAAGGATGGATGGATGGATGGATGGATGGATGGATGGATGGATGGATGGATGGATGGATGGATGGATGGATGGATGAACAAATGAACCACAACCACTCACATCATTGCTACATCAAGCAGTGCTAACAAACAGTGTTAACCCCACAACTAAATAATTCAACTTATAACAATTGACACCAATAAAATTTTTTGAAAGAGATTTAACTGGGGACATGGGGCTTCTATGTTTATGAACCTGAGCTTGGAAAAGTTACTTTTTTGAATTTTAATTTCCTGAATTCCTCAGCTGGCATGCCACTATGGTAGCCAAGGAATGCTGAGAATTATAACTCTCCCATAAGTAATTTTTTCTGAATTCTGCCAGGAACATGTATTTACATAAATGGTGACTAATAATAAAATAGAATTTTGCTGGATTTCACAAGTTCAACAAAAGTAGTATTTCCACACCTCCCAAGATCTGTTGTTGAGAAATATTATATGTGTGAGATATACATAGTGCTGTGGTATAAAAAAAAGTAGATGAAACTATGTATACTTTTAAAAATGTGAAAAGCTAAAAGACCTATGTGGGGAAAACACAAACATTTCAGTCAGTGGCAAAATAAAATAAAATGCATTAGATAAATGCTTTCATTAGATAAAATGCCTTAGGTAAATGAATAAATAGGTGTGCATATTGGAGAAAATATGCAAAGAAAAGGAATGATCTGAACAGGTCTTCTGAATATAATGTCCTGTACTGTTAAAAAGAAAAGGGAAATGGCTGTAGAAAATGGATTAGGCATCTGAGTGTCACAAATCTCAGACCTTAAAAAAAGGAACTCTTTTGAACTACAACTCCCAAATTTCATTTGGAGCATTTGGGGAGCTGAAGCCCCCCCCCCAAAAGGAACTTTCCCCACATGCACACAATTTTGGCCATGGCTGCACATTTCTGGATAAGAATGAACCAATGGAAGAAAAAGATCAGGTTAGATTTATTTACTAGAATGTGCCCTGTGTGATTTCTTCTCTTTCTTTGAAAGATATTCCTTATGCCTTCTTTAAAAAATATGGATATTGGAGTCCCATATGAATAATTGCAGTTCCTGAAAACAAGTGTTGCTCCAACCTGAATGTAATCCCATCTCATTTTGGTAGAGGAATGCTATTAAATCATGTGGTCGCTTGTATTCTGCCTTCATTTTCACTCTGTCTATTGAAAAACTGATAGCTAGTGATCCAAAAACTTTCAGGGAGAGACCTTAAAGTTAAGGTCAGTGCCTTCCAGTCCTGGCATTTCCTTTTTTTAATGCAAGTTTTCATTTTATTTATGACCCAATTACGAATACAAACACATACTCAACAATAAATTTATCAGTACAAATAATACAACACAATCCTATAGTCCCTTAATATATTCATTCTATTAAGCCTAGAAGACCACAAACTAATATTCCAGCCAGATTCTCAAAACATTGCCCTCTCTATTTAATTCCAGACTAAAAACAAGAGTGCCAATGTTAATCAAATTATCTTTTTTATTTCTCTTCTAAGTAATCTAAGATGAGTAGACAATTTTTACCTCAGTATAATTGCTCATATTCTGTCCAGAAGGAAGGTCCTTCAGCGTTTTTTCATATTGGGGCAATTTCAGTTCTCACAACCTCCAGACGTATCATCACCAACTCTTATTCAACTAAATTCTCATTTTATAGGACACAGATGCCATCTATGAATTGTTTTTAATACCATTTCCCTAGACTTGGCCAATACAGTGGTGCCTCGCTTAGCAATTGCCTCATTTAACGATGTATTCGCTTAGCGATGAGGTTTTAGAAGCGATCTTGCGCTCCGTTTAGTGATGTTTCCAATGGGGAAATTTTGCATAGCGATGTTCGGGACCATGCCTTGCATAGCGATGACAGTTTGGGTCCCCCTGTTTCGCTTAGCTATGTCTGTTTTCGCTATTTTTAAAGTGTCTTAAAAGGTTCAAAAACTGTTTAGAATGCTTGGAATCATTAGTGCACCTTGTAAAACCTTGGCAAACTTAATTTGGCTTTGTTCTGAGTCTTCGTTAATTTTTGGTAAATTTCCCCCCCATTGGAATGCATTGACAGCTGTCAAACCTACAGTTCAATGCATTTCAATGGGGAGAGAAAAAATTTACCAAAAATTAACGAAGACTCAAAACAAAGCCAAATTAAGTTTGCAAAGGTTTTACAGGATGCACTAACAATTCCAAGCATTTTAAACAGTTTTTGAACATTTTAAGACACTTTAAAAATAGCGAAAACGGACCTGTCAAAACCATTGAAATGCATTGAAACCTATTCAATGCATTCCAATGGGGGAACCACGTTTCGCTTAGCGATGTTTCCTATGGCGATTTTTGCTTAAGGACGGTAATCCATTCCCATTGGAACAGATTATCCGGTTTTCAATGCATTCCTATGGGAAATGGTGTTTCGCTTAGAGATGTTTTCCCATAGCAATGTGTTTTTTTTAACCAATTAACATCGCTAAGCGAGGCACCACTGTACCTGTTTATAAAGTTTCATAGTCCATATTTTTGCCCAAGATTCTTCTGATATACTAATATTTAAGTTTGTTTCCAAAAGTATCTTACCTCCCATATAATTACCATACTCCTCATTAATAATATTTTTATAAATTACTGAAATTACTCCACTTTTTTATTAAAACAATCTTCTATACAATTGTATTGTGAACATTCTAATAGAACTGGACATATTATATAACTGAGCTGCAAAAATTATTTCAGTTATTTGGAGCCAATTATTTTTTATTTGGGTATTTCTTCCCCCTTTTAACTGTCCTATTGAAATTGGTTTCTCTCTTCTAAATACAATTTCCTCATCAAGTGAGGCCTTTCTCTGGTCCCACCACCTTCACAAGTGCATGTGATGGAGACACAGGAGAGAGCCTTCTCTGTTGTTGCTCCCAAACTTTGGAACTCCCTCCCATAGGAGGCCATACTGGCCCCATCTTTGCTGTCCTTCTGAAAACAGGCAAAGACCTTTCTCTTCAGGCAAGCTTTCCCTCAATGACTACCAACATGAGTGAATGGCCAGTGAATGGCCACATGGCTGGCTACATGAGTAACCTTTAGATGGATTGTTAGGTATTACTGTTCTAACTGGATCTTTAGTACTACTTGCGTTTACAATCTCTCAGCATGATATTTGTTTGTTTCTCTTTAGTATTTACATACTTATTGTTTTAGCTTTGGTTTTTTTAATGATGTAAGCTGTAGAGTATTTGAAAGGTTTCATAATATTTTATTAAACCCTTATCTATACTCCTGTACGCCGATAATATAGTGCTGATGTCTCATATTGGATCAGGTCTTCATCAGACTTTACTTAAATTTCAGGATTTCTGTAATCTTAATGATCTATCCATTAACCCTAAAAAACCCAAATTCTGGGTTTTCCCCGCTCTTGGTCCCCTACCCCTTGGACAATAGGATCTTTTTCCTTAAGTCAAGTACACTCTTATAAATATCTGGGTCTTATTCATCACAAACTCAGCTGGACATTTCATTAAAAAGCTGCCATCTCTTCAATTTCTCCTCAATTAAAAGCTATTTCTAAGTTTCATTATTTTTCCAGAAACCAATATATCCCAGCAGCCATTCAGGTTTTTCAGTCTAAGATTCTTTCTCACTTGCTATATGGTGTGCCTATATAGATACATTCGGTTAATTTGGATATTGATCAAGTTGTAGCAATGTTTTTTCACAGAATATTAGGAGTTCCCAACTTAATTCGGCTTTCTATTATTTCTTTAGAATTGGACATTCACCTACCTTCCACAACTGCCTGGTTACTCACATTTAAATTTTAAAATTCGCATTCTGGATCCCTGATATATGATTTATTGTGTGATTCTTACTCCTTTTCTTGGTTCCAGCTTATTGAAAAGAAACTCTTCTCTCTTCACATATCCCTGGAATCTTTGGTAGATATGAATCTCACTAGGGCTTATTCCATAATCAAAGACAAGCTCTGTCACACCGAATTCAATTACCTGTGCAATAACATTAATCCTGTATGTTCTCCTCTTTCTGTTGGATTTTTTTCCATCTCAGGATCATTCCCCCAAATATTTCCATCCCCTAGTAAAGCCACATCTAAGAAGAGCTTTTATGTTAGCCCGTTTTAATATTTTTCCTTCAGCCACCCATGCTGGTCGATTTCTTAATATCCCTCTTGAAAAAAGACATTGGTTGTTGTTGTTGTTGTTGTTGTTGTTGTTTTTGTTTAGAGACTCCTGACACCCTGGTTCATATACTGTTTCAATGCCCTGCTCATTTTCACCTCACAATTTTTTTTCTTGAACCTTGGATCTCTTATTTTTACAATTCTTCTGAGTAAATTCTTTCTATTTTCACTAGTGATGAATGTAATTCCCTGACCGCTGCTGTTGCAGGTTTCTTATCTGCAATTTTGAAATTGTCCCATGCTTCTCACTCCTAATTTCTTATATTTGTGTACTTTTACTTCTCCTTTTGCTTTTGTTGTTGTAGTTTGTAAATGCCATTAAAGGTTTCAAATTTTTTTTAATTAAATGTGGTACAGTGGTAACTCACAAGATGACGACCCTGCTAAACGACAAATCTGCATAACAATGACTTTTTGAGCTCACTATAGCGATTCACAAAACAGTCATTCCAATGGGGGATTTTCTCTGGACCATTTGTTCGCAAGACAATGATTTTTACAGCTGATCGTTGGCTTCGCAAAATGGCTACCCTGTGGTTTCTGGACCCATGATTTGCAGGGCAGCCATTTTTACAGCTGATCAGCGCTCGCAAAATGGCTTCCCTATGGGTGATCTTTGCTGGACAACGAGGTATTTTCCCCATTGGAACGATTTTGCTAAACCGCAATTTCAATGGGACGGATTATCGTTGTCATGCGGGGCACCACTGTATAGCCAACCCCCCTTTTATGGCTGGTTGATATTTTACACTATTTATAAATTTTACAGTTCTACCATTTCCTGCCATAAATGTTTCCAAATTTTTTGGCCAATATTTAATTATTTTCACATCCAGTTGCAAAGGTATATTTTGGAACAACAACAACGAATGCCTAGCATTTCTGAGATTAAAAGTACTACACTCAGAAGAAACAGTGAACTCATTCTGCAACTGTTGCTCCTTAAATAGCATAAATGGCATCACTCACCCAGAAGCAGGAAGAAGGAAGATAGTAGCAGGCTTGGGGAAACCTCAAAGTTTTGAAGTGCAGAGAAAGAATCTTCAAAGAAAAGATTATGAATGGTGGAGATTCTAACAGTTAGTACAACTTACTACAATGTTTTGTTGCAGTTGTGTATAATAATTGCTAAATCAGTTTTCATGTGCCTATCCTTATGTAGTCAAAATCACACCATCTACTCAGAAGGGGGAGGTATCAGAAGACTGGGAAGGAAATATTTAAGAAATCTTTAGGAAATCTCTAGGAGATGAGCAGAAGGGCGTTTTTTAAAAGCCCCAATGAAGACTGAGCATGGTCAGTAGGCAGGAAATGCTGATTAATTTTGAGATGGAGATGAGGGACTAGAAAGCCTAATTTAAAGGGAACAGAATGATTTATTGGAATCTTGAATGCTCAGCACTTCACTGCAGGGGTCATTCATAGATGACAGGTGTTTTCACAATTCAAGTTCTGTTCATTGTTAGGCTGCTTAAATATCACGTACTTTAGGTCGAAAGAATGTAAACATAACATTAAAAAAATAGAAACTTGTAGCAACCCAGAGGCTAAAATACATACATACACTATGAAATAAGGTTCACTAGATTTGAACCCAGTTCCCTTGAAGCATGAAGTGTTATCAAAGTGTATCAAACAGTGTATTATCTGTACCTGAATACACACACAGGCATGCATGTGCATTTGGAGGAGAATTGTAAACAGTGATCTCAGAGAGAAAATAAATGCAGAAAATATAGATATTAGTTGAAATCTTATTGATCAGTGTAATAAAACTAGTAACTTTCTGTCTCTTCCTAATCAGGAAATAAAAAGTCTGGATAATTATTCTCAGGGGCATGCACTGGTGCACCTAGCCAGTATTCACCTCCAAGAATAGCAGCAATGTATTTTTATTTAATGATTAGGAATGGACTGAACATTATGAATTCTCTTATTCTAAACAACAGGATTTTAGTTGGTGATTCTTACATCTATAAATAACAAAGAGCCTTCACAAAGCACCTGGCTGCTGCTAGCTTTAATGTCATTGCCATGTCTCTACATTTTTAGATTTCATTTCCCTTTGATCTAACTGTCCATAAAGCTCCCCTGCAATGCTCTGGCCATGTATTATATCTGCAGCATAGCAGCAAAAGAGGATGCCATTTCTGGTATCTGATGGACTAGATTCTACTCTCCCAAAGCCAAGACTTGTTCTTTCAGAAAATTAACACAGCTAGCCATCCTTTATAGATTGTTACATAATCGTTCAGTTCTGCAAGAAGAAAGGCTCGGTAATCTGAACATAATGTAGAAGTAGGTCCCAAATATCATCTTTTGTGGACAGTTGCAAAAATTACAACAGTAGGCTGTGCGAAGGGAGAAATATGCGTGGAAATCAAGGGACTAATTTTGCACATCTACTGTATATAGATGGCTTGAAGACATCACACACAAACAGGATGTACCTTTTTTGAAATAGCATCACACCTACTGATCCTTATTGAGACAAGGACTTGCATTAAAATCTGAGATTTAGCTTCTTTCCCTGATATATGCTAATTTATATTTGTTGAATATACTTTTATTCCACTTCAGTGATCCAGGTTAATGGGGTTGTTTTGACTCATGCTGTTTTCTAGAATATTGAGGTTCCTTCAGTTTGCTATCATCCGTATCTTTTGATGGAGATACATTCAGCTCATTCTATTCCACATCATTACTGATGATGTTGAGTAGCACTAGAGTGCAGCACTGCTTGCTCTCTCTGCAGCCTCTGACCTTGATCTGCGAACCAGCACTTGTTTCTAGCAAAGTGAGCTTTGGGATGAGGGCTGGCTTGTGCCTTTCTCACTAAAGGGATAAATAGCATTAAAAGGCAATTAAAATGGCTTTCCATTTATTGGTTTCAAGAAACATGAAGGGCTTTTGAAAGTATGTTGTATGTTGTATGTGCACATTTTTGAAAGTATGTTGTATGTGCACATTGCTTCTGCTTCCACCCCCCCAATCTATCTGAAAATCATCATAATTTCCAGGTTTTGAAATGACATCCAACATGGAAGCATTTCCAAGAATATATCAGCTGCCCTTTGATGTAAACATGACACATGATTTGACATACATTTCCAAGTCTTTTTCGTTTTTGTTAAGTGCTGTCAAGTCACTTCCGACTTACGGTGACTCTATGAATGAGCACTCTTCAAAATGTCCCATCCTCAATGCCCTACTCAGTAATTCTAGACTCAAGTCTGTGGGGAGTCGGTTCACCTCATATTAGTTCTTCCACTTTTCCTCTTTGGTCTTCCTGCCTTCCACCATACCCAGCATTATTGTCTTTTCCAGGCACCCTCCATTTTAACATTTTTCCCTCCAGAGATACAAGTCTTAGATGTGCTGATTTCAGTCTCCCCCTTTCCAATTTAGTTTTGACTGCACAATGACACTGAGAGCATTCACTTGTGTTATTAGTGAACCAGTCCTCTGTCCAAAACTAACAAATATATGTGTGGTTTGAAAATGTCACAGTGAAAGAAGTCAAGATGAAACAATAGTTTATGAAGGTGGGTTGTTTAAATAAACCCTAATTAAATTTAGCCACAAGTTAGCACTTGTATGTAACAATAAAAAGTAGTGGCTTGAGAACATAACCAGAGGTTCAAATTTCTTCTTTACAACTGCATTAGACAGGAGAGAAAGGAAAGAAATATCCACTGTAGTACAGTCATTGTAAATCACTTCCTTTGCCTGAAATTTGTCCAAGAAGTCAACAATTCCACTGTCCATGGAAGTTCAGTGACTTGCTAGCTTCTGTTTTAAAAGCTGCAGTATGTTTGGACAATGCATATATTAACAGCTTTTCTTCATAATTTTCTATTAGTAAGCAATTATGGCATGTAAAAATGGATAATAGCACTGAATGTTGGGATTGGAATGCTTTTAATGACAACAGTAAAGGTCTCCCACAGAAACTCCAATGATGTTCAGAACTCAGCCTGTATCCATTTTTTCATCCCATCTAGCAGAATGGATGAAACAAGCTGAGCAGCGAGTGATAGCGTATAATGCTCAATGAGATGTATGAAAGTCTCTGAATCAATTACTAAGTAGTGCTGGACAATCTAAGGGCAATTTAAAGAAAATGGGATATTCAACTGCTAGAGTAACAATGTGAATGTGGAGAAAGCCAAACCAAGTGGCATCTATCTCAATGTTCACTGTGTCCTGTAATGTGCAAATTGTCTTCTGCATCAATTGCAAAAACAATGACAATCTCTCAATTTGGCATCTTGGACTAGCCCATGATCTAGCATCTCTCAAAGGAGTTGCTGATTGCTCACAATACTGTCTTGTGTCAAAGTAACTAGATTTACAAAACAATCACTGGCACAGACAGATTTTTTTCACTTCCCTGCATTGGTGTGACTGAGGATAGAGACGCAGATATCCAGGAAATCAGTGTTGGCCCAAATGGCATAAATATGGGCTGAAACTCAGAAACGTGCATGACTGTATGTGTTCTGCCTTTCATTTTCCCATGTGCATTGAACCCTTAACACTTACTATGTGCAGCCACCTTAAAGTCAACATTCAATGAGTGCTTTCACATATATGCCAAATCACTCAGTTTTAAAAGTTGATTTGTAATGCGAATGTTAGTAGGGAAACATGACTACAGTGTCGATCTTTGACCTCTGGAACCAGTAACCTCACACAGTCTTCATTAAACAGAAAACACTTTTATCTTCATGGCCTTTGCCACACACAGACCTTTCCTCTACTGGTCACTGTGGCTGGTTCTTTTGTTTGCTGTTGTTTAGTCATTAAGTCATGTCCGACTCTTTGTGACCCCATGGACCAGAGCACGCCAGGCCCTCCTGTCTTCCACTGCCTCCCAGAGTTGGGTCAAATTCATGTTGGTCGCTTCAGTGACACTGTCCAACCATCTCATCCTCTGTCGTCCCTTTCTCCTCTTGCCTTCACACTTTCCAAACATCAGGGTCTTTTCCAGGGAGTCTTCTCTTCTCATGAGATGGCCAAAGTATTGGAGCCTCAGTTTCAGGATCTGTCCTTCCAGGGAGCACTCAGGCTTGATTTCCTTTAAAATGGATAGGTTTGTTCTCTTTGCAGTCCAGGGGACTCTCAAGAGCCTCCTCCAGCACCACAATTCAAAAGCATCAATTCTTCGGTGGTCAGCTTTCTTTATGGTCCAGCTCTCACTTCCATACATCACTACAGGGAAAACCATACTGTAGCTTTGACTATTCGGACTTTTGTTGGCAAGGTGATGTCTCTGCTTTTTAAGATGCTGTCGAGGTTTGTCATTGCTTTCCTCCCAAGAAGCAGGCGTCTTTTAATTTCGTGGCTGCTGTCTCCATCTGCAGTGATCATGGAGCCCAAGAAAGTAAAATCTGTCACTGCCTCCATATCTTCCCCTTCTATTTCCCAGGAGGTGATGGGACCAGTGGACATGATCTTAGTTTTTTTGATGTTGAGCTTCAGACCGTTTTTTGCACTCTCCTCGTTCACCTTCATTACAAGGTTCCTTAAGTCCTCCTCACTTCCTGCTATCAGAGTGGTATCATCTGCATATCAGAGGTTGTTGATATTTCTTCTGGCAATCTTAATTCCGGCTTGGGATTCCTCCAGTCCTGCCTTTCACATGATGTATTCTGCATATAAGTTAAATAAGCAGGGAGACAATATGCAGCCTTGCCATACTCCTTTCCCAATTTTGAACCAATCATTTGATCCATATCCAGTTCCAACTGTTGCTTCCTGTCCCAGTATAGTTTTCTCAGGAGATAGATAAGGTGGTCAGCCAGTCCCATATCTTTAAGAACTTGCCATAGTTTGTTGTGGTCCACACAGTCAAAGGCTTTTGCGTAGTCAATGAAGCAGAAGTAGATGTTTTTCTGGAACTTCTGGCATTCCTCATAATCCAGTGCATTTTAGCAATTTGGTCTCTAGTTCCTTAGTCCCTTTGAAATTCAGCTTGTACTTCTGGGAGTTCTTGGTCCACATACTGGTGAAGCCTACCTTGGAGGATTTTGAGCATAACCTGGCTAGTGTGTGAAATGAGTGAAATTGTACGGTAGTTGGAGCATTCTTTAGCACTGCCCTTCTTTGGGATGGGGATGTAGGCTTATTTTTTCCAATTCTCTGGCCACTGCTGAGTTTTCCAAACCTGCTGACAGTGTCATCTTTTAAGATTTTAAATAGTTCGAATGGAATGCCATCACCTTCACTGGCCTTGTTGTTAGCCATGCTTTCTAAGGCCCACTTGACTTCACTCTCCAGGATGTCTGGCTCAAGGTCAGCAACCACAGTATCTGGGTTGCCTGGGACACCCAGATCTTTCTGGTATAATCCCTCTGTATATTTTTGCCATCTTTTCTTGATGTCTTCTGCTTCTGTGAGGTCCCTGCCATTTTTGCCCTTTATCATGTCCATCTTTACACAAAATGTTCCTTTAATAGCTCCAATTTTCTAGAACAGATCTCTGGTTTTTCCTTTTCTTTTATTTTCCTCTATTTCTTTGCACTGTTCATTTAAGAAGGCCCTCTTGTCTCTCCTTGCTATTCTTTGGAAGACAGCATTCAATTTTCTGTACAGTGGTGCCCCGCATAGCGACGATAATCCGTTCTGGAAAAATCGTCGCTATCTGGATTTGTCGCTATGCGAAAAGAAAAAGCCCACAGGAATGCATTAAACCCCGTTTAATGCATTCCTATGGGCTTAAAACTCACCTTTAAGCGAAAATCCTCCATACGGCTGCCATTTTCACTGCCCGGTATGCAAGGAATCGGCGCGAAAACACAGCGGGTGGCCATTTTTTTCTGCCCCCCTTTTTGGAACCGCCGATCAGCTGTTTATAAAACATTGCTATGCGAAAATTGGTAAGCAAAACAGCTTACCGATCATCGCAAAGTGATTTTTTACCATTAGAAACATCACTATGCGATTGCTTTCGCGATCGCAAAAAATCCGTCACTATGCGGATTCATCGTTAACCGAGGCGCTCGTTAAGCGAGGCACTACTGTAATTTTCTCTCTCTTGCATTTTGTTTCCCTTCTCTTCTCTGCTATTTCTAAGGCCTCATTAGACAGCCACTTTGCTTTCTTGCATTTCCTTTTTTGGGGGGATGGTTTTTGTTGCTGCCTCCTGTACAATGTTACGGGCCTCCATCCATAGTTCTTCAGGCACTCTGTCCACCAAATCTAGTTCCTTAAATTTGTTCTTTACTTCCACTATGTATTCATAAGGGATTTGGTTTTGATTATACCTGACTAGCACAGCAGTTTTTCCTACTTTCCTCAGTTTAAGCTTGACTTTTGCTATAAGAAGCTGATTATCAGAGCCTCAATCAGCTCAAGGTCTTGCTTTTGCTGACTGTATAGAGCTTCTCTATCTTTGACTGCAAAGAATATAATCAATCTTATTTCAGTATTGCCCATCTGGTGATGTCCATGTGTATAGTCGCCTCTTGTGTTGTTGGAAAAGGGTGTTTGTGATGACCAGCTTGTTCTCTTGACAAAACTCTCTTAGCCTTTGCCCCGCTTCATTCTGAACTCCAAAGCCAAACTTTCCTCTTTTTCCTTTATCTCTTGACTCCCTACTTTAGCATTCCAATCCCCTAGAATGAGAAGAACATCTTTCTTTGGTGTCAGTTCTAGGGGGTGTTGTAAGTCTTCATAGAATTGGTCAATTTCAGCCTCTTCAGTATTGGTGGTTGGTGCATAGACTTGGATTACTGTAATGTTTAAAGGTCTGCCTTGGATTCGTATTGAAATCATTCCATCATTTTTGAGATTGTATCCCAGCACAGCTTTTTCCACTCTTTTGTTGATTATGAGGGCTATTCCATTTCTTCTACAGGATTCTTGCCTACAATAGTAGATATGATAATTGCCTGAAATGAATTCACCCATTCCTGTCCATTTTAGTTCACTGATGCCCAGGATGTCGATGTTTATTCTTGCCATCTCCTGTTTGACCACATCCAGCTTCCCAAGGTTCATAGATCTTACATTCCAGGTTCCTATGCAGTATTTTTCTTTGCAGCATCAGACTTTCCTTTCACTTCCAGGCACATCCGCAGCTGAGCACCCTTTCGGCTTTGGCCCAACCACTTCATTAGCACTGGAGCTACTTGTACTTGTCCTCCGCTCTTCCTCAGTAACATGTTGGACGCCTTCCGACCTGAGGGGCTCATCTTCCAGCATCATATCTTTTAGCCTTTAGTTTCTGTCCATGGAGTTTTCTTGGCAAAGATACTGGAGTGGCTTGCCAGTTCCTGCTCCAGGTGGATCGCATTTAGTCAGAACTCTCCACTATGACCTGTCCGTCTTGGGTGTCCCTACATGTCATAGCCCATAGCTTCTCTGAATTACTCAAGCCCCTTCGCCACAACAAGGCAGCAATCCATGAAGAACATGTAGCCTGACAGAATTCATCCCTCTTACGTGTCATTGAATAGAGTGGATGCATAGTTAAAAGAGGTAATTTGTTTATCAGATTTTTGGTAATTGTAAATGTAAAAGGGGAAAACATTGTTCTAAGTAGAAGGGAAATTAAGCTATAAAGATGAAAGGGAAATGATCTTATTCTCTCTCTAATGCTACAAGTAATCAGTTTATTATGGAATTGCAATGGATCGGACTAATGTTGTGTTAAGTACAACGGCTTGGCAAGCAATAATGGAGAAAATCATTCTCTCCATGTGTCCAATTTAATATGCAATGAAATAGTAGGTTTATCTACGGCATCTTTTGATAACACCATTCAGAAGAGCAGTTAAATGGTTCTGAGAATGGAAAATGCAACCTTACAGATAGTCGTTTCATGAGGTTTCCAGTTAACACACAGCCTGATCCTGCCTGGGAGATGTTTAGAGGGAATAAAATCCATACTGTTTCTTTGCTGCTTTCTTGTTTTAACAGCAAACAGATTTACTGCCAATGCATCAGGAGGGAAAGGCACACCATAGAGAATCAGGAGGGTCACTTATAATGTAGAGTGCTTTATCTTATTTATTTATAGCAGTTTAACACCACTTTAACTGCCATGGTTTCTTCCTGTGGAGTCTTGGGATTGGTAGTTTGGTGATATTTAGTTTGGTAATCTTCTTAGAAATCTTTGCTAGAGAACTGTGATACACTATCCTGAACTACAGCACTAGCAGAAAATATTAACTGCCTTATCAAACAAGATTCCACAGAATGGTGCCATAACAGTTGAGACTGTTTCAAATGACTAGAACTGTGTAGTGTAGATGCACTTATATTTTCTTCATTAGTATCTAATTATGACAACTTCTAAATAGTTGGGTCAGTCTTAGAGCAGACTGGCTGATATCAATGGGATAAATGAGTGATAACCATCTCAAATCTTGCATGAATCTATGTGATAACATAATTATGAACATGCAAATCTTTTTTAAAAAAATGAAGACACTGTCTGATGTGACACATGGTCCAAGCAATGTGCTTAAGTCACCCAGCTTAGATTGCATTACCAATGGATGCTACTGGGCTGGAGGAATAGCAATTTGTGGAGGAATAGCAATTTATTATAAATCCATACACAAAATTATATATTTAGACCAGTGAAGTTAATTAATTCCAGTAGTCCCCAAAGATGAAAATATCAATGTTGTTGGTGACGTTTTCCAGGTTGTCTTTTTATGGTTGTTGTGGGTTTTTTGGGCTCTTTGGCTGTGTTCTGAAGGTTGTTCTTCCTAACGTTTCGCCAGTCTCTCTGGCCGGCATCTTCAGAGGACAGCAACCTGTGCTCTGGTGTAGTTGGCTTTGGGAGTGCAGTATTTATGGCTGTGAGATAGGCCTTTGTCTTTTTCTGTAGATGGGTGATTAGTGTGTATTGTTGTGGGTGTATTGTTGTGCTAAGGAGAAGAGATTTCCTCTTTTCTGTTGAGGTTTTGCTGGTGCTTGTGGATTTCAATGGCTTCCCTGTGCAGTCTGACGTAATGATTGCTGGTGTTGTCCAGTATTTCACTATTTTGGAATAGAATTTCATGTCCAGTTTGTTTCAGGGCATGTTCAGCTACTGCAGATTTTTCTGGTTGTTTTAGTCTGCAGTGTCTCTCATGTTCTTTGATTCTGGTGTGGATGCTTCATTTTGTGGTTCCAATATATACCTGGCCACAACTGCAAGGTATCCGGTATACTCCTGCAGTGGTGAGGGGGTCCCTTCTGTCCTTTGCTGACCGTAAGATTTGTTGTATTTTTGTGGTGGGCTTGAATACTGTTCGTAGGTTGTGTTTTTTCAAAAGTTTCCCTATGCGGTCCATTACTCCTTTAATCAAAGGGTCAAAATAGCGCCCCCTATGTACAAATGCACTTTCATAATGGAGGTGATATAGGAGCCCTGTTATCTTGTACTCTACCCATCTCTCTATACATCCTTCTATTTTTTTTTCTTATACAGTAATCCTCTGAGTGATCTCTATGGCCATTAATTTTTTGTGTGAAAGGCCAGTGCTGACAGCTTTCCCTGAGTAATTCCAGGTGCCAGTCCCTTTTGACTGAAATGTACAATAAATTGCTCTAAATGTTCAACTGGTGCCAGCCGAGCCGGCTCCAGGCTGACCATTTCCTAAGTTCCGGGAACTCTATACTCATGGCCACATGATCCCTCCTCGTCAGTATCATGGCCAAACCTATCACTCTTGATGCTTTTTCATGCCAATTTGCCAGACCTGCTGAAGGCAGGACATCTGGGAACTCCTTGGCTCCAGGGTCTAAGTCTCTGAAAAGCTCGATCTGCTGGTGCGATGATGCATCAGCTATCGTTATCTACACCTGGTACGTGCCGGGCATGCACTAGTATGTTAAACTGCAGTGCCCTTAATGTAAATGTCACGATCAATGCCATAACCCATTCCGAGTGTGACATAAGGTTGCTTATAATGTAAGTAACCACTTAATTGTCATGCCAAATTGTACTATTGAATTTGATCACTCTTCGGCCCATGGCCACAGTACACTCACTATTGGGAAAAATTTCTAGGCTTGCCAAATCTCTGGTAATGCCGTTCTGATGCCACTCATTGGGCCAAGTGCCAGCACACCACCTTCCTCTGAAATAAATTCCAAAACCAAGGATCCAGCTGCATCTAAATGAACTTGGAATCTGCTTTAGCCCAATTTCACCTCTCCAGGTGATCCCGTTAAATTCTGCTAAAAACTGACTCCATACTAATAGATCTTCTGTTGTTCCATGTGTGTGCTGGCTGGCACCTAACACTTTCCAAATTGCACTGCATTCCCCCACTAATAGAATCCTAAACCATATTTCAATCCATCTAACAGGTAAGGGGCAGCTTCTCTACGAGGGTAGGTGCTTAATCAGTTTTCCAAAACTTCAACTCTAATTGGGCTGGATCCCTTTTCCAGGAGTACGCTGCTGGGCATTTTACCACCTCCTGCACCCTTGTTCTGGCGCTGGGTACCAGCTTTAAAGTATGATGATTCAGGTGCACGCCTCTGCAGATGGTACATTCATGCCTGAAATGGCATGGCCTTTTTGTACAGGTGTCCTTGGAGTTGTACTCCCCACAGAACAGGCGGGGCTGAACTGCCTGCCCCATCCCAGACGGGGATTCTGATTGAGGGCAACCTTCCTATCTAAATGCCAGCTATCAAATTTATAACTGATATTTGGCCTAGCGGGGTCATGCGCTGAAGCCACAGACCCTGCAGGCCAAGTTGTTAGGTTGAGCTGGCAAGGTAAAAGCAATGTAAGGTGTGCCCCAGCCATGAATTGTGGATTGGAGCTTGGCCGTATGGTGTCATGAAGCCCTGCGCTCTGTGGGTTGTAAGGTGCATAGTGTGATTAAATTGACCTCCCCTGACCCATGGCCGTGCGGGGATTGGTGTGTAAGTGCCCGGTGTAGCGGCCAAATCCTCTGAAGAAGTGGTGGCCGTACTTGGCTCGTCCCCAGCCTATGGTCTGTCAGAGTCGACTACCTCTATTTCATCCTGCACTCCGTGGCACTGTCGCTGCTTCGGTTGTCATTGGAGTCCACGACCCTCTGCCTTTCACCGAATGCTGTGACCTTGGTGTTGAGGAGGTCCCATCTGCGTCACATCTGGTGGCCACTTCAAGAATCTGCTCTGACTCAAGAAGAGCAAACCTAGCCATTAGATCCTGCACCACTGACTTAAGCTTCACCCTATGGTGGCTCTTAGTGTCCCTAGCTGATCTACGTGGCTGACATTGCTAGGCTGGGGAGCTTGTCTCACGAGATGCTCAGCCTCTAAAGCCAAAGTTTTTTCTTGGAGCTCTTGTCATACTGGTCAAGATTCCTAATCCGAAGAGGATTGGGAAGGAGATACCCAAGGAGCTGGCCTTTTCCTGGCTGGCTGTTTCCAACTCTTGTTCCCTGTCCCTTCCTTGATGCCTTTAATAAATGAGGTTTTCTATTAATTAAGTTAAGGACTGCCTCGGCAATACCATTACCAATCCAACTGAAATATTTTTGGTATATCCAAGACCCTGATTCCCCACTTAGCGCTGCCCAGGAGCGTAACTGTCTCTATTTTTTGATTATGGTCACTCATTATGACAATGGTTTACATAGCGATTTCTAGTCAGCACCACCACTACTTGCCAAATTAAGAAGGGTCCTGTTTGTTCACCATTGTGAAGCCTTCTTTGTTCATCATAGGCATTCTTCAGTCTCGAGAGACTATAGTAATATGCTCTGTATGGAGGACTTGGAACAGCGTCTAGTGTTTTGATGCTGTACGTGAAGCTGGAGTATCCTCTCCAGGGCACGAAGCCTGGGTAAAATAATATGGAGGATAGGCTTTTGCCCAAGCAGCAAATCCCCCCTCTCCACAGCCAGCACACACATGGAACAACAGAAGATCTATTAGTATGGAGTCAGTTTTTAGCAGAATTTAACGGGATCTCCTGGAGAGGTGAAATTGGGCTAAAGCAGATTCCAAGTTCATTTAGATGCAGCAGGATCCTTGGTTTTGGTGGCCTCCTACTCAAACAAGGAGGCAGGACACAGAAGCCCTCAATGTTGCCTTTGAGTGGTTTGCTATGCTGAACTGAGCCAAACCAATGAACTGTGGTTCATGCCCCTCTCTACTTCTTATCTATCCTACCAGTACTAAGAAGAAGAAGAAGAAGAAGGGAAAGAAAAATACTTTGGGTTAACAGCTGACTACAAAGGGGGTGCCAACATGAGAAACTTGGATTCTGTGAACATGAGTGATGCTTCCAGGAAGCTATGCTGTCAAGTGATGGGTTGCACTTCACAAGAACTGAGAAGAATATGTTTGGCCACAGCATGAAGAACTTCATCAGAAGATCTTTAAACTGAATTGGAAAGTGAGGGAGAAACAAGCTCAGAGGTAAAGACAGATGAAGACTTATGTACGCTAACAGGAACAGACTAATTAGCTCCAATGGGGCCCAATACTATTTTTTTTATAAAAATGTAAAAGGAAAGCTGATCATAAATTACAGAACTTCTAGTGTCTATATATGTATGAGAAACAAACAAGAAGAACTGGAAATCTTAGTTTAGGAGGGTAAATACAACTTGATATGGATAACTGACATTTTAGGGAATGATTCTCATGACTGGAATACAAAAATTGAAGGATATAAATTTTTCAGAAAGAACAGGAAGAATAGAAGTAGAAGTAGAATCACAGTTTATGTCAAAACCACATATTTCTCCACAGAAATACAGGCGGATGAGCTAGAGAGCATCTGGATTAATACAACTGGTGAAAAAAAAAGGAATGTGATAATTGGTGTCTATTACCAACTGCCCAATTAAGGAAAATGTACAAATGAAACCTTTGAAAAACAAATTGCAAGAATTTCAAAGAGACACAATATAGTAATAATGGGAGATTTCAATTATCCTGTTATCTGCTGGGAAGCAAATTTTGCCAAATGTGGTCCTTCCAAGTAATTCCTGGCTTGTGTTGCTGATAATTTTCTCTTACAGAAAATAGAGAAAGAAACTGAAGGAGCAGCTATCCTTGACTTGATTCTAGCCAATAGAGACTTGGCAGAAGAAATAGCAGTAACGGGAACTTTGGAGAAAGTGACCATGTTCTACTTGAGTTCTTTATTTCAAAGAGAACAAAAGCAGAATGTAGCTGCATGTATACACCATATTTTTAAAAAGCCAATTTTAATGACCTCAAAACAATTCTAAGCAAGGAAATTCCAAAGGCATAACTATAAACAATTCCAACATGAAAAAAGGTGGAAGACAGAAAAGAGAGTGAGAGAGACCAACGTGGCTTCAAAGAAAGCTCAGAAAGGACCTGAAAATTAAAAAAGGACACTATAGGAAGTGAAAGTAGCTAGAACACAAGGAAATAGTAGAGACCACTAGCAAATAATTGCAGGGATTGTGTTAGGAAGGCAAAAAACTGAGAATGAGCTGAGATTAGCAAGAGATGTTAAAAGCAACAAAAAAGGATTATTCCGGTATGTGTAGGGCAAAAGACAGAAAAGAAATCGTGGCTCAGCTACTCAATAGGGATGGAAAAATAATAACAGATGACAAAGAAAAGGCAGAAGTGCTCAATTCCTACATTAGCTCATTCTTTTCCCAAAAGAAAGCTCTTTAACCCTCCAGACAATATAAGTACAAGTGGAGGGGAAAGATTTGCGGATAGATAAACAAATAGTCAAGGGTTAGGGCTAGGGTTATTACTTTGAACAAGTTCAAATCTCCAGGGCTTGATGCACTACATCCAAGAGTATTGAAGGAAATGGATGAAGAACTCTCATAATTATTGTCTATTATTTTATTGAAATCATGGAGGATGGGTGAAATGCCAGATGAGTGGAGGAGGGCTAACATTGTCCCTATTTTCAAAAAGGTCAAAAAAGAGTAACCTGGGAATTACAGACCAGTCAGCCTGACATCCATCCCAGAGAAAATTCTGGAGCAGATTATACAACAATCACTCAGCAAGCACCTAGAAGACAATGGAGTAGTAACTAGAAGCCGACATGGATTTGTCAGTAACAAATCCTGCCATTCTGATCTCACTTTATTTCATCAAGTAACCTCCCTGGTAGATGGTGGGATGCTGTAGACATAATCATCTTGACTTCAGCAAAGCTTCTGACAAAGTGCTTCATGATGTTCTGATTAGGAAGTTAACAAGGTGTGGGCTGGTTGAAACAACTGTCAGGTGGATACACTGTTGGTTACAGAATCATACTCAGAGAGTGCTTATCAGTGACTCTTCAAACTGCGAGGAGGTAACAAGTGGGGTATTACAAGGCTCAGTCCTAGGCTCGGTATTCTTCAACAATTTTATTATTAATTTGGATGAGGGGGTGCATTAGATTCTTCTAAAATTTCCAGATGACACAAAATTGGTTGCTCGTACCCTGGAAAACAAAACAAAAAATGAAAAAGATTTTGGTAGGTAGGCTTGAGCACCATGTTAAAAACAACAGAAAGAAACTTAACAGGGATAAGTGCAAAGTTGTACACCTAGAGGGAGAAAACCAAATGCACAATTACAAGATGGGTGAATGCTTGGCTCAGTAATTCTACAAGTGACAAGGATTTTGGAAGTGTTGTAGATCACAAGCAGAATATAAACAGTGCAATGTGGATGCAAAAAAGGGGGGCAACACTATTTTAGGCTGCCTTAACAGAAGTGCAGTCTCCAAATCCCATGATGTACTAGTTCTCCACTATTCCACAATGACTAGACCTCATCTTGAGTACTGTGTCCAATTCTGGAACAACCCGGAACACGTTCAGAGGACAGCAATAAGGGCTATCAGAGGACTGGAAACCAAACACTATGACGGAAAACTGAAAGCACATTTAGTCTTGAGTAAAATAGACTGAGGGGAGATATAATAACACTTTTCAAATACTTGAAAGGCAGTCATATAGAGTATTGGTCCCTGACCTTTTTGACAACAGGGACCAGTTTAGTTGAAGACCATTCTTCCAAGGACCTGAGGGGGAGGTACTTGTTATGCAGTAGGTTGCTGGAGGATAGCTTTGAATTAAGCTCATAAAGGAAATGGCGAGCAGGGACAGGAGGTGAGCTGCAATTGAACCTCCACCTCCTGTTAGATCACCAGCGGCTTAGAACCTAATAGGAGTGCTGGCTCCTATTAGATTCTAATGCCACAGGCACAACTGATCTAGCAGCAGCAGGAGGGGAGCAGGGAGTGAAGCTCCACCTCCTGTTAGATCATCATCAGCATTAGAACTTAATAGGAGCACGCTGACAGGAGGCGGAGATTCGCTCACTGCTCACATCCTGCTCACTGCTCATCTGTCCTGGTGGCCCAATCCTTCCAAGGCCACGGATTGAAACTGGTTTGCAGCTCAGGGCTTTGGGATCCTGGATATAGAGGAGAGGCAGGTTCTGTTTTCAATCATCCCAGAGTGCAGGACACGTAATAATGGGCTCAAATTACAGGAAGCCAGAATACCAGGATAAACGTAACTGTTGGAACAGTATGGCAATGGAACCATTGGTGCTCCAGTGGTGGAAGTATTCCAAATTAGAAAACCTTCTTTCAGATATACTTTGATTTGGATTCCTGCATTGAGCAGGAGGCTGTACTCAGTGGCATTATAGGCCCCTTCCAACTCCATTATTCTGTGATTCTATGATTCCACCTTTGAGGAGGACCTGAAATCATTGTTTGGCATAATACATAACAGCTATAGTGCTATGAGGTATACATTAAGAAGATCCAATATGACAGTGATGGTAAAAGATCTGCACTGGTTACCAAGTATGTACAGTGGACCCTCGACTTACAGACGGCTCGACCTACAGACTTTTCGAGTTACAGACTTCTCTGGCTGCAAAATTTAGATTCAACTTGCAGCCGGAGAATCAACTTACAGACCAGAAAAAAAAATGGAACAAAAATAGAATAAAAACTGCCAGTTATGAGATTGATCAATTTTCAATGCATTGTAAGTCAATGGAGATTCGACCTACAGACTTTTCGACTTGCAGCCACCATTCTAATACGGATTAATTCCGTAAGTAGAGGGTCCACTGTACTGGGCCCAACTGAAGGCGGTGGTTTTAACCTTTAGAACTCTAAACAGGTTGTGGTCTAACTGTGCCTGTCTCAATATGGACTTGTCCAGATGTGTATAGACAGGAGAGGCTTTGAATCTACCAACAGCTGCGGAGGTCTCTGTGTGGAATACAATCCCCTCAGAGCTTCAAACAGTTCCCTGCCTTGCTGCTCTTAGAAAAGGTGTGAAGGCACATCTTTTAAAATGGCTTTATGATAATATTTCATTTATTGGAATGATTTTTAGCTGCTTCTGAACTTACTCATTTTACCGATTTTTATAGCATTGTTTTATTGAATTGTATGATTCATTTTTTTCTACTGTTAATCTTATTGTGTTTGAGGATTGTTAGTTACCTTGAGCATTAGCTGGTTGTGGAAACGTATAGTGTAACTGTAAATGATCATCATCATCATCATCATCCAGAAGCTATTTCTGCCTGACTGAAATCTCCACATGTCCTCACTGAGTAAACTCCATAATCAGATTGTATGTTCCTAGATTGGGAGGGGGGGATCAAGCAAAAAGCAAACATGTTTTGGTTCCCCTTTACACAGACAAAATGCAGCACAAATTCCAATTGTTGGAGAAACACTAAACCCCAGATACACTTTTAAAAAGACCTGACTATAATCCACCATCCAGTGTCAGGCTGAAGAATATCCCAGGGGAAAGGGTAATGCTTCATTATCAACGGGCATGTTTACAACACTGTGTAAATCACTGCAATGTCTGCTGAAATATTGAGTTGAACATTTATGAGCAAAAGGAATTCAGTCTATAAAATAATGCAAGCTAGATGAATAAGTCATAAATTGTATTCAAGGGAACTATATTAACTGCTGAGATTGAGCAATGAATGTGATTTCCACCTTAGCCCCCACCAAGTGTTTTCATATGCATGCATATATTTCATTTAATACTGGGGATTAATTCACTCTCAAATGTAGTATCAATAAGACATCAGTTTGGGGGATCGAACTGATTTGTTAGTCTCTCATTTTTCAGATGGCTGTCATTGTCTCTACCTGATCTTGGCAGCATGTGACTTCAGAAGAAAGATAGTCTCTCAGATTGTGGTGAGTCATTGTAACTCAGTGGATTCGGAATGTTTTCAAATCTTCTTGAGCTTGCAGCAATGAAGATGGGAAGCTGATATATTCACAGCACAAGTGCATTTTTCAGGGAAGTTGGTTTGTTCAGGCACAGCCAATGGCATTGCACAGATAAGCTATATGCCTAGAATGTTTCCCTGACACATCTTCATGAGCTGACACTGTTAAAGTTCAAACTGACCATGGCCAGACATACCACATTAAGATGATGTAAAGCTGTTTGTGAATTGGGCCATAGTAGGGGAATAAACTGATGACTGGCATTGGGAGAGAGTATCTTTAACGTTCTCCTCACGCCATCTGAGGAAGAAACACCAGAAAATGTTTCTAGTTAAATTGCAAGGCTATCAAAACAGGGAAGTTGAATTCACTTACAGAAAAGTCAGACAGAACACAAACTGAAGATGAGTAGAATGTGAGGTAAAAAGGTACAGCTAGTTCTAGGTTGTGTCACGATGGTACAGTGGCTAGATTGCAAGAAGTAATGGCACCACTCCATTATGCTTTGATCAGGCTTCACCTGGAGTGATGTGTTCCATATGGGCCACTGCCAAATTGAGAACACATTAACTAATTAAAAAGTAGTGAAAAAATGGTGAGATGTTGACCAATGCAGAAAATTTTAAGGAGCTAGTATGGTTTATTCTAGAGATCATCTTCAACTACTCAAAGGCCTGCCACATAAATGATGGAGCAAATGTTGCTTAAAGACAGTACCCAAATGAACAGCAACAAATTACAAGAAAAAGAACTTCAACTAAACATGAGGAGGAACTTCTTAAGGGGAGTTCCTCCTAACATTGAATGATGGAATTGATTATGTTAGATGGTGATGGTCTCTTCTTCTCAGTAGCAAAGCAATGCTACCACATCAGTATTAAATGGAGTGCAGAGGAAGATGGTGTGGTGGTAAAGGTACACAAATGTGGGTGGGATGAATGAGTGGAATTATTTGGGGAAGTCTTTATTTCCAGGCTAATCTGTCACAAGCCAGGGAGAGATTTACTCATAAATGGAGGCAAACTGGCATCAATTTTTGTCCCGTGCGAGTAAGAAGTGCTATTGCAGTTCAATTAAAATTTAGAAGGGTTGTGAGGGGCCAACCAAATTGTTTGTTTGTTTGTTTGTTTGTTTGTTTGTTTGTTTGTTTGTTTGTTTATTTATTTATTTATTTATTTATTTATTTATTTATTTATTTATTTATTTATTTATTTATTTATTTATATCCCGCCTATCTGGTCAGATTAGGACCACTCTTGGCGGCTAACAACATAAAATAGTACAATAAATATATATAAAACAATTTTTACATAACAGAAGCATTAAACAAGATGGGAAAAACAATAGGAGAGGGAAAGAAAAGGGCATCAGGAATTATCTGATGGGAAGGCCTGCCGAAACATCCATGTTTTTAATTGATTTTTAAAGATACCCAGCGAGGGAGCCATGTGAATCTCAGGAGGTAGGTTGTTCCAGAGGTGAGGAGCCACCGCCGAGAAGGCCCGATTTCTTGTCTTTTCTTTCCGGGCCTCCCTCGGCGTTAGGCTCCTCAGCCTGACCTCCTGGCTCGCACGAGTGACACGGGTAGATCTTGGTGAGAGTAGGGGTTCGGCCAAGTATTGAGGCCCTAAACCATTTAGGGCTTTCTACGTAAGCATCAACACTTTGAAGTCAATGCGGAACCGGATGGGCAGCCAATGCAATGCAGCCAGAGTGGGCGAAATATGTTGGTATTTTTTCACTCCACTAAGTAGTCTGGCCGCCGCATTCTGCACCACCTGTAGTTTCCACAACAGCCTCAAAGGTAGCCCCACGTAGACCGCATTGCAGTGGTCTAATCTTGAGATTACAAGCGCATGCACCAAGGTAGTGAGCGCCCCAACATCAAGGTAGGACCGCAGCTGGGCTATCTACCTAAGATGAAAAAAGGCGGTACGGACCACCAATGCCACCTGAGATTCCATAGTAAGCACCGGGTCCAGATGGATCCCCAAGCTGCGGACCCCATCCTTGGTGGGCAGAGTCACCCCCCCAAAAGAGGGAGTTTCCCAAATCCCCAACTGTGGGGGCACCCACCCTCAGTACCCCCGTCTTGTCCGGGTTCAGCCTCAGCCTGTTCTCCTGCATCCATTGCAGTGCAGTCCCCAGGCAGCGCTGGAGGGACAGAACAACATCTCCTGCAGTTGGTGAAAAGGAGATGTAGAGCTGAGTGTCATCAGCATACTGATGACACAAGGCTCCACACCCCCTGATGACCCCACCCAGCGGCCTCATGTAGATGTTGAACAGCATTGGGGAGATAATCGACCCCTGTGGAACCCCACAATTGAGACTCCACGGGGCCGATACACTCTCCCCAAGCTGCACTCTCTGGGGGCAGTCCTCCAAGAAGGAACGGAGCCAGGCCAATGCCAGGCCACCTATTCCCAACTCGGAGAGCCTCCCCAGGAGGATACCGTGGTCAATGGTATCAAAGGCTGCTGAGATATCGAGGAGGACCAGCAGAGACACTTTGCCCCTGTCAGCCTCCCTCAATAGGTCATCACACAGGGCAACCAATGCCGTTTCCGTACCATGGCGTGGCCTGAAGCCCGACTGAAATGGATCCAGGGCATCTGTTTCATCCAAGAGCGCCTGGAGCTGATTGGCCACCACCCTCTCGACCACCTTGCTTAAGAAATATTGGCGATGGGCCTATAGTTGCCAATTTCGTCCACTGCCAAACTAGGTTTCTTCCTAATGGGCCTAATGAGTGTGTCCTTGAGGGCAGATGGAAATCTGCCCTCAAGGAAAGACCCATTAATTATTGCTGTGGCCCATTCCGTTGTTGTAGGCCTGGCTGCTTTGATTAGCCAGGCCAGTCAAGGGTCAAGGGAGGAGGAGGTGGCACGACAGCGGTCAAGTGCCCTGGCCACAGAATAAGGCGTGACAGGTTGAAAGGGGTCAAAAATCACCGGGCAAGATGGAGCGCTGGACATCTCTGCTCGACTCACTGTATTCAAAAAAGGAGACAGGTCCCGGCGGATGGCCTCCACTTTCAATTTAAAAAATGCTGCATATTGGTCCGGTGAAAAACTAGGGGGAGGCCCATCACTCAGACCAATTCCGGATAGGTCACGTACTATACGGAATAGTTCCGCCTGCTGGTTGGACGCTTCGCTTATCTGGTTAGCGAAGTATGCTCGACTGGCAGCCTTTACCTTAGCCAGGTAAAGGTTAGCAGCGACCTTGACAGCTATCCAATTATAATCCGTTGGGTCCTTTCTCCATTTGTGCTCTAGCCGTCTCCTGACCTGCTTCAACGCCTGGAGATCCTGGTTAAACCAGGGCGCCGGGCGGTCTCTGCGATGGAGAGGGCATTTAGGAGCGATCGTGTCAACAGCCCTAGCTGTGGCAGCGAACCAACCGTCAACCAGAGCCTTGACAGGAGCGCCAGCCAGGTCAGCCGTAACACCTCTCATGGCCTCCTGGAATCCAACCAGATCCAGTAGCTTTCGAGGGCGGACCATGACAATAGGTCCCTGCTCCCTGCGAGGGGGGGGGAAGAGCCATTTTGAGGGTGCATTTTATTAGGGGACATGACTAGGACTGTAGGCTGCTGGATGGCTATCCGTTGCCTCCATGGGAACGTATTGCATCTTCTCTTTGGGGAAACTTTTCTGAAGCAGAGGATTTGATTGGAAAGGATATGAATAAGCAGTCCTAATCCTGCATTATCTATCTATTCACTCCTCATGCTGAATGGGTTTGCTAATATCTTTAGGATGTTGCTGCAATGAAATATAAATTCATTTCCTCCCTCTCCGCCCAATCACTCAGCAGTGATTATTCTGCTCCCACACAACTAAATCATGGCCGACCTACCAAAGGCGGCAGCTTCATTTGTGCATTATTGCTCAGTGTGCATCACTTGACAATACTTTTGGAGATAACATTTTATTAGGGGGAATATTTTCCACTGGGATTATTCATTTGCCTCTCCTGAGATAACCCATAATGGGAAAAGATTCCTGTTTCAGATGAGTCATGTGTATCGCAGATCTCCTGCTGTTCTGAATGTCTGAGCAGAGTTTTCAGTGGATATTTACAACATACAAAGAGAAGTGTACGTCTTATAGTAAAAGATACAGATCTGAAACAAGCTATTCTACATAGTTAGTACCCAGAGATTAGGTTGTTTGGATAAGGATCCAAAAGTTTGAACATTTTATCTGAACTCTGGTATTAATTACCTCTGGAGATTTTTTTTGTAAAACTACATTGCAAATACAGAAGAATAAATTGTCTTATGATACTTCCGTCACTTCTATTCCTGCAAGAACATGCTGTGTCTCACAGCCTCCTGGAACTCCCAGTTCTTTTTACCCAGGCTTGGCAGAAGACACAGGCACACTTTACTAATAACATTATTATTGCTTTTGAAATTGTTATGAGGAATTTCAAACCCATGAAAAAAATAAGAGTGGATTCTAACCAGACAGGATTAAGCTCAACAAAATGGAAAGTAAATTTTTCCAACTGTGTAAGATTCCCAAAGTGTGGTGTGATGCTAATTTGCCCATGGATGCGTATCTGCATAAATCATATTGATCTCTGTTGGAAGCCATGTGGACATCTGCTCTGTGCTTGTGCTTGGAGGTAGTATAGTGGAGTTTCAAGAGCTGAGATGGGCACTCTTTTTGTCTGTTGAGGGTCTCCCAGAGGGGAGTATAAGATGCCACATGTTAGTGCTGGTGATGTTTGGGTTGAAACCAATAATATTGGAATCAGAGCCCAAAGCTGGCAAGCTCACCCTTTTTCCTTTCCTCTCTTTCTTCTTCCCCATGTTGCAGGCTGGGAAGAGGAAACACGGCTCTTACAGTGGCCTGAACTGATCATTTGCCTAGGACCTTTGAATTTAGCTTAAGGGCCACTTAAGATTGGAATGCTAAATCCTGATTATTTATCAGACGGCCCTTGTTCAGTCTTGTCTTTCACTACCACATTAATCTATTTAAACATGATCTACAGGGTCCTTCAGAGCATATACCAAGAGAGCACAGGTCAGAGACAAGCACAAATGAATTATATATAGTAACCTTTTTCCAGCTACACCAGGGAAGAGTCTCACTTATTCTTTTGCATCTACCTTTTCTTGGTGTCCTCAAAGTCACAGTGCATCGCCACTCTTTTCAAGAGCCAGGGTAGCAAGAAACCCCTCCTCAATCCATATAATATGGGCTCCAGAACAGTAGGTTACGGCAACTCTGCTTCCTTGGACCCCATCTTGGTCTTCCCTTCCCTCTCTGTCACTTTGAGCTTTATGGCCCCCAGTTGCCTGCAGAGTCCAGCTTCCACCTCATTCCCCAGGTGCTGCTCCTGGTCCCGATCCCATGGGCAGGCCAACTGGTCCCAGGGCCTGCCTGAGGTTCAGTGGCCTTCACATCTGGTGGGCCTTTCAGACACAACTGGAGAGATTAGATAGGCTGCTTGGGAGCAGTGACCTCCTCTCAAACAGTTACCCCTTTCTTTTGTATTTGTTTTTAAATTTTTCCTTAAAATGCAAATCCAGATAGTTTCAGTGCTTCCAGACCTTATGAAAGGAAAAGAAGGAATATCTTCATTTTGGGAAGACGTTAGTCACAAGGTTAGCTAGTCTAGAGCCTATATAGGTATACCAATAAACAGGGGTCAGTGGTTCAAGATATATTGTACATGTTGCATTGAAAGTCTGAGATTATTGTTCTGTGTTTCGGGATGTTATAAAAGCAGGTGTTGAGTTTGGTGATATTTGATACATAACGAGGCTTCCCCTCTTCAGAAGTATCTCTCAGATAACTGACTCCCTTCCTTCTCTCTGTCAGTGATGTTCTATGATAACCTAGCTGTCTTAATAAGGATTTTTAGTATATCATCATGTGATTTTCTCCCAATGCCAGCCTATTCCCATTCTCATAGGAAACTAGGAGCACAGTCTGGCAGCTACTCTCCTCAGGAATGTTTTGGGACATGCCACCTCACCACAGGACATATATGCTACAAACATACAGTAGATAAGTGTTTCATAGTTACTCAGGGAACTGGGTTTCAGTGGTTGGTGGTAGCGTTGAGAAACAAAGCTGCTTTGCCAAGGAACTAAAGGTCGCAGGATTTCCCCATTAAAGAAAATGAGTGCAGTTCAAAGTTTGGAAAGACATGTTCCTAATTGTGTGGATAAAGGTAGAGATAAAAAGGGATAGGTACCAACAGTAAGTGCTCTATAAAGAGACCTCAGTACTATGGCAGCTGGAAATTTGTCTGTTTGTAGCCAAGATGTTGGGGGCCATGATTTAATTGTTTTGCTGGAGCAAGTGCCAGACAGCTAAAGTTTTATTGTGGTTAATGCTACTCATAATAAGATACCCTGTTTCCCCGAAATAAGACCTAACCTGAAAATAAGCCCTAGTATGGATTTTCAGGATGCTCATGATATAAGCCATATCCCCCCAATAAGCCCTAGTTAAGTGAAACCCCACCCTCCACCATTGTGTAGCATTGTGCAGCAACCAGAAGATGACATGACTGTAAAATAAAGCATTTATTTATTTATTTATTTATTTATTTATTTATTTATTTATTTATTTATTTATTTATTTATTTATTTATTTATTTATTTATTTATTTATTTTATTTTATTTTATTTTATTTTATTTTATTTTATTTTATTTTATTTTATTTTGTTTATTTATATCCCGCCTATCTAGTCGATTAAGACCACTCTATTTCCCCTGAAAATAAGCCCTAATGTGTTTTTGGAGCAAAAATTAATATAAGACCCTGTCTTATTTTCAGATAAACATGCTATGTGCAACATGTTTTCAATACATCTTCAAAGCATGTTAATATGCTGCTCTCCCTATCAGTTTGGCAAATAAAGACAGAAAAAGGGGGAAGGTTTAGCAGAATAGCTGCTAAGGGTCATTAAGAGCATGCTGAGACTATTAAATGCATGGCACTGGGATATTCAGTTCTGTATACTTCTATTTATTTCTTATTAAGCCTTGGATCATTGGGTTTTAATGCATTACAAAGGTTAGTTCACTATAATTACAGTCATCAGAAATGTTTTGGTCTGTTTGTGTGTGTGTGTTTTTTAAAAAAACAATAATTGGAAGAAGCCTAAAGGACATACTGTATTAGGTATGTGTTGGAATAACATTTGAAAATGTGTGGCATACAGCTTGAATTTAATGGAGGTGTTCTGTTTGCTTTCTTGCTTCGTTATTCACTAAGTATTACATTGTTAATACACAATGTTTATCTATTACTGCCAAATGCTTACTTCAGAGAGCAACTGAAGAATGTATTTTAATGTGGTGACCTGTTAGAGATCTACTGGAAAGGGAGAAATTATGCTTCTCTTCAACCATTATGTGGTGCAGCCTCCTACCCCTATCTTGGTTAAGCATGTTGACTGTAATAGAGTCTTGGGTATCCAGAAATTCCGAATTTTGCTTCTAAAGGCTATAATTCTGAATAAGTCTGAATTCCAAATCTGAATTTTGATACTCATTCCTAGTGAGAATTTCTGTTCCGAACTTCTTTGAATGTAATTGGTGACACAATGCATAATTAACGTTCAGATTTCACTAGCACAAGCTATGTTGATGGCCATCAACTTTAGAAAAAATAATATATAGCTTTTCAGATGTTCTGTTTGTATAAAATAAACATGTTTGAAGGGTGGAAGAGAATTATGACAGTGAGCTTCACTGTGGTATGAACCCCTTCTTTTAAATGACTGAAAAGAACCAGTGTTGATATTTATGGGAAAAAATCATTTATTCAATCATATTTTGAAGTAGAATGGCAACCATTTCTGTTAATTCATGATTTATAGTAAAGAGCTAGGTCTTTTTGAGCAGCAGTTGATGATGGACTGTATCATATCCTGCTGTAAGGTCTACAAATGTTGCTCCAGTTACTTTATTTGTTTCAAAGCCATCTTCTCTATGCTGGGTTAGTTTTAAGATTTGAGCCATACAGCTCTTGCTAGGTCTAAAGCCTATCTGTTCTGGAATTAGGTTGAATTTTAAGGGCTAGACAGTTTAATTTGCGTGCTTTGTTTTTTAATTTGGTCACTAGAAGGTACACATGGCCTTAATTTGGAGGCTGATTGTTGAACCATGTATCTCCTAATGAAATCTCATTGTGGGAGAGAAAACATGTTTAAAAACATTCCCCTTTTCATCTAGTTTGGCCCAAGGTCATCTTTCCCTTTGCCATGAAAAACAAAACAAAACCCTGTATGTTTTCTAGATAACATTGCAACACTTGTCCTCACTGAAGTGTGTGTGGGTACATTGGGAAATGAAATCAAAAACATGTTTAAAGCCAAAGCAAGTGAAGCTAAGTGAATAGGTAGACAACTAAGACAACGCTAGAAGAAACTGGTGTACAAGGACATTTTAAAAGAAAGAAGTAAATGCTTCTTTGCACTGGACCGAAAAAAGGAAATGGAGAGAAAGAATACTACAGCAAACACCCAGGAGATAACATAAGATCTGTTGTGATGTGAATACGGTCATCTTGACTGACAGACAGGTGACTGTGTAGAAACCAGGAGATCTCCAGAGTTAGAAGCCAAAAGGGGCAACACATGCTTTATCCCTGGGCTGTAGCAGAGTTGTGTTTTTCCACAGCTGGGACCAGAGAATGGATGCCTTTGCTCATTGACATCTTTAATTAAATTTGCAGAAACATTCAAAACGTTGTGATTTCTCGGTTCTCCCCACCCTCCTTTTTGCAGCTCCCGAAGTGCTTTTAATGTAGTGCTTTGTATGCAAGCCAGCCTTTTCCTAAATAACCAGAGAACAATAAATAACTTTTTTTTTGGCTGTTCTTGCACTTGTGTTTTGGTTTGGCATCTTGCAGACACCCCAACTAATGGTATCATTTGTAGATCCAATAGCCTCTTAAATAGCTCTTTAAGAAAACAATACATTTGTTTGCATATGGAAGGCCAAGGAGCCTATTGATGACTTTTAGGCTATTATGCTTTTAGAGCTAATTATATTTCTTTAATGCATCTAGCTTCTTGACTTCAGCAAGCCATGTTATTAATGAATTTGTAATGTGCTCTAATTCTGCTGAGTGCTGCTATTGTGCTGAAGGCAAGGGCAGTAACTTCCCTTTTATATCTTTTACATGAAGTCTGTATGACAGTTTAGATACAATTGACTTCCACATAGGGAGTAGGTAACAAATGGAGATGCAGTGTGAATTTTCCAACATTTTTTTCCCAAAGACACTGCCCTTTCTCCACAAAGAGGAAGCGAGAGGTGAAACTTTATTTTCCCCATGAATCCTGCACTTCAGGATTTAACACTGTTAAATTTGAAATTTAATTAATGCTCACTTCTGTGTACTGGACACATGCATATGGGACTCTTGTCTTAGTTCAGACATTTTGGAATATAATATATGTGATGGAGGCAGGGGTTGATCAAAAAAAAATTGCCTGAGACAAAGCAGAAAATTTTCTCCTTTGCTTATCCAGGTGATAGTACTTAGTACCCAGAGCCAATCAAGTTATTTTGACTCAAGAGACAGAAAATGTTAGAGGTACTTCTCCCTATTCCTGACAGGAAATGTATAGTAGTAATAATAATAAAAACCCACACAACTATTTGAAGTAGTTCCATGGCATTCACATTCTTCTGCCTGAGGCAATCACTTCACAATGGTGGGGCCAAACCTGTGTGTACCCCTGCTTTCCTCACACTTCTAAGGAACGGAAGCATACCCTGTAGAAGTTAGTCAGAGCAACTGTGTGGTTTGTGTCAGCTTTACACACTTTTGAGGGGGGGAATTGCATGTCTATACTGCACCTGAGGCATATTGTGGAATAACCAGAACATAACCTGAGGGAGACTCTCAGAAAGTAGAAGGTAAGTTTTCATTTGTGATATGGAGATGGTAGGAACCGGACTGCTGTTGTTTATCTGAAAGGGAAACATGTGAAAACAGAATTCCACATTCTGCCAGAAGCTTATTTATTTCAACTCTTCTCCTAGAGGCATGTATTTTTACTCTGACATGAATTTCATTTGGGTTCCTTCCTAAGAAATTTGGCTGCCTAAGTGGGGACTGAGTAAGATGTACTAGTGTCTTCTTTCAGAGTTCAAGCTTAAAAGCAGCTCGCCACTCACTGCAATGGAGTAAGTTACAACAGAATTGAAAGGGATGGCACAAAATCAGAAATTGCAGATATGACATTCAAGCAGATCCATAAATCCAAACTAAGCTGAAAAGCTGGTCCTCGCCTATATCAGCAGTTTTAGATCTATGGACCTTCTTGGATCAGCATACAAGAATGTTTTCAAAAAAGCATACAGCTAGCTAAGTGGACATTTGTGGGCAAAGTGGGAGGACTCTTTGGGAAAGATGGAAAGGGTCATTATGGAAAAGAGTGTGATTTAAAAATGGGCTGTTAACAATTGGTGGTGGAGGCAGCTGTGGTGGAGCATCTCTCCTATGGACTTCATGCAATGTGAAGGTCAGTAATGTTCCTTCATATGATAGTTCCTTCATATGATGGCTCCATCAGCAGCCATATGCTGCTTGCCTTCACTTGGGTAAACGACTGAGCTACTCAAAGAGTAGTTTATTGGGTCTTGTATTTCTGGTAAGAACTGAAGTGCAGACTTGTTCAAAGGCAGAGCTGTGAATTGGACTGATAGCCGATAAATGATTGTATCCTTTACTGGAAATATCAAGTCATAGTGGCCACATTGACTTTTGTATACTTGAAACGCAGGCATAAGTTGCTCAGAATGAAGAAGGGAATATTAAAACATTATATCTCAATTAAATCTTTCCCACTTTTTGCCTTTCTTTTGAGAACAATACCTGGTGTGTTATGTAGTCATTTAGCCATAATGAGCATTTAGTATATATTTGATATCTTGTGAAGTTCTAATTGCTCAGTTTGCATTATTTAGTCATTCAATTTATATCCCACCTTTCATTCTAAATGGAAATTCCAGGCTTTTAAAACAATAAAATGACAATAACACTCATAAAAACTGATTCAATCCTGCTGGTTTACCTCTTTTTCTGTTACTACTTGTAATCATTCAAGATGCTGCCATTGAGAGATTGCTGGAAGGAACAGGCTGTCATAGGTTTTTCCAAGCAGGGAGCTGCACCAACCCTGGACCTCAACCCAAAAATTATGTGTTCCACCCCGCGGGCGGACAGATACACACATGCTGCAGCTTAACATGTCTGCACATGAATAGAACATCTGATGGCTTTTCACCCCGAACCAAACTCCAAACTAGGCAGGTGAAGATGTTTTAAGCCACTCTGAAACTTGGGAATTCTGGTGAATTGAAGGATGGGATATTAAATTCAAATAATGAACATCTTATGAGCTTTGACTAAGCCAGGGGTCTCACACATGCAGCCCGGGTGCCAACTGCGGACCGTGGGATGATAGTTTGTGGCCAATGCCTTAATGTGAAAGGTTAAGGAGTGGGAGCAGCAGTGGCGGCACCTACTTGGCAAGCGTGGGGCTTCCTCTCCGCCTCGTAGGGGCTGGGTGCCGCCTGCCCCCCTGAAGCGCCTATGCAACCAGAAGGGGAGCCCTCTCCCTGCCCGGAAGTCTTCTCCCTCAGGGGTTTGGCACCACCAGGGCTTCTGCTTTTAGGTCTCTCTCTCCACCCCCCTCTTCTCGGGTCACCTGGTGAGGCTACTGCTGTCGCCTCATCCTCTCTGTGCTTCTCCTTCCCCCCGCCTGGCGCTGCTCCGCTTCCTGCCCAGATGTGCCACGGGAGGGGGTGCTTCTGAGAAAACAGCCTTCTCGCGCGTGCTCGCCTCCCCCCCCCCCGTCTCCCTGAGCCACACTGGGCAAGACCACGGCATCTTGCCAGAGTGGGAGTGTAGAAGCCCCAGGAAGCCCCATTAGCCCTTGGGTGGGGGGGAGATTACTCTGCTGATGGGGCCAGCCTTGCAGAAGGGGAGCATGCAGCTGCTAGGGGTGTGTGTGTGCACAGAGAGTGGAGGAGTGCCAGGCGGTGGGAAGGAAAAGCGCATCGAGGATGAGGCAAGAGCAGCAGCAGCCTCACCAGGTGACCCGCAAAGAGGGGGGTGGAGAGAGAGAGAGAGAGAGACCTAAAAGCAGAAGCCCTGGTGGTGCCAAACCCCTGAGGGAGAAGACTGCCGGGCAGGGAGAGGCCCCCCCTCTGGATGCACAGAGCCACATTTCAAAATTTTTGCGGACCCCTTCTCCTTTGATGTGCAAGATGCCCCTCCTGTGCTTCAAATGGAGCTCACTGACCTGCAGTGCAACTCTGAACTCAAAGCGAAGTTCAGGGAGGCGAGTGGAAAAGCAGACAAGCTTGGGCAATTTTTGAGAGAATTAACCCCCAGCTTCCCTGAGCTTTCCCGAATGTTCAAGCAGACCATGTGCCTTTTTGGGAGCACATACTTGTGCGAAAAGCTCTTCTCCACCTTGAACTTCAATAAGTCCAAGTACAGGTCCAGACTGACTGATGATCACCTTCAAGCCATACTGAAGGTCTCGAATGTTTCCTCCCTCAAGCCGAATGTGACTCAGCTATGCAAGAGGAAGCGCTGCCAGGTCTCTAGCAGCAAGGAGTAGGCAAGAGAAGCTATGTTCAGAAAAACAGTTCATGTTCTTCAGTGTTCCATTCATGTTCAGGACAATTCATATTTAGAAGATTAAAGGTTAAAGAACTGTTAATGCAGACATTTGAATCTGAATACAGCAGATACAGAAGACTGAAGAAACCACATATAGTCGTTCACTAGAGTATTATTATTATTATTATTATTATTATTATTATTATTATTATTATTATTATTATTATTATTATTATTATTATTATTATTATTATTATTATTATCATCATCATCATCATCATCATCATCATCATCATCATCATCATTTACTGATTGAATGATTGCTTTTCTTATTAATTATTAGTTTATTTATTTTTCATCTTATTTTGTGTTAAAAAATTTAGAGATTTGAGAAAATTGGAATTTTTTTAACAAAGCTTTTCTTGTGGAGAATCTGATGAGGCCCAGCCTCACCCAGACTCTGCCTCCAGCAGTCCCCAGGTAAACTGAGTTTGAGACTAAGCAGTTCTGTAGGAAGCAACTTAAGAAGCTGTTGTAAAGGTGATTATAGAGGGTCACTATCTGACCTTTTCAGCATTAGAAGACAAAAGAGGTTATATTTTCTAGGTATGTACTGGAGAAGAAGAAAAAACAGGAGCAGGACTGAGTATGGTAGATTATGTAATTCATGTGTCTACACTTTCTATGATCCAAATACCACTTTTAAAAAAAGATTAAGAAAAAGGGAAAGCTAATCTAGCAGTAGGCTAATTTGACATATCTAGAAGCTCACGTTTTGAGTGATGAATGTGGCAGGATTGATATTTCCGATTGCGATTTGGAACTAATCCTTAAGTGAGTTAAGAGTTACAGGAAATTAGGGACACCCGGTAAGGGAAATCTCCAATAATATATAGGCCTTTCCTTGGATTCTCCAGAACTCTCATATGAGTGAAAGTGGATGTAAGAACATAAGACTTAACGTTGGGTTATGTAATCACATTTATTTCTGTGTGGTATTGTCTGTAGAACTAAAAAAATAAAAATGAAAACATTTCAGGTGAACTGATATGCTGCATAATGGAGTGGGAAGTTTTGCAGACTGAAATGAATGCTGTTGACTCAGTCGTCAAGCACGGCCGACAGTTTGGAAGGTCATGGCATCAATACATGCAGATCATAAGTTTTAGCATACATTGCTGTGGTGATCACCCTACTTTGGCTCATGTATGAGGTGATTTACATACACCAATGGGAGCTGTTGGGAGGTGGAGTGAGGAGAATCTAGAAGGGAGGGGTGAGTCAGAGTCTGGGGAGTTCAATTGGTGAGAGTCAGAGATGGAGCCTGAAGGAGAAGTTAGTCTCTGGTAGTTAGAGAGTATGGCAAAGTTAGGAGTTAAAAGTGTGGAACTTATAAAGAGCTAAAGGAGTTTAGAGTGAAACAAGTTATTACTAATCTAATGAATACATTAAAGTCTGTGAAGAACCTGTTTAAGCAAACTATAATCAATAAACCTGTGTTGTTCAACTTTATACTCAGCAGGGACCTCAACCTTTCTAATTAAAGGGTGTTGACAGAGGGCTAGTGAAATGACCTGGGGACACGTCAGGGGCATGTCACAATCGGTGTCAGCTGGTGCTCTCCCATGTTGATTCTGTGGCAAGGGAGATCATCCATGTTTTTTTGCACTAGGTTTCTTGTTTCTGTGACAGAACAAGATAACGAAAGGGATCCACTTAGTTTCTGATTTTTTTTTACAAAATGTCTCTCCATTAAATTAGTGAAGCAAAGTCTCCCTTTGTGAAGCAAAAAATGGATGCAGAAGGACAGGGTGGATTGATCAAAAACATACAAAGCATCCATCAGATGCTTCTGAGGTTTTAAAGTCCATGCCACTAGGAAATCCACGCGGTCGCAACCCCACCCCTTCTCCCTACTATCAAGGCCAAACAACAATTCAATTATATGAAGAGAAAAAACCCCACAAGAACTCAAATAATATTACAATTAAATCCAAACTAATCACAGAATAAATCAAATAATATTAGGAATAGATCCAAATTAATCAAAATCGGCAGTCAAACAATGGGAGGGTGCAGAAGCTACCCCCCCAACTCCTGAGGATTGATCCTCCTGCTTAGTGACGCAGCTCACAACAACGCCAAACAGTGAAGCACTGTCCTTAACCAATGCCAGCAAAGGAAGAGGAAGAGGAGGGGGGAGCAGCCCTTGAATAACCTAACATTCCCCCCTCTCCTCCTATACTAATCTCCTGATACCAGAAGTCTCACACTATCCAGGGAGGGAGGCAAAGGCGAGCTGCGCTGCTGAAGTTCAGCTCAACAGCAGCTCCAGCATTTGTTTCAGGGACTCTGAGATCTCATTTTGCCATAGCTCCTGAGTGAGACTCAACTCTGGGCACATTTGTATATCATCCGAGTTGCATAAGAGTTTGCATCTGCTGAATGAGGAATGGAAATTATTTCAGCTAGCTAACTCTTGTTTTCTTCTGTCAGTAATGGCTATCAAATAAAACAGGATGGCTTGTACAAAACTATTTAACCAACTCCTCATATTGAACCCTAGATCTGTAGGAAATTTAGCGTGCATTGTTAGAAGAGCATGATGTGGTCCTCTGTGTCTTTTTACAACACAGTTTTTGGCCATTTTAAAAAACCCTGGCTCCAGGACACTGCAGGAAAGCACCTGTGCTCCTCCTTGTGACATAACGAAAAGGTGAATTAGGTATAATAGTCCACTTTTTGTGTAATAAGATCCCAGGTTCAATATCTACCTACCATATGTAGTTGATGGGTTATTTACCTTTTTTAAAAATGGAGAACTGGTGCTACTCATGGACAGTATGTGACTAGATGGGCCAGTGGATTGCTCCCTTGTAAAATAACTTTGTATCTGTTCTGGAAGGCACCCTCTTAGCATAAGGGTTAGACTAGAACATTCTGCTGCCATGAGAGAAATGTTATGTAATCACACCCCAACCACAGTGGAAGGACTGTTGTCAACTGCACCTCAACTTACCAAAGTAGGTTAGTAAGTACAGAATCATTGCACCAGGGCACCCACAGTTCTGTTTTCCAAAACTCCACTGCTATTCTTTGCTTCTTCGCATCTGCCATTCAAAGTAATTTCCGAGTCTGAGCATTAACACCAGCTGATCCAGAGATTTCTCCCATATTCAGTGTGAAATTGAAAGAGTTTCTGAAGGCAGTGACACAAAATCAAAGTACATATTTCTGGTTGACGAGATTCTTTCCTGCCCATTATGCTTTGATGCAAAGCAGGAGGAGGGCAGCACTGCATGGCAGAAACAATGAAGGAAAGGTTTCCATAGGTGCCTCTTTAATTTTTCTATTTTTCATACACTGATCCTTTTGTTTTACAGAAAAGGGAATCCCTCCAGTCATTTCATGTGTCCACTTCATGTTTTCTGGCGCTCCAAGAGTACTCCCAAAAAGCAGAGGCAAGACAACAGGGAAACAATCTATTCCAAAAACAGGTAACAATACATGAGAAAAGAGAGAGAAATAAAACTTGTACAGTGAAGTGCTACCCACCCAGAACAAGAGTCCATTTGGGCCTGGGCAGCGCAACAGAAAAGAGGCAAGACATGCAGGTGGCACTGGCTGCCTGGTGTACAAATACACCCACATACCAAAGCAATCAAAACCAACTCAACACCAAGTACAACAGGACAGAAATGCTCCAAGCTGTGCCCAACCAACAACAACCACCCACACAATCCAGTGGCACATTAACACAGTCACAAAGCCCACCCACAACAAAAAAGAACTGGCTAGCAATTCAAGAAAGGAAGGGGGGAGCATACAAAGGGAGAAAATGTCCAAAGACATCAGGGTGAAAAACTCCCCACAAATAATCTCACAGAGGCATATTGGCACAGACAGGCTGCATGGCAGCATCAAAATAACATAAAGAAATGAAAAATTAGGGGGGGAAAATGCAAAAACAGAAAGGATCCAAGAAGGAGGCACAGGAGGCTGGCAGGCAGCAAGATGGAGGGCACCAGGAACTAAGCGCACAGTACACCCTCAAGAAACAACTGAAGGAAAGAACAGTGGGTTCCAGCCCTTTCTACAGATTAAAAGATTCTGTTCCCGTCCCCACCCCCCAGGATATTTTGATTGGCTGATGATTATGACAGCCCTCACAAAGCTTGTGGTTGAAAAATTTCTCAGGCAATTTGACATACAAAGGGTGAAAGGGCACTGAAAGGTTACAAAAAAGATGGACCACAAAAGAAATACAAAACATTTGTGCACCCCTCTTTTGTAAATACAAATCAGTCATGTTTTAGAGGCACTCTTTTGGCAATTGTGAAAAATACACAAAAACACTAATTATCTTGCCTACTGGCAAGAAAAGATCTGCAATTTTGCATTCTTGAAATTGCCAAAAGAACTTAAATTACATGAAAGAGAGTCCCTTTTGTGTTTCTGGGCTTTCAGCCCATCCCTAGTTCCCATTTTATGTTTGAAAGCTGACTAGAGCAGCAGTTGAATTTACAATGGCTATTCAAGAAACAGATCCTTACAGTTCACTGGAGGGTGGCAGGATCGCTTAAGGATATTGGGCAAGCTGGGTGACATACATTAAGTTTTGGCCTCTAATAGCTCACGTCAGGTCCCTGGAGAGAGCAGCCAGGTGACCAACTTTTTATTCCCCCAGATTTAAGGGAGAGGGAAACAGTTCTTGAAATGTCACATGGGGACAGGGCTGTGTATAACAACTACAAAATAATGTGTGCTTTTATGTGTGAGGAGAAAGAGAGACAGACAGACACCTTACATAAACAGGTGCTTAAGAGTTGGGAGGTTGCTCTTTATTCCACTTTCAAAGGCAGAAATGCAAAATTCTGGACAGTTTCTTGGTATATTTGTGTATTTTTCATATTTTGGGGACTCGTTTTTGGAAAAAAAATTGCGTGGAAGTAGTTTCAGTGCAAGAAAAAAAAGTATTGTGCAAAATACCTATTTTCCACTTAGAATAGACACATGCCCCCAATGAGGGCATGTGTCTTGTCTACACATGCCCTTCTCTGAGCTGTGTGCTGTTATACGTGACTCATGATGGCATTGTAGAAGGGTGCTCCTCAAAATTTTGAGGAGAGGTATGCCCCCATTCAATCCATAAGCTATCCTGTTTCCTGTGACTCTCCTTCATGCTGGTATAACCTTCTTGCAAGCCTCCTCTTGAGAAAGAAGAGATCCACTAATCCTACACATCATACAGAGCTTGGATGCAGAGTTGGGGTGCTTTTGCATTGGACTCATGGGAAGATCAAGGTAGCACCAGAAACTTGTACGCCTTTGAAAAGGCATCCCACATAGAGGGGTAGATGAAAACCCAGAGAGTGCTGGAGACCAGGAGGAAAGGGGAAATGGGTGGACAGTATGGATACTTGAGGAATTATTTCTTTGTGAATTCTGATACAAACTAATCTGATAATTTAGCTTTTGAAAATAATGGCCAGTATTCCGTTGTGTATCTCTGCCTATGTAATTGGAGTGATATCACTGGCAGCAATAGAGTGGCAGTAGTTAAATAGTTCCTTTTTAAAAAAAAATTATGATTCAAGCAACTTTGTATCATGGTAAGCTAGTTATTCACACCCCACAGTTTTTAAAGGAACTGTTTAATTGGGACATTTAATCAAATTGGCATGTAATTCTTTTTAATACAGTGGCATGAGATGCATTTGAGTATGAGGTGTAGACCTGTGGTACTGACAGTAGATAGAAGTACAATGAAGAGTCTTATTAGTTATCAAGAGTCCGTTAAAGACACGTTTTATATTTGCAAATTCTTTAAGGCACTGCAACCCATCGGATGCACGAATTGAACTGCAATTTGCACAAACAAATGTGCTCGTCTTTAGCTAGCCACTAGATTCTTTGTTGTTTTTGCTGCCACAGGCTGGCACAGCCACCACCACCACCCGCTGGAAAACTGGAAAGAGACCAATTTGGCTATTTGTGAATTTATAGCAGGGAGGGTAGGGGCAGAAATAAATAACATGTGGATAGGCATGGGAGAAAGAAAACCAAGCAGTCAGTCATAAAAGCAGTTGTTTCTTCCACATGTCCTGCTCTTTTGCTGTTCAAGGGGACTCCTGTAAGAGGGACTTCAAAACTATTGGCGCCGGCCCAAAGCATCTGTTGGGCATCTCACATTTAAAGCCAGAGACTTGGCATTTGGCCCTGGCATCCCATTCGCCTTGTGATACACTTTGCCACTAGAACAAAGCCAAAGAGATAGAGAAACTACTTAAAGAGCTCAGGCAATTCTCCACAGTATTCTTTGAGACTGGAAATTAAAGGGCAAGAGGTTTCCTAATCTCTAAAACACCAAGGAGCAGAGTGCTAATATTTTGTCATGCTATTATTTTGAATTAGATTTCCCCTCCCTTGTGAAAACTCTATTATTTCTAAGATTTCCTGGCCATGACTGAGATGGGAGAAGCAGCCACGATCTGCGTATACCACTGCAATCCAAAAGATGTAAAACTGATGCCTTGCTTCATGGCAATCAATAAATTCTTTTGGTACCTGAGAAGGGTTTAACATGAGAGGCTTTGATTTAAGTCCACCATATCTCATTTAAAACAGAAAAGGTTTATGACTTCATTTTGTTTTAGATAGCAATACTCAGCAAGTCTTAATAATAGAGAACAGGGTATTAGAAGTTAATCAGAGGTCAAGGATCTAGCTCCTTCAGTTTCCATTATAAGCTTCTTGTTTGTGAGATGTTGAATGTTTTATTTTAAATTCCCTTCACCAATTTTATACTACTAATTTTAATCTGATTTGACATCAATGAAAAAGTAATATTGTCCTTAAGTAGCCCTGGTTATTTCAGAGACTGTTGCTAAAGAAAAATTCATTGTTTGAGCTCTTGAGTTTCACTAAAGAGCTAAAATGTTTATGATTTCTTGAGAAGGAAGCTGTGATAGTTAAACTGAAATACTGTATTTTTCCATTTATAAGACAACCCAATGTATAAGATGAGCTCTCCTTTTCTAACTCCAAATTAGAAAATTTGATCCCTGCTTTTCCCTCCCTTTTGTGAAGCCACGGAGCTTAGCAAAAGGAAGGGATAAGCAGGGATCAAAGGGCTTCCTTTGACCGCCACTTTTCCCTTCCTTTTTGCGAAGCCCTGTGGCTTCACCTCCTGTTGCTGCCTTCCGTGTATAAAACAACCCTCAATTGTTTCTCTAATTGTTTTAGGAAGAAGTGTCATTTTATACATAGAAAAATATGGTATGTTCTTGATTAGTGGTTCCCAACCTTGGGTCCCCAGATGCTCTTAGACTAAAACTTCCAGAGGGCTTCACGATTAGCTGTGCTGGCCAGGATTTCTGGGAGTTGTTGTCCAAGCATATGTGAGGACCCAAGTTTGGGAACCACTGTTCTAGATAATCAAGTCCAGCCAAAGTAACATTTTTCATCTTTTGGACCACTCCACTGTCCAGCTGGACAGCCTTGTGTTTGAATGGTCACACATCTTAAAGACAGCAGCAACAAAAACAGTCCTTATATGTAGGAAGTGAAAGAAGCACAGGAAGAAGAGTTTCATATTTACCTATTTCTCAGCAAAAGGGCATTCAAGCATGCACTTCCTCACTTGCAATTAGAAATGGTACGGTCCAGGTACAGTTTTATCATTGCATGGGTTGTTTGTTTAAAGACACCCCCCCCAATTTAATCTTGTGGTATAAATTTAAAATAGGTTTAGTTTTCCTAATGACTGAGTAGGTTGCACCAATATTTTTCACCTGCAAAGTATGTACTGCAAAATCCTGACAAACTGTAGGAAAGTGAATTTGTACAGTGAGGTCTCACAAAGGAACTTAAGAGCTACTCTAAGTGGAAATGTTCTAAGTGGAGAAATGTGCATTCATGTTAATTGCACATGTAATTATGCGCAGAGAGGGGCCAATAGAGGCAAAGACCGGTTGTTAGGCTTCCTGGTACACTTCATTTTCATCTTGTTTGCTCAATTTCTACCCTACTTATAAACTGATATTCTTAGGTATTACTTGATTTCCTGTCATGCATCTCTTCCTCTCTTTCTTAGTAATACAACCAATGGTAGCAGACCTCATCTTTCCCTCTTTCTCTAGAATTTAGTTAATTAAATACATATTATTTCTCTTCTCTGAAGGGAGAGTTTTCTTAATGATTCTAAACTGCAGTTTTCACAGGAGCTCTGGACTGTGAGAGGCATGGAAACAAAACACTTTGAGGATTAAGAACTATTAGCCATGGAGTCACCATTCCTTTACACTGGTTCTTAACCTTGGGTTACTCAGGAGTTTTGGACTGCAACTCCCAGAAGCCTTCACCACCAACTGTGCTGGCTGGGGTTTCTGGGAGTTGCAGTTCAAAAACATCCGAGTAACAAAGGTTAAGAACCACTGCTTTAAGAGATCAATGAACATTCTTTTGGGCCCTGGGGAGTTCTATGGGGTGGAGGAACAGGGATTTTATCACACCCCTCCCCAATTTGCACACATTACCACAACATCGGTTTCTCAGCCTACTGCGACAGGGCAAGATAATTGTAGGGTTTTCCAGGAGGGTGGTAAGGACTGCTGTGTGTGTTTGTAGAAGTGAATTATCTTATTTTGTTCAGATATCAGTATGGAAATAGCAGTTTTTCCAGCACTGCTAATGACAGAAAAAAGCCAGACATTCGTTGAAACAGCCTATCATAAGCAGCATAGTTCCCTTAATAGTTAAAAGACATTTGTTTATCTTAATGCAAGACTCCTCACCTCTGAATGTTGCAATTTATTTATTTATCCATTTGACTTGTATGCCACCCACACTCTGCAAGAGTCTATTAGCTTGCCTTTGTTATGTCATTGGTTACCAGGAGGTAAATATGGGCTTCATTTGCAATCTGATAACTGTAGGGCTATGGCTGGATACTTCAGTGCTGCAGGTTTTAACCTTAGCTTTAAAACAGGAATGGAGAGGGAATTGTAGCAGATGCTGTTTCTGCTGTCACTAAAGGTCACTGACCTGGCAACTGGAAGATGGCAACAATGGCCACAACCCATGGAGAAGAATCTTGTTCTTGACTATAAGAACCAACTGGCCTGCACTCAGTGTGAAAGTTTAAAGTACATTTTTAATTGTAAGGGATTGTTTTTTAGTTTTAGCATAATAGAATAATAGAATCATAGTAAAGTGAAGTTGGAAGGGGCCTACAAGGCCATCAAGTCCAAACCCCTGCTCAGTGCAGGAATACAATCAAAGCATATCTTGAATGCTTCCAGTGGTGGAGCACTCACCAACTCTCGAGATAACTGGTTTCTCTGTTGGACTACTCTAACGGAAAGTTTTTCCTGATATTCAACCAAAATCTGGCTTCCTTTAACTTGAGTTCATTGTTGCGTGTCCTGCACTCTGGGATGATTGAGAACAGATATTGCCTCTCCTCTGTATGACAGCCTTTCAAATATTTGAAAAGTGCTATCATACTGCCCCTCTTATTTTCTCAAGGCTAAACATGCTCAATTCTTTCAGCCTTTCCTCATAAGGCTTGGTTTCCAGCCCCGATCATCCTTGTTGCCCTCCTCTGAACTTGTTCCAATTAGTTGGACTGAACTAAAATAGGAATTTAGTACCTCTGCCTTTTCTTTCTCCCCTGGTATCATTTTTCAATCTCCACTGCAGAGCTGTGCCACTGTGTCTTTTGTTTGTCTTTTGCTACTCACATACCTGAAAATCCTTTTTTTATTGCTTTTAGTGTCTCTAGCTAACTTCAGCTCATTCTCAGGTTTTGCCCTCCTAATGCCATCCCTGCATTTCCTTGCTACTTGTCTGTACTCATCCTTAGTGTCCTGGCCTTCTTTCCCTTCTTTCCACTTCCTGTACATGTCTTCCCAGTGTTGAATCTCTGTCTGACAATTTAGGTTAGGTTATCCTTTGGATGTCACACTGCATGAGAGAGTGCAGAAGAGAAACAGAAATAGGCTTTAACTTTTTATCTTCACTGGTTAACTATTTAGCCTGTACCATGGACTGTGTTGTTACTGTAATTCTAGTAATATAGAGTTTTTGGGCCTATGTTTGGAAAAATGTCCTGCATAATGCATAACATACTGTGCACCTATGCATTGTACTTGTGATATGGCCCTTTCCACTTTTTTTTTTAAAAAAACAAAACACTTGCATGTAGGAAGATGGTCATTTTTGTTTGAAGAATGGCTTCACCCCACAATGCTATTTTATACATATGTATGTAAAAGAATGTATGTGAAGTGATGCAGTCAGGGATGGCCCTATCATTAGATGTCACGAGGAAGTCACCTCAGACAGCAGGTGACAGGAAGTAGCAGCAAGGTTTCAGAGGAGGGAGCTATGTGCCATAGAGTTTGCCCTGTACCTCCTAAGCTGGCTTTCTCATTTCAAGTCATGAGGGACACTCTCCTGTTGCCAATTCTGAAGAAAGATTTAACTGCCAGTCTAGTCAGCTTTTGTACATGAATTGAGGGATGTGTGCACCAATTTATTATTTACCTCACAGTGAAATAGGTTGGGTTGACCCTGAAAGAAGTTCAAAATATGTTGTTTAAATGCTGCATTTTATCAGAGGCAGCATCAATACAGTAAATCTTTTCTTTGATTTTGAGAAGCGAGGAATGTGCATTGACAAGCATAGACATACTGCAATGTATATCTGGGCCCTTAAAATTTTACAATAAAGGCTGATAGGGAACTGAACCTGTCCTAAATATATGGCTTCAGAACACGTAACAACAGATATAAGCTCTTTGTCAGACTTTAGAAAAATGACTTTGGTGACAAGAATTCCCAACCACTTTTCAAACTATACCACAAGACAGAATGTGGCAGTGTGGTGATTTGGGATAAAATGTAAAAGATACAGACAAATGAGAGGGTGGTAGCACTCCTACGCTGGGAGCCACTGCAGCTCATGGATTTGTATTTACTCAGCACTGTGATTATCACCCTTCCCACTCATCACCTACCCTCACATTGGCCTTACATTCTTTTTTTTTTTGTCAGTTAATGCTGTAAAATGAAGTACAGCTGTGTGTCTTAATGTCTAAAAAATGTTTTGTTCAGCTCACAGGGTAGAGAGAATGATCATAAGGCCAGAGGACCTTGTTGAGTAGCAGGGCATAAAGTTGTCTAACTGCGTCTTATTAAAACAGCAAAGTAAAATGTACTACCTTTTATCTTTATATAAAAATGGACTTGTTCAAAGTCACAAGATAACTGAAAGCTAGTGCAAAGTCTCCTTGAGTTTCAGTTTTGCTGTTGTTCTTTAGTCGTTAAGTTGTGTTTGACTCTTCATGACCCCATTGACCAGAGCACTCTAGGCCCTCCTGTCTTCCACTGTCTCCCGGAGTTTGGTCAAATTCAGGTTGGTAGCTTCGATGACACTGTCCAACCATCTCATCCTCTGTCATCCCCTTCTCCTCTTGCCTTCACACTTTCCCAACATCAGGTCTTTTCCAGGGCGATGGCCAAAGTATTGGAGCCTCAGCTTCAGGATCTGTCCTTCCAGTGAGCACTCAGGGTTGATTTCCTTCAGAATGGATAGGTTTGTTCTCTTTGCAGTCCAGAGGACTCTCAAGAGTCTCCTCCAGCACCAAAATTCAAAAGCATCAATTCTTCAGCGGCCAGACTTCCTTATAGTCCAGCTCTCACTTCCATACATCGCTACGGGAAAAACCATAGCTTTCACTATGCGGACCTTTGTCGGCAAGGTGATGTCTCTGCTTTTAAAGATGCTGTTGAGGTTTGTCATCACTTTCCTCCCAAGAAGCAGGCGTCTTTTAATTTCATGGGTGCTGTCACCATCTGCAGTGATCATGGAGCCCAGGAAAGTAAAATCTGTCACTGCCTCCATATCGTCCCCTTCTATTTGCCAGGAGGTGATGGGGCCAGTGGCCATGATCTTAGGGGTTTTTTTTGTTGAATTTCAGACCATTTTTTGTACATTCCTCTTTCACCCTCATTAAGAGGTTCTTTAATTTCTCCTCACTTTCTGCCATCAGAGTGGTATCATGTGCATATCGGAGGTTGTTGATATTTCTTCTGGCAATCTTAATTCCGGCTTGGGATTCCTCCAGTCCAGCCTTTCGCATGATGTATTCTGCATATAAGTTAAATAAGCAGGGAGACAATATACAGCCTTGTCATATTCCTTTCCCAATTTTAAACCAATCAGTTGTTCCATATCCAGTTCTAACTGTTTATTCCTGTCCAACATATAGATTTCTCAGGAGGTAGATAAGGTGGTCAGGCACTCCCATTTCTTTAAGAACTTTGTAACAGTTTGTGTGGTCGACACAGTCAAAGGCTTTTACGTAGTCAATGAAGCAGAAGTAGATATTTTTCTGGAACTCTCTAGCTTTCTCCACAATCCAGCGCATGCTAGCAATTTGGTCTCTAGTTCCTCTGCTGCTTCGAAATCTAGCTTGTACTTCTGGAAGTTCTCGGTCCATATATTGCTGAAACCTGCCTTTTAGAATTTTGAGCATAACCTTGCTAGCATGAGTGCAATTGTATGGTAGTTGGATCATTCTTTGGCACTACCCTTCTTTAGGACTGGGACGTATAGTGATATTTTCCAATCCTCTGGCCACTGCTGTGTTTTCTAAACTTGCTGGAACCTTGACCTTAACAGCATCATCTTTTAAGATTTTAAATACAGTGGTGCCTCGCCAGACGGTTACCCCACTTGACAACGAAATCGCTTTACGATGGTTTTTTTGCGATCGCTATAGCGATGTTTATATGTTTTTGTTTTTTTTTTGCTTTACAATGAATAGTTCCCTGCTTCGGGAACCATTTCTTCACTAGACAACGATTAGAACCAGCTGATGGATGGGTCGCAAAATGGCTCCCCGCTGTTTTCAGGACCGATTCTTCGCTTTACAGACATCACAAAATGGTCACCCTATGGAGTATATTCACTGCACGATCAGGTGTTTCCCCCAATTGGAACGCATTGACCAGTTTTCAATGCATTTCAATGTTTGGTTTTTTTTTTTGCTTGATGACAATTTCGCTGTATAGTGATTTTGCTGGAACCGATTACCGTTGTCAAGCGGGGCACCACTGTAGTTCAACTGGAATACCATCACCTCCACTGGCCTTGTTGTTAGCCATGCTTTCTAAGGCCCACTTGACTTTGCTCTCCAGGATGTCTGGCTCCAGCTCAGGAACCACAGTATCTGGGTTGTCTGGGACATCCAGATCTTTCTGGTATAATTCCTCTGTGTATTCCTGCCACCACTTCTTGATGTCTTCTGCTTCTGTAATGTCCCTATCATTTTTGTTCTTTATCATGTCCTTACAGTATTTGCACAACAGGTTCCTTTAATATCTCCAATTTTCTTGAACAGATCTCTGGTTTTTCCCTTTGTATTATTTCCCCCTATATCTTTGCATGGTTCATTTAAGAAGGCCTTTTGTCTCTCCTTGCTATTCTTTGGAAGTCTGCTTTCAGTTTTCTGTAACTTTCCCTATCTCCCTTGCATTATTGTCTTCCTTCTCTTCTCTGCTATTTGTAAGGCCTCGTTGGACAGCCACTTTGCTTTCTTGCATTTCCTTTTCTTTGGGATGGTTTTTGTTGCTGCCTCCTGTACAATGTTACGAGCCTCCATCTGTAGTTCTTCAGGCACTCTGTCCACCAAATCTAGTTCCTTAAATCTGTTCTTCACTTCTCCATCTTTGGCTGCAGAGAATATAATCAATCTGAGTTCGGTATTGGCCATCTGGTGATGTTCATGTGTAGAGTCGCCTCTTGTGTTGTTGGAAAAGAGTGTTTGTGATGACCAGCTTGTTCTCTTGACAAAACTCTATTAGCCTTTGCCCTGCTTCATTCTGAACTCCAAGGCCAAACTTACCTGTTGTTCCTTTTATCTCTTAACTCCCTTCTTTAGCATTCCAATCCCCTAGAATGAGAAGAACATCTTTCTTTGGTGTCAGTTCTAGAAGGTGTTGTAAGTCTTGATAGAATTGCAGTGGGGTCTTGACTTGAGAACTTAATCCGTATTGGAAGGCGGTTCTCAAGTCAAAAAGTTCTCAGGTCAAATCTGCATTTCCCATAGGAATGCATTGAAAACCATTTGATCCGTATCTGCTCTTTTCTGTTCATAGAAACTAATGGGAAGCTGCTATTCCGCCTTCGACCACTAGAGGAGGATATTTTGTTTCTTTTTTTTCTTAGGTCAAGAAAGGTTCAGGGAAGGCAGGGAAAATACAGTCCAGGCAGTACAGTACCAGGCAGTCTGAAGACTGTCTCCCAATCCACTCTCTAAACACTGGGAGGAGTGAGGAAGCAGACAGGCACCCTTTTCACTGGCCAACAATTAACTGAAAGTTCAAATTTTGCACTTTCCCTGCCTCCCACGTGGGTTTTTTTCAGTTTGTAACTCAAATCTAAGTATGTAAGTCAAGTCAATATTTTCCTATGAGAGTGGTTTGTAAGTCAAAATGTTCTTAACTCGGGCCGTTCTTAAGTCAAGACCCCACTGTAGTCAATTTCAGCCTCTTCAGCATTGGTGATTGGTGCATAAACTTGGATTACTGTGATGTTGAAAGGTCTGCCTTGCATTCATATTGAAACCATTCTATCATTTCTGAGACTGTATCCCTGTACAGCTTTTCCCACTCTTTTGTTGACTATGAGGGCTACTCCATTTCTTCTATGGAATTCTTGCCCACAATAGTAGATATGGTAATCATCTGAATTGAATTTGCCCATTCCCGTCCATTTTAGTTCACTGACACCCAGGATGTCAATGTTTATTCTTGCCATCTCTTGTTTGACCACATCCAGCTTCCCAAGGTTCATACATCTTACATTCCAGGTTCCTATGCAGTATTTTTCTTTGCAGCATCAGACTTTCCTTTCACTTCCAGGCACGTCCACAGCTGAGCATCCTTTCGGCTTCGGTCCAACCACTTCATTAGCTCTGGAGCTACTTGTACTTGTCCTCCGCTCTTCCTCTGTATCATGTTGGACGCCTTCCGACCTGAGGGGCTCCTCTTCCAGCATCATATCTTTTAGCCTTTAGTTTCTCTCCATGGAGTTTTCTTGGCAAAGATACTGGAGTGGCTTGCCAGTTCCTGCTCCAGTTGGATCGCATTGAGTCAGAACTCTCCACTATGACCTGTCCGTCTTGGGTGTCCCTGCACGGCATAGCCCATAGCTTCTCTGAATTACTCAAGCCCCTTCACCACGACAAGGCAGCAATCCATGAAGGGGTGAGTTTCAATACAGCCCCTAAATTTGACTTGAATGTGGTTTCCAAAGCAGATGTAGAATACAAAGTTTTTATTACTACAAGTTATTAGTATTTAGTAACATTTTAAATAATATTGTATTAATGCGTAATATAAAATAATAATTAGTACTACAGTAGTTTTTGTTTATTAGTATATTAGCATGGAGATGGCAGGAGCCTGAGAAAACATGAAATGATCTATCCTTGAGATTTTCTTAATAGGAATGTAGGCCATATGAAACTAGGGTTACATTGCAGGAGTATTGCATCATAGTCCAGCACCTTAACAACGCTGTGTAACAAATTAATTGTTAAGCAAAGAATATAGGAAATAGAATGCCAAGAATATTTAAATTTAAATATAGTGTCTTAGGAAGTAAGACCTTTGTTCCCTTTTCCTATTGTTCTCTTTTCCTATTTGGCTAATTTAATTTTTCCCAAATTCAGATTCAATATCTTGATTTAATGTCTTACCTTTTTCACTCTTGGAGGCATGATATCCATGAGTATCAAGATCATTTCTATCTCTGCAATAGTGGGGAAACTGTGGAGCATGTTCTTTTGCACTGTTCCTTCTGCTGGGACCTTCATATAGAACTTTAATAATTACCTTCATTAACCTTTGAACTGCAGAGCTGGAAGGGACCCTATGGACCGAGTCCAGCTCCTGTCAAGGAGGCAAATTTTGTTCATTGTGTAGTTTTGTTTATTTCTTTTGTAACTGCCCAGAGTAGTGGCTTACGAGAAGATGGGCAGGGTATAATTTTAACTAATGAACGAACGAACAAACAAACAAACAAACAAACAAACAAAGTAACTAACTAACTAACTAACTAACTAACTAACTAACTAACTAACTAACTAACTAACTAACTAACTAACTAACTAATTAACAAAAACTGAGAGACCAAAGTTCCATAGTACTTGGGAAACTGGCTCTTATAACACATAAAATGCCTTCAAAAACTTGACAAACATGTTATCCTAATATGCTAACCGGGAACTTCCAAAAGGTAGGAACAAGTCATTAAATTATAATAGCCTTATTTCTGTTATTGGATAATAGTCTAAAGAGCAGTGACCTACCCTACAAAAATGACATAAACACTGAGGTATTAAGGCTTGTAGAAACTGTATTTGACCAATGGTTTGGCAAAACCACCTTCAAGGGACCCCGGGCAGAACAGAAGAATTTTATTTCTCATAGTTTCCTTCTGATCAAGTCCTGCATATTATTAATAAAGTAGCCAAATATTGTGCAGATGCTATAGCTTGTCACAGTTCTCTGATAACACAGTGATTCCTCCCCACACCGCCCTGTTTTTGGATAATGGTGACATAAATTTTACATACTTTGTGGATGTATTGTTTGGTATACTGTGTGTGTTGCATGTTCCGTTTTGTTGTGTACCGCACAATTAATTTGGTACTTGTCTTTGACCACAATAATTTCAATTCATTTCAATTCAGTTCAGTTCAGTTCCGCACCATAATTAAGTCAATAGATAAAAGATGAACAAAGCCAGAGCAGAAGCTTGCAGATCCTATGACAAGGGTAGAAGGAGGGGCCAGGGGTAAGTAAACTGTCATCTACCATCTGTTGTTGGACGCCAACTTTCACCATTCTTACCACTGGCTACGCTGGATAGTGGGACTTACAATTCAACAACCATCTGGAGTACCGCACTTGCCCATTCCTGGCCCCGAGAAATTGAGCTTATAAAGTGTGCTTCTGTTACACCATCAAGTGTTCCAAATGCAAAAGTGTTTCATCAGAACATTTGCAGCTGATCATGCTGTAACAAAGTGTATCTCGAGCAGATGTTGTTTATGTATATTGTAACATTAATCCTGGTGTTCTCACAATGAAGAACTATGGAATCTGTTACAACAAGACATGAGGATAGCAACCAACATGGCTAGCTTTGAAAGAGAATGACTCAGATGCATAGCAGATAAGGTTATCAGTGGATTCTACTCATGATCATTATGCAATGTCTACAGTGTCAGTGTCAGTCTGACTCTGAATCCCTGTTGCTAGAGAACATAAATGGAAGGACATTGTTGTGCTCCTAACCTACCCATGAGTCTCACCTAGGCATCTGGCTGAGCACTGCAGGAAAAGGATGCTAGACCAAACAGGCCTGTGGTCTGATCCACCATCATTCTTCTTATGTCAGCACCAAATCTGACCCCTTCCAGTTTGTCTTCAGACCTCATTATGGAGATGGTTTTATATTTTGGTAGATGACCTATACCAGTAGCTGGATGGGGAAGTATGTCCCTGTAGATTCTGCTGGACCTCTCAGGAACTTTCAGTAATATCAACCACTGAATCCTTCTGGGTTGGATCTCGAAGGTATTCTTTTACAAACATTCCAGTCCTTCCCAGTGGGCCCAACTCAGAAGGTGGTATCGGGTGAGTCTTTTTCTACATCCTGGGGTCCCTCAGGGCTCAGTTCTGTCCCCTATGCTATTTTACATCTCTATAAAACTGCTGAGAGAAGGGTTTTTGTTTTTTTTAAAGAGTTTTGGGGTATTCTCAGTATGCTGATGACACATCAACTATACCTGTTGTTTCCATTTGATTTTAAGGAAACTGCTCTGAGCCTAAACGAGTGCCTGTTGTCAGGAAGGGACTGGATGAGGGCAAGCAAACAGAAACTTAAAACCGGGCAAGACAGAGGTTCTCCTGTTCAGTCAAAAGGCAGGGCAGAGAATAAGGATTCAATATGTCCAGCAATGGGGTTACACTCCCCTTGAGAAGTTAGCTTTGGAATACTCCTGGATTTAACCAGGAACACAGGTCTCAGCAGTGGACAGGGGATCATTTACATAGTTAAAGCTGGTGTACCAGTTGCATCTGTTCCTTGAGGTATCTGATGTGGTTATGGTGACACATAACATAGATAGTTCCCATTTGGGGTGGTGCAATGTGGTCTGTGTGGGACTGCCTTGGAAGATTGGTCAGAAACTTCAGCTGGTTCAAAATACTGCAACCAGACTGCTGACTGGTGCACCTTATAATTCCTGTGTTACAGCAGCTTCACTGACTGCCAGTCTGTTTCTGAACCCACTTCGAAGTACTAGTTATAAGATATAAATGCCCAAGAACCAAGTCTGAGTCCCTAGTAAAAACAAGCTTTTTTTTTCTCCCAGAAAAAAAGGAGGGGTTCAAAGTCACAAGTCGAGTCCAAGTCGCTGAAAAAAACCAAAACAAACAAGCCCAAATCGGAGTTGAGTCACCAGTGTAACTTAAGTCTGACTTGACAGCGAGCCCCATGATTCGAGTTCTCATCTCTGGTAAAAGTCTTCCTTTTTAGGCAGGCCTGTAAGCAATAAGTGGGATTTTTAGAAATGCTGTATCTATTGAACTCAGATAATTATTATTTTTTTTAAAAAAGTTTTTTAAAAAGACTTTAATTTTTTAAAATTTGTTTTTATTTGTAGTTTTAATATTGTTACATGTTTAATTGTTTTTGGTATTGTTTCTTGTATTTTTTAATGGTGATTACTGTATAGTTTTGATTGTTTATGAGTTGCCTTGAGTCCCCTATGAAGAGAAAGGTGATATATACTATGTCACCTAGAAGATTAGATATAAACAATTATATCTAACCTAGATATAATTGTTTGGGCTCAGAAGAGAACTTACATGGGACATAAAAGGCATAAGTGTTTGCAGGAGGATGATCCCCACCACCAATTCTAAATTTACATCATTTTAATGTGCACGGGAGCACTGATGTAGTGGTGTGTGCTGTGCATTCATATACATAATAATTGTGTGGCATCAAGTCAATTTTGACTTATGTTGACCCTTTTCAGGGTGTTCCAGATAAACAGTACTCAGTATTCCTTACTTCTGGGGATATCCTGATAAGCTATCCAGTCTGCCAGAGAAAGGGAATTCAGTTTCCCACAGAGCCAGCCTGTGTGGCCTTGTATAGCTTGCCCAAGGCCACACAGGCTGGCTCTGTGGGAAACTGAATTCCCTTCCTCTGGCAGACTGGATAGCTTAGTGAATTAGGTATCTGACTGTGGAGCCAGAGATTGGAAGTTCAATTCCCCACTGTGCATCCCACAAGAGCCTAACTGTATTTTTTTTTCCTGGTGATGTTCACTGAGGGATTAGGGTTACCAAATCTTAGGTTTTGGCCCTGAAATACAGGTTGGGGGTTTGTTATTCAGGATTCAGTCTTTGGATCACAAATCTCAGGAAGTGGGGGTGCTACCAGTGTGGTACCTCTAAATTTGGGAGTTCACTCTCACGACTTTAGGACATGTCACTGAGATATGCTCAGGAGTACACTTTCAAGGTGTAGAGCTTCCACTTGAATGTCGGTGTTTATATTTATCACAGAATCTCTAGCCTGTCCATCACACATACTGCATATCATTTCCAACTGTTACTGAAGGTTTCGCCTTGTGATACATAAGACTTGTCCCTAGGTCACAAACTTTGGCCCTGAAGTCTCAGGGAACGCGATGCTGTTGATCTGGCAATTCTACAAGGGAGTGAATTGCCAGATCTAACTGGAAAGGCAACTGTGAAACTGTACAGCTGAATCAAGTGCCATGTGGAATTAAGATCATTCTGGAAGGATACATCCTGAGTATACAAATTATACTGAATGAGACATTTACCATATCCATAAAAGTATCTGGAGGTAAAATCCTTCCAGTAAAGTGGGATTTCTCACCCACTTGTCTGGATTAATTTTGAAGGATAAATGATGGCAGTAATGTTTTGAAACCGATTGTGGATTTATCTTTGGAGACAGCAATTTTCTACTGTTCCTTTCTGTTCATACAAATATTTACTTATTGAGAAATGTTACTCGTACATCAAAGATCATCATAACTTGGAAAATAACTTTAGAGGTTTTTCACCATCTCCCCTGGGCTATTACACTATGAAAAATTGGACACATTTTACAGGATGGAGAAAATGTAGAGCAGCATATATATAGTTATTAGAGTCCTAACGTATTACAGTCCTGATCTGTGTATAAATATCTGAGGATTAGATGGTTATATAGAGAGCTGAAATGAAACTGTTTGGCTTGTTTCCTAGATGTTGAAAGGCCCCTTTTTTTGGGGGGGGGGGCAGTTTTTTGAACTTGTGACATTCACTTTATTTTTTAAAAAAGGAAATAATTCATTTTGCCATCAGTCTTCTTGGCTTTATTTGTTCATGGTGATGTTTAAACTTGTTGGTGATGGTTAGTCACTTGATGCAGCTCATATCACAATGAATATGTCATAATCATGATGATGACATGGACAACTTACAAATGCTTGTTTTGCAGCCATCTGGCTCTGATGGCTATAATTCTCCTGACCCTTCTCTTAGACTCAAGGAGCGCCTGCACATGGCCGTTCCTGTTCTCTGTGATCAATGGTGAGATCTTCTTTGCCCTTCCACTCTGGAATAATGAGGCAAAACACAGGTAATGGATATAAATAGGGCCATAATTTATTAAATCAACATGCCATAACTTATGGCTTAGAAACCAGGGGCCTGCGGTAGTGTGGTGTCGGGTTTGGTGCCAAAGGTCTCACAGGACCCCTTTACCAACCTATATGGGTGAGTCCCACACTCCATTGTCATGCTGTCCCTAAGACAGCATAACCCTGGCCGGCAAAATATCAAGCCCCCCCCCCCCGGGCATGCAAGCCCTCAGCCTTTGGCGGCTGTCAGCTTGGGGAGGGCCCCAGCAAGTCTTTCCTCCCAGCACTGTAACCTCACAATTCGCAGCGCCAAAAGTTCAGACCCACTATGCATTGCTTGAACTCCACGGGCACTCACCAATTCAGTTTCCTTCCGCACTACCCGCCATGTGACCAAATGTTAAAATAATTAAATAGCAATGGAACTATATTAACCACATGCCAGTGTGGGATAGGCGAATACAAGTTGTCTTTTGTGGATATGAGAACATATGAAAGCTGTATGTCAAACATAGCACAATGAATGGCAATGATGTTAGCTTTGGGGTGTGCGACAAGTAAAATGTTTAGTAGCTTTTTAAAAAAAAATCTTTTAACATACATGGCCCAAGACCACAAGAAGAAACTCACCTGGAGCCAAAGAGCCCGAAAAACCCAGAACAACCATAAACTCACCTTTCCTGAAATTTTACAGTGAGGTTTCCTTGCTCTCAGACTGGTTCATGTGCTTTCCCTGGCCTTAAGGACATGTTTAGGAATTTTAAAAGACTATGTGAACACATTTTTTTTACATTTAATTCCATTCTCTTAATTTTTTAAAAAATGGAATAAGCAACAACAATGAAATATTTCTTCAACACTGTCCTATAGGAATGAAAAAAATGTTTTGAATCCAAGCTGTAGTAAACAATTACTTCCACACAAATAGGACTCTCTAAGGACATTGATTCATAAGGAGAGGCTACTGTAGCTCTCTCAGTTTGATCATATTTCACCAGTACTAGCCTATCTGCATTGGCACCCAGTGCCTCTCTAAACCAGATTGAAGGTATTGGTACCCACATCAAAACCCTTAATGATTTGGGGCCCCATTACATGTTCGAATATCTCCATTGAAGAACTACTGCTTGCTCCACCTCAAGCCTTGTTATTGTGGGTGGCCACCCCTAGGGAGGCTCAAAAAGGCTATTACTAGAATTCAAGCCTTCTCAGCATTGGCCCCATCCTTATGGAATAGACTCCCCCTGGAGGTTCGTCAGGCCCCATTCTTGATTACTTTCAAGAGGCTGCTGAAGATCCAGCTGTTCAAGGAAGCATGTAGTGACACCATTCCCTGAGTTGATGGTGGGATTCAGTTTTCTTTTGTCCTACTGCCATCATTCATTGTTTATTGTTACGTTTTGGCCCTATCATTTGTGTGTGTGTGTGTGTGATTGTGTTTGTCTTTATCATATTGTTGGGAATTGAAGTGCTTGTTTTCATTGTTAACTACCCTGAGTAATGCACTGCACCAAGTCACGTGATATACGAGTGCACAAAATAACTAACTAATTTTGGAACCTGCTAAGGTAGTAGATGCTGGGGAGAGGTGCAGAGGGCTGAAATCCTGCTGCTTAGCATAAGTAAAATTGTAATTTTCAGTTTGTTCCTAGTTGGCAAAGAAAATTTACCACTGTGAATCTTGGGGAGGGGCATGCACAAACCAACTCATGGTGTGCATGCAACCGTTGAGAACCATGACAAGGATCATTTATTTGCCAGCTAGAAGTAGACTGAAATATACAAATTTTCTTATGCAAAACAACAGGATTTCAACCATGGAGTGGTTTATATATGATCATTTATATGACAGAGGAGCTCAAAATAATGCAATCCTATTTCAATATCAAATTGAATAAAAGCTGGAAAAGAAAAAGGAAAAAAGTATTAAAATTAGATCCTTGTTTTGGCATACGTTACGTTTATCTTTTGATCCCACAGAAATATTTTATATGTGCGGCTTTACCCTTCTTACTATGTTGGTACAGTAATGGCACACAGTAAACATATATTTCCAAAGCGACACTTGGCTCAACATATTGATTCCACTATCCTCACTCCCTAGTTTTCTGCACCTCTTGAGTTTTGGCAGCACTCTTAAATGTAAAATGCCATTACAGCATTAATGCCTTTAAAGGACTTATTTCTCATACACATATTTTTTAATGGGACTCAATCTGCTCTTATGCACAGTTTGATGCAAAGATTATGTTCTTTAATCATTCCTCCCATTCATTCCTTCAAACAGGTATTTTCAGGCATATTGGTTAGAATTTGATTATATTCACATCACAGTTCTTTCTTCTGCGGTTGGCATTTGTGATTAAGACCTCCATGCAGAATGACATGCTTCCTGCTTATTTGCCAAAAGTACGCCTTCATTTTCTGGCAGCTGACAGAGATAGAAAAATACCTTTGTAGCACTTAGCAAAATTGTGGCTATCTTAAATATATGCTTCCATGGGGAGCAGGAGGGCAATTTGTCTTGTATGACGCCAACACTCCAAAGTATTTGTTTTACCTGAAAAAGACTACTTTGTGTCTCCTGTGACACATTGTTCTTTGAAATTCAGAGTGGCCCTTCTCTTCTGTGAAGGTAGCAATCTTACTGCATTGCATGAATCAGATTCTTGTTTTGCTTTGCTACTGTCTAATCGGTTTCCTCTGCAATAATTTGCAATTGGGTAAGGATGCCTAGAATACCCAATGCAGTATAGTGGATAAAGTGATAGACTGGGACTAATAAGAACTGGGTTCAAATCCCCACTTGGTCATGGAAACTGATTGGGTTGGGTGAAACTACTCCTTAAATCTCTCACCTTGAAAAGACTATTAGTGCCACCAGAAGTTGTTTTGAAATTGACAGCATATAACAGAAGAAGAAGAAGAAGAAGAAGAAGAAGAAGAAGAAGAAGAAGAAGAAGAAGAAGAAGAAGAGATGCTACCTTAGTTATCATTTACTTTCAAATAAGAACAATTTCAAGCAATGGGATTGTATTTTTCTTCTAAGATCTGGTACTCTCAACGTCTGTTGAGGGGATTGCCATATCCCAGCCTAATCTTATTGGAGAATAGAAAGTTTTCTCTATAAAAGCCAATATCTAAGGACTTTTTGTTACTTTGACTCTGTATTCCAATTCATACTTAACTAGGAAGAGATCTAGTAACCATTTTTTAGGATTTTGATTAGGCATCCTTCAGTCTCGAGAGATTATGGTAACATGCTAGTAGTAGAACTGTATGGAGGACTTGGAACAGCGTCTAGTGTGGCTGAGAAGGCCAATTTGAGAGTGACAATCCCTTCCACACTGAAGACAAATACAATCTGTACCCTGCCCAGCTCCCTGATTTTGCTGCTTTTGTGACTGCCTCTTTGCCTCGGCTTGCTGGAGAGGCAAATTGGGAGAGGCCGTGATGCACCGCCTGCCTCCAGGATGAACATTCAGATGTCAGGGTTTCCCATCTGTTCAGGTCCATTCCCAAGGCCTTCAGATCCCGCTTACAGATATCTTCATATTGCAGCTGTGGTCTCCCTCTGGGGTGTTTTCCCTGCAATAATTCTCCATACAGGAGATCTTTCGGAATCCAACCATCAGCCATTCTCACAACAAGCCCAAGCCAATGTAGATGTCACTGTTTCAGTAATGTATACATGCTAAAAATTCCAGCTCGATCTAGAACTACTCTATTTGGAACTTTGTCCGGCCAGGTGATACCAAAAATGCGTAGGAGACAACACATATGGAATGTGTTCAGCTTCCTCTCCTGCTGTGCACAAAGGATCCAGGACTCACTGCAGTACAGGAGTGTGCTCAGGACACAAGGCTCTATAAACCTAGATCTTGCTATTTGCCGTCAGCTTCTTATTCAGCCATACTCTGTGAGTCTTGAGAACATGGTGGCTGCTTTTCCAATGCGTTTATCCCGCTCAACACCTAGGGAGAGAGTGTCAGAGATTGTTGAGCCAAGGTACACAAATTCATGAACAACCTCCAATTCTTGCATGGAGATGGTAATAGAGGGAGGTGAGTCCACGCCCTGGCCCACGACTTGTGTTTTCTTCAGGCTGATTGTTAATCCAAAGTCTTGGAAGACCTTGCGAAAACAATTCATGAGTTGTTGGAGGTCTTCAGCAGAATGGGCAGCAATGGCTGCATCATTGGCGAAGAGGAAGTCGCACATGCATTTCAGTTGGATATTGGTTTTTGCTCTCAATCTAGAGAGATTAAAGAGCTTTCCATCTGATCTAGTCCAGAGAAAGACACCTTCTGTTGCAGTTCCAAAGACATGCTTCAGCATGACAGCAAAAAAGATCCCAAACAGGGTTGGCACGAGGATACAGCCCTGTTTCGCTCCACTTCAGATGTCAAAGGGATCTGATGTTGAACCATCAAAAACTACTGTGCCTTTCATTCCCTCATGAAAGGACCTGATGATGTTAAGGAGTCGAGGTGGACTGCTAACCAAGTCAAAGGCCTTTGTGAGATATATGTCCACAAAGAGTGGCTGTTGTTGTTCTCTACATTTCTCCTGCAACTGTCTGAGGGAGAATACCATGTCAGTGGTGGATCTATTAGCTTGAAATCCACACTGTGATTCTGGATAGACTCTCTCTGCAACCACCTGGAGTCTCTTCAGCACAACACGGGCAAGCAGCTTCCCTACAATGCTGAGAAGAGAGATGCCATGGTAGTTATAGCAGTTGCCCCTGTCTTCCCCTTATCGAGCCTTGGTCACAATCCTTCTGGTGGTGGAGTGCATCTCTGTGACATGCCTGAATATAAGCCTGATTGCACAACTGAGATTAGCTGCAGCTGTTCACAGCTAGCTACACAAACCCTATGTGAACACCAATAGGATTCTAGCCTTCATATTCAAATATAAAACACCTAAATGAGGACAGTATACTAGATGTATTTCAAACTGGTTTCTAGGCCTGGCTTCACAATCAAAGTTACCTGGTTGATTTGGTTTGTGAGTTTTGCTGGGAGAAAGAAACAATAGGTCTGTAATATTGTGGGATATTTTGGGCTTCTCAAGAGTTGTTAATGTTTGTTGTTGTGGGTTTTTCAGGCTCTTTGGCTGTGTTCTGAAGGTTGTTCTTCCTGACGTTTCGCCAGTCTCTGTGGCTGGCATCTTCACAGGAACAGGAGTAGGAATTCTGTCCATGTTCCCACTCCTGTTCCGCTGATGATGCCGGCCACAGAGACTGGTGAAACATCAGGAAGAACAACCTTCAGAACATGGCTAAAGAGCCCGAAAAACCCACAGCAACCATCAGATCCCAGCCATGAAAGCCTTCGAGAATACAGCTGTTGATGTTGTTGAGCATAATATTCTTCTGGACTGCCTCTTGGGACTGGGGTTTGGAAGTTGTGCTTTGTTATAGTTCCTTTCCTTCCTAGAGGGCAGAGGTGAATGCTAGAGGATTGCTGTTCAACTTGGGAGTTGTAGTGTTTATCAGAGTTGTAGTGTTTATCGGACTCAGCCTCTGTCCTTATTTAGCAACAACAGGAGTAGGCAACATGAATTCTGGTGGTACAGCCTTGTTTTCAAGCTAAACTGTATTTCTGAAAGCACAGTTCAGTTTGAAAACAAGGCATGGACTCCCCAGCCACCTCCTTTTAAATATAAATGGCGGCTGTGGGGTGAAGTGCCACCACACCATTAGATTTTGGTGGTATACTGGCAAATATAGCAACCATTGCATGCTTATTGCACAGTTAAATGGGTTCAAGGAAACAATGTCATCCTTGGAGATTGTGTGTGATCTCCCTGAAATAACTGGGAGATATTACTAGGAAGCGTGGTCTCAGTGCCATCATTGAGCAGATTACCTCAGCCCAAATTATCCTTTTCATGAAACCTGATCAGGCACAGTTGAATAAATTAACACTGATGATAGTAGGGAATAATCTAACTGGTTGGGGATATGAGGAGAGATTCCCATCCAGAATCAGGTAAGAATCATATTCTTAAGTGGGTGATATTTTCCTGCTTAATTTTTGGGTGGGGTCACTGAGTGCTTTTAATTATGATTTTTATTATAGTAACCTATAAAGCCCCAAATGGCTTGGGCCCAAGCTATCTCAGGGACCACATCTCCCTTTATGAGCCGGCTTGAGTGTTAAGACCATCAGGAGACGCTTTCCTCTTGGTCCCACCACCTTCACAGCCGTATTTGGTGGGGTCATAGGAGAAAGCCTTTTTTGCTGGTTCCAGACTCTGGAACTCGCTGCTACAGGGATCTAGACTGGCCCCATATCTACTGTCATTCTGCAAGAAGGCAAAGACCTTTCTCTTCAGGTGAGCTTTCCCTGAGTGAATGGCTTCCCAGTGGGTTTTTTAAAAAATGAATTGTTGTACCTTACTGAATTGCATGTGTTTTGATGTTGCTTATGTTTTTTTGTATTATATTAATTGATCCCTTTAGTATTGTATACTCAGTGTTATTTGCTTAAATACTGTCTTTTAATTGGTGTAAGCTGCCTTGGATCCTTTTAAAAGGGAAAGGTGGATTTAAAATAGTTTAAATAAATAAAATTAATGTTTCTGAAGATACTCCAACTGTGGCACCTGATGGAAGAGAGGGATTTGGCCTCAAGCCTTAACTGCTTTGTTGACTTCCATGTTAGATTATTGTAATACACTCCACAGTGCAGGTCTGGCTGTGGTTCACCAGCTCCCGCAAGTGCAGAAAAAGGTGGTCTGCCTGTATAATGTGCCAAAGAAATGGTATTTAGTAACATTTCAAATAGCTGTTTTGATCTTTAAAACCCTAACCAGTTTATGATTTGGTTATTTCAGAGAAAGCGATGCTAGGACAGACATCAGTGAGCAGTCCTGTCAGGGAACCCAGGATATAAAGTGTTTTTGTTGTCCTGACTTCCTCCAGAGCTTGTAAGGATGGACCAGAAAATAGTTCTGCACTTCAGTGCTGGTGTCTATGGAAGACAGGAAGTAGCATAACAGAGTCCTCAATTTCCACACCTTACATTTTCCAAGTTAAAGATGCTCATTGAATCTAGTTTACTTGATGGACTGCAATGTCAGGGACCATCACTAGATGCTGCCAATTTAAAAATATATATATATTCTTCCTTGCATTCCATCCTTCCAATTCATTGGGAAGATTAGATGTTTCTGAGACAAGGAAAAGTGGAAAGCATAGGAGTAAGTTTTAAAGTAAGAGTGGGCAACTTTGACAGTTATAAGGGTCTGAATTTTGGGTTCAGCACCCATGGCATGATGCACCAAAACTGGAAAGGGGAAAAAATACAAATACAAAATAAAATCCATTGATCAAAACTAGAACAGCCTAGGCAGGCATTTTAGTTTTGATTTCAGGATTTGGAGTGGGTGGGTTTGGAGCATCCCTCTGCTCTGTTTTACATAAAACCCACCACTCCTGGAGGCCTTGAGGAAGGATTTTTCCAAAGTCACTCATGAAAAGGAGAATTAAGAGGAAATAGCCTTGGGATCCACACATGGTGTGTGGGACCAGACTTTTCTCACCTGCTTCAAGGCATAGTTTAGCATGCAGTGATGAACATGTTTACCAGTAGTGTGTGAACAAATACATCCATGAGCAATATAGCCCTGTTTAGAACCTACCAAGAAAAGGCAGTTTCATAAGTATAAAAAGAAACATTTCTAACTCCAAACTACATGTGTGGATGGATTTATTTATAATTATAACAATTTTATGAAACATGCAGAAGTGTTATTACCTTCTTCATAAGCCTGTAGATATCTGTTCATGTCCCAAGATGTTTATGAAAAGGTAATAGAATTTTCATACTTTTAAAATATGGCTTCTACAATATTTCAGACCAGAAATTATACTCGCACTGGTTAATCTTTCTTCTTTTGAGGTCTAATGAAAGACATTTGGGAATAGCTACTACAGCCTGGAGGTGACCATCACTGTCAAGGAAAATTACAGGCCTGAGCAGAATGGAGTGTATTAATGAGAATCCATAATGATCAGGTGTGTTAAAACTGAGTCAGGATGACTCAGCAGTGCTGGTGCAATTCAGGGATGATGCAATGTGTGATCTGATTGGTCCTGTATATGCATATATGTGTGAATTGTACAGTCAGTTGTATCTTCCTGCTTGAAGATCACTTCTACACATTATGCTGCCAGAATGCTGTAAATACTGCTGTAAATACACGTTGCTGAAGGAAATTGCTGGACTGTGTGTGAGTTATTTCTGGACTGCCTGGACTGCGAATCACTTTGCTAAAACCGCGATTTGCGCTAAGAAACGCTGACAATCACAATCATTCATACTATGTTTTTAACAGAATATTAATCTAAATGTGTAGTGTGTTTCACGTACATTAACTAATTTACCCATATGGCAACCTTGTCAGGTAGACTTCAGGAAAAGAGTGGCGGAAAGGGGGCGGGAAAAAAAGAGACTTGTTTGAAGGAAAATGGCCAGTACATGGGGGACGCAAGAGACAAGTAAGGGTTTTCCTGGTTCACAAATCAAGTTCATGGATACTTCAGTCTCACCAAAGATTAAGAAAAGAAGATTAATGATTTTAGGGTCGCCTCAAGATGTTCTCCTCCTGAGGCAGAACAACAAATAGTGTTGTCTGCTCCGTCCAAATTGTACCTGAGTTCTTACGCTACCCAAGTCAAAAAATCCCACATCTCTGCTTCCCTGCCATTAAAAATGCAACAGTAAATTAAATAACTATTTATTGCCTTTTCATGGCATCCAGAATCAATTGCCCAAGGCAGTATGTTCTCTCTGCCTAATGATAGTCTTGGTCTGCAAACCTGAATCAAAGAAATTCAACAGGTCAGATTTTATCTCTAGGATGTCTATTAAATATTGATTCCCCGATATATTGAATTTCCTCTTGTTGTCTAGATTAACCATCCCTCTTCCTGTGTATTATTTATTAATTCATGGAAACATTTTACATGCCACTTTTCTGCTTTGTGAGCCCTCAAAGTAATTAACAGATGTAAAGCAACTGAATTTAGATTTCCTAGTTAGTGCCATTTAAATTCCCCACTACCACCTTGACTTTTAAGTAAAACAATGTGATTAATAGTTACCCCCCCCCCCATTCACCTAAATTCTGCCTTTCGTCCAAGGTGAAAATGAAGATTGACAGTTAAGCTTTCCATAGTGGAATTTAGAGACACAGATTTAAGGAAAGATGCATGCAGGCTAATATTTGCTGATCATTTTCTATGTAACCAGAAGGCTAATCAATGGTCAGTATGACGAGAGAGAGAGAGAGAGAGAGAAAGAAAGAAAGAAAGAAAGAAAGAAAGAAAGAAAGAAAGAAAGTGAACGAACACCTTCCAACAGGTGCTCCACCTTTAATTCAGTACTCTTAACAAAAGTTAATTAAATGATTTAATGTGAAGATTAAACTACAAATCAAATTCATTATTGCTATTTGTTTTCCCATTCAGAACTCATCTTGAAAGGTATTGATTGCTAAGGAGTGTTTGCGCTGCTCTTTTTTTCTGAACCATATATAATTGTAGTAAATCTGGCCCTTTTTGTTCCACAGAACAATTAGGAATACAGAAAACCTCCTGCTGAGAGCCTATTATCAGAAATTGTCTGCACCAGATGAAAATAATTGTTTTGCGATGTTCGCAAATTGTTGCGCTTGAACAAAAAGTAACATTCTCATACACCAGTCCCACAAACCCAAGCAGATGAAAGAGTCTGTTGATTTCAAGGTGAGAAATTTAAACACACTGAAAGAAAATGGATTTAAAAGTGTCCTTCTATGGGTTAAAAGTGTCCTGCTAATGGGTCCACTGTGTTGAAGGTACTGTTAAAAGGGAATTGCTGCTACACATCCTTTCTGCACTGTTTCAGTACTGTTGCAATACCAACAATTACATGGGAATAGCTGTTGATGTATCTTCTTCCTGTTCTCAATGAAAGATGGGATAGACCTCCTGCAAATATTCCCCCTCAAACATTTTATTGGTTGAAACCAGAACACAAAGAAACATAAGACAGTAGAATTAGAAGTATAATTATAATGTTTTCGAAAGATAAAAACGTGTATAAGGTTCTGTAAAACACTTCCAGATATAGGCAGCCTCTCAGTCCTCCAGATCAACTGCTTTAGCCCCTGTCTACAGGACGTGACTGCTGATTGAGTTGAACAAGTCTTGCAGCTGTTGAATTGAGACATTAATTGCATGCACATTAGCAGAGAGCTGCTTTAGCTGCTCAGATTGTTGTAAAGCTGAACAAATGCTGTTTTCAGAAATCACTTCCTCCCCTTCCCAATCCCAGCTCTGGCTGAAGTTCTGCCTGGGAACCATCTTTGGGAACCAAAGTGGGAGCCATCTTTGTATATTTTTCTTTGCAATTCATGGCTGTGAAGTTCTGAGCTGATTATAAGCAAGAAACAGTTTTTTAAAGTAATAAAAATCAAGATAAAGTAAAGTCAATTACCAGAATCTCCAAAGAGCAAATATCAGACAACACAGGTTCATATCAAAGGATTACACACATGGGGTGGGGAGTGGCACAGAATATATCTGGTTGCATCACCATCTTGTGCGGTGAAGGCCATTTCAGCAGGCGGTGCTTGCATTAAAAGCTGCACCTGCTGAGATTTCCCCTTCAAAACAACCATTGAAGGTTGTCCTCTTTTTTTTTTCTTTGATCCCCCTACCTACATCAGCACCACTCCTTCTGGAAAGCAGGGGAAATGCCAGCTATACTGAGAGTTTCTCTGTCCATAAACTGGGCCATCTGTTATGACAAGAAGCGTGCGAACCGGCGCTATTTAAGGAAGCTCCGGTTCGCAAGCTGGGCCTCTTTCGATCTTGGCACCCACCCGCCCACCCTCTTTCTAGTATGTCTGTTGGGGTCGCCTGTTATGGGGCCGGATAGGAATTTTTGACCTCTATCCTAATTGGCATCTGGATGGGAGGATTTTTCGCCTATCCCACACTGGAAAAGGGTTTGTTGGCATTTGACGTTGGTTCTTTATATTCGGTCACACTTGCGGGTAGTGCGGGAATAACTGGTTGTCACGGTGTGTCCCTTTTGTAATTATCATAAAGCAAACAGCGCGTCAGTTCTGACGGTTCTGCGGATCGTGCGATTACAGGGCCGAAGGCGGCTGATGCGCTGGACCACTTGCGGACCAAAGTTTATCAAATACGATGGCCAGAGGTCTGGGGTGTTTAATTGAGGCATTACAGGTTCCTCCGGTCATTAGGCTGTTGGAACCTGGGGCCTGGGACTCGCCCATTCACTGATTTGGAATTATTTGGCGTTATTCCCCGCACTACCGCAGGCCCCCTCAATTTTGGAATTGGTTTATTTGGTGGCATTTAATTTGGTATTAATAAAGTGTGGCCCATATTTAAATCCAAAGAATTGTTGTCTTGCGTCATCATTTCGGGGCCTGGGGGAGCAATGATGATGGAAGATGCACCTTGGTTGCTAATGGAAAGACACCTTCACTGTGAGCTGTCATAGTCCTTAGGATCATTTGGAAAGGGCCCTGGTGGTGCCCCTTGCTCCCCATGTTGGTAATTGATCAGGAACAATCTACTTCAGATAAAGAGGTGGAATAGGCATGCAGTGGCTTTTGATAGTTGCCCTCCATCCAGATGCACCTGAATTGCAGACCGACTACTATCGTGAGTCAGCTACCAGCTACTGTTTGAAGACCATTACTCTGAACACTCTCTTTGCATAATTAAAAATAAAATAAACACACTTCACTTCTTCTATCCATTGTTAGAGGGTGTGCATTAACAGTATCAGTTACTCCATTTGGAGTATTTTCAACTGGCAGTTGTAAGCAAGATGACAAGGCCACATTTTGGCAGCTATCAGAAATTAATAAAGTATAATAATGGTAACTAATACTAAGGTCCTGCATGGCTCAAACAAGGTTGCAATTAGACCAGGATCCTATATTTTAATAGTGGTGTGCCTCTATTTCCCTCCTCTGATTCTTCGGGGGTGGAGCCAGCAGCATTTTCTCCTGGCTGCTTTTTATTTTATTTTATTTCAGTCTTTTTTATATTTTAATAGTTCTGTGGAAGAGGAAATTTAAGTGAGTGTGGATTTTAATGTGAGCAATATCTGCTGAAATGCTCTTGCTCACAAAACTACGTATCCTCCAAGAGATTATCCAATTTTTCGGAAAAACTCACTGCCTTTCAGAAAGTGTCGCCAAGCAAGGGAAAATACCAGAAGCTGATTCCTTTTTTGAATCAGTTAACCACTTCTCCCCCAAGCACGATGCAATTCACTGAGCTGTTGTTTGAGAAGTGTGAATGGTAGTGAGCACAAATGGGTATTCTGTAGACCAGATCTGGGCAAAGTGCAGCCTGAGGGCTATATATGGTCTGTGAGCTACTCCTGTCTGGCCCGCAGACAGTTTTGAACATCAAAACCATTTATAGCTTTTTGTCTAAAGTTGACCAATCTTTAACATACCGCAAAAAATCTCTTTAGTATTTGTGAAGATTAGCAAGTTTAAAATAAAAACAATCATAACACCACTGTTTCATTTTATTTTAAAGTAACATTGGTTCGGCCCCCAAACACAGTTCAGATTTTTCATGTGGCCCCCTCTATAGAAATTAATTGCCCATCCCTGCTGTAGACCATCTTGATGGCTGCCATTGGTGTTATCAACATTCAGGCTGTCCTTTGATATGTAAAGCTTGGCATCCTTTTATACATTTTTTAAAAATTCATAAATTGAAAACCCTCCCCCCAAATTTGCACAGAGGAAGAACAGACTACCCACTATATCTGTGCCAAATTTGGTGCTGGTATGAAGTCCAGTTTTAAAGTTATAATTTTTTGTTTGGTCTATCTCCATTTTTAGAATTGCCTTATAGAATGTTGATTTGCTGTGCCGGCACAATTATCACAGCAGAAGAGTACAGTGAAAATGACTGCATTGGTATTGAAAGAAAACAAAGCAACTCTTGTAATAATAATATGACTGGCCAGAAGAGCTCAGTGTTATTTAACTTCCACTAATATAGCGGTTGCAAATCAAACAGTCATAAATAATTGTTTCCTGAGAAAAAGAAGAACAGAAGGAACTTTCATATTCTTCTGTCATTAAAATCCTGCAAATGTGATGTGCTGAAAATATGCAGGTTCAGTATTAATCTGACATCAAGTGGAACAAAAGGAACATTTTGGCCAAATAACAATACTTACAGGCAGTACTTTCTAAGCTTCCTTTTGTCTTTGATGTTGAGATGTTCTTTGTTGAAGACTGTCATATGCTAGGATCCATGAGGCAGCAAGCTCATGATTTTGAAACAACCCAAGCAGGCAGGAACAGGGCATACAAATATAATAAAGTAAAATAAAATTAGATTGAGAATAATATATGGAGAAAATGCATGGAGCAACAATTTATCTCTGCCTCTGAGTTTGTAGCCTGTGACAGGAAGGTGAGATGATCCATACCATGTCTAAGCACTGAAGGCCAAAGAATGCTCCAGGCAGCCCTGCAATACCAATGATGAATCTTCCCTGGTAGCCGGACAATTTATATAGAGCTGTGGTCATAGTAGAGTTATAGCCTTGGGCTGAATCTAGAAGACACAGTTTTCACTCTGTTCCACCTCTGATGCTTAAAAGTGTCTTCTCCTGGCATTCCAGCCACAATTCTTGTTGCTGATCAGACAACTTGACATCAATGTACAGAGTAATCTTACTTTGACATTACTGAGGGGAATTTTTGTTGCACCTAAGGGGAGCAGAACAGCTTAGGTGATACCATCTGTTACACCCAGCTTTGCCTTACAACACTTCACTTTCTCCCTCCAGCATCACTTCCTGGTGGCTACCTCACTCTGCCTATAATCAGAATTGCCCTGCAACCAGTTTTATTATACTAGACAGTTCTTTGAGAATATGAAGCTGCTTCCTATTGGATCAGCCCATTGGTCTGAGGGAGAGATGAGTAGGCCGACAATCATTTATTTATTTATTTATTTATTTATTTATTTATTTATTTATTTATTTATTTATTTATTTATTTATTTATTTATTTATTTATTTATTATTCATTCATTCATTCATTCATTCATTCATTCATTCATTCATTATTCATTCATTCATTCATTCATTCATTCATTCATTCATTTATTTATTTATTTATTTATTTATTTATTTATTTATTTATTTATTTATTTATTTATACCCCACCCATCTGGCCTAAAAGGCCACTCTAGGTGGCTTCCAGTGAAAACAGTAAAATAATACAAAGAGTTACAGAAATCATAATTTTAACATACACAATAGAAAAATAAAACTAAAATAAATAAAGGAGAACAAGAGAAAATCAAGTGTTAGCTGGAGGGAAGGCCTGAATATATAGCCATGTTTTTAGTTGCCTTTTAAAGGTGCCCAAAGTGGGGACTGTGCGAATCTCAGGAAGGAGATTATTCCAGAGGTGAGGAGCCACCGCCAAGAAGGCCTGGTTTCGTGTCTTTTCCTTCTGGGCCTCTCTCGGCGTCAGGCTCCTCAGCCTCACCTCCTGGCTCGCACGGGTGATCCAGGTAGATCTTGGTGGGAGCAGGCATTCTGCCAAATATCGAGGTCCTAAATCAACAGTAAAAAGCATTAAGTTCTGTGTATTTGGGTTCAGGTCTGCACAGAAGCGTGAAGTTTTTGGTAAGCATTTCTGACTGTTGCTCACAAAGGCTCACAGATACTTGAAAGAATTTTTTTCATAAATGCAAAGGTCCAGCATCTCTGTGGCCTCCCTTTCTCTTTTGTCTGTTTCTACCTGTCTGGGCCATCACATGTGCCCAATTTCTTTGCATTTGAGGGTTTTTTAAAAAATCCTTTTGTTAAAAATCTGTGAAAAATTACAACAGCAATGAAGTGAGGTGGGTGAACTTTGGTTTCCTTTCTCATTAAACACAACATCTTTCACTCTTAAGTCCTCTCTTCAAAATTTAGCAAAGAATAGCTGCAGGCCAAACACACATCTCCTTGTGTGGAAGAAAGTTGATTGCCCAGCTACTAATATCTGGAAAGGTTAGATTAGCTAAGCTTTATGGTGCATCAAGAGCAACAGGTGGGGGGGGGGGGAGGGAGGCTCAGGCATAGGAAACAGTGTGATAAGCCCCAAGAACTTTTTGGAGAAATAGCATTAAAGAGTGAAATTTTGATTTAGAATTGGGTTTGGAGATTTAGTCCAATTTTAACAGAATATTTTGCCATGATGCATATCATTGTTGCTATGTGCTTGAATCAGTTTGATTTCCTTTCTTCCATGGTGGGATGACTAATCCATTGCCTGTCTTCTTTTTCCTCAGTCTGATGCAAGGTTAGGACTCACTACAGGTGAGTAAAATAGGCCAGTTTGAAGCACATACATATAAAATGGTTGTTTAGTTTTTAACCCTCTACTGAACCTGGAATTCTACTTGTTGACTCATTTTTTACCTATGAATAAGGTGATATATATATTCCATTTTTTAACCTATGAATGTGATATATATCTCTGTATATCTAGGGACAGACCATGTATTACCTGTCTCTAGGGCACACTATCCCTGTTTATCTCTTGGGGATATCTTTTAAAAATGTCTGCTATCAAGAGCATCCTGTCAAGAGCATACCAAGAGACAAGAACACTGTGGCAGAACATGACATTGCTTTTTAAATACCTGAAGGCTGTCCTACAGAAAAAAGCAAAGGCTCTTTCTCTTCTGCCCCGGAAGGGAGGAGTAGATCAAATGGATAACAAGTTACAGGATGCTGGATTTTAGTTAGATTTTTGGGAGAATAGAAGATGGCACGCTCTCCTCTGGCAGAGCATGGAAGTGTTACAGTTTTGGAACACAGCTCCCAGAATTTCTCAGCCAGCATCGGAGTCTAAGAGCTCTGATCCCAAAAAGGTAGCATGTCCAGCTTCTGCCCCAAAGCTTACCTTAGCATTAGGTAAAATGAGAGGGCCACTTAAGAAAGCAAATGCTGGAGCCCAGGAACAAGGGTTTGGGAGATAGACAGATGGCCTCTTCTCCATTCTCTCACCAATATTAAATATTTTATCTTTCTGTGGAACAGAGGGAGCCATCTTTCTCTTAAACAGCAACATATTGTGGGCTCTTCCTCACTGGAGGTCTTGAAGCAGAGCCTGACAGCCATCTCTGGTTTGCTATAACTCAGAATTTCCTACAGTGAACAGGAGTGTTCATCTCCTTGATTCTTTATAAAGCCTCTAGTTGCACTCTAGAAAAGAATTATCCAGGAGTTTGTAGAGACTACATACTCTTGACACATAAATGCATAAATATTGATAGTGCACAACCTGCCATTTCACATCCTGTGGTAGATGAGGTTAATTTGGCATGCCAGCACAGTGCTACTTTTAGATGTCTGTTGCAGACTCTTTAAATGGCTCCCATTTCTGCATCTTCAGCTGCAGTGAGAGTAGCAATTGGTGTACCTAGGGGCAACAAAAGTTTCACCTTCTGACATTTCCAAGTCAAGCTGTTGTAAAAGGAAGAGGCACACAATTTCTTCTGTTCCTCTAGCAGGTCTACCAAACTCCCCCTTAGCCATCCTCCAGGGAGTAAGTGAATTTACTTTGCCCACCCAGCCCAGAAATAAAGAGATGACATAGGTTGTTTGGTTAAAACTTGGGCCACAACTTTATTAACTACAGTGGTGCCTCGCATAGCGATCACTCCGTATAGCAATGAAATCGCTTTGTGATGAACTTTTTGCCATCACAAAAGCGATCGCTTTGCGATGGTCCCTATGGGGAAATTTCGCTTTGCGATAATCGCAGGGAAGCGATCATTGCAAAACCCCCATTTTTGGCCAGCTGATCGGCGGTTTCAAAATGGCCACCGGGTAAACAAAATGGCTGCCTGCTGTGTTTGCTCGCTTAAGAGGCACCGAAAATGGCCGCCCCTCTGGAGGATTTTCGCTTAAAGGGGAGTTTTTAGCCCATAGGAACGCATTAATTGCGTTTTAATGCGTTTCTATGGGCTTTTTCTTTTCGCTTAGCGATGTTATTGCTTAGCAGCGATTTTTTTCTGCAGAGATTAACATCACTAAGTGAGGCACCACTGTATTTAAACTAAATCCCCCATCTACAAGGGGGCCTAACATAGTGCAATATTTATCCAAATACAGTGTAGCTTTTACCTCCGGATTCTAAAGCAGGACAAATTTCTATTTCTGAATTATGCTGTCTTCCATCCAGCAGGTATTCAGGTGCCCCATGATAGGGGTACCCCCACTGCCTCAGGCCACTGAGCCTCATGACCCTAGGTCAGTGATGGCGAACCACCTGGCACATGAAGCCTTTTCTTCTGGCATGCGAGTGAGTGGTCCACCCACCTGCCCTTGTGGAAAGAAATGTCTTGAAGTGGCTGCAGCCAAGATTCCCAGGATCCTCTTCCTGTTCTGGGTCCATCGCCATGTTTTCCCCCTTCCTCTTCTGGGTCTGTCGCCATGTTTTCCCCCTTCCTCTTCCTGTTGTGGATCTGTTGCCATGTTTTCCTCCTCTTTCACTTCCTGTTCTGGGTCCGGCACCATGTTTTTCCCCCTTTCACTTCCTGTTCTGGGTCTGTCGCCATGTTTCCCCCCTTTCACTTCCTGTTCTGGGTCCGTTGCCATGTTTTCCCCCTCTTTCACTTCCTGTTCTGGGTCCGTTGCCATGTTTCCCCCCTCTTTCACTTCCTGTTCTGGGTCCGTCACCATGTTTCCCCCTCTTTCACTTCCTGTTCTGGGTCCTTCACCATGAATTCCCCCTGAAACTGCCACTTCCGGTTCTGGTGCTGGTCTTCTGTGTGGCACGGGGCTGGCATGGCAGCCACTGGTTTCTTCCCCCCATCATTTTGGGCACTTGAGCTGAAAAAGGTTTGCCACCACTGCCCTAGGGTAACTGCTGCCCGGGATGTCCCTTTAATAAAAGGCCACCTCTCCTTGGAGCCCTGCTGGCTCAATAAAACAGGGAGATGTTTTTCGTACCATGTGTCCTCCAGGAGCTCATAAAAACTCTTCCCCTCACACTACCCACCGCTGTGACTGAAAACATGGCCTTAACTATCCATTAATTCATCTTACTTAACTTAATTAAAGGACCACACCCCAGCAGTAAGAATGGGATGAGCAAAAACACACCTGCTTCCTTCAAAGCCAATTAGGGATTCTGGCCAAAAATTCCCATCTGGCTCTTAGGCAACAAGCTATTCCCATTCTTACTTTAAGGATGGGTGGGAGGGTTGCTCGGCCAATTGAAGAAGAGGCTGGGTGAGAGGGACATGGCTCTTGAAGGCTCTGTCCCTCCCCCCCCAAGACAGCGGCATCATCACACTGTGATGCCAATCTCCAAGCAGGCGGGCAAAGCATCCCCACTGCAGCAGCTCTGCGACCAGTGGAACAGACATTTCTGAACATAATTCTGAATCACAGTCAATAAATGCTACATGTAATATAAGCAGGGGACCCAAGGCTCACATCCTGCACTCTTCAGCTCCCTTCAAAAGTGCACCAGGGTGAGGGGGTAGGGTTGCCACATTGTATAGAGGACAGAGCTCCAGTACCTTTATTAGTTGTGTGAAAGACAAAAATTCAGCAGCTGCAGTCTGCTATGCCACATTGCTTTGTAGCTACAGGATAATCAGTTTCCTGATGACATTTGTATAGTGAACCATTGTGGGTCATACTCTATTGTCCCCTTGAGCTAAGTGTTAAAATGTACCTTGCTGTTCAGGAAAAATTCTATGTTTGACCCTCTGCCTTTACCACTGAACATGCTGCTCTGTGTTCCCTCTCCAGGGTTGCTTCCATATACGTAGATGGTTCCTTCTCTCTTTCTGCTGCTAGAGGTGTCAGGGCTCCCGGTTGAGGTCTCAAGGACTTGCTATGCTTCTCTGGTTCGCCAGGAAGGAAGACAAATCTCAGAATGAGCAGCACTGGAGGAGGATAATTCCTTTTGAGATGGTTTCATAACCTTTGATTTTTATATGATATCAAGAAATAGTTTTGCTGCCTGCCTGACCATCAGAAATGGGCTTCACCCTTTTTTCTAGGTTATCCATTTAGCCAGGTTTTATTCATCTGCCCTTCCATTCTACGCAAGTCTGTTTTCAGAAGCTGAAATGGTGGTAACCTATCTACCTTGCAGTGCTGATGTTCAGCTCTCTGGAACACCTATGTATATGCAATACTTCTTGCAATGTTTTGAATTTCTGGTAAAATTTTCTGTGCTTAACCGATAGAAGTACAGAGACTAACAGATAATAATAGCTTCAAGTTTCCCAGACAGTCCTCCCCTTTCTTATTAACTGGCACTTCAGGTCTCATTAACTCGCTCTGAGACATTTATGGGAGAAAGAACAATTTTTTAAAATTACTTACAGTTGTGAACAGATAATAGGAAAAAAAATCTTATTGACTTCCAACAAATTAAAGGGAGGGAAAAGAAATACTCAGCACAGAGGCGGGGCTCTCTTTGAATTCAGAGGCAGGAATCAGCAATTGGTTAGTGCTGGATGATTGACAGCCACACCAGCCCAGAAAGTTCCCTCCCAGTCAAAAAAAAAAACTACTAGCAGCATGTGAGCTTATAAAAACTCCAACAATACTTCCTAGTGAGTGCTCCAGTGTGGGCTTGTACCATCTTCTTACCCCCAGATGGTCATCGTATATGGCAACCCAGGTGGTAACTATTAAAAGCACTGTGTGGATCTCCTGTCTTTCCCTCCCCACGCAGGAGAAGTGTTGGGGAAAATGCTATAGGGTCACAGATGGGACACAACAGTGACGGAATGAGTCAAGGCAATTGCACAGTGAAATCATTGCCTGGAAACACCCCAAGCAGTGCTGGATTTATGCAACATTTAAGTCTTAATCTGTCCCCAACTCCAGGTTCTGCCTGGTAGCAGGATATTTATTTTCCAAAGTTGCAGACCTCTAACTGCATAGCATCTCTTTCTGAAGGTATAAGTTGCAGATATTTACAATTGCAGGCTGGAAACTATATTTTCTCTCCCCTCCCTGGAAGGTAACAAAGCAAGTTGTTCTGAAGCATTCTGGTGTGGGAATTCATCAGGTAACTGTAGTCATAAGCTTTAGCATTGGTGCAAGAAGCCAAAGAAACTTGCAGAGTCAGGCTGCGTCGTGTGATGTAGTTGAACAAAACAACTAATATGAAGAAGCAGAGTGCAAAATTTCCACATTTCTCCGAAGTGAACTTGCCAAATGTAATTCTCACCTTCAGGGAACTGTGTCCAGGAATAGATTTTTAAAATGCCAAGTAGGGGGGGAGTATAATCTCCTTTCCATAAAATTGTCGGGGGCATACATTGACACATTCTGTTTCTTTTGCCTCCTGAGTACTTACCGTATTTTCCATTATCTAAGAGTATTCTGCGCTTATCAGATGAAGGAAATGAGGCTCATTATTTAAAAGTGAGCCACAGGGGCAGAAGAAAGGAAAGAATTAAGCTTTTTCTTTTTCTATTTGGTATATCAACTTGAATCTCACTCGTCTTCCTTATGAATTTCAATCATGGTTCACGGCTGTATTTCTTTTCTTCTTTTTTAAAGGAATGATGGGGAAGGAAATACCAGAAGACCTTTCAAAAAAAAAAAAAAAAAAAGAGGGAGAAGAGTTTACATGCAGTCAAATTTAAGCATTAATCTATAGTCTCTGTCATTTAGATGACTTCTGTGTTTCATCACTATGTATAAGATTCTATTGTTATATTTTGTGGCAACGTATAATATATCTCTCCCTCTGCAGATGAAACGCTCTTTTCTCAAATGGGGAGTATATATTTAAAATAAATATAGTAAACTAAATCAGATTGTCTGTGATTTCTCAACAAGAATGTTAGTAATGGTGATATGTTTCCTAAAAGATAGCTTCTCCACTCTCTGTGTGTTTTACCTCTGGAGTGAAAGGGTGATGCAAAGTTAAGGAGGTACTGTACAGCTCTGAATCTTTTTTTTTTGTCTACTCTAGAGTAGGGATAGGCAAAGTACAGGGAACTGAAACAGCTTCCTTTGGAATTTGATGGAAATAAGAGGTAGAGTTGGATATCAATCTACTATTGACACTGAACTCCAAGACTTTGGACAACCACTCCCAGCAATTTGATGTACATGATGAATATTATTGGGGGCCATAACCTTAGGAGATCCCATAGGCCAATGGCCAAGGTGTTGAACATGATTCATCAAGGACCACTTACATACATAAACCTTTATTGGCATTTGATTACAGTAAGAAAAATAGACAAAGTAACCAGGGAAGTAAAGAGGGGAAAGGTTAAAACTGAAGTTGGGAGGGATGGGGATTACGGTTTCTCATAAGAATAGTTGGCAGAAATTCCGCCACGAGATGGGTAGTGGTTGGAAAGTAATCACTTAGAAGAATTGGGAGGGGGTCAGAGAGGGAGGGAGGGAGGGTTAGGAGAAAAGGGTGTAGCAAGGAAGATCTAAGGGCAGAGTGAGAGGGGCAACGAAGTAAAATATGGGCTACTGTGTCTGATTCGCGGAAACAGAGTGGACAGAATCTGTTTGATCGGGGGGTATTGGAGTATCTGCCAAAGTGATAAGCAGATGGGAAGATGTTTAAACGAGCAAGAAGAAAGGCCCTCCTTTTCCTTGGGTCTGTCAGGTGAAAGAGATAACTGGCTGGGTGGCCCAGTAAGGGGGGGAGCCCAAAGTAAGATGGTGAGCAAGTGGGATTTAGATTAAGTAGGAGGGTCCGGGTTTCTTGTTCTAGTAGTTTAGACTTAATGATAAGGTGGGCTTTAGGAAGGTCAAGGTCGGCCAAGGTTTCAGGGGATAGGTCGAGGGTGGAAAGCTTAGCATCTACTAGTTTGAACCAGTTGGATATGTGAGAATCACGAATAAGGTCATATAGGATGGAGGTTGGGTGGGAGTTGAGATGAAGTTTCAGCCAGAATTTGAAGGTAGAAATCCAAGCAGAGGTGGAGGGGAGGTGGATACCTAGTTCTAATGCAATCGTGGACAGTCTGATTGAGTTGGGGATCCCCAGAATCTTACGAAGAAATTTAGAGATTGAGCAATCCAGTTCGGAGTTGGCGACTTCAATCCAAACGGGTGCTCCGTACAGTAATTGAGGGACGGATTTGAGTTGGAATGCCTGAAGAGCAGCAGGGATAAATTGGTTGCCTTTGTTGAAAAAGAATCTGACTATGGCGTTTTGAGATAGAAGAGCTGAGGATATGGCAGATTTACGGTGAAGTAACCAAGAGTGGCGGTAGTGAAATGTAACTCCGAGATACTTGAAGGATGGTACCTGCTGAAAGCTGAGGTTTTGTATTTTCCATTGGGATGGTGTCCATGATTTGGAGAAGACTAAAATTTTAGTCTTCGTGGAGTTAATGGATAGATGATTTGCAAGACAGTACTCCTGGAAGGTTAAAAGCAGCTTACGGAGACCGCGCTTGGAGAGAGAGAGAAGGACAGCGTCATCGGCATATAGGAGTAGGGGAATAGGTGAGTTGTTCAGGGAGGGGATGGGAAGGTCAAGAGGGAGTAAGACAGGAGGAAGATCAGCTATATAGAGGTTAAATAAGAGGGGTGCCAGGATGCATCCCTGTCTGACGCCTTTCTGGATAGGAATATCTTCAGTCACGGCGCCAGTGCGGTCTAAACGTACGCGACATGAATTGGAAGAATGTAGTTGTTGGATGAGTGAGAGAAGACGGGGGTCAATATTCCAGTTCATTAATTTCTTCCATAAGGTGTTCCTGTCTACGGAGTCAAAGGCTCCTTTGAGATCGATGAATGCGGAGTAAAGTTTTGCCTTGTGGGACTGGGAGTATTTATTGACTAGGAAAGAGAGGGTGAAAATATGGTCCAGGGTCGAAGCTCCTGGGCGGAAGGCAATTTGTTCCCTAGTTGGGAGACCAATGTCTTCTGCCCAGGCAGTGAGTTTCTTGAGGAGAAATCTTGAGTAGAGTTTCCCAATAAAGGATAGAAGGCTTATTGGTCTATAGTTGCTGGGGAGAGAGGGATCGCCTTTTTTATATATTGGGACAATGATTGAATTGAGCCAAGATTCGGGAATGATACCTGATTTATTGACGATGGTGAATAGGTTAGCAAGAGGGATGGACCACCATGTGTGGTTGTTGGTGAGGAACTCTGAGGGAATTCCATCTGGACCGGGGGATTTCCGGGGTTTGAGAGTGTGGATGAGCTCAATGATTTCATCGGGTGTAACGGGGGGCCAGTCTAGTAATTCAGGGGAAGGGTAAGGATATTTTATGGAAGGAGTCTGGGTAGAGAAGACGTGGGTGTAGTAGGTTGACCAAGAGGAGGAAGAGATCGGGGTGGGGAGAATTGGGTCTGAGTGGGATAATGATCTAGAAACAAGGGACCAGAAAAGGCTATGGTTGTTGGAGAGAATTGAATGGTGGAGAAGGCTCCAGTTTTGTTGGGCATATAGATGTTTTTTTTGCTCAAACAAAGTACGGCAGAGTTTTTTAAGATAGGAGTAAGTTAGGACAAGTTTGGAAGAGGGGTCTGCAAGGGTTGCACGGAAAGTTTGCCTAGTCAGTTTCTTGGCTGTCAAACAGTCTGAGTCAAACCAGGATGGACAGTGGGGATGGGTAGAAGGGGGTCGGGAGGGGCTGAGGGATTGGGTGAGGGATTTAATTAGGGACTCATAAACGAGGACAGCCAGATGAGGAGAGTTGGTCTTGGATAGGGTCTGGTTGAGATCAATCACATCGTTTTTGCGAGTCCAGGCTCTGAAGGACTCTTCAGAGTTATGGGTCCATCTTAGTCTAGGAGGGGGTGGGAGATAGGGGGTAGGGAGGGAGTTGTCTGACTCAGCAGGAAGGGTAAGGGATAAAAGTGTGATTGTAGGTAAATGGTCACTTTCTGTCCGTATATCGACATGGAAGTCGAGGATTTGGGGGAGGGCTTCAGGGGAAGATAAGGTGTAATCAAGTACACTGGCCCCTCTATGAGAATAGTGAGTGAATTTGCCGGGTGAGTCTTGGTCTAAAGAGCCGTTTAGAACTACTAGATTAAACTCTATAAGGAGATCTACCAGCTCGGAGGTATGTGGGTTAAAGGAACTGTCTTGGGATTGTCTTGGTCTTTGTAATATAGGGGGAATTGAGTCTTCAGGATCCCAGTTCATGTATTGGGCTAAGGCAGAATTGTCCGGGCCTAGTCTGGCGTTAAAATCACCAAGAAGGAGGAGAAAAACAGAAGGGTTGAGTTTGAGAAAGTCAGAGGTAAAATGTTGGATTCCATCCCAGAGCGGAAGGGCGGTGAAAGGGGGGGGAGGAATGTATATGTTAAGTATTAGGGTTTGAGAGGATGTGGTGGAGAGAAGAAAAGCCTGGAAGTAAGACGATTGGGTAGGTTGAGGAGTTAGGAGATGGCTGAGGGAGTGCCGTATTAAACAGCAGAGTCCTACACGGGGGCGACCTTTAGAATGAATTTTAAAGGCTGGAAGGGGGTAAGAGGTGAATCCAGGTATGTAGGGGGGGTTGGACAGCCAAGTTTCTTGAAGGAAAATCAGATCGAATGAAGAGAGGTAATTTAAAAAATCTGAGTCCATATTCTTGTTAGCCCAGCCAGCTATGTTCCATGATATTAGCTTCAGGTTTGTTCGTTGATGGACGGCTGGCAGGGTAGAAAGAATTAGTCAGTCTGGGTAGTCGAGATTTGGAGAATGGTTGGAGGGAGGGATAGAAGTCTGTAAACTGTTTGTCCTGAAAGGAGTGTGGTTACTGGAAGGTTCGGGGTGGGGGTGGGGGGTGGAGGGAACAGTTGAGGTAAAAAGGGGAGGATTAGGGAGGGAAGTTTGGGGGGGGGAGAGTGGATTAATTTGGGAGGGATTTGTAAAAGGAGGGGGGAAGGAGTTAGGGTTAGAAAGTTGGGAAGTGGTAGGAGGGGAAACGGGAGTTGTTGCATCCACAAGCAAGAAAGAGCCTGTGTTAGTTGGTTTAACAATATGGCAGATTGGGTAAAGTGAGGGAACAGTACTGGGGGCCTGGACGGGGGTTGGAATGAGATGGTCGTTATTGCCTGGAGGTATAGTAACCAAAGAGGAGGGGGTGTCAAGGTAGGTTGTATTGGGATTTGATTGGGATATCGAGTGGATGTGGGAGGTAGGTGGGGGTGGGAAGAGGTTGGGATTCACAGAATTGGTCTCAGGAGAGTCAGCTGGGGTGGGGGTATCAATTTTTCCCTCAGGGTTTGAGGAACTCTTCAGAGGGCGGGGGGGAGGGGTCGGGGGTGAACAGGGGTTCTGGGTTCTGGTTGGGAAGGTAGCTGATGGGTAGGTCGCTACCCTTGACTCCTGGATTCGGGTTCTGGGTTTGAGAAGGTTCAAAATTTGAGCATTCTTAAAGTGTCTTTGGAACGCTGGAACAACATCCTTGGGATCCGACTGGAGTGAAAGGACAACAAAAATCTGACCGTAGGGTAGGGCGAAGTCAGTCTCACGATCTTATCAAGGACCACTTCCTGAGCTTGCTTCTCCAAGCAAGATTGACATATCTGTAAACCAGTGTGTTCAAATCCTATCACAAAGAGACAGCACAGAAAAATACCACCGTTGACAGTTGAAAGCAATCAAGAGATCCAGCAGAAGCAACAAAGACATAGTTGTCCAGTTCCTTATACAGGTCCTACAAGGCAGCCAAAACTGTCTCTGTTGATTGAAACTGAATAATCCATCTCACTGAGGAAGCTGTAGAGTAGGAGATCACTACATACTCCAGTACTGTGGGAAGCTCCTGCTCAAGGCTGTTATCTGTTATCTGTTACAGTGACATGCAAACACTCCTGGCAGAGAGCAGCACCTCCTGGCGGGTGGGGTAACCTCTTATTCTGCCTTTCTGCTTAGAGTTAGAGCATTAGCTCCAGCCAATCCTAGTGGCGATTAGGCAACTAGTATCCTTTCTGAATTCTCACAATATTCTATGTAATCCTGCTAAATTAATAAAAAGCATTCTCAAGGCATTGCCTTGAGGCTCCGCTGGCTCGGACATGTGCTAGTCAACTCTTTGTACTTCCTCTAAGACTAACTGCTTTCCTATTGTTCTGTGATCACACACATCATTAGCCTTTCTTTGTTCCGTGATCACCTGCACAGTACCATGCTCAGAAATGGAATATTGGAGACTGACTAGCAATTGTATTGTATAGTGTGATTTTAAGGAGGAATTTTCCAACAGGTGTTTTACTACTGGACCCATTTGGCTTGCTGGAACCCAGCTTTGCTGCAAGAAGACATTCACCACTCTTCTTACCCACTTAAACCCTCCGACTGGTTTTATAACTCAGGGAGGACAAGGGCCCAGAACATACTGCACATGGTGGCTGCCACTTCACCAAGGATCCTGTCCATCACCTTGCCCTGCACAAATGTGGAATATCATTGTATGAAGTGAGGCATACATTGGAAGGGACAGGAAGCAGTTACCAGCCATTCCTCTTGGAGGACAAAGACTCTAAGCCTCATCTTGCAACACTGAATTAGCTTGCTGACCTTGAAGATAGTCTCCTGTTGTCAGTGCAAGAGTAAGATTCAATTGCTAATATAGTTGGCTCCTTCTGTACAAGGAATGTCCATGTGTATGCACACACACATGTGTGTGTGTCTTTTTTTTCTGTCTTAGGAAATAGAATTCTCTTGGGCCATCCCTGCTTAGGTTACTATGAAAAAGTGAGGAACAAACACAAAAACGTCCATTCTTCTCATATTCTTTGTCAGCTAATGTCAGGGTCAGATGAATGAGGCAGCTTTGCATCAAGATAATAAACTTGAGCTAGGTCAATCATTTATTCCATTGACCAAAACACAAAGCTGGAAGGAACATAGCGTGCTCTCTGAGCCTTGGGGAGAAGGATATTGTGCTTCCTAGGCTGAGAGCACTTATTAGCCTGGGAGCGGCTTTCGTTCCCTTCATGTGCTGCGCTTTCAACTCCAAAGATGTCCAAAGCAGTCCAAATGCAATATGAAGTGTTGCATTTTTCGTATAGAAAAAAATCATTAGTCAACATGGATAAAAACTTATTTAATTAAAAGGAGAGGAAAACTATTTAGGTGGTCACTTAAATTCTCTTTAAACCAGCTAAAATTAAATATGTACAACTAATTATCTTTCTTTTCCTTTCTTTAGGGTGGAGTTATCTCCAAATTATGACCGTTTAATCTAGGGAGGCCAAAAAATATGACAATATTGTTAGGATATTTTTCTATGGAGAAAACAAGTCCACCCATGAAATTCATGGGATCAGGACCCTTCCCAAATGTAGAATATTTCCATGGGCACAGTTGAACCCTCGTTTCCCATCTGTCTCCCCTGTACATAGGTGCATATATAGGCCTGCTCATTATTCCCAACCAGACCTCCATTTAGGTGCCATTCCTCTTGTTCCACTGACACTGTCTGAAGCAGCCAAGTCTGGGAAAGCTGGACAGGAGGTAGACATGCTAGTTCCCTGCAGCAAAACCAATCCGAATTCCTGTCAGTTTTAGAGGCTATCACATTTCATTTGCCCTAAGCTTTTGTAGATGTCAGCCATGGTCAGATCCCTTTTGTCAGGTGAAGTCAGCTTCAGGGTCTGAAAGCTGATGGCCAATAAGACTTTTGTAGTTTTTAAGGTGCCACAAGACACTTTGTTGTTTCTGAAAAAAGGGAAGAGGAGGCAAAGCCTCTGTTGAAGTCTGTAGGGATTCTCCATGTGCATGCATTGCATCATTGCTCATACTTATCAGCTTTTCAGCACTGACCTTTTTAAATATAATGATCAATTATTCATTGGGGTTTTGTTGGTCTGAATAAAGATTCAGCTTATTATTAGTATTTATAGCTTCAAAAATGGCTGTAGCTCAAAATGGACTGTCATCTATGAATTAGGCATTCATATAGGGAGAATCAGAAATGTATTCACAATGGACAATAGAACACATCAAATGAATGTAGCCAATGCTATCCCAAGCCCTGCTTTGGTGTTTCTGTTACGGCTTTTTCTTAAATTAGGACCTATTTATTGAATTTGTAGGTGCTAATGACCTATCTCTCTCCAGGTCTCATTCAAGACCTATTTATACCTATTGGTTGTGTGCTTGAAATGGATTGTTGAGAGCATTCTAATTATTGCTGCACAAGAATGCAGCAGTAGATATTGTGAAGCAGAGCAATTCAAAATTCCATAAGGCAGTTCTAAAAATGCACAGATGTCCATAGATATTTGGGTCCCATATAGCTTTTCTTTCTCAGCTTGCCTAACTCAAATAAAGTGTTTGGAAACTAGAACATAGTTTTCTAGTCTACATTCTGCAGAGTGGGCATGGCAATATTAGTTTGCTTAAGAATTTAAAGGGAGTGTATGTTTCTCCATTGTACGTGTTGTGCCTACTCACATCTTTACTTCACCATTTCATTAACTCCAAAAAAGTCCTGGAATGCATTTTGGCACAGAGGGACTACAGCTACATCCAAGTTGTTCTTGCTTCTGTCTTCTCCCAGCAACTATAGTACATATAATGTGCTCATCTTTTAGAATTCTCTAGCACTAATAATTCTGTATGAGAGAAATTTCTGTTGAAATGTTCGTGTAGTGTATTTAAACTCCCATTTTAAAAAGTCAGGAAATCCAATTCTTCAAAAAAACATCCCCCCCCACTCACCATGAATGCAGGATATTGTGCTTCTGTATCCATGTTTCAAAAAGCCAGTAAATGGCCCAATATGGCTGCACAATATCATTCCCATATTACCAGCAGGTGAAAGGATGCAAAGCTTTACATAGCAAAAGGCAGCCTGACTGTTGATAATACCAATGGCAGCAGTCAAGATAGTCTACAGAATACCATCTTCTGCTCACTACCATTCACATTTGTCAAAAAAAAAAAAAAAACCCCACACACAACAGCAGCCCTGACAATTGCATTGTGTTTGGGTGAAAAATGGTTAAGCAATGGAAAAAGGAGTCAGCTTTTGGGATTTTCCCTTGCATTGTGTCACTTTGTGAATAGCATTGAGGAAAAGAGGTTACCTTGTAGATCATCCTGACAGCTGCCATTGGTGTTGTCAACATTCACACTGCCCTTTGCTATGTGAAATTTGGCATCCTCTTTTCCCTCTGACAACATGTCTATTATGTTGTTTATTTTTTAAAATTCCTGTCACCATTTTTTTAATTGAGGAAGTTCAATTATAATTGTCTGGTTGGGTATAGGGTTTTTTGATGTTTTTCTCTGTGTTAGCTGTGAGGGGCAGTGTAAAAATTGATAAATAAATAAATAAAATAAAAATAATTTTAAGCTTATGCTTGTGGCCTCTAAACTATCCTTTAATTCTTTGCTAATTTGTTTCTCAGACTTTCATGTTATATTTTCTCAATGCAAGGCTGATAGTTCTAACGTCAATGAAAGTCAGAGGTCAACAAAGCCAAAAAAATCACAAGTATACTTGGGAGAAAAGGGGGAAGTTGACATGATGCATCAAGGCTGACCTTTGCTGAATCACCACATGGTAAGCTCAAGAGGGGTGTAATGAGGTACTTCCTTTTATTCTGTGTCTCCTGCTGGCTATCCGTGACCTGAGTCAGCTAAAGAGCAACATGGCTGAGTAAGTATGCATCTTATTAAAATAACAGTTTTATCCCATATTCTGTTAACTTCTTCATACATTTGTTTTATCTTTTATGTTTCTTTTGCTACAGCTCATTGTAGTGCTCAGAAAGGCTCACAGATGCATTCTAGTAAAATCACAGCTTGATTAGCAAGATACATTAAAACAATACCCAAATCAGAAGGACCAAGGAGCTACTGTTACTCTAGTCAGTGAGTCAAATGGTAACAGTCTAATCACCAGAAAAGATATTAGCCAAGCAGGTGCTTCTTGGCTACCTTCTTCAAAAGGTAGAATGCTTCAACAATGATGGACTGACTTGCCACAACCACCATTCAAAGTTCTACAAATGAGGAATTCCTAAGTGGAACATCTCTTCTAAAGATGAGAGATGGAGTGAAAAGTTGTTGGACAATAGTGTCTTCAGTTACCCTGATCTTAAGTAAACAAGCTGAGGTCAAACCTTTTTGACATTTGGGCTTAGGTTACCATGGTTCTCCTCTCCTTATTGCCATAGAACTCACTTCTCTGGTATTGCTTCTCACTTTTCCAAAATTTCCCTAGAGATATTGTGAAGGCATTATATGCAGTGGTATAAACTTAATCCTTAGAAATCCTGTATTGTTCTGAACATATTCATCAGTAGTGTCAAGTCTCGATGTTGGATTGCATGTCTGCCTATCACCCTAATTTCTGATCTGCTTGCCAGCTCTGTTCCTGAACTGCTGAGGTCTAAACCTGAAGGTCTGTTTCCAAAAGTCTGTCTCCTTAGAATTGAGAGCAAAGACCTCTCCTCATCTTCCATCCTCCACACTGTAAGCTTCTCGGGGAAAGAAGGCTATCTAAACCCATGCTCTACAGATCTACTGTGCTAACGTCACATTTTCTTTTTCAAAAATAATATCCTTCACCCCCTTCTTACTCTTGTTGGTGACCAAGATGGAATTAAAAAAGGCCATAAGTGGAAGATATATATGAGAAATGGAGAGAAAAATAGGAACTATACAGTAGCTGAATAAGACATTATTATTGAATATGGCATTTTTTGTTACATCATCAATAATGATTGCTAGTGCGGGACTCAAGACAGCTGGGTTGAAATCCTGGCTTGGGCATGGAAATTTACTTGAGGTGTCAATGGTAAACCACTCCTTGAACTTCCCATATATATCGAAAACCCTATTATGGTCACCATAAGCCAGAGTGATTTGGTGGCATATAACAACATCAGTAACAGAATGGAAAGAAGCATGTATACTTTTTGGTAATTCTTATTCAGTTTTACACACACACACACACACACACACACACACACACACACAGAGAGAGAGAGAGAGAGAGAGAGAGAGAGAGAGAGAGAGAAATTTCAGTGATGTTTTGGTTTACACATTCAGCAAAATAACTGAGAAGAGTGGAGGAGGTCCCTCAGAAGTCAACACACATAGAAGAATATAGGAGGGGGTAAGAAGGATGTGCTACTCTTTCAAGTTGCCATTGGCCCCTCCCATCTCATATATACCTACAGTGCACAATTTCAGACCCAAAGGAAATGACTATATACAGCCCCTAATTATCCAGAAATCATGGATTTTTTCCTCTTTTTTGCCTGAAACAAATGGTGTCCTCTGCAAAAGCTGTGTGAACTGCACTTTGTTACTGTCTTCATCCACCACCACCACCACCCCAAAAAAGCAAGGTGGTGCTGGCTGAGTCTCATCAGTTTGGCCGGAGCCTAAAGAACTCCGGCCAAAACCAGCACATTGGCCTGGCTAAGTTTATAGTACTGTACTAATTTTTGCAACCTAAATGTCAATATAACAATTTGTATTTCCAATCTTATATTGAAAGAAAAAGTGCTTCTAAAGGCCTTAGGTCTTTCCATCCTTTTGAAAGTTATAGCTGCTAGTGCTACAGTAATTGTTTTTCTTCTGTGATTGCATTAGTTGGGCTTTTCACCAATTCCCAGTTTCTTTTGGCTTAAGCCTGGATACGCAGCAAATTGACTATAGCAGCAGTTGAAATATTTTGTCTGATGAAAATAAGGCTTATTGGGGTGATTTCCTAATCTCAAATTATGGAATGTGTTGCCCTCTTCAGGAGTACTCTTTACCTGAGTGTATCAGATCATGATTTTCTAAGTAACAGGGGTTGTGGCTTTACACCAGATCTTACACAGAGTGGGTTGCGGCTGCACTCCTGGTGTTCTGCAGTTCCTTGCATAGCTGCACATTTCTGTCTGCTTATTGGCCAAAGGAAGCCACTGCAGTGACCTCCAAAGTGGGCATGCTTTGTGCATTAACTTGCACCATTCTCAAAGTATTTATCCTCTACAGTCCCATTCCCCACAACAGTTCTCAGGAATGGTTTAGTATCCCAAATATTGACATTCTATCCTTTGCATCTTATCTATATTCCTCTGGCAGTCTGGGATTAGGATTAGGGATGTGGTGGCGCTGTGGGCTAAACTGCAGAAGCCTGTGCTGCAGGGTCAGAAGACCAGCAGTCGTAAGATCGAATCCACGCAATGGAGTGAGCTCCCGTTGCTTTGTCCCAGCTCCTCGCCAGCCTAGCAGTTCGAAAGCATGCAAATGCGAGTAGATAGATAGGTACCACCCCAATGGGAAGGTAAAACGGTGCTCCCTAGTCATGCTGGCCACGTGACAATGGAAACTGTCTTCAGACAAAACGGGATGAGCACTGCCCCCTAGAGTCGGACATGACTGGACTAAAAATGTCAAGGGGAAGCTTGCACACATCACACTGGTTCCTATCCTAGGTTCTGACTGAGTGATAGATATGGCCAAGAGTAATTCTTGAGTGGGACAGAAGGAGCTGTGTTTTGTCGCCAGTGCTTTTGGATTAGCACTTCCGCCTGACATTCTGCTCCCACTCCCTAAACACTCATGTGATGAAGTGTGCATGCAAGGTCCACTTGTCCTTCAACTCCACATCATGAAGCTGAAGATGACAAAATTCCATGTGTAGTTTCATTATTGAATATCCCACAGGTCAGTCCAATATATTGAGCAGAAATACGTGTGGACTACTGCTAGGACATTCTTGGATGAGAGGCAGGGGAGTAATAGAAGAATTGACACGGGTGAGAAGTCTTCATCTTGACCTGAGGAAAAGCAGACATTAGAGTCTGCTGAATTAGATCAAACTACAATAGAATTAGGAGCAAAACCAAAACAGGACAAAGACTTAGTTCTAGCCATGTACTCCCTTACTGAGAGCAGCAACAGCAGTATAAGTCTCTTCCTCATCTAACAAGCCAGAAATTTATCCAGACATCAAAGCCAACAAAATTTTGAAATAACCTCCACAGAGAGTTATGAATGCTAAATAAAATATTGTATAAATGGGGTGAAAATGTGGACAGATGTTGTTCATCTGAGACAGTTCATGTGCAAACACGGTGACAAGGTGCCATTTATTGTCCATCAGAGCTAAGGATGTGAATGACAAGAATCAGTCATTGCCCAAAACCTGATGTGCTAAAATCACTTGTGTCTGAATAACTGTTAGCCTGTTATAGTAGAATGCAGAGATCACTAGCAATAGTTATAAATAAACTTGATTAATTTTTGTGTAATGGGAAAATAACAGTGAATTTATATATATATATTTTAAATTTCATATGAACACTCTCAACATTCTTCATTATGGATTAAACTTTAACTATGCCTTAAACTGTTGGAAATAAGTTGGAACTAAAACTGGTTTTTACCACATCTCATTGAAGACCTGAGAAGCAGACCTGATGATTACAAAATCCCCCCTGGTACCATCTTCACCATCTCTCTACCCTACCTCAACCCTCTGCTGGAGGTAGAAGAGTGTGAGAAGCAAAGGTTGCAGGCAGGCTTCCTCCCTTCTCCTGCCTAAATACTCTGCTTCTCAGATAGAAAACAATGGCTGAAATCCTGTTGTGTAATTCTGCAGATGGCATGACCTTTTGAAGCAACTGGCAAAAGTTAAGAAATCTTTATAGACATTGTATCTGTTGCATACAATTTACAAGATTCAGTGTGGAACTATTCCCTATGGAGATTTCTTATTTTACTGCAATTCATATCTAGAAGTTATTCCTTTCACATAACTGCACAACTGGATTTCAACTAATGTGGGTTATTTTGATCAGCATCCAAGAGAAGATTATCTGCTGCTAGATTTTGATACAGAATAGTTCATGTCTGTGATTATGTTAGAGCTATTTGCCTGTGGTAATAAATATTTGCTGTTGAGAAGTACCCTCTGCAATAAAGTTCAAATTAAAATTCCCTTCATTTTTACTGTTATCTCTTGCACATGATGAAGACCATTAGGTTGTTCACTGGGGGCTTTGAGAAGCTGGACCTTTCATCAGAGAGATGTTTATGTTTTCTTCCTAGAACCTAAATTATTTTTCTCCATATCTATCCAGAGGGGTTCGTACAAATCATTAGAACAATAACAATGCAAGACCATAATCTAACTGTTTCCCTGAAGTGCACTACACTTCTCTCCACACCTAATGTTTTGGGGATATACTTTGAGGCTTGTGAAGCAGGTCTCTCAGCAGCCAGGCCTTGGCACTTTGCCTCCTGAACTGGCAGGGCTGTGTTTCTCTGTCTCAGCTCTAAAATATTGAAACTCACTCCTCAGAGCAGTGGTCCCAACCTTGGGTCCCCAGATGTTCTTGGACTAAAACTGCCAGAAGCCTTCACCACTGACTGTGTTGGCCAGGATTTCTGGGAGTTCTAGTCCAAGACCATCTGGAGACCCAAAGTTGGGGTGTTACTGCCTTAGAGGCTATAATAGCAAGCAATTCTACCTCCTGGATTGCCACTCAGATTCCTGGTACTGTACAAGGTCTACGGCAGCTGCAGCAGATGACATAAATTCTGGATGAAGAGAGACCTTGTTTCTCATCTGAGCTACTCATCTCACTGAAGATATCTGTACCAGCTATGACTCCTGCCCTCCACTTCCTCATCATCTTCAACCTGCCTGAGTTGTGGTCTGTGGTCTGTGTTTCTGATCTATGGTTGTCATTTTGAGGGGAACTTGGCCTCTAGTTAGGGGCAGAAAATGATTTCCTTCGGTTTGAAAGGTTTTCAGTTCATACTTCTTGAGACTTGCTGAGACTCAAAAGAGATCTTGTGTCCTCAGTTCACACATTTCCAAACTGCATAGTAAGACTCAGAGAAACAAAGCATGCACAAAGCCAGGCATGGCTTTTAACAATGTGAATGGCTAAAATGCAGGTGAAATGCCTCTAACTCTGCCATAATCAATTGAAAAAATGTGTTCAAAAATATGTAACTAAAACATGTGCAAAATTACATATACAGTACTTTTAACTGGGGAAAAATACACAAATGTTCCAGGAACCTCAACATTGCTGGACCTCAGAGACTTGGCCATTTGGGAATTGATTCCATGGAGAGCATGTCTTTCAATGCTGACAAAAATCTTTCAGAAAACCCATACCCAGAATTTATTTTTCTTCAAACATTCTTGAATCAGAGAGTGATATCTTTGTCCTCAGATGTCACCTCTGTCTTTCCTTTCTGTTTAAGGTACACCCTAAACAGGAGACTGATGGTTTATGGGTTTATTTGTCAAATGTGTTGTTTGACTATGTTGTGTGTATGCCATTTATCACACATATATATCTTAAGAGCATGATCTCTTGAGCCTTTCCACAGCCAGATGACTCTATGACATGTCATAAATTCCTTTCTGAAACCAATGAATAAAAGAAAAAGAAAAAACAAAGATAGCCCATGATTCCTATTCTTGCTTATATCTTCCCTATTTGGATCACATAATTCAGTTGTCATTTATCAAAAGGAGTATATTGTGCCATCAAAACCAATTAAAATCCTCTTTCTAAGGTCCATAAATTTTTTCATGGAGAAAGTAAAGTAATCATAACCAAGAGATAATAGCTTCCTGGTATATGCTCAGTTGTATTTGCAGTGAAATTCTCTAATGCACGCCCTCTCTATTTAGAGCTATAGAAGTCAGTCATAGTGTAATTATGTATATTTGATGTTTATTTTTAAAACTGTAGGGAACACAATATTAAAAGATATTTTTCTATCATATGATGATTTAGATGATGGCAAATAATTGTTTTTCATTTCACAAGAAGGGTGAGGTTTCTGCAGAGAAATGCTTTTGAAATACCTTTAAAAGAAACTTCCAGAGAAACTAAATGACAGTAATAGTTGTCAGGTTTGTAGTATCCCCTGTTTATTCAGGGCCAAAACTTGAGACCAGGGGACAGATTTTTACTATGTTCTTGGGAAGGTCCATATGATTTCACAGAGGTAGGGCAGGAAAGGCAAGGGTCGTGAAGGAGCAGCAACTGCTTCTGAACCAGGTGACTATGAAAAAAGGCATGAAAGGAATCCAGTAAAATAGGCCAGAAATCTGGCTAACCATGCAGAAATGGGGAAATAAACCTTTTTCAGTAGCTAGTCAGGCAGCAAAATGTATCTAGCAATACGTAACCAAGGGGACAGGCTTTTATTATGTCATGGTGGGGAGGCATACTTATGATATCACAGAGATGTCATGCCAACACATTATAGCTGGGGTGTTTTACAGTCCCTACACTGCACCTGGGGCTTGTGAAAGGCTCATTGGCAATCCAGGAGGAGTATTCCCAGGCCCTGTGAGGCCCTTTCCAGTGCATGAGCAACAGGAAGACTCATGAGTCTTGATTAGAGATGGGGGCGACTCACCATTTTGGTGAGTCGTCCCGCTTTGTGAGTCATCAAAAGTTGAGAACTCACAAAGTTGCCCCCATAAAGTGACGATGTTATTCGTTCATTCATGGGGGGAATATTTAAAAAAACACCCATACCCCACGCTGCCATCCCCTGCTGCCACTCCTGCACCGCCACGCTGCCACCAGAACCCTCCATCCCCACCAACGCCCCCTTACCGTAATCAACGCTGCAGCCACTGAGGTCTCTGTCTGCAGCCATGGTGTGTAAAAAGGGGCACTGGCTCCCCTTTACAAAGATGGCAGCTGCAGCTTCATTTAGGGTAGGGAAGCTGCAGCTGCCATCTTTGCAAAGAGCAGCCAGTCCTCCTTTTTACACTTCCTGGCTGCGGAGGCCAGATGGAGAACTTGGCAGCAGCAGCAGCAATTGCGGTAAGGGGGTGTTGATGGGGGGGCTAAAGTAGGGAGAGGAAGCGGTGGGTTGGTAGGATGTGGGGGTGGGTGGCTGCCTATCAGCACGCCAATCAGCTGATCAGCGGCTGGTAGGCAGAATGATTTTTTTAATTTATGTAGGACGGATAGAAACAGGAAAATATTCGTTGATCCGTATTTATTGGGACTTAAAATTTGATGAATACGGATCAATGAAAATTTAACGAATTAGCTATTTTCATTGAAAAAGCCAATCCATTTTTTATTTGTCCTCATCTGTAGTCGTAATGAAAGTGTGCTGATCTATGTTGTGCTTCAGGTGGCTTCCTGGACCCAAAAACATGCACCCACCTGAGGAAGCAAGAGGAGTGCTATCCCATTACATTGCTGTCTCCCATGTTGTTGTCACTTCCATATCTTCCTTCTCTTCCTCACACCTCTACTGCTTCCCCCCTTCCTTAACATTTCTTTTTCTCCAGTCCCTCCACCACTTATTCCTCCCACTTCCTCTGCCTCTTCCTTCTCCCCTCCACCACCTTTGTAGCTTTCTTCTCATCTCTGAGTGTTTTTTCTCATCCCTGAGTTCTTTGGTCTCTACTTCCTCTCCCCCATACTTCCACTGCTTCTTCTCCACCTCCCATAACTCTTCTGTCTCTTCATTATCCTCACATTCATACATCTGTTGCTCTTCTCTCCCTGTACCCTTGCCTCATCTCTCTTCCTCCAGCATCGCTATCATTCTTTTACCTCATGACCTCTGCCTTTTCTTTCTGTCCTCTCTTGGATGTCTGCATTTTCCTCACCTCAGTTGCTTTATCTTTAGTCTGTATTCACTTTTCTAATGGCCAGGTTCTGAGGATCTTTAACAACCAGGCATTTCCTGAGGGCTGTCCAGGGCAATTGCCTGTACCAAGGCACTGATGAATTCACTGCATAACATAGTCCATGGACAGATTATGATGCAATCATCTGCTTTGCTGACCTAATGTGACTCAGGAATATGACCAGCAAGCCTTGAGGACTTTCACATGACCTGATAAACTAATTTTTTTAATGAAACAAAAATATACAAACCTAAAAACATCTAATAATGAAAACCACAATTGTACAAATCGTGGTCACATCCCCTCCCCCATAGAATCATTTGGAGATATAACTGATTTTTATTTTTTTTTAACCACCCCCCTTTTTTTTGGTAGGAGATGGAGATAATAGGCAATGTTACCGTACTTCTTATCTGCTTTGGTCCACAATAAATTTTCCTTAACAGCTAATATCCTCATCTTATTACATAACTCCCCTGGGGATGTCTGCCTCAGGAAATACCTGGATAAATTAATCTGGATTTTAATTAATGTCTGTCTTATTTTACCCTGCAATCTCTGTCCACTCGACAGAAGGCTGAACCATCATCCCAGGTGTGCTGCTGATTAAGTCATAACAACTCCCCTTGTTCTATTATCATGGCCAAACCCATAGCACACATCTACGTTATGAGGTAATGTTGCTTAAGAGGAACCTTATTGCTGATCAAGTATAATTTGCATGGGCATGAAGAATGCCTGCCTTGTCCTGATTCTATGTTCCCAATTCCCCCTAAGCTGCAGACTTTATTGCATTGTCATATATAAAGAAGAAGAAGAGCCTCTTTATCCTGGATCAGGCCTCTGAAAGTTTCTCAAGCTCTCTGCTTGCCTCACCATTAAGCAGAGTGAGGCACCTGTTTTCAGACTGAAGATTACTGAAAGGCAGCTGCAACAGTCTCAGCAGGCGGATGTGGTTGTTTCATAGCCACCAGCATTTCACCATACTAGATGGCAGAGTTGTACTTGCCAAAATGCTTGTCTTGGAGTCCCTAAGCTAGCTTCTTGCCTCAGGTAACACGGAGCAACAGTTCTCAACTTTTCATACATTGTGTCCCAAAAACCATTCAGAGTCTCACCATGACAGAAGCAATAAGTTGCCTTTTTCCTGAGAAAGATATTTACGTTTTTACAGACTTTATTGTATTATTCATTTAAAAGTAGGTCGTGGGAAAGGGGAGGGGGATTAAGAGACACAATCAGTACCTCATGCTACCACTAGTATGTTGAAAAGTCCCAGATGGATCGTCCTGGGCAAATAAGGTTGGTAGGAGATGACACGTCATGCATTCCGGAGGACAAGAGATGAATGATAACTTATGAAAACTTTGTCTCCAAGTAATGGTGATTTGACACTTGCTGAAGGCCACAGTGTTCAGGAAACTATCCCATCAACAATGGCTAGAATGGTCAGTTCCTGTAGATCAAATGGGGAAGGATGCTACTCTCTCTTTGCTTCAAAGAGCAAACAGTTTTGAGCCAGGCATAAATCAGATGTGAAGAGGACTAAGGAATGATGAGCCTGGCTTTGAGGGAGGCACCATTGCAGCAGGCCTCTCTGCAGATTTCTGGCACTCAACTCCATCACTTTCTGGTCACAAGTCAGTCCATCTGTTGACCCTTTTGTGGTGACAGCACTGAGTTGTGCTCCTTCCACACCTCAGCAGTAGAGTTGGTGTTATAACAATGATAGCACCCAGGGGGACTGGTATATGGGTTTCTAGATACGTTCAGCACCATAACAGGCTGTTTTGCAGCTCTCACCAGTGGCCATGGTACTGGGCTAGGAGTGACACTGAATGGGAGTTCTGGAACCTCACTCCGGAATGTATTCTTCAACTACAGGTTGCTGTCCTCTGAAGATGCCGGCCACAGAGACTGGCGAAACGTCAGGAAGAACAACCTTCAGAACACGGCCAAAGAGCCCGAAAAACCCACAACAACCTATCTTAATAATGCCATACAAGTTATAGAAATGAATGGAGAAAAGAACTAATGAAACATCTAACTGTACTGAATCTATCTGTTCCCATCAACTTGCCAAAATTGAGTACTGTATGGAAAATAGGGTAGGATCTTGCCTTCATTGTAATATTCAGTTTGTTATAGTTACACAACTTATACCAAAGTGGAGTATTCTTCCCCCCCCCATTCTCCCCACCCCCATCCTTTACCTTCCTGTTTGCACAAAAATCAAAAAGCTCCTGTTTCAAAGCACCGCAAGGGTCCATTGCACTCATGCACTCAATTTTATTTTGGGGGTAATTCCACTTAAAATTGGCTCTACCTTGATATCAGAATTACCATGCTCATGGTGCAAACTTGCACAATTTGCTATTTATTATTCTTATTTGTGATTTTAGAGGACGGAGAAACCTTGACCCCTTCCATTCTATTCTCTCAACCCATGATTTCACCAGGCTTCTCTCTCTCCCATATTTGTTTCAGTTTCTCTTTTGCTGGGCATCCAGTATTTCACCTAAACATCTCTTCTGTTCATTTATGTCCTGGCCTTTCTGATAATCAAAGAGAGACTTTAAGTCCACTTGTAGCAGTCAATGTATCCCAGTAACTTTTGTTGAAGCCTGTACATCTACAAACCTGTCCTTAATTTGTCAATGTTCCTTGTGCTGTAGCCCAGCCTAATGGGGCTGGTAACTTCTCATTTCATAGTGATGGTAAATCCATGCCATGTTTTAGCCTGAACTTTGATGAGCTATCCAAGATGCTGAACTTAGGTCAGATAAAGCACTTGAAAATGCCTACAACATTTTGAGTAAAACCTGGAAGAGATTCTCTGCCTTCACAAAATTAGGGTTACCAGCATCTACTGGTCCATTTCTATTGCTCCTGTTCAGGGTGGACTATAGGCCATCTTTGGAAGGTTTTCAAATGTTATTCTTTTGACAAGGTATCAGATGTACAAAGGCTGCCATGCCTGGAGTGATTCTTTGAAGCCATTACTTATTTTGTGCTTCTAGTTAGGAGAGTTCCATCACCATCACTAACCCACTCATTGCTGCCAACAACTTTTGATTGGTAGAGGAAACAACTAAACCTCTTCTGAAGCTGTTTTTCTTTGCTGTTTTTCTTTATGTTGGTTCTGTGTATACCAGTCAAGAGGTGAAAGAACAGAGGAAATGCTAGAGATTGCAGAGAAAATAAGAAACAGCTGAATTTTTTAGAAGATAATACGTCAGGAGATATGGCAATGACAAAATTTACTGAGCTTATAGTGCTGAACTGAAAGACATGTTTTAGATGGCATCTCTATAACACAGATAGTAGGACCTAGTCTACCGCCATGTCTAGTTGTACAATATTAATTTTTTTGTGGTTACATATCGACCACAGTGTCCAGAATCATACATTGCATAAGCTTGGTGTGATTCACTATGGCCCATTGCAGCTAATTGATGTGGCTAATCTCAGTTGTGCAATGAGGTGCATGACCAGGCATGTGACTGATATATACCATGGCACCCAATCAGTTTGGCCACAATTAGTTGCTGCGAGTTAGCACAAACCTCACAGAAGGGGATTCTAGCCAATAAAATAATAAGCACCTGTTCCTGAAACGGCATGATTTTGGGTAAGAATTTAAAGATCTGAGATTGGATTGGGTCACTAAAGTAATAATGAACCGCATAAAAATCAATATTAAGAAATCAATGGCCTGAATTGTATTGGGAATTTATTTATGTACGTGCATGCCAAGGGAATCACAGACTTTGCTATGGCTAATTTATGAACGTTAGTAATGTATCAGTCATGTGCTGGTTGCAACTCACAGAAAACAACAACAAAAGATTTTATCTTTTTTACTTTCATATCCTTTTTGTCAGTTAGCTAAACAGAGCCTCTAAAACATGAGTGGCTCGTACTAATGAAAGAGGGGGAACCCAACGTTCATATTTTTCCCCTGTTTCTCCTTTTGCTTAATTTTTCTTTCTGCTTTTTTTCTTTGGTCAAATCTGTTGGAACATTTTTTATCCAGTGGAGTCACAAGGGCTGCTCCATTGTCAGTAGCCAATCAGAATCAGGGCCTGGGTTGCCTGCTGCACTCAAAGAAGAGAAGACATCAAGTAGTAGGTAACAAGAAATCTTATACTCTACAAGTTTTGGCTGCGTGACATGGGGACTTTGTTGTATTTTTCACCTTTCTTTGCTGGCTTATTTTTTTATTGGTTTCAGGAAGTGTACGTGCATTTGCTAGATGTATACCTCTACTTACGAACTTAATACATTCCAGAAGATGTTCGTTAGTTGAAACGTTCATAAGTAGAAGCTCCATTTCCCATAGGAATGCACTGAAAACCGATTAATCTGTTCCGGCTGAAGACAATAATAATAATAATAATAATAATAATAATAATAATAATAATAATAATAATAATAATAATAATAATAATAATAATAATAATAATAATAATAATAATAATAATAATAATAATAATAATAATAATGATAAAATAAAATAAAATAAAATAAAATAAAATAAAGATAAATAATAATAAAACAAACAAACAAACAAACAAACAAACAAACAGAGCAAGTCCCATGCTGGGACTGCAAAAAAATCACCAAAAAGCAAAACACAGAAACATAAATCCCCAGCCCAATCCTACCCTCCAAAACCCACCCAGAACAATTTTTTTAAACTGAAAAAGCAGCACCTTACTGGTCCGAAGCCTCCCGGGGGTCCCCCGCCACCGCGATCGCTGCCTCTGGAGACCTCCCGGGGTCCCCTGCCACTGTGATCACTACTTTCGGAGACCTCCCAGGGTTCCCCCACCCCCACAAGGCTTTCCTGGGGTAGACCAGGCCTACTAGGGGAAGTCCTGGTCTACCAGGACTTCCCCTTGTAGGCCGTGTCTATCCTGGGAAAGCCTGCATCAGGGTGGGGAAGCCCTGGGAGGCCTCCAAAGGCAGCGATTGCGGTGCCAGGGGACCCCTGGGAGGTCTCCAAAGGCTGCAATCGTGGTGGTGGGGGACCCCCGGGAGGCTGAGCCTCCCTTTTCCTAACCATTGGGGCAAAAGCCTCTTTGCCACTAACGGTTAGCAAATTTAAATTTCCTGCCCCTTTCCCTTGCCTTTTTTATTTGTATCTTGAAGCTCCGTTTGCAAGTAGAAGCAAAATTTTGCGAAGGGAGCTGTTCGTAAGTTGGATTGTTCATAGGTAGGGATGTTCGTCAGTAGAGATTCCACTGTATATCTGTGTTTCATTGATTCTCTGTTGCCTTGCCTCTGCTTTTTTGGAATGATTTCATTGGCTCTTCACAGGTTTTTTGAATTTGTTTGAGAAAACAAGAATGTGGAAAAATGAAATTAAATGACTGCGAAACTGCAGTCCCTTTTGTGTAAAGCAAAAGGACTGGTGCATGAAAAAAATGGGGGAAAAGGAGTCAACCTCTGAAAGAATAGAAAACAAAACATATATTAACATTTATGCTGTACATATCCCTACTTCTAATTGCGTACCCAGTACCTTTTCAATTAGGTGCAATTACCTGCGACAACTTCCTTGGCTCCTCTCGTGTAGGCATGAACACAGTTTTAGTTAATACATTTCATGGTAATCAACAACCATTAAGATAGTTCACATTGTCCACCACAAAGAGCTTGCAGCTGCTATGTAAATGAATTCTTGTTTAAAAACTAGGAGACAAATCTGTAACTGCATAGCCAAGCAAAACCCTAAAAGTGTCCTGATGTTCATACATTTTATGCAGATCTTGGCTTCTTTTTGTTATTATGTGCTGTCAAATTGGAACTGGCTTATAACAGGACTTTCAAGGTAAGTGAGATACTTAAGGAGTGGTTTCACTAGTTCCACACCACCAGTGAGTTTCCATAATTGAGCAGGGATTTGAAGCCAAGCCTCCTGAGTCTTAGTCCATCACTCTGTCCACTACACCACATTGGGTATCCTTGGCTTGTGCCTCTTGCCTTAAAATTATTAATTCCCCCTTATGTGCTAATTTAACTCTTTATATTCTCAAGGCTCTCCCAAATTCCAGTCCTTAACTGAAATAACTGTTATTCCAGTCCCCAAACATCTGCCATGTGCATTTTGCTTTTAAACACATTGTTCACATTTCTACAAAGGATGGAAAACCTATTTTTAGGACATGATGGCCACCCAAATCTCAGTCCTCAGTTAAAATGAAGGGATTCTAACTGAAGTAAAGAGAGGTTACTTTCTGAATGAATGAATGAATGAATGAACCCACCTCAGAAAAATGCGAGTCAGCTTCGATTATTCCCATGTTCATCAAATAGTTGGATCCTGTTCTACAGATATTATGCAAAATCAGATCCAAAGCAAAGGCTCTGATACAAAATGTTTTGCAGAATCAGTAACGCTCATGAGGAAGAGATTATTTGCTCATTGAGGCAGTGACACTTTTCAGGAGCCTTAGGCAAAATTAATAATTCCACTAAAACCTGTGGGGGAATGAGTATGTGTCATATTTATTTTAAAAAAATTGTATCTCTGATAGTTTGAATGTTTTTGAAGAGATGTTTCTGAAAAACGTTCTTTTGGCTATTTGTGGAAGTCCAATTAGCACTATTTTAAGCAATATACCTTCCCCGCTAATTGCTACATGGATCTACTTCTCATTTGCTTTTAAGAGATCTTTGGAGCTATAAACATTTATTCCTAGCTGCAGATACATAAAATTATATGATCCTTGCAGCCTCTCCTGAATATTACACTGCACCAAAGGCTAGCCTCTATAACTAATGGCATCTCCCTTGACTAAAATAATTTGTTTTTTCCCCTATGCATTTAGCTTCCAATGTACATGGTTTTAATGGAATCCTAAACAAACTCCCTGAATGGAATTGGCAAACATTTTGAAAAACATTTATTACAGGATGGGAACACAATGATGACCATAGGGCCACCTGAAAATCAACTGTGTGCGAGAGCTAAAATATTTTTTTCACACATACACCATTTCAGCATTTGAGTTCTAAGGAACACATGGCCATCTAAACTTCCAGGAGTATGGTGAGTACACATCTGATGCTGCTTTGAAGGCATTAGGAGTCTGGAAGGGAAATACTGTGAGAAAAGGAAATATGGATTTCCCTTCATACAGGCATGGGCAACATGCAATCCTGGGGCCATATGCAGCTACCAAGTCTGGTTTTATGGCATACCTTTTTTTTCTACCAAGAAAAAGTAAGCTGCCATTCTTGGAAGCATCTAGAAATAGATACAGACCTTTTAAAAAAGGCCACACATACCCTTGCACCTTTAAAACACCAGTTTTTCAAAATCAGATATGGTCTTTGGCCCCTTCCAGTTTCCGATGTTTGCATTTTTAGCATTCATGGAGAGTTCTGAGGGTAGAAAATTGACCCCTGACCCCACTGAAGTTGCACACCCAGCCTTAATATGAGATTTGATCTTAAGACCAAGTGAACTTAATAAGACTTAAATCTATGTGGGATTGTACTATTAAGCAGTCGTTTACTTCTCTCGCTGAAATCAATATAGATTCATAGAGTGTAACTATGAAGGCATGGTGTCCATTCTCTTTCACTATATTGCAGGAGTACAAGTATATTTATACCAGTATCTGCCATGATTTTTAAATTTTGGGTTAACCTATGCTGTACATCCTTTTCTGGTTTTTTTTAAATAATGAAATATGATATTAGAACAATTAATTTCATAAATGTATGGCTATTAAGCACTGCAGTTGTGTGTAATAATAATATAATTCTGTGCTGTCAAGTTGATTCTCAATCATGGTGATGCTTTCCAAAGTTTTGTAGGCAGTTTGTATTTCGCAGTGGTTTATCATGCCCTTCCTTGGGTGGGGGGGAGATCTTGGGACTGTGCAGCTAGCCCAAGGCTTCACAGGTTGGCTCTTCTGGAAGGCACAGTAGGAAACTGAACTCTCAACCTCTGGTTCCTTAGCCAGGTCACTGTCAAACAGATGTTATTCCTATTAGTTGTACGGATTTAAATTGATCTAAAGCTTCAAGAGCCTTAGTATGTATTTGTGTCCCGTCTGAATGTATGAAGGTTAAACACTGGTGTTTTAAAAATAATGTTAATATGAAAACCTTAACTAAGACTGCAGTCACATCAGGGAAATGTTCCAGATTTCTAATGATACTTTCCATAGGTAAAGGTAAAGGTTCCCCTTGACAATTTTTGTCCAGTCGTGTTCGACTCTAGGGGGCGGTGCTCATCCCTGTTTCCAAGCCGTAGAGCCAGTGTTTGTCCGAAGACAATATTCCGTGGTCACACGGCCAGTGCGACTTAGACACGGAACGCTGTTACCTTCCCACCGATGTGGTCCCTATTTATCTACTCACATTTGCATGCTTTCGAACCGCTAGGTTGGCGGGAGCTGGGACAAGCGATGGGCACTCACTCCATTGCGTGGATTCGATCTTATGACTGCTGGTCTTCTGATCCTGCAGCACAGGCTTCTGCAGTTTAGCCCGCAGCGTGTCACGGTCACATGGTATATATACCTGGATGAGTGTCCCAATATTTTTTAATGCTACCAATTTATTTTCTTCCATTTGAATTGTTATGGCCAGTTACACCATGGTACTGATTTATTTTCTTTCTTGTTCTATGGGGCACTGCAATCCATTCACTTTAATTTAAAAAAATAAACAGTATATCGATATGTTGAGTACTGTTTCCTGGTGGGTAGATTTTCATCTGTTGCACTGGTGCCTCTGGAAGCAATGTGCTTAATGGACCTGGCACCGCTGTTCAGGGCTGTGTTGTTTGCCAGACAGTAGGTGGAGTGATGTGACGCCTACCAATGCTTTTAAAGCTGTTGACAGAAGTTTACCAACATATCAACACTCTGGATGAAGAAAAAAAAATTTAAAATTAAAAATATAGAAGGACAGCCATGAAGCAGCAATAGCAGCTGGCTTCACTGGCGAATTTGCTTTGAGAAAACATTGATAAATACATGCCATATCACTAAAGAATATATTGAAATGCCACCAAAACAAAAAAGCAAAACAAACAAACAAACAAACAAAAACAGAAGCCTCCTGGCAAGGGGGAATTGAACTGCAGTTACACTGTTAGCCAGTAAGATGAATCACCAATGGCATTGCATCGTGTATGCTACTTTCATACAAATGTATGCTACTTTCAACGTTGATATAAGTAGGGAACAGTTCCTTCATGTAATCATGCTCTTATTTTAAAAAGAGTGAGTTTTGAGGTGTGTGTGCTATGGGGCACTGCAATCCATCCACATGTGCGTGTAATATATACTGTATTTTTCCATTTATAAGATGACTCAATGTATAAGAAACTCCCTCTTTGTGACCCCAAATTAGAAAAAGCAGGGATCAAAGGGCTCCCTTTTTGCTAAGCCCTGTGCCTTGGCAAAAGGTAAGGAAAGTAGCTACCAAAGTGATTGCTGCTTTACCTTGCCTTTTGAGAAGGCAGGGAGCTTAGCAAAAAGGAAGGGAGCAATGCCTCCCCTTCCTTTTTGCTAAGCCTTGTGCCTTCACAAAAGGCAGTAGTAAAGAACTGCCTTCCATGTATAAAATGACCCTCATTTTTCCTCTCAAATTATTTAAGGAAAAAGTGTTGTTTTATATATAAAACATCCTATATATATAGGATACAACTTTTTTTTTTAAAGTCTGGAATTTTACTTTTAAATAAAAAGTTGTATCCTATTTTCCCCCAAGAAATGAGTTTTATGCAAGAGAAAAGGGGGCACTTGAAAAGCTGAAAGGAACTTCTGCATGAGCAATTTTACCAGCATTTGTGGTATTTGACAGAATGTATGTTCCAGCACATTTAGTATCAGATGCAATTTGCAGTTTCTTTGAAGGTAAGCTCATAGCTGAGCCAGATTGACTAGGCTATCTGCAATACAAGGATAACAATACTAGCCTACTTTATAGGGCTGTTGTCACGATTAATGCCATTATGTGTAATGTTTTCTACCAAGCAACCATTTCTTTAGTCCTGTATTAACTCTGCCTCTTCTCCCAGTTGGGTAACTTTGGGAAAATCAATACTGCAATGTAGGGAGTTCTGCCAACGTGGACACCTTGAAAATATAAATCTATTTATTGGGAATAAGCTACCCATTTGCTAGAGAGATAAAGAACTGTCTTGTTAAAAATGCCAACATTTGTCCTCCTAACACAGAATGACTGTAAAAAGCTAGACTAAATTGCTTAAGCCCTCTTGAGACATAGGATCACAATGGATACCTCTGGAGGTATTTCAGAAGCCGCATTCTTATAGAATTTAGGAAAAAAAGGATAAGGATTATAAGTGTTGTGCAAATTTTTCAAGTGCTCAGACATGAACAGTATCTTGGCTTTCTGTGGTGGGCACCCAATGAATGGACAAATACATGCAGACTTACACCTGGGTTACAGTGTGGCTATTATTGACAAGGTTAAAGGGACTCATTCCCCTAGGGAGAAGAATGAATTCTTTGCCATTGCCTTTTTAGGGAGCTTTTGTGAAGTCTGTCAACATGCTGCCAGCAAGGCCACAAACAAAGAATTTCCATAATCCATTTCGGATGCAACAAAAGCCAAGCTGGATGGAACAAAACCCATTTCCCAAATCCTTCAGAACTGGAACAAGATGTTAATCCTTTCTCTTTTTCTACACGGATACAAAGCCATTATTTGTTTGTTGGAAGTCTGGTCCAATGACTTCTCTTGATCACACTACCAAATTCTTATTTTCTTGGGGAAAAACCCCATATGAGATAGAACAAAAAGCTTATTCTAGCATATATTAACTGTGGTACCAAGAAGAGTCTTTGCCATAGTAGCTAAGGCGTTGGTATCTTTTATGTGGCTTTGGATGCTTTGAAGGACTAAACGCCTTGAAGGAAGCAGGCCCAATTGACAGAGCAGAAATTTTCCCTATGTGTTTTCTGGAGCTCAACATATGGTTTAATTTCATTTCAATGCCAATAACCTGCAGGCAGTGTTCCCTCTAATTTCCTGCCAATGCTACACAGGGGCCCTGCCCCACGTGTGTGGGGTTCCAGGCTGTGCGTGCACGGCACTGATGCAGTGCTGTGTGGCTGCACACCCGGGCAGCTTAGAGGGAATGTTGCCTGCAGGCCTTTCTGTTTCAAAGATATTAATGTATTTGGTAAACCATTATAGTAATTCACAGACCCTTGCAGTAACTACTAGGTAACTACTTGTAATTTAATTCTTCTTGAAATAATGAAGGCATAGATACAGTTCAAACTAGATGATACTGCTAGCAAATCACTAGACAGAGAATTCTCTTGGAAAGTAAGAAGACATATGTTCATCACAGTGCCAACTCCATGTACATTCTCATTGTGGAAATTAACTTCCTTTGGTTTTATCCCTAGTCACCAGGAGGTCAACCCTAATGCAAATCTGGTTTCCGAAACATGCAGCTTTGAAGAAATTGCATGTCTGGAGCTAAATGTGTTATCAACTTCTTAATTAACATTTACAATTTAACAGACAGCTTTATTCCTTTTGTAATTCAACTCTAACCTTTTAGTTACTTTTATGGTTAGGGAGATGGAACCTCACTAAATACTGAGGGAACAATACAACAATCTTAGGCAGTGATGGCAAACCTTTTTGGGCTCGTGTGCCCAAAATGAGTGGGGGGGGGGGGAGAGAGAAACCAGTGGCTGTTGTGCCACCCAGAAGACCGAAACCGGAACCGGAAGTGGCAGTTGCAGGGGGAATCATGGTGACGGACACAGAACAGGAAGAGAAAGGGGGAGGAATCATGGCGACGGATGCAGAACAGGAAGAGAAAGGGGGAGGAATCATGGCAATGGACGCAGAACAGGAAGAGAAAGGGGGAATCCCTGCTGCAGCCACTTCAAAAGCTTTGTATCCACAAGGGTGGGTGAGAGGGCCACTAACTCATTGCGTGCCAGAAGAAAGGGCTTTGCGTGCCACTGGTTCGCCATCACTGATCTTAGGAATGCAGAGCTGGAAAGGACCTTATGGATCATCAAATCCAGCCCTCATCAAGGAGGCATAGTAGGGAATCAAACTCCCAACCTCTGGCTCCACAACCAGACGCCTAAACTACTGAGATATCCAGCAGTTCATTTATCGTCACCTCAATCAAGTGCACATTGATAGTGAGCCTCATGCTGAACCATTCAGTTTTTAAATAACTGAAAAGTAGCAGTTTCAGTTACTTCTCAGAAATGTTAAAATTACCATCTAGTTGTAATGAACAACTAACAACTTTTAAGGGCTTTGGAAGTATGACTGATCATTTTAAAATAGTGACTTTCCAAGATCTTAAAGTTCCGCCTGCCCAAATGAGCCTGTATGCAGAAATGGTGCATTGTGCACTGTTATAACAAAGAATAAAAAGCAAAAAAAGCAAAGTGTGCTGCTTGTGTACCAACCCATAGCACTTAAAGCACTCTCTGGGCGGTTTACAATTTAATTATTCAGGCTACACATCACACTACCAGCAAGCTGAATGCTCATTTTACTGACTTCGGAAGGATAGAAGACTGAGTCAATCTTGAGCTGGCTACCTGAGATTCAACCCCGGGGTCATGATGTGAGCACAGTTTTGGCTGCAGCACAGCAGTTTAACCACTGTGCCATAATTTGAAAGCAATTATGTTTGCCTACAGGTTTTCAGATGAGAATCCACGTGATGAGAAAAGTTTGTTCCAGCCCATTGTCCCTCAATTTCAAAATGACAGTGGTAGTGAAATCAGCTCTTGCAACTGGATCTTGTTCTTTGTAGATTCAAGCTGTGGTCAGGGTGGGTTAATTCAGAACTGATCCAAGCCAATTTAGATTTGAATCCAAAGCAAAATTGAGAAATAATGAAACTTTGCACCACTTCTGAACAACAAACAAAAATTACTGTAACTTTTGAGAGGATCAATCCTGCCAACATTCAGGCAATTACGGCTGAATAATATTTTTAAAGCCACCTTTAAAACCGATCTATTAACAGCTTTTACATTTTTCTCATTTATGTGTGTGAAACTTGGTGAAATGAAAACACCACCCTGACCAATTTCAAACAGATATGTGCAGGACTTAAAGTTTGCCATTTAAGTTTGCTTTAATATAGAATTATCTTAATTATCTTAAGTCTGCTAAACAAAAGATGAAACCAGATAATTCCTCCTTTCTTCAGATTGACAAGGGAATGTTGTAAAACATGAAAAAAACTGTCAAAATGCTTCTAAAATACCTTCAAACGCTCTTAAAAATAGCTTTTGGAAATAGCCATATAATGGAGGTGTTGCTACCGTGTTTCCCCAAAGATAAGACAGGGTCTTATATTAATTTTTGCTCCAAAAATGCATTAGGGCTTATTTTCAGGGGATGTTTTATTATTATTTTTATGTACAGTGGTGCCTCGCATTACGACGTTAATTCGTTCCAGCGGAACCACTGTAGAATGAAAACGTCATAATGCGAAATTAAAAAGCCCATAGAAACACATAAAAACCCGATTAATGTGTTCCTAGGGGCTTGAAACTCACAGTCCAGCAAAGATCCTCCATAGCGCGGCCATTTTCACTGCCTATGCAGCAAGGAATCCATCCCAGAAAAGAGCGGGGAGCCATGTTTTTTACCCGGCGGCCATTTTGAAACCACCGATCAGCTGGCCGAAAATCATTGCTTTTCAAGAATCGGTTCCCAAAGCAGGGAACCAATCATCGCAAAGTGAAATTCCTCCATAGGAAACATCGTTTTGCGATCGCTTTTGCGATTGCAAAACCTTCAACGTAAAGCAATTTCGTCGTAAAACGGAGCGCACCACTGTACAACAATCTACATTCATTTGAATACAGTAATGTCATCTTCTAGTTGCTGCACAGTGGTGGTGGGCGGAGTTTCACTTAACGGGCTTATTTTGGGGGTAGGGCTTATATTACAAGCATCCTGAAAAACCATGCTAGGGCTTATTTTCAGATTAGGTCTTCTTTTTGGGGAAACAGGGTATCTATCTGTGAAAAGTAACCTTCTTCCATTACTCATTGAAAACAGCTGGCTCTAAATAACTATATTTTTGTACCTATTTACTATATATGTACTACTGTTCCAAACAATGATAGTATCTATGTTGTGTTGTCTGCTTCACCTTCATTTCTAGGAGGAGATAATATTGACAATGTTTATGCTACCCAATTGCAGCACTGTGATACCATTTGAACTGCCAGGGCCCCATTTGAAGGAATCCTGAGATACGTCATTTGATGAAGTACTCTGAAGCATTGGTGCCAAGTCTCCTGAATTTTAAGTACTGTACCTTACCCTTATAGAGATCACGGGAATCCACAAGATGGATCCATGACTGCTAAAGTGGTAACCAATAGCTGAAAATGCATAAAGCAGAAATACTTGTTGTCCAAAAACCTGTTGGTTATTATCAAAGCACAAGAGGGCAGCGCTGTTATTATGCTGCTAAACCAAAGAGCAGCCCCGACAATGACTTTGTGTTTGGGTGTGAAGTAGTTAACTGATGAAAAAAAGAAGTCAGCATTTGGAATTTACCTTTGCTTAGTGTCAATATGTGAATGGTAGTCAGTGCAAGAGGGCATGCTGTAGACCATCTTGACTTCTGGAATTGTGAACATTCAGACTGCCCTTTGCTATGTAAAGTTTGACATCTTTTTGCCTGCTAGTAACATGGGCCCAATATTGAGCAGCAATATTGGGCCATTTCCTGGCATTTTGAATTGTGGATACAGAAGCATAATATCTCACATTCATAAACCAGATGCTTTTTGAAGAATTGATTTATGCAGTTTATGCCATTGAACTGTATGTTCAATGGCATAAACTGCAGCGGCAAATTACCACTAGTTAAAGAGTTGCTGCTTGCATTACAAGTCACATGGACGGTGTGCCATGAAGTACACAAGTGATTACCCATTGATTAGCAGCAACTGACTTCTGTAATTTACAAAATTAACTGTCAATAACCAACAGGACTCTGGAAACGGAAGAAAAATAGTAGTCCTAGGCCATGGTAACCATAGTCTTATTTCTTAAGTCATGGGGGCCACAGATCATATCCAGCTATCCTTGAATAAGAACAATATTTAAATCTGTATCTACCTACATTAACAACAGAATTCAGTATGTAAACCGTCTGCTTCATATAGAAAGCACACAAAAACACCCTGTGAAGGGACATCCACTACAGCTAACTAGCTGTACAAAATAACAGCTGGAGAAGCTGATGTCATATCTAGTGGAGGCAAGTTATAATTGATATGGCTCAGGACATTTTCAGGAAGGCTACAGGAGATAAGAAATCCGAATTATCCTCTTCCTCTACACAAATATATAGGGTAGGTGTAGATTTACAACTGGACATAATGTGAGTTTATTTAATTTCCAGTCTTTCTTTTTCCTGAAATATTCAGTTGAGCTGGTTTGCTGCTGACCCAGAAAAGTCTAATTTGGAAATAAGAGACTTATAGCATTACAGAGTAGAGGGTATCAATAATACAACAAAGAGAACAATTAGTAATTAACCATAGAGTGCATGACAGAAATTTCACCTCGCAGCAAGCAGGAATGAATGTTAAAGCATGAGGAAAATTCAAGAGTTCTTGTTGCTTGTCGATGTGTTCTTTTAAAGGCAAAAATAATCTAGGTAAGGATAAAAGGCAAAAGATCAAAAGGATTATGGGTTTGAGCGAGCTGGGAGAGATGTAGACACGTGTGTGCATGTGTGTGCATGCACACACATACACATACTCACAAATAAAAAGCAAGATGTTAATTAAACATTAGCTGGAATTGGTAAGATTTTTCGTATCTGCTCACAAAAAACAAAACTCAAAAATCATATTCACTCTAAGCATAAATTCTCTGTGAAGGTTGTTCATGATCAAAGATTATATCAAAGCTATAAACATTAAAGCCTGATGGATTCATATATTTTCAAAAAGGCTGACATACCTTTTGGAAAACCAGCCATCTTCTGCGTTACTGCTGCATGAGAGTGCAGCAATGATCTTGTGGTGGTAGAGTGAATCAACATTTTAAAAGGCAATTCTAAAAATGGGGGCAGCTCAAACAAAAAACTATAACATTTCAACAGGGTTTCAAATCAGCACCGAATTTGACACAGTTGCAGAATACAGTCTCTTCCTCCTCTGAGCCCAATTTGGGAAAGTTTGGGAAATGGATTCTCAAGTTATAGTTTTTAAAAGGTAAAACTGTGTCCCTCCAATTCAGAAATAGGTGACCCTAAGCATCCTCAGATTTAAAAGAGTTCACATAAATTGAAAAGACCATTGTGACAGCTCTCAGAACACTCCTGTCAGTCAGGTCATAGCTCTGATATGGGAGCCTATGACATGACAGAAGGGGTGGAACCAGGGAAATAAAAGGAGAGAAAAAAGACAGTTAAAGACAGTTTAGGCAGTTAGGGCCGTGGTTGTGTTAGAGAGAAGAGTAATAGAGAGATAGAGAAAGAGATAGGAATAGGACAAATCTTGAAAAGTTTATGTGGTTAAGACTGGAAAGAGTTAAAAGTGCTAAGAAATATAGTTGAATATATAAATACCTAGATTAAAGTGAATCTACATAAGCAAACATAAATGTAATCAAAGCAACGTTTATTGAATGAATAATAAAAGACCATTCATGATTTCTTTATATAATTTACCTACAAACCCACACATAAACATTGTTATATTGGACTACACTGATCTAATAGTCATATTTGGTACAGAGAAGAACATATCCTCTGGTGGCAGTAAAAAAGGGTGAAAAGTACAGTGGTGCCCCGCATGATGACGATAATCCGTCCCATTGAAATCGCTGTTTAGCGAAATCATCATCATGCGAAATCCGTTTCCCCATTGGAATGCATTGAAACATACATTCCAATAGGAAAAATACCTTGTCGTCCAGCGAAGATTGCCCATAGGGAACCCATTTTGCAAGCACCGATCAGCTGTAAAAATGGCTGTCCTGTGAAGCATGGGTCCAGAAAACACAGGGCAGCCATTTTGTGAAGCCGACGATTAGCTGTAAAAATTGTCATCTTGCGAACAAATGGTTCGCGAAGCACGGACCTAATCAACGTCCAGCGAAAATCCCCATTGGAATTACTGTTTTCTGAATCACTATAGCGATTGCAAAAAGTCATCGTTATGCGGATTCGTTGTTTAGCAGGGTCGTCATCTTAGGAGGTACCACTGTACATGTTGTGCGCGAAAGGGAACCTGGGTGTGTAGAAAAACAAACAGGGGAACTGGGTATGTGTGACAACATTCTTGCTTATCTTGAAAGTGAATGGTTGGCCCCACCCACATTTTTTATTTGGAAAGAATCCAGGCTGCAAGGACCAAAATATTGATTTGCAAGGAAGGGCAAACCATCACTTTGAAGGCTTTAAAAGGAGAAAACGCTCTTGTAAGAATGAGCGTGTGTGGTACAGGCTAGCCAGCCAGGGTTTTGTGAAATGAAACAGTGCATATACATTCCTAAGCAGAGGAGGGAGATATTTACAGGGAAAGGTCACAGAAAAAGATTGAAAAGACAGTGTTTTTTTTTAAAGAGTTTAAAAAGTTTGCTTTAAAGAAAGTAATGGAGTGACAGTCCTCCAGAAGGGGACATATTTTGCTATACAACTTCAGCAAACATTATCTCAGGATTTCTGAGAACAGTCTCCTCACATAAGTTTTCAAAGAGAAAATCAGCTCCATGACTGCAGCAATCTGAGCTTTTGACCTTGTCAATCAGAATGCAATTACATTACTCTTAGCTAATTTTAAAACTTTTATACTGCTTTCTGGCCAAACAGGCTTATTTGAATATGCTTGTAAGGGGATTTTGTGTCTGGTAAAAATATTCACAAAAAGAATACACACACACACACACACACACACACACACACACACACACACACACACACACACACACACACACACACACACACACACACACACACACACACAAAATTACAAATGTAGAAAATGTAGAAAAGCTGCCTAGAGTGGTCTAAGCCACCTAAAGTGGTCTTAATTGACTAGATAGGTGGGACATTAAATAAATAAATAAATAAATAAATAAATAAATAGATAGATAGATAGATAGATAGATAGATAGATAGATAGATAGATAGATAGATAGATAGATAGATAGATAGATAGATAGATAAATAAATAAATAAATAAATAAAATATTTTTAAAAAATATGAAAAAAGAACACAGAACAAAATATTCAGAAGCTCATTTGCTCAAGCTGTGAAATTATGGTGTTTTGCTTTGTGGTTGGAGTTGGTCTTACTTGATGATAGCACAACGTTGGTGTTTATGCTCTGTCATAATCTCCTGCTATAGTCCACCCATCTTTATCACTACCCAAATGATTGGCAATTTAGAAAAATAAAGCCCTCTGAAGATATTATGTGCCATCAATATCAGCAGATATTACTGCTCAATATTATGCCTGTGTTGCCAACAGGCAAAAAGATGCAAAGCTTTACATAGCAAAAGGCAGTTGAATGTCATTTCCTGGCATATTTGAATTGTGAGTACAGAAACTCTATATCCCCTATTCATAAACTGGAAGTGTGTGTGTGTGTGTGTGTGTGTGTGTGTGTGTGTGTGTGTGTGTGTGTGTGTGTGTGTGTGTGTGTGTGTGTGTGTGTGTGTGTGTGTGTGTGTGTGTGTGTGTGTGTGTGTGTGTGTGTGTGTGTGTGTGTGTGTGTGTGTGTGTGTGTTTAAAGAAATTGAGTAATAAATAATCTGTAAATAGCTCTCTATGAGGGTAAAAAAATCTAAAGGAAGAAGCCTTACGTGATGAATGTGGGGTGTGAAAATCCTGAAAATGCCCTCTTGGGGAATGATTTTGAATGAAACGCAGAGTTCAAGTGCCAGCAGCCCAAACACCAAAGCTGTCCCACTGAGAGCTGACTCCTTTCCTTCCTCAGATCCAGAGAAAGACAGTTTAATTTCTGAGTAAAAGCAGCGAATGTCCACACCCTACGTGCTTGTGAATGTGAAGCATGAAATCCATAAAGTGCTTCTCAACATTTCTGACAATAATTATGTAGTTAGCATGAAATTAAACAGCCATCTATATGTTACCCCTTCATGGTGCCTAACAGAGGCAGCTCCCTCACTCTGCCTAAAGATCAGGTCAGTACTGCTCTGCTGCTCCCCTCTTCTCTCTATATCAAAAAGGATAGCTTGCATGCTCTGCGTTCAGTTCCTGTCTCAAAACTGCTCCTTCATAGCTGGTGCCACGCTGCAAGGTAATGTTGGAAATGTTTCATGTGGATTGTCCAAATGACATACTTCCCTCTGTAATTTTGGAGGCAGACCTGTGTATGTCTGGGCTGCACATGTGATGTAAAGATTACCGTACTATTTCCCCCAATGCAACATGAATAGAAATTACTCATGAAGGGGCTGCTGGACCATAGATAAAATCTGAAAAATTAAATGATAATACTTGTTCTGAAGAGCATCATGTATTTATTTGTTTTATTCATAACCTGGTCTTCCTACAAGTTGCTCAGGATGCAAATATGGTCTTCCATCCAGCTTTCTTACTCACAGAAACTCTGTAGGGAAGGGGGGGAAAAGGAACACAGATATGTGTGGTCCATATTCAAAATCCAAAAAGTGGAGTGGGTAATATTGGGCCACTGAAGTATTGTAACTGGCAAGTTCTTGAGTCATGCAGGGCTCTTCATTAGACGGAGCGTTCCAGAGCTAGAGGCCCTAGGTGAGAAACAGAGAAATCCCAAAATTGTCCTAGTTAGGTGTTGAATCTTCAGGTTTCAAGATGGGGCTGCCAGGTTAAGGAATCAATCTGAAGTGTGTTGGGCAGCCCTACCCATCCTCCACAGCCCCGCTCCAAGCGTGCTTACCAGCAGCTGCGATCTCAGACAGCAGAGGCTGCCAGCTTCGACTCCGGCGGGCTTTATGGGGCTGGGAGGGGGTCCACCTATTGACGGGGATGGCACAATGGAGTCACGCAGCCCCCCTGTCCCCTCCCCTCCCACTCCTTCCTTCCTTCTCTCTCTCCCCCTCTACTGTTGTGACGTGCCCCGGCCACATTCCAGCTGCAAGCGCCGGCAGTGTAACTTGAAATTTCTTTAAAAATAAAAAATTGCACTGGGCCGAATTACGAGCTGACCTGGGCCGCATGCAGCCCTCGGGCCGCAGGCTTTAGAGGGTAAATTGACTGTTTTAATTGACAAAGGAATGGCAGCCTACTCAGCGAATCTCCTGTAGCTATGTAAGTTGCACATGGTTCCTGTGGGTTAAGTTAGGCTACGAGATATTGAGTAGCCCGTGGCCACCTACTGAACTCTGTGATCACAAGAGAATTTGATCCATGGTCTCCTCCATTTTAATCCAGTACTTTAACTACCACACCACATTGGCTCTAGCTTTAGGCATGGTGGCATGTTGGAATATTCCTCTTCTCTTTATCTGAAATTAGTGAATCCAGGAGAAGATTAGTTTGTTTTACCATCTTAGAGATGGCATAGTTTTGCCTACAAGTTGATTCTTCTTTCTTTCTTCTCAATGCAGAAAATATGCAGCTCATCTAGATGGGATGCAACCTAGAAAAAAGATTACCTCAGTTCCATTGATGGTATAAACTGGCCTTTATTCAGCCCAAGGAGTGATTTGGGCAGTGAGGAGAAAGAAATGGTGAGAACACACAAGATGTCCAGAAACATTGCAAAATGTGGGTATCTCCATAATATTTGAAATATTTACTGCTGCCATTTCCCTTCCTTGGCTGAGTTTGAATTTGTCATTCTTATTTTCTTGGATTCATAATCCCACAGGTTCCAAGATGAATACCAAATACAATTTTTTTTTAAAAAAAGAGGGGGACCAAAAATAGTTTCTACATTAAAAAGCGGAAGAAAGGCCCTGTTGCAATTACTTGGCATCATTTTGACTTGCAGGTGTTCACCTAGCAGTTTCGCCAAAATGTTTTTGGCCCATCTTTAGAGGCAAGACTGATTTGCCATGGACATCCAGTTAATGACTTTAACTGATAAAATACCTTCATCACCATGACAGACCATTTGGAAAGAGAAAATGAGCCTATGTGTGCCCAACAAATTATTCACCCATCAGCAATAACAGAGTTTTATCTATTAGAAAGAATGAAGTTATAATATGATAGAGTGGAGTGCTGATAGGCATTGCTATTTAACATGTTTCACATGAGCAGAAAATATTAGTCAGGGATAGATAAAAGGTTGAACCTATTTCAACAATATTTACAGTATGCTCTCAGCAGAATGAGGACACAGGTAGCCAACAAAATTATACGATGCTGGATGATATGACAGTATTAAAAATGGATTGATGAATTTTGTTGCTTATTTGCTGTTTTTATATCCTGTCCTTTCTCCAGTGAGATCGATAGGGCATACATGTCTCTCTTTCTTCCCACTTTTATTCTCACAGTAATGATGTGAGGCAGGTTGGATGCATACTTAGTAAATGACTCCAAGTCACTCCGAGGAGAATAAGAACCTGCATTTCCCAAATCCCTCTCTAACCACTGTTGCACACTGAAACCACACCACTGCAAACCTCTATGAATGTACCTGGGAGCTACTCCTGCTGAACTCAGCAGGATGTCTGAACAGACAGAAGGATGGAGTTGCAAACTATGGTATCCTGTAATTGTATACATATGGTACCCCATGGAGGATACCACATGTATACAATTTACAGATGTGAAAAGTGCTTGCTAAGTTCCTCTTCTTGTGGATTTTGTATGTGTTGATATGATGGGTAACCTCAGTGAGGAATTTTAAAGCACTGGTAGACACTTTGCCTCCAGGAAGGACTGAGAGAAGAAATATTTTCCCCCATAAAAACAAACAAACAAATAAAAATAAAACTGAAAGGTTGTGGCATCTCTAAGACTAACAGATTTATTTGAATGTGAGCATTCCTGGATTACAATTCTCAAAATGCTCAGAGTGAAATATGTCTGTTAGTCTTTAACATACCACAATACTTTTGTTTTAATTATTTACTTACTTACTTTTCTCGTACATACTGAAACAGACTGTTTAAACAGTTTAAAAGTTATTTCAACCTAAAACAACCTAAAACAGGCCTCCCAAACCCCACCAAAATATACATCTGGAGCAGAATAAATACACAGTACATTAACCAGATAACACTTCTTTAAAAACCCAGTCAAACAGGGAAAGCACCCACACACACACACAAAAATAGCAAAATAAAATACACAGAGCCCTCTCTTCCAACAACTAAGAAAAACAAGTAAGTAGGGAAAATAAAGGCAAAATTTATAGTCAAAGCCCACAACCCAATCAAATTTACCAGAATATGGCAGTTTTCTAGTCTTTTTCCTAACAATTAATGCCTTCTCTACTCCTCTTTGAGTCCAGCAGGCAGCAGGAAGGAGGCTAGCTAGCAGCAAAAATAATAGTAAGAAACTGTGGGAAGGATCCCTCTAGAGAGAAGAAAAGGGGAGAAGAATTTTTTAAAAATGGAGGTACAGATGCAGGCAGGCAGCACAATCCAAGATAGAGAACACAATGAGCTTGTATGTCCACAAGGAATGGCTGAAGGTAGGACAGAACACTCTGCACTGGGTTCCAACCAATCAAGGCCTTTTATAAATTCAAAATCTCCATGCCCTAGTCATTCTGATTGGCTTTTAAGAGCAGCCATCACAATGTTCTGAATGAAACATTTTCAGGGAGATTCGAAAGGCAAAGAATGAAGGAAAGCTTATAGGAAAGCGGGAGAACACAAGAAACATGAAATGTTTGGTTAATCTTTTTTAAATATGAATCATGCATTGTTTAAAGGCTCGTTTTTGGGAAACCAACAAAAGAACACACAAACGATTTGGATCTTTTGTAAAAATGCAAATGGCCCATCACTAGCTGGATTCATTAGCACCTCTTCTCCATTTCAGGCTCCTACACTGACTAAGACAATCATTTGAAGCTGACCATTGAAAGAACTTGGAATTTTGAAGTGTAGCAAATAGGCTAATGAAAATCATATAGAAGACAATACTTCAGGAACAAGCAGATCAGGATTGTCAAACTTCATCTGGTGCAGGAAATCAGTGTTAAGAATGGGTGAAGAGGGAAGAGTGCTCAGCATTTCTTCATACTGCTGCTCTGGGAAATATCTTAGATTCCTTCTCTCACGCTAAGTAAGCATGGGGAAATCTGTCAGCTTCATCTTCTCCTGCATTAAAAATGGGCAAACTTTTCCATTCTAGATACATCAAAAATCATGGTGCTCAAATTTAATACTTCATACATTACATAACATACAATGGAGGAACAGTGAAGCAACCAACATGAAAAAGAGATTTTAAAAAAGTTTGAAAAGAAAAAAAAAGAAAAATTGAAAAAAAAACAGTTCTTTTTTGCATCTGTAATGTATGACTGTAGTGTTCTATATATTATGGATGCATTAAGCCCCATTGAAATCAAAGCAAAGCAAAAGCGTGCTGCTTATATACCGCCCCACAGCGCTTCAAGCACTCTCTGGGTGGTTTACAAGTTAATTATGCAGGCTACACATTGCCCCCCCCAGCGAGCTGGGTACTCATTTTACCAACCTTGGAAGGATAGAAGGCTGAGTCAACCTTGAGCCGGCTTCCTGGGATTGAACCCCAGGTCGTGAGCACAGTTTTGGCTGCAGTACAGCGGTTTAACCACTGCGCCATGAGACTCAGAGATCTTAAACTCTCTGTTCCTTAACCATATTTGTCTGTGAGTGACAGCTGGACAGAGCTGGCATGGAAGTAACCATAGAAAGTTATTCCAAATAATTCAAATCAGTTTTTCAGCCATGGGAGAAAAGGAATGGGAGGTAGGGCTGGCTCTAACATTAAGCAGGTGAGACAAACACCTCAAGTCGCAGATGCTGTGTGGCAGCAAAGGTAAAAGGTAAAGGTTCCCCTTGACAATTTTTGTCCAGTCGTGTTCGACTCTAGGGGGCGGTGCTCATCCCCGTTTCCAAGCCATAGAGCCACCGTTTTTGTCCAAAGACAATCTTCCGTGGTCACATGGCCAGTGCGACTTAGACACGGAACGCTGTTACCTTCCCACCGAGGTGGTCCCTATTGATCTACTTGCATTTGCACGCTTTCGAACTGCTAGGTTGGCAAGGAGCTAGGACAAGCTACAGGAGCTCACTCCGTCACGTGGATTCGATCTTACGATTGCTTGGTCTTCTGACCCTGCAGCACAGGCTTCTGCGGTTTAGCCTGCAGCGCCACCACGTCCCTGTGTGGCAGCAAAAGCAGCCCCCAAACAGTTTCCCTCCTGCCAAGCCCCTTGGCTTTCCCTTGGCTTTTTCCCTCTCTTTCAGAATGAATCTGTATGAGCCACACAGCCTTTTCTGCCACCCCACAGTAACCTGCTACCTTTGGATATGGCATACCCTGTTCCATTGCTATCTGTTAATGTATGTTTCAACTGCTAGTCCAATTGGCTTCCATACATGGCATGGAGGCAGCAGCATCTAGTCCTTTGCACTGAGAAACAAAATATCATTAGAACCACTTGGGTGGAGAGGAATGGGAAGAGAGTGGATCCAACCCCTGTTTTTCATTCTTAATTGTTGTTACGTGCTGTCAAATAAGAACGAACTTATAGTGACCCTAATAGGACTTTCAAGTCAAGGGAGACATTTAAAGAAGGGTTTTACCAGTTCCACTCCCCCAGTGAGTTTCCATGGCTGAGCAGGGATTCAAACCATGATCTCCAAAGCCTGGGTCCATCCCTTTATCCACTACACCATGCTGGGTATCTTCATACCAAACCAGAAACATTTGGGTTGTGCCAGCATGTTCTGGCAGGGCTTCTACCCCCAGCATTCCATGTAATTCTGCCATGTGGCACCACCAGTTTAGGTATCTGTCTGAAGAGCCAAAGGTTCGATTATCCACTTTTCCTCCCTGGCATCATATTCACCATTATTAAATACACCTAAACATTGTAATGGCATCATTAGAGAACTGTAGTGGCTTTTAATGTTATCTTTGCTTAAGGAGAGGTGATAATTTTATTTCTATTTGTTTCTGGTAGGAATTTATCACAAATCACAAATTTCTTCATATCCAGCATGTCAAGAACATGATTTTGTTTGTACAAAAAAATTAATCTAATGAGGGAGAATCAAAAATGGAGAGATTCTTCCATCCAGTCCCAGAGCCATGAAGAACATAACTTTTAAGAGTCTGCATAGAATTGTATTCTCGAAGGCTTTCATGGTCGGGATCTGATGGTTGTGCTCAAAAAACCTACAACAACCACTGCATAGAATTCCTGAATATTCAAGCATGTTAAATTGAATTGTGCTTCAAATAATTTCTCCCTCTTCCCCTCTCCCTCTTTCACACATCTCACACACTTAGGTTCTTTGCTGCTCCCCATCAACATCATCAAAACAACAAAAACAACAGCAGCAACAACAATTTTAGCTTTATAACAATATTTCTCAGAGACTAAAACATTAGTTTTGAAAAATGTGTTAGCGTTAAAATGATAGAAGCTGCAGGATTAATATGTTCCTGTCAATGTTAAAAAGGAAAAAAAAATCACTTACAGCGTTCTTAATTTATTACCTAAATTGTTACTTCCAAAATAAACAGTAGAATTTATAGGGTTTCTTCACTGTTATCTCATAATCACACACTTGCCACTTGTTCTTCCAGGACCCCTCTGTTGTTTTTAAATTGCTTTTAATATGAACTTCCGTAAAGGAGCAAACATGTCTTAAAACTGTGAAGTTGGGAAGTCAGTTTTGCCCTGAAGATAGCATCTTGTCTGCTTACCTCTAGAGAAGGACCCACTCATGAGCGACCAACAAAATTGACCGTGTACAATGAGAAGAGCCAAAGTCCCAAATCCTGTTGTGTAGCTATGCCTGTGCAACTCAAAGCTGCACAAGTGGTTGTGAAATCTGCACAAATGCAGAAGTCATATCTAGCCAGCAGTGCTGTAGATGAAGTTGCACGATTAGTTGAGCGATCAGGCACTCAGTGCAGACTGTCTGGGCGAAACTTCCCAAGAACCCCTACTGGTATAACTACTTGCTATGCCACAGGCAATAAATTTCCACCAGTAAATTTCCAACCACATACACGCCTGTGTATGAGTATTGGCAACAACTTCCACTTCCTCTACTTCATGGCTGTTTCACGAGCCATGAAACAGTGACCGACTAGTTCCCTTACATATGCTCCCCTCTCCATTGGAAAATCAGACAACTGATTACTACTGGCTTCCAGTCTCACGTGGATAGTTTAGTTTTAGAAACACTGTTAGAAACTGAATGTTTTTAAGATTCAAAGAAATCTGAAACAAAACTAGCCTCCTATTCAACATGAGCAAGAAAACTGGAATGATTTCTTTGGACCTTCTCTTGGTAGACTACCTTAACTGTGATATTTGTATTCGTAAACTAATACCAATATCCCCATTCCACCTGCAACTAGCATGTGTCCGGTCCTCAGAACTGTCCCGTCTATTTATGTGTTGCTGTGCTGCCAGCGTTCTGCTCTTCCCACTAATCATGGAAGTAGTTCCAACCGTCTCCCTGCTCAGCTGGCCACTCCAGGCAAGGGGCAGGATGTCACATCTCCTTGCATGGCTGCTGAATGACCAGCTGAACAGGGAAACGGCACAGCTACTTTTGCAATTGGCAGGAAGAGTGGGAAACTGGTGGCACAGCAGCGCATGAGTGGACGAGCTGGTTCCAAGGGCTTGACCTGCATTAGTTGCAGCTGGGACAGGGGTAACAAATACAGATATCACCATCTCTATGACTAAGTATTCCTAGGGAAAGGGGATCCCTAGGGAAAGGTATGCACATTTTTTAACCCTGTGGGGAGATCCACTCATGTGACTTTACATGGGCCTACCTGCTAAAGTAGGGAGCCAAGAGAACAACAGAGAAGTTTGGCCTTGGAGTTCAGAACAAAGCAGGGCAAAGGCTAATAGAGTTTTGTCAAGATAACAAGCTGGTCATCACAAAGACTCTTTTCTAACAACACAAGGAAATCACCAGATGGGCAATATCGAAATCAGATTGATTATATTCTCTGCAGCCAAAGATGGAGAAGCTTTATACAGTCAGCAAAAACAAGACCTGGAGCTGACTGCGGCTCTGATCCATCAGCTTCTCATAGCAAAATTCAAGCTTAAACTGAAGAGAGTAGGAAAAACCACTGGGCTACTCAGGTATAATCCAAACCAAATCCCTTATGAATACACAGTGGAAGTAAAGAACAGATTTAAGGAACTCGATTTGGTGGACAGAGTGCCTGAAGAACTTTGGATAGAGGCTCATAACATTGTACAGGAGGCAGCAACAAAAACCATCCCAAAGAAAAGGAAATGCAAGAAAGCAAAGTGGCTGTCCAACGAGGCCTTAGAAATAGCAGAGAGAAGAAGGGAAACAAAATGCAAGGGTGATAGGGAAAGTTACAGAAAATTGAATGCAGACTTCCAAAGAATAGCAAGGAGAGACAAGAGGGCCTTCTTAGATGAACAATGCAAAGAAATAGAGGAAAATAACAGAAAAGGAAAAAACCAGAGATCTGTTCAGGAAAACTGGAGATATTAGAGGAACATTTTGTGCAAAGATGAACAAGATAAAGGACAAAAATGGGAGGGACCTAACAGAAGCAGAAGACATCAAGAAGAGGTGGCAAGAATACACAGAGGAATTATATCAGAAAGATTTGGATATCCCGGACAACCCAGATAGTGTGGTTGCTGACCTTGAGCCAGACATCTTGGAGAGTGAAGTCAAGTGGGCCTTAGAAAGCATGGCTAACAACAAGTGGAGGTGATGGCATTCCAGTTGAACTATTTAAAATCTTAAAAGATGATGCTGTTAAGGTGCTACATTCAATATGCCAGCAAGTTTGGAAAACTCAGCAGTGGCCAGAGGATTGGAAAAGATCAGTCTACATCCTAATCCAAAAGAAGGGCAGTGCCAAAGAATGCTCCAACTACCATATAATTGCACTCATTTCACACGCTAGCAAGATTATGCTCAAAATCCTACAAGGTAGGCTTCAGCAGTATGTGGACCGAGAACTCCCAGAAGTACAAGCTGGATTCCAAAGGGGCAGAGGAACTAGAGACCAAATTGCTAACATGCGCTGGATTATGGAGAAAGCCAGAGAGTTCCAGAAAAATACCTACTTCTGCTTCATTGACTATGCAAAAGCCTTTGACTGTGTGGACCACAGCAAAATATGGCAAGTCCTTAAAGAAATAGGAGTGCCTGACCACCTTGTCTATCTCCTGAGAAACCTATATGTGGGACAGGAAGCAACAGTTAGAACTGGATATCGAACAACTGATTGTTCAAAATTGGGAAAGGAGTATGACGAGGCTGTATATTGTCCCCCGGCTTATTTAACTTATATGCAGAATACATCATGTGGAAGGCTGGACTGGAGGAATCCCAAGCCGGAATTAAGATTGCCGGAAGAAATATCGACAACCTCCGATATGCAGATGATATCACTCTGATGGCAGAAAGTGAGGAGGAATTAAAGAACCTTGTAATGAGGGTGAAAGAGGAGAGTGCAAAAAACAGCCTGAAACTCAACATCAAAAAAACTAAGATCATGGCCACTGGTCCCATCACCTCCTGGGAAATTGAAGGGGAAAATATGGAGGCAGTGACAGATTTTACTTTCTTGGGCTCCATGATCACTGCAGATGGTGACAGCAGCCACGAAATTAAAAGACGCCTGCTTCTTGGGAGGAAAGCAATGACACACTTTGACAGCATCCTAAAAAGCAGAGACATCACCTTGCCAACAAAAGTCCGAATAGTGATGTATGGAAGTGAGAGCTGGACCATAAAGAAAGCAGACCGCCGAAGAATTGATGCCTTTGAATTGTGGTGCTGGAGGAGGCTCTTGAGAGTCCCCTGGACTGCAAGGAGAACAAACCTATCCATTCTGAAGGAAATCAACCCTGAGTGCTCACCGGAAGGACAGATCCTGAAGCTGAGGCTCCAGTACTTCGCTTCTCAGAAGTATTGAAGAGAAGACTCCTTGGAAAAGACCTTGATGTTGGGAACGTGTGACGGCAAGAGGAGAAGGGGACGACAGGGGATGAGATGGCTGGACAGTGTCTGTGAAGCAGCCAACATGAAATTGACACAACTACGGGAGGCAGTGGAAGACAGGAGGGCTTGGCGTCCTCTGGTCCATGGGGTCACAAAAAGTCAGACACGACTAAACGACTAAATAACGACGACCTGCTGGGCACAGATTTGGGGGAAAAACTCAGCAAAGGGAATGCTGCTGACCTGGCAAGTCTACTCATCATATTCCTTTTAATACTACTTGCAGTCACCACTGTGACATACTTTTGGGGAATTTTATCAGTTCTCCATAAACCTGAACGACAAACTGCAATCACAGTGGTGTTATGGGGCTGTTGTTAAGTCAAGGATGGGAAATCTTTGCCCCTCCTGATACTTTACTACCTCTTACCATTGGCCCTTCTGGATGAGGCTGATGAAAGTTATAGAACATCCCTAGAACACCAGGAGACCAAAGAGTCTACGCACCTGCCTCCTGCAGGTGATAGTTTGTGATGTGAACTTTTAGTGGCTGTTTCAAAGAAGCAGTGGAGCCAGCTTTATTATGTGTTGAAAGTAAAACTGTTAGGGAAAATTTTAAGCACAGAGGTTCTATAAAATGTTAACCAGGTCAATAAAATGCATGTCAGCCAGGATATTCTGCAAATAAAAAAGAGTTCTCTCTCTCTCTCTCTCTCTCTCTCTCTCTCTCTTCATCCTCCCCTCTTTCTGCTGTTGATGTACAATATTATATTCTCCAAGGGGAAGCTCAAGCTTGAAGACATAACAAAGCAAGGATCCCTTAGGCTTAATTATCTTCCCATTCTTGTTTAGCCAGCTTTTCTGTTCCTTCCTAGTGTCTTGGCCACTTCAGTTCATGATGGCAGCAGCACCTGAACTATTCTATATTAAGTGCGAAATGCCTTCTTGGAGGGGACACAGGGCAAAATGTGCAGTGGCCTCCGAGCTCTGTCTTTATGTGTGTTTTGCTGTCTTCTGTTTCCACCAGTTGGTGATCTTGTCCACTTATGCCCACTATGGGAGCTGTCCTGTGCTAAGCTGACTAAACAGCTGACTGTTCAGAACACTGATTAGAGTTTAATAGCTGTGTTGTGGAGTTTGTTTTGTGATTAGAACACTACCCAAAGCAGCTCATCGAACTCCAGTACCTCATCTTTCAAATTCCAGTAACTTGTCTTCTGCCAGGACTGGGGAAGTTCTAGCCCTTGAAATGTTCATGAGCTGTCACTTCCTTAATGCTCCATTACTGGGAAGGGACTTAATGGGGAATTGGAGTCCAACATCATTCGGAGGGCTAGTGGTCGACCTGCCCTGCATTTGGCCTTCTGCACCTTTTTTTAAAAATCAGAATGGCATTAATAGCCCAAATTGATCCTCCAGGAATGTTAATAATCAGGTGCAAAAACAATAGAGGACTCAAACTGCCAAGAATGGCAATGAATTGAGATATAGCAGACTTAAAGTGCAGTTAGAGGTACTGCTGGACAATAAACACACCTGGTGAACACGATCCTTCACTGCCTGTTTCATTCGTTATCAAGTTGTGCTGCATGTATATCCCCACCTCTACCTCTTTCCTATTTGTTTTAATATTCTGACACCACATACGGTAAGCCTGAGGCACTGCTGAAAATATCCTCAGGATACAAGTAGGCAGGGTCCCATTGTCTTGCCACTTTGACACCATTATGTCAAAATTAGGTGTCTGCTCAATGGTGAAGTGAGAGAAATCTCATGGTGTCAAGACAGTGTTGGGATTGGAAGATGAAGGGGCAGGAAAGGGCCCTGAGAGAGACATGCTGACAGCCTGTGGTTCAGTCAAGAAACAAAATAGAGCAGCCATTCTTGTGCATTGTTTAGAGACGATGACCAATGTGACATGATGGAAAAAGAAATGTTATCAGCACAGGAAAGGTCACCATTTCGGATTTGAGTGGCAGCCATAGGGTTCAGATTCTGAGCAAGACGCTGAGGTGGCTTTTGGAGTAGCACAATATTAAACTACAGAAGAAAAACAACAACAAAAACCAAAGGAAACCTCCCAAATTTCTTTCTAGATCAAGTGACAGCTTCTTGTTATACCTCCAAATAAATATATCACAGTCATTTGTCCTATTCTTATTTTTATGCAAAGTGTCTTGTGCCTTGGACATGCATATCTGCTGTATAACGCTTTTTGGTAGTTTATAGAATAGCAATAGCCACTTGGAGTGAACGAATAATGAGCTGTGTAAAGCGGAGGATGATCCTGATAAACACAGAGACACTCTGAAACATGTAGGGAATGGGAAACACCAAAATACCTTTACTAAATGACATTTTTAAGTAGAATTGCATCCCTTTTAAAGAGTAAACTAACAGAAAGAAGCACATAGTCAGAGCTGGCTCTGCCATTAGGACAGCAAGGCAGGCTTCTTCAGGTGACATACTACCAAGAGTATTAAATTCACCATAACCCTCCCATGTTAAGAGAGACCTTGCTACTTTAGAGACCTGGTGCCCCCCAGAACAGCTTTTCAGATCTGTCTGCTTCCTAATTTCCAGGTTCTGAGACATCTTCAGAAACGACATTATAAGTGAGAGAATTTAGAAAATTATATAGACCCCCTCATAGATGATTTTCTAGATCACCTTTTCCACAATATTCTGGTTCTGATTAGAGATGGGGGTATTTGTATTTATATACAAATACAAATACCCCCATACAGGTAGCAATAATGAGGGCCTGTCCCCATGGGGACGGACAGTCCACTCATGATTCCACCACTGCCACAACCTCCTCGCACCCATCGTATCATTCCTGAGCTCACAATCGGCTGGCCACTCCTGGGAGGAGGCGGGATGACAAGCCTCTCTGCCAGGTCGAAGAGTGGCTCACAAATCGCAATCTCTGGCGTGATATGATGAGAGCATGGAGTTCGCAGCAGCGGCAGAATTGTGAGGGGACCATCCAGCCCCAGAGGGCTGGATGATCCACTCACAATTCTGCCGCTGTTGCCCCAGAGGGCTGGACTCTCGTTATCGCCACCTGTGTGGGGGTATTCGTATATGAATACAAAAAACCCCATCTCTAGTTCTGATGATTCTCTCAAAGCCAGGCATTTGAGAAGTAGCTAGCTCTAAGTACAACTATGCGAGCTAGTCCTCACAATTGGCATGTGTGATGAATGCTCATAAAATCTATTTTTCTTGTCAAGTTTCCAAGTTTTTCCATACCAAGACATCCAATAACGTCTCCTAAACCAGCAAAATTTCCAAACTTCCTGGGAAAATGAGACCCCAGCAGCATTCTTTGAATCTTTGAATCCAAGATTCCTTCCTTCAGCTCCCCCGTTTTAAAAAAATCACTCATTGCTCTCTTCAGGAAACTGCTATATTCTGCACAGCTTAATGCCCTTTCCAGATGAAACTTGTAGAGGAAAGATGTTGTTCTATTCTGGAACTGTAATAATCTTGTGTAACTTCTTATTTTTTTGGGGGGGGGGGTGAAATGGCTTCAAATGGTCTGGAAGGCCACATATTTCCACATAGTTCCTCTACAGTATGTGACTTGGTTTCCTCTGTGGAATGACTGAGCTTTGAGACACATGACTTTAGTATGTCGAACTCTATTGGTCATAAATGTCAGCTTTGATTAGGGAAATTAGTGAAGAGTTATAGGCTGGATTAATCGTATTTTACCCAGGAAGTTATATGAGGCCACTCCTCAGTAAATGTGGGGTAGCATCTAGCTGATGGGATTTGTAGAATAAATATTTGGTTCCTGGATAATGAAATAGGTGCAGTCTGTTTTGGTTTAGGCTCTTTCCTCTTCAGAGCCTCACTCCATAGTGAATGAATTGGCCCCAACTGCCAAAGAGATCAGGAGTCCTGCCTGCTTCCCCTCCCTTTCCCAAAAAGCATAGGAGGGAAAACATGTAGATGCTTCAGATTGCTTAGTACATACATGACAAAGTGCATTACAGTTTCTGGCCTAATTTGTTTTACCATCTAGAAATATTTAAGCAAGTTTGTTTAAGGAGAGTTGCCACCATGTGGCAGCTTGCATCAGGGGAAGCATGCATCATATATAAAAACAGGGTGCAAGAGACATGTATTTAACTAGACTGGAGATCTTTTGTTATGGCCACCAAACCCCTTTTTGCCTATTGAAGGCATGGTTGATTGGAACGCCAGGATCAAAAGTTATAACCCAACTTATCAGTCAGCTTGTGGCTGACTGGAGGGCTGTAGATATGTTCATATGGGTCACATTGGCGCTTGAGTGCTATCAAATTATGGATTTCCATGAAAAAGTGTGCATATCTGGTAGCATAATGGTTCAGCTATGCTCGTGCTTGCTTTGATGTTTCCGGGAATGTCTCCAAGAAATGACACATAAAAGTTTGCTCCAATGATGTCTTTAACAATTAGGGCACATTGTTCTAATTAGGAAAAGCATTACTTTGCATGTCCTACATCCCTTTGGGGCATGAGGAGGAGCCATTTTTCCTGTAACTAGAGAAGCTTTCTTTAAGCAGCGCCTTCCAGATATGTTGGGTTACAACTCCCATAATCTCATTTGTGGCTGTGGGGTTATGGGAGCAGTGCTTTAATACATCTGGGAGGGCACTAGGGTGAGAAGGTCAAACTACAGTATTCAAGGCTTGTAACACTGGTGTAATATGCCCTTCTTCACAAGTACCGTATCCAAATTGAAAATGCATGATCACAGACAGAGGTAGTATTTAAAGCAAAACTGGTTGAACAGAATTCCCCAATTGTCTGAAAGGCCACACAGCTTGGAGGAATAACAGGGAGGAAGGAAAGAGATGTTTTAGGGTGTGGAAATTCTTTATCTGGATTACACTGAAGAATAACTGATTAAGATATGGAAAATTGGTTTGAGTAAATTTGGATTAATGAGGAAAAGTGACAACTGTTTCACCATGTACAGATTCAGAACAAGAATTTGTTTGGATGGACCTTTTCTCTCTTGCTTTCCTCCATGCAGATGTTAATAATCATTAGCCATCAAAAGTTATCAATGCTCACATAAGCAAGCATCTTTGAGCCATCGGTATACACTGAGGAAATAATCTGAGCAAAACTGAAGAAAAAGCAACCTGTTGCTTGACTGCTGAGGCCATCAACAATCATTTTAGCTAAAGTTGCTGACAACATCCCAACAGCCTAGTGGCAAAAATGCTGTTTTAATCATAGTCATATGATAGCTCAGCAACCTGTTGTTGTTGTTTTTTCTATGCCTGTGCATTTTCCAAGTATAGTTACAGCATTAACTGATTTCTATTTGTAGATACTGATGAGCAGGTTTTGTCCCATAAAAGGACTAGAGGGCATATCAAGATTTCTGAAAATCTATAATCTTAAACATCAGAAAATGAATACAATTCACAAGGGATGGTCCTTGTTGACAATTGATCTGCATCCTCCAAAGCAGAACCAAGGAGAATAAGAAAACATGAATCAGTCCCTTGTGATGGTTATTTAATGCTCTATTTTGATAAACAACACAAGACTTGAGAAAGCCCTTATAAACAATCAGAAGCAAAATGCTCACATCAGACTTTTTAAAGCCTATGTTGTATCTTGGAGCAGTTTTGACTTTGGGAGCACATCCTGTTAATATTTGTTAAACCTGATTTCATGT